>NC_079498.1:57749940-58388754 GCF_030052815.1 Hevea brasiliensis
TTGAGAAATAAGTTTAGAGAAGTTAGTGTGTTTGAAGCCGACTACTTGTAATCGACATCGGGCTTCAAGCGGTTTCAAACCTCTTGCATCTCTCCTATTTGGTAGAAAGTAAACTTCTTGCATAATGGCTCAAAGTGGAAAATTCTCTTTCATACTCGATTCGATGCTCCCCTATTTGGACTTAGGAATTCTTGTAACTTCCGGTCTACATAAGCATCGAGGACATATTTCATGCGAATTCCTGAGAAAGTCATTCCATGTTAGCACTGCAGGTTCTACCAGACTGTGGGGAATGGTTTTCCACCAGTCATAAGCATCCCCCTGTAGCAAAGATACTAAGTATTCAAATCTGAGCTCCTCCGTGCAATGCAATTTCTTGAATACCCTATCCATCCTCTCTAACCATTATTCAGCTTCTAGAGGATCTACTGTCCTTAAACTCAGAGCCCCATACTTCATCAATTTGTCATCTTGCCTAGTAGGAGATTGTGGTTGTACCACCGTGTCTGTATTGGGACTTGAGTAGGCACATTACCGACCATTTGTTGGAACATTGCGACCATCTGCGAATCGAGCGAGGAAAGCTGCGATGCTTGTGGTGGTCTTCTTTGAACCACTGACATTATGTAGGCCTGGTGCATCCCCTTGCACCTCAGCCTCAATAGATTGATCGACTGAATGATCACCCTTTTCCAGAGTCAATGCGAGGATTTTAGATCTCCTGAACAAATAACACAAGGAGATTTCCTCCCGTTAGTGCATATTTATAATGTAATGTACTGTATGTATCAAACAATGATGTTGAGCAGTTGTACTATGAAGAAAGAATATTCAAGTAACATGTGAAAGCAGAATTTAAAAAAAACTTTGCTCTGATACCACTAAAACATGTCACACCCTACCCCTCTATAAGGCATAACATAATCCCGTAGTATATATAATGAATTACCAACTCCGTCTACTGATAACCCATTAAATACACTACAAGGGATTTTAAAAACTTTTCTTACTTCTTTTACAGTGGTGAGCACTATTTACAGGTGTTAAAAACCTTTTTGAACTGAAGTGATAGAACTAACACATTTGAATTATTTGGAATTTCTGTAAAAATTTTGGCAGAGTGCCATCTGTATTTTGGATAAAACAGTTCTTCAGAAAACCTGTAAAAAGCACTTCAATATATTTCCAAATCTCAACTCCAATATTTTTCTCAACACAACATATTTCTCAACTCAATTCCACAGTGATTTTTCAAAGACTGAGATAAAAGAAATATAATACAATTTTTACAAGCCAAAATAACTCATAATTATTTTACAACTTCAAGGTACAATTTGAATTTATAACTGCTCAAAATCAAAAACAATATGTACATACAGTGAACATACATTACAGTACAAAATGCAAAATGTGGTATACTCATTATACCCGAAAATCTCTCGCTAGAGGTACTAATGACCTAGTCTGCTTTGCCATGCAATGTCTACACTGCGGCGGCAATAATAAAGCTATCACTGAGACAATGTCTCAGTGGTGCACAACATTAACCAAATACAACTTAAATCACAATTCATAAATCATTTAAATGATGGATATATAAAATCATAGTTAAATTCAAGACAATGAGTGTCAAAAGGAATTTAACACAATATCACAATAAATCTCAGAGATCAAAACATAGTTAACTTCAAAAGACAGTAAATGTCAATAAGGATTTAACTCCATTTCACAATCTCATAATACAAATCAATAAATCACACACAGCTTAATCATGTTCCAAAGTTCAATTCGTCCCAAAAGCCGATGGCTAATGGGGTATTCAATTCGTCCCAAAAGTCGATGACTAATGAGGAATAACATAGCTAGCTAGCAAAAATATGAGTACTCATCCAATTCGTCCTCAACAGGCACACACCTCAACACTTCAGCCAGAGAGGGAATTCAATTCGTCCCACTAGACAAGCTAGCGAGGAATACAACCAATATACATGATAGCTGTGGTTTCAAACCATTTCCAATGCTTTTAAATTAATAAGTATCCATCAATATCATTCAAACAATTTCTCACAGTTTCAAATCATTTACAATGCTTTTCAAGAAATAAATATCCATTCAAACACATTTCCACAATTTAAAACAATAATGTACAAATAGTCATAATTCATTTCAATTGAAAAATTCAAAAGAAATAGTTGTTGTGCACAAACCTCTGATAACTGTCTCCTGGTCTGGACTCAATGTTTCCTTCCCTTTCCCTGAGTCTTTACTAACTGAGAAATACAATTTGAAGTGTTTCAGTACTAAATTAAATTGTCTCTATCGATAATGCTTGATAAGTAATTCACTGAAAGCTATTATTTGCTTAATCACCTAATATATCGACCCTCGATGCGTTCTAGGTAAATTAGGTTTTAGTGTCACTAATATGTCACATTCGATAGTCTTTCAGGGTTGGTACATGTTACCAATTTCATTTCCTTGTTTAGTGCATTTTATTGCAACTTGCTGGATTCCGGGATACTAGTTTGGCCTAGCCGGACGACCTAGTTCCCTCGGTTTTCGGGTTTCGGTCAAAACTACAAACTTGTAGATCTATGTCTTATGGAACGCGGGGAAAAATTTTAGGTCATTCTGAGTTATGTAGACCAAGTTATAGTCATTTTACTATTGCTGGTCAAATGGCATCAAATTAGGTCATTTTAGGTCAATTTTGGTCAACTTTGGTTCGGCCAGTTTTTGGACCCGAACTTGTGCAAGCTGTTTGACTTGCTTATGGTCATTTCTGGGCTTTGGTGTCTTCATAAGACTTGTAGATATGGACCTTAACTATTCATGGTTAAAAGTTTAGGTCAATTGGACCTGTTTTGAGTGAGTTATGGCCTAAACACTAACTACTGCTCAAGTAGTCAGTTTTCAGGCCTCACTTGCACTTAATCCGGCTTTGGTCATTTTTCAAGCTACCTTGCCAGCAGAATTTTGGTATGTTTCCTTCATGAAAGTTGGCACATTTTGTTCCTAGTTTCACCTCCAATTGGTCTCATACCAATTGGAGTTAGACATTTAGTGTTATGGGCTAAAATGCATACTGCCCTTAAACACATTGCTTAACATCTATCAATTGCACATTTACTTGCTATAAGTCCACTCCCCTTACCAATTCTGATTTGGTACATTACCAAAACCATTTACCACTTCATATTAAAATCACTTTGGGCAGAATACAAATATCCTCAATATACCAAATGAAACTCCAACTCACAAAGTCCAAACAAAACAATATATACACATAACCACTCTTAATTATTACATACAATTTCCACAACCAATTTACATACATATTCATCTATCCTCAATGTCACAATTCACCCAATATCTTCCTGAATTTAAACATTCATCAAGGAGTCTCAAGGCTGCCGAATGCTTCACATTGCCAAAATTCCCCATAGTTTCTTCCACTTCAATTCCAAATGCACAATCACCACATATACATGGAAATAACTTAGTAGGACATTAATTCACCCTACTCAACATAAATTCACATCAAATATATGTAAGAATACTTCCTTAAATATAGAACTCCATGGCTGTCCAAAATTGGATATATCAAGAACTCCTCAAAACTTTAAAATTTCTTCACAAAGCAAACACCCATAACATGTTTTCAAACTTTAACAAAGCAATATTCAAAAATACAAACTTACCTATTGTTAGGACTTGTTAAACCTTCACTAAACTTCCTTGATTTTGCTATCAAACTCTTCCTTGTGATGTGGAGGTAATCTTTAATGAAACAACCTAGGTGTTTGGAGGTGAATTGAAGGAGGTTGATGAAGCTTTATGCAAAATGGCAATGGAGGTTTTCAATTCTTCATTTCGGCATGGATGAACCAAGTGAGGGAGATTGTAACACCCCTAAGTTCGGTAGTGCGTTCTACTATTCCTATGACCAGTGTTGTCCGGACAGCTAGGATGCCTAGAACTACACTTCGATATGAGTAAGGAGACATAAAATAATGAAATACAAGAAAAGAAAATACAAGAAAAACAAAGGAAAAATAATAGCAAAGAAATATAATCAAGTTAAGCGAGCCGAGAACCCTAACGATGGGTGACCGCACCGGGAAGTCACGGCGTGGACCGTTGACTAGCCCTGGACCGCGGGGAACCCTGAAAAATATTTTTAGGAATTAAATAGACCCCTATTGAAGTATAAATATCATTAGAAATATTAAATAAAAATTAAATAATTAGTACAAAGAAAAGTGGAAAATCGAAAAACGGACAAAACCCTGTGTTACCGAAAAATCGGGAATGCAACCCAAACAGGGGCATTGTGGTCATTTGACATCCCGAGTTGTCTTTTGACCTAAATGTCCATTAAAAATAAATAATATTACACTTGAAAAATATAATGAAAAATAAATTTAGGGGTACCTAATGTAAATAGCAAAAATGGGAAGCTTAATGTGGGAAAATGAAATTTTAGATTAAACTAATAATTTATTTTGACATAGTGCTCCACTAATTCATGAAAGTGGACCACTACCACTTCATTTGGATAGCAGATCATCTTCTTCCTTACTTCTCCAAGAACCAGCCAAATTTCTCCCAAGAAAATCCACCATTGACGTCCATTTGAAAGCTTCATGCAAGCTTGATTTAAGCTTCCTTCTTTGCACCTTCCTTCATTAAAGTTAATCCTCACACCATGGGCAGTAGATAGGCAGCAAGAAGACCAAGTTTTGGAGAGATTTTGAAGAATTTCCAAAGTGGTAAGTTTGAATTTTTGGGTTATTACTTCATTAAAGTTAGTAGGAATGTTATGGGTGTTTGATTTATGAAGAAATTTTTGAGTTTTGATGTTGAATGGGAATGTGCACTTTTGGCAGCCATGGAAGCACCTTGAAGGCAGTTTAATTGTGCTTGTAAATGGTGAATTAAATGATTGATTAAATGTATATTGTGTAGGAAATTGTTTGGGTGATGTATACTTAGTATATGTAAATGTAAAATGAGATTTAAAGCTTGGAAAGTAATGGAATGTAAGTGTACCATTATGGCAGTTTGTTAGCTCTTGAAGAATGCTGGAATTCATGCTTGGTTTATGGAATAATGATGTTAAAATGTGTTGGTTGTTATGGCAGTTTGAGTGTGTGTAAGGTGGTGTGAAGTGGGACATGTAAATGAGCATAAAAAGGTGATTGAATTGTTGTAAATTGGATTGAAAAATTCTGCACTTGTTGGTGTATGTTGAATGTAATTGTAAGCTGCCAAAATGACCTATAATGTGTTGTGAATTATGTTTAGGTTGTGGTACAACCAAAATTGGTTTGAATGTTAAGTTTGGTGAGTGTTAAAAGTGATGCTTGATGTGTATGCAAGAATTTCAATAAGGCAGTTTGAGTTTTAGGCCTATAACTTTAAGTGTGTGGCTCCAATTGGTATGAGACCAATTGGAGGTGAAACTAGGCTCCAATTGGTATGAGACCAATTGGAGGTGAAACTAGGCTCCAATTGGTATGAGACCAATTGGAGGTGAAACTAGGCACAAAATGTGCCAACTTTCATGAAGGAAGCTTGCCAAAATTCTGCTTGCAAGATAGCTTGAAAAATGACCAAATCCGGATTAAGTGCAAGTAAGGCCTGAAAATTGACCATTTGGGCAGCAGTTAGTGTTTAGGCCATAACTCACTCAAAACAGGTCCAATTGACCTGAAATTTTGACCATGAATATTTAAGACCCATATCTACAAGTCTTATGAAGACACCAAATCCCAGAAATGACCATAAGTAAGTCAAACAGCTTGCACAATTTCCGATCCAAAAACTAGCCGAACCAAAAATGACCTAAAGTGACCAATTTTGATGCATTTTGACCAGCAATAGTAAAATAACCATAACATGGTCTACATAACTCAGAATGACCTGAAATTTTGCCCTGCGTTGCATAAGACATAGATATAAAAGTTTGTAGTTTTGACCAAAACCCGAAAACCGAGGGAACTAGGTCATCCGGCTAGGTCAAACTAGTATCTCGGAATCCAGCAAATTGCAAGAAAATGCAGTATACACAGAAATGAACTTGGTAACATGTACCGACCCTAAAAGACTATTGAATGTGACATGTTAGTAACATTAAAACCTAATTTACCTAGAACGCATCGAGGGTCAATATATTAGGTTGACTAAGGAAATAATAGAATTCGATAAATTAATTATTGAACCTTATTCTTAGAGACAATTTAAATGAGTACTGAAACACTTCAAATTGTGTTTCTCAGTTAGCAAAGACTCAGGGAAGGGGAAGGAAACACTGAGTCAGAGCCAAGAGACAGTTATCAGAGGTTTGTGCACAACTAGTTTTTAACTGATTTTGTTTTGAATATTTCATATGATTAAATGACATATTTTTCTTATGTATTATGTTTAACAAGCATTGGATTTAATTCAATGATTATTGAAAATTGTTATAGTATGTATGAATTTAGCTTTGTGAAATGGTATTTCCACATGTATTAAGCATTGTTATGGATTGTACAAATTATGTTTTGGAAAATTGTGATAGAACATGTTTTGAATTGTGATGGTAATTTTCATGGAAAATGCAAATTTATGATTTGAATTATGATGAGCATAAAAATTATTGGATATTGAAATTGAATTTGAATCGAATTATATTGTGATTTATGCTCACTAAAGGATTGTGATATTGTTTTATATCTCACTATAGATGCTTGACTAGGTTATTACCCGTCTCTCTCATTTGTTGAGAAGACAATGGAGTTAGTTGTGTTTTGATTACCATGGTACGTGCACAGGCTTAGATTTTCCTTTGATTTGAGGTTAGATCTAAGTTTATTTTTATCGTTATGGCCCTTGCGGAAGATTCATTATTGTGATGGTACTGTGCACGATGATTCGACCTCCCCGACCATAGGGAGTTAGAATCTGATTCGACCTCCCCGACCATAGGGAGTTAGAATCACATCGAATATGGCCCTTTCGGATTAGTCTTGCATAGTTAGTGAGATAAAGAATGATTTTTGAGATACAACATGGTTTTTGAGATACATAATGGCTTTTGAATGGTAAAGAAGTGTGATTTCAATTTTGATTTATGTATAATTGATTTTGATGGGACTACCTTAAATTGTTAGTCATGATTTGATAAATTGAATTTCGTGATCAAAGTCATTTTAAACAAATGATTTACATTATTGGCAATGAATATTTTGAGTTTTGGAATTTGATGAGTATTCAGATTTCCAAATTATTTACTGTAAATTTTGTCAATGTATATTGTACTATGTTTTAAATTATAGTTGTGCACCACTGAGTTCACCACTCAGCAATAGCTTTGTATGCTGTCGCAGGTAAGAAGAGCATAGAGCAGTGAGTAAGTTTTTTGAAGACACTTTCAGATCAGCTCCAGGTATATCATAGGTATACCCATGTACATAGGTTTTGATGTATGCATGTAATAATATGTATGTAAATTATTTGAGCAGTTGTATAAAAACTCTTGTAAAACATTTTGGTATGTAATTAAATGTAAATTATTGTAAATATAAATTTGAAATTTCATTTACTTGAATAGTTTTGTATTATAAATTTTGAGTCTTATAATCAATGAAATATTTCTTCATGATGAGATTAGTTTGAAAATGAATTGATTGTTTATTGAGAATTGAATTGTGAATTGAATTAAATTTTATTGGAGTTGTATTTGAGAAAACATATTGGGAGCATTTTCTTTTGCAGATCAAGAATCATTTTCTCAAAATACAGCCTGCACTTTGCTGAAATTTTGAAAAAAATTTTATAACACCAGATTTTAATCGATGATTTAAATTTCACAAAAATTGTTTTAAAATCCCTTGTAGTATATTTAATGGATTATCGGTAGGAGAAGTACGGTAATTCATTAGGTGTACTACGGGATTATGTTACATCTTACAGGGAAGTAGGGTGTGACATGTTTTGTGGTATCAGAGCCTGGTTTTAAAGTGAATTTCGAACTATGAATTTGAAATCTTTTTGTCGGTAACTACAACTGCTCAATTGTTTGATACATATAGTACATTTACATCATAAATATGAACTAATGGAGAGGAATCTCCTTATGTTGGTTGTACAGGAATAGAAAATCTTGTGAAAAGATATGGAAGAGAAGAATGAGACAATAGAATAGTCTGTGATGGCAGAAGAACAAGTTGAGGCCCCAGCTCCACAAAATGTCGAAGCTGACTGCACTGGGCTTTACTGCAAAATTACTGCACAAATGGCCCAGCAAATGGCCACTTTCTTTCAACAAATGGTTGATAATCTATCAGCCCAAGCCCAAGTACAGACCCAACCCCCACAAGGGCAACATGAAATAGAGAAGAAGGAAAAACCTATGGGTCAGAGCTCAAGCAGTAATTTGAGAAAGAGAAAAGAAATTGAGGAGCCCCGAGCTCAAGGATATAACAGAGGTGGGTCATCAAGGCAGAGACCACCAAGGTCCAGTCGTCGAACAACTAGAAGTTCCTACCCTTCTCGCCAATGTGAAGCTTATGGAAGATATCATGGTGGGATATGTTATAAGGCTATTGGAGCCTGTTATAACTGTGGAGGCAAAGGACACTTTGCCAAGGACTGCACCAATAGTCGCAGAGTTGGACCACCTCCTACTACTGCAGAAGGGTCAGTTCAGAGCCCTGTCACCAGAAGTTTACAACCACCTAGCAGAGGTAGAGGCAGGGGTAGAGGTAGCCTAGCAGGCAGCCAAGGCACAGTGAAACATTCAGAGCAAGACTGTACTCCAGTCAGAATCTATGCAATGAGACAGAGAGAAAAGGCCTAGACATTTGATGTTGTGGCTGGTACCTTCTCAACTTTTAATCAAGATGTGTTTGTGTTATTTGATCCGGGTTCTACCCATTCTTATGTGAGTGCTAGCATCATTGATTGCATTGCTGTTCCATGTACACAAATGGACTTTGAGGAGCTAGTAACAAGTCCGCTAGGACAGGAGGTCAGGGTTAATAAAATATATAGGGATTGTCCTTTGGTGATCCAAGGACACACTTTTCTGTCTGATTTCATTAAAATGCCCTTCAGAGATTATGATATCATCTTGGGCATGGATTGGTTAGCTAGGCATCATGCCATGATTGATCAGAGGTCAAGACAATCACTTTTGGTCTCCTCAAGATGTTGATGTGGTAATACATGGGGAGAGGCAATTATTGCCATCAAACATCATTTCGGCTGTACTAGCCAGAAAAATGATCAGAAAGGGGTGTGAAGCCTGCTTGGCACATGTGGTAGACACCCAAGTGGGGAGTCCAACATTGAAGGACATCCCTACAGTATATGACTTTCCAGATGTGTTTCCTAATGAATTGCCAAGATTACCTCTGGAAAGAGAGGTGTAGTTTGAAATTAATGTTATGCCTACTGTGGATCCAATCTCCATAACACCATATAAAATGGCACCAATAGAGTTGAAGGTACAGTTGCAAAAACTACTTGAAAAAGTCTTCATCCGCCCTAGTGTATCACCTTAGGGAGCGCCAGAATTGTTTGTTAAGAAGAAGAATGACACTCTTCGTTTATGTATTGTTTGACCTGGAGTCTGAATACTTTTATGTTAGTGTTAGAATTATATGTTCTGTTGTTATTCCTTTACAGGGGAATAAATTGATGCATTAGTGATTAGTCCTTAAGATAAGGATTGTGATAATAAGTGAAATTAGTTTTGGAAGAGTTTATCGGCGAAAAGTATTTTCTAACACACTATAAATTATAAAGCTAAATGGCAAGCCTACTTAATGTAAGGCAAGAGGACGTAAAAGTAAGATGTAGTAATAGAATTGTTCTAGATGAAGGCAGAGATGTTACAGTTGTTAATTGTTAATGGATATTGTAATCAGAATAAGTTTCAGGTATCGGTGAATTCGAAAAGGATAAAAGATAGGAAAGTTTGATCTATTGGGATGTATCGTAGTAACTATGCAATGTTCTTGATGTTTATACTGTAAGCTGTAGATTACAGTACTGACTTGAGATTATTATGTAGAGCTACGTACTACCCGATAGTATACCTAGATAAGAACAGTTACCAATGGCATCTGTTTTGGTATAGTTATGCCAGGACAGAATTTAATTGCTAGAAATAAGTTTGAAAATCCTACTTAGGGATCTAAAACTCAAAGGTTAGAATATCAAAAGGTTATAGTTCAGTACAAAAGGAAGTAAGTTATAGAATATTGACAGATAAACAGAGTTATGAAAGTAAAAAAAAAAAAAAATTCGAACAATTGGTTCAAATATAACAAAGAAATGTTACGAATGTGAGGAAGACTAAGGACTAGAATGGTCAGAGGACCAATGACTAGATAAATGATTCTAACATGACCTCAAGGGTCATTCAAGAAGGAACATGAATCGAAATATTAGACAGGACAATAGTAAGAGAAGATTGGTGATATACAAACAAATTAAACGTTGTATTAGATTGTTAAAAGTCTTATACAAATTTGACGAAAAGAAGATTATACGATCGTATAAAAAGGAAAAAAATAAACGTATGACTATTGTAAGATGACTATTGGGTAAAATTTCGTGGACGAAATTTATTTTAAGGGGGGGAGAATTGTAACACCCCTAAGTTCAGTAGTGCGTTCTACTGTTCCTATGACCAGTGTTGTCCGGACAGCTAGGATGCCTAGAACTACACTTCGATATGAGTGAGGAGACATAAAATAATGAAATACAAGAAAAGAAAATAAAAGAAAAACAAAGGAAAAATAATAGCAAAGAAATATAATCAAGTTAAGCGAGCCGAGAACCCTAACGATGGGTGACTGCACCGGGAAGTCACGGCGTGGACCGTTGACTAGCCCTGGACCGCGGGGAACCATGGAAAATATTTTTAGGAATTAAATAGACCCCTATTGAAGTATAAATATCATTAGAAATATTAAATAAAAATTAAATAATTAGTACAAAGAAAAGTGGAAAATCGAAAAACGGACAAAACCCTGTGTTACCGAAAAATCGGGAATGCAACCCAAACAGGGGAATTGTGGTCATTTGACATCCCGAGTTGTCTTTTGACCTAAATGTCCATTAAAAATAAATAATATTACACTTGGAAAATATAATGAAAAATTAATTTAGGGGTACCTAATGTAAATAGCAAAAATGGGAAGCTTAATGTGGGAAAATGAAATTTTAGATTAAACTAATAATTTATTTTGACATAGTGCTCCACTAATTCATGAAAGTGGACCACTACCACTTCATTTGGACAGCAGATCATCTTCTTCCTTACTTCTCCAAGAACCAGCCAAATTTCTCCCAAGAAAATCCACCATTGACGTCCATTTGAAAGCTTCATGCAAGCTTGATTTAAGCTTCCTTCTTTGCACCTTCCTTCATTAAAGTTAATCCTCACACCATGGGCAGTAGATAGGCAGCAAGAAGACCAAGTTTTGGAGAGATTTTGAAGAATTTTCAAAGTGGTAAGTTTGTATTTTTGGGTTATTGCTTCATTAAAGTTAGTAGAAATGTTATGGGTGTTTGATTTATGAAGAAATTTTTGAGTTTTGATGTTGAAAGGGAATGTGCACTTTTGGCAGCCATGGAAGCACCTTGAAGGCAGTTTAATTGTGCTTGTAAATGGTGAATTAAATGATTGATTAAATGTATATTGTGTAGGAAATTGTTTGGGTGATGTACACTTAGTATATGTAAATGTAAAATGAGATTTAAAGCTTGGAAAGTAATGGAATGTAAGTATACCATTATGGCAGTTTGTTAGCTCTTGAAGAATGCTGGAATTCATGCTTGGTTTATGGAATAATGATGTTAAAATGTGTTGGTTGTTATGGCAGTTTGAGTGTGTGTAAGGTGGTGTGAAGTGGGACATGTAAATGAGCATAAAAAGGTGATTGAATTGTTGTAAATTGGATTGAAAAATTCTGCATTTGTTGGTGTATGTTGAATGTAATTGTAAGCTGCCAAAATGACCTATAATGTGTTGTGAATTATGTTTAGGTTGTGGTACAACCAGAATTGGTTTGAATGTTAAGTTTGGTGAGTGTTAAAAGTGATGCTTGATGTGTATGCAAGAATTTCAATAAGGCAGTTTGAGTTTTAGGCCTATAACTTTAAGTGTGTGGCTCCAATTGGTATGAGACCAATTGAAGGTGAAACTAGGCTCCAATTGGTATGAGACCAATTGGAGGTGAAACTAGGCACAAAATGTGCCAACTTTCATGAAGGAAGCTTGCCAAAATTCTGCTTGCAAGATAGCTTGAAAAATGATCAAATCCGGATTAAGTGCAAGTAAGGCCTGAAAATTGACCATTTGGGCAGCAGTTAGTGTTTAGGCCATAACTCACTCAAAACAAGTCCAATTGACCTGAAATTTTGATCATGAATAGTTAAGACACATATCTACAAGTCTTATGAAGACACCAAAGCCCAGAAATGAACATAAGCAAGTCAAACAGCTTGCACAAGTTCGGATCCAAAAACTGGCCGAACCAAAATTGACCTAAAATGACCTAAAGTGACCAATTTTGATGCATTTTGACCAGCAATAGTAAAATGACCATAACTTGGTCTACATAACTCAGAATGACCTGAAATTTTTCCCTGCGTTCAATAAGACATAGATCTAAAAGTTTTTAGTTTTGATCGAAACCCGAAAACCGAGGGAACTAGGTCGTCCGGCTAGGTCAAACTAGTATCCCGGAATCCAGCAAATTGCAAGAAAATGTAGTATACACAGAAATGAACTTGGTAACATGTACCAACCCTAAAAGACTATTGAATGTGACATGTTAGTAACATTAAAACCTAATTTACCTAGAACGCATCGAGGGTCAACATATTAGGTTGACTAAGGAAATAATAGAATTCGATAAATTAATTATTGAACCTTATTCTTAGAGACAATTTAAATGAGTACTGAAACACTTCAAATTGTGTTTCTCAGTTAGCAAAGACTCAAGGAAGGGGAAAGAAACACTGAGTCAGAGCCAAGAGACAGTTATCAGAGGTTTGTGCACAACTAGTTTTTAACTGATTTTGTTTTGAATATTTCATATGATTAAATGACATATTTTTCTTATGTATTATGTTTAACAAGCATTGGATTTAATTCAATGATTATTGAAAATTGTTATAGTATGTATGAATTTAGCTTTGTGAAATGGTATTTCCACAAGTATTAAGCATTGTTATGGATTGAACAAATTATGTTTTGGAAAATTGTGATAGAACATGTTTTGAATTGTGATGGTAATTTTTATGGAAAATGCAAATTTATGATTTGAATTGTGATGAGCATAAAAATTATTGGGTATTGGAATTTAATTTGAATCGAATTATATTGTGATTTATGCTCACTAAAAGGATTGTAATATTGTTTTATATCTCACTATAGATGCTTGACTAAGTTATTACCTATCTCTCTCATTTGTTGAGAAGACAATGGAGTTAGTTGTGTTTTGATTACCATGGTATGTGCACAGGCTTAGATTTTCCTCTGATTTGAGGTTAGATCTAAGTTTATTTTATCGTTATTGTAACACCCTCCCGGTAGCAACTCCGTACATGCTACTGTTCCGGTGACCGGTGTCGGTCCGGACAGCTAGAACGTCCGGAAAAATATTTAAACTAAAGTGAGGGACCATAATTAACTCAAATATTAATAAGAAAAATTTAGAAAAAAATTTAGAAATAAAATACAATCAAGTTAAATGAGCCGGTGCCCAAGCGATGGGTAACCCAGAGGGAAGTTGCGGTTCTCACAACTAGGAGCCCTAGACCCAAGTAAAAATTCATAAAATAATTTTTGAGACTCCAGAGAAGGGTCATTGAGGTTCCTATAGCATTAGAATGCCAAGAAAATATTTAGAAAAATTTTTCAATCGGTACAGACAATTTTGACCCGTTAAGCCAAACGGAGGGCATTTTGGTCATTTTGCCTTCAGAGACGATTTTTGGCCGACTTGTCCAGTTGAGTAAATAATTATTATGACATAAAATGTGAATAAATATTGCTAAAAATTAAATTGAAAATAAGTAGAGAAGTAAAGAATAGAAAATGAGATAAAAGGCTCATTTATGACATATTATAATGTCATTTAAAAGCTCCCTCCAATCATAATTAAACAACCATCTAATTAACTAATAAAAGAGACAAAAGAAGACCAAAAAAATTCTGCTCTTCTTCTTCTTCTTCCTTAAGCCGTGACCTCTCCTCCATAACCCTCCATGAAATTTTCCTTTAATTACTTCCATTTCCCATGAAATTCCACTACTAAACCCTAAGTCACCTTCACAAATATTTATCCACACACTCTAAGGAAACTCTAGGCAGCCTAAAAAAAGGAAAGAAAGTGAAGTCAAGCTTGGGAAAATTCTGCCCTACAAGAGGTTAGTGCCTATTTACACTTATACCTCTTTTATTCCATGTTAAATACTTAATATAAGTAAGAATTTGTGAATCAAATGAATGAAATTTATGTGTATATACCCCATGGAATTCGGTAGCCCTAAGGAAGGAACAAGATGGAGTGTTTTTTATGGACTTGGAGTGAACTAGAAATCATGTTTAAAGTATATAAACATAAGGATAATGAATTAGTTAGTTAACTAAGGTAATTTGTGTAAACCTTGAATATGAGCTAGGGTTTGGGAGTGAAACTTGGACTTTGCTTATGAAATTGTTAAAGAACATTCTAATGGTCAATTAGTGACCATTTAAGGTAAGTTGACCATAATTTAGAGTGAACTATTGCATGGCAAACTGAAATGGGTATGCTGCCTAGTGAGTGCAGCAGGGTGGCTGTGATTCCAGCCCACTTAGACAACCATAACTTTGGCTGTGTAGGTTCAATTGGTGTTTGGCCAATTGGACATGAAACTAGACATATAATGGCACAATTTTTCTGAAGAAACCATGCCTAAAACACCAAAGCAAGTAGACCAAAAATTGGCCCTAATCCGGATACCCTGCAATTAAATTATGCAGAATGACCAAATGAAGGCCATAACTCACTGTAGAATGGTCCAATTGACCTGAAATTTTTACAGCAACAAGATAAGATATAGACAAACAACTTTTGTGAAGAAACCTATCCCAAATTATGACCAGAACCTATCCAACAAGGCAGTGGCAATCACTGTTCACTGCACTATAGATATGGTCAATTCTGCAGTTTTGCAATCCGGCCAGCTGTGGTTTTTGGACCATATCTGGAGCTACAAAACTCCAAATGGAGTGATTCAAAAAAAGAAATTCAACTAGACAAAATAAGGAACAACTTTCATGTTTACCATTTCCTCAAATTTCCACTGTAACAGTCACTAATGGAACAGTAAATTTGGGGTACAAAAACTGAAAATTCTGCCCCCTTAGTGCTAAGCTTAGAATGATATTGGTGATTAATTCCAACAAGTTTTAAATCAAAATGTGGTACATTGGGAGTGTTAAAACCAATGCACTTATTTTCTATCCAAAAGTCAACATTTTTGTTGACTAATGAAGTGAATAGTGACACCAAAACTTGAAATTCAAAAATTGAAGAATTCAAAAGTATCAAATGCCCTAGTATACCTAACAAGATTGGTTTGGATAGTTTGGCATGCCAATAGGGTTCAGTTAGCAGTATTGCACATGGCATTATGCCATTCTGTGATTTCATGGCTTTTAGCCATTCTGACCTTGTGTTGAGATTTGGCCTTGTGCCTGATGTTATTACAGCTTATTAGCCGCTCATGCACACCGGGAGATGCATATGTGACCGATGGTGTGATGGCCCGAGGTACTAGATACCCAGTGCCAGTTTACCCGTTTATCCAGTCCAGTCGTTCAGTATAGGTTACTTGGGCAACCAAAAGAATGAAAGTGGACAAAGTTAACGAAATAAATGAATATAACAAACACAAACAAATAAGATATATACATTCAATACATATTTATTTTCTGCTATTTTCTGTTATTTTATTATTGCACCACTAAGCATTATTGCTTAGCGCGTTGCTTTTGCCATGCGTAGGTTCTGGAGTTACTGATTGAGAGCCCAGTAGACCGCAGACTGGGTGAGACCGTCCTGCAGCTCTGCATAGTGTCCGTGTCACCTCACCATCCACAGTGCATTGGTAGGACACTAGGTTTCATTTTGGTATTTTGTAACTAACTTTTATTTTCTCATATATAATTGAACTTATGTAATGTATTTTGATTTTCATGTAAATAATGAAAATTGTGTTGGTGAATGGAAAAGTGAATATTTATCTGTGACTTGTATATGATTATCGCGTGAGATGAATGATTGAGAAATGAAATTAAAAGATATTGAGATTTTGATATTGGAGTTTGAGATGATTGAATATGATTATTGGAAGTGTTTTTCACAGGTTCTGAAGAACTGTTTTCTCCATTTTTAGCCGGTACTCTGCCGGATTTTCTATAAAATTTTCGGAACCTCAAATAAATTATAATTTCAATAAATGACTTAAATGAATTATATTTCATAAATTATATTCAAAACTATGATAAAAATAAATTAAGGAAGAATAAAAATGATTGAGATAGAATAGAGTGTTCCGGTACACCGTGTGACATATCTTACTCGGATATACTGTAGACGGGTAAGGGGTGTCATAGTTATGGCCCTTGCGGAAGATTCATTATTGTGATGGTACTGTGCACGATGATTCGACCTCCCCGACCATAGGGAGTTAGAATCACATCGAATATGGCCCTTTCGGATTAGTCTTGCATAGTTAGTGAGATAAAGAATGATTTTTGAGATACAACATGGTTTTTGAGATACAGAATGGCTTTTGAATGGTAAAGAAGTGTGATTTCAATTTTGATTTATGTATAATTGATTTTGTTGGGACTACCTTAAATGGTTAGTCATGATTTGATAAATTGAATTTATTGATCAAAGTCATTTTAAACAAATGATTTACATTATTGGCAATGAATATTTTGAGTTTTGGAATTTGATGAGTATTCAAATTTCCAAATTATTTACTGTAAATTTTGTCAATGTATATTGTACTATATTTTAAATTATAGTTGTGCACCACTGAGTTCACCACTCAGCGATAGCTTTTTATGCTGTCGCAGGTAAGAAGAGCATAGAGCAGTGAGTAAGTTTTTTGAAGACACTTTCTGATCAGCTCTAGGTATATCATAGGTATACCCATGTACATAGGTTTTGATGTATGCATGTAATAATATGTATGTAAATTATTTGAGCAGTTATATAAAAACTCTTGTAAAACATTTTGGTATGTAATTAAATGTAAATTATTGTAAATATAAATTTGAGATTTCATTTACTTGAATAGTTTTGTATTATAAATTTTGAGTCTTATAATCAATGAAATATTTCTTCATGATGAGATTAGTTTGAAAATGAATTGATTGTTTATTGAGAATTGAATTGTGAATTGAATTAAATTTTATTGGAGTTGTATTTGAGAAAACATATTGGGAGCATTTTCTTTTGCAGGACTGAAGAACTGTTTTCTCAAAATACAGCCTGCACTTTGCCGAAATTTTAAAAAAAATTTTATAACATCAGATTTTAATCGATGATTTAAATTTCACAAAAATTATTTTAAAATTCCTTGTATTATATTTAATGGATTATCGGTAGGAGAAGTACGGTAATTCATTAGGTGTACTACGGGATCATGTTACATCTTACAGGGGAGTAGGGTGTGACAGAGATGAAGATGCAGATTGTATAATAGGTGTACACCTGCCCATTTAGCTCTTAATTTATTCCATAGTGGTCCACTCACACAAATTAATTCATTTTATATGTTTAATTCTCATTTATTCCACATTAAACCCATAATTTTTGCTATTTACTTTATATACCACCAATTTAATTTTTCATTATATTTTTCAAGTGTAATATTATTTATTTTTAATGGACATTTAGGTCCAAAGACAATTAGGGATGTCAAATGACCACAATGCCCCTGTTCGGGTTGCATTCCCGATTTTTCGGTAACACCGGGTTTTGTCTGTTTTTCGATTTCTCACTTTTCCTTGTACTAATTATTTAATTTTTCTTTGATATTTCTAATGATATTTATACTTCAATTGATGTCTCTTTAAGTCCTAAAAATATTTTCCAGGGTTCCCCGCAGTCCAAGGCTAGTCAACGGTCCACGCCGTGACTTCCCGGTGCGGTCACCCATCGCTAGGGTTCTCGGCTCGCTTAACTTAGTTACCTTTCTTTGCTATTATTTTTCCTTTCTTTTTCTTGTATTTTCTTTTCTTGTATTTCATTATTTTATGTCTCCTCACTCATAACGAAGTGTAGTTCTAGGCATCCTAGCTGTCCGGATAACACTGGCCACCGGAATAGTATAACGCACTACCGAACATAGGGGTGTTACACCCGATCTGAGATCAATCTTAGAAAACACACCGGCTCCCTTCAACTGATCAAACAGATCGTCAATTCTAGGCAACGGATACTTATTCTTCACTGTTACTCTGTTTAACTGCCGGTAGTCAACACATAACCTCAGTGTCCCATCTTTCTTCTTTACAAACAGTACCGGAGCTCCCTACAGTGACACACTGGGGTGTATGAACCCCTTGTCTAGCAATTCTTGTAGCTGGATTTTTAACTCTTTCAATTCAGCAGGGGCTATCCTATACAGAGCAATTGAAATTGGAGCTGTACCTGGCATAATCTCAATTGCAATTCAACTTCACTTTCTGGTGGCAAACTAGGCAATTCCTCAGGAAATACCTCAGAGAAATCCCTTACTGTGGGTATGTCAGACAAGTTAAGTTTGCCCTACCTAGTGTCAACCACGTGTGCCAGATAGGCTTCACACCCTTTTCTCAACCATCTCCTTGCAACTGTATATGAGATGACATTGGACAAGAAATCTATCCTTTCACCCACAACTGTTATTTCTTTGTTCTCAGGAATTTTCAGAGTGATTCTCTTCAATTTACAATCTACTATTGCCTGATGATGGGATAACCAGTCCATTCCCAAAATCACGTCAAACTCATGGAAAGACAATTCGATTAAGTCTGCTGAGAACTCTTTCCCTTGAATCTTTAATGGATAGCCCTTATACACCTTGTTTACTACCACACTGTGGCCTAGCGGATTTATGATCAGGATGTCTTGGTCACTTTCCTCTACTGGTATCCCCTTTTCTACGGGTAGCTTGATATAAATATATGAATGAGTAGATCCAGGATCCACTAATGCATGCACAAAAGTATTATAGAGGAGGAATGTACCCTTGATGACATCTGGAGCTTCTTGTTCCTCCTGTGCCCTTATAGCATAGGCTCTGGCTGGTTTTACGCATACGCTCTCTCCACGCACTGACACGTGTTTTGTGAAGTACTGGCTGCCTCAGCCTTACCCGGCTTTCTACCCCTTGGACCTGGAGGGGCAGGCCTATCAGTTGATACCAGAGTGGATGTAGCAGTTCTATGAGGACAATCTCGGACTAGGTGGTCTGTAGATCCACACCATAAACAAGCACCTATCATCCTCCAACATTCGCCCTTGTGCCATTTTTGGCAATGTGGGCAAGCAACAGATACTGTTGGGCTGGTCCCCTATACCCTGTCGCTGGAGAGCTAGCCATTGAAGGGGTGGACTGGCCTCTCCTTGGTGCAAACTGAGATTTGGGCCTCTGTGACTGACCCTGACTTGGTGCTCTACTGAAATTCTGAGTAGGCGAACCTCTGAATTTCTTACTAGGGGCAAAAGATGTACCGGTCTGACCCTGACCTCTTTTCTGCTGTCTATCCTTTTTGTTCTGCTCATTCATTCTAACTTTTTCAACCTTCAGTGCAGCTTCCATTAATTTGGCAAACTCTGTAATCCCCAAGGCTGTAATCATTACTTTAATGTTATCATTGAGTCCTTCCTCGAATCTTTTGCATCTCTCTGCCTCATTAGGGACTATTTCTCGCCCATAGCGGCTCAGTCTGACAAATTCTCTTTCATATTTAGCCACTGTCAACTGTCTCTGGCGTAGGGTAATAAACTCCCTTCTCTTCTCTTCCAGATATACACTGCCCACATACTTCTTTTCTGAACTCAGTGAGAAAGAAATCCCAAGTTATCTATTCTGGTGGCACCTTACTAGTTACTGTATCCCACCATTGGTATGCATCATCTTGCAGTAGTGATACAGCAGCTTCTAAATTCTGCTCTGGAGTACAATGAAGTTGTTTCAAAACTCTCCCAGTTCTGTCCAACCAGTTTTCAGCTGTGACAGAATCATCTTCCCTTTTGCCCAGAAAATCCACAGCTTCGAACTTCTTAAGTCTCTCCATATGAGATTTTTATTGTGCAGGTGGTGGTGATGGCATAACTCCTGCCATCTGTCTAAAGAACTCAGCCATTTGCTGAAATGTGGCTGGTGCATTTGGTATTGGTGGAGCAGGTTCCCTCCTGTCTCCTGGTTCAGTCATAGATGGAGCATGACTTTCCACTTCCTCATCGACGGCTCTCTACGATGTGGAGTCCATATTCTGATCAGAATAACAAAACAAATTAAAAGATCTGCATTAGAGTCATCTTAACACTTACAATGCAATGCATGATATGTAAACTATCTAGGTCCATAAATGCCTAAACCATGCTCTGATACCACTAAATATAACACCCCTCACCCGTCTACAGAATAGTCGAGCAAGGCGTGCTACACGGCATGCTGAAACATCTAGTCTGTGATTGATTTTAAGAAGTCTTTTATGTAATATTCATATCATGCTGATACTATTTTCATACTTTGATAAAATCAGTGTTTCAAGATTGGTAATAAAAATTTGGCAAGGTGCCGTCTGTATTTCTATATTTCGGACAAACTGTCCTTCCAAACTTGTTGAAAACAGTTTAATATGATAATATCAAAATCCCAAATATTTCATAGTCTCTATTTCTCAATAAAGTGAATAGACTTTTACAGTCATTAAACAGTTCCATAATACAATCCATAATAATTTAAATATATCCAGAAAATCTCCATGTTATTTAATATGTACAAGATATTACAAATTTTAGAGCTTTCATAATATTACAAAATACAAGGCCAAATTTCAAAAATACAACAAAAGTACAAAATACAATATTTCCTAAGTCCTACCATGTATGCAATGCAGTGAAGATGACTCTGGACTCCTGTACAGATCTGATGTCTCACCCAGTCAAAGGTCTGCTAGGCTCTCCAGCTGTGTCTTCAATACCTACGCGTTACAAAAGCAACGCGCTAAGCAATTTTGCTTAGTGGTGCCAAATATAAAGAAATATACACTAAAATAAAGTAAATAAAGTGTTTACGAATTTTTGGTGGTGCTGTATGTCAGTAGACTGGATTTAGCTATTTGAATTTAATAGTACTTGAATTACTGCCCGTGTAGCCTATATACTGACCAGATTGGATAAACGGATGTACTGGCACTGGGTACCTAGTACCTCGGGCCGTCACACCATCGGTCACAAAGTGTCTCTAAGAAATATTATAATTATATTAAGAATATTTTTATTTGTTTAAAAATTCACCTTCTCATTCATACATTTATAATAGATATAGATATTTTAATATAGTCTAATCAACCCACTAATTATTAGGTCAAAATTGATATTAACCTAGAACATGGCCCATCATTTTTAAATTTAAAATTTTGACAATTTAAACAAAATTTAATACCCAGTTAATTCTAAATTGTTAATATTCACCAATTTTTAACCAAACTAAATTTATGAGATCATGGTCTAAGATATTATTTAAATTAATATAGCTACAAAAATTACTAACTATTTTAGGAGAATTTTAGTCGATAATTTCATTTACCAACTATAATTAGGTTGTCCAATAATTTGATTGTAGATAAACTTCTCTGACCTTCTATTCTTTAGTCAGTAAATTACCGACTAAATTGGTAAATGATAGAGATATTATCAATATTATCGTGAGCATATTGTAGGGTACAAGGGGAGTAGCTACCATTTACTAACTATTTTTTAATTATTAATTACTGACTAAAATAGTTTAGTTGCACTACTATAAATTAGATTTAAAACAACGATTCCTTTGTAGCAGTTATAAAATTATTTCCTTTATACATATAAAGTAATAATTTTGCAACAGATGAAAATGTTATAAATAAATTGATAAATTATATAAAAAATTTAATAAAACTACTATTAAAATTGTTACAATAATAATATTTTATACCTATTTAAGGAATGGCTTTGATCTATTGTGAAAATATAATTAAATTGCTATTTTGTGTTATAGCAATGAAGACAAATATAACAGTTTCTCATTAATTTATGAGTACGATTTAAATATATATGGATTTTTCACTGCCGCCTTATATGTAGTCATTTTGGTAAATATTGTATCTACTTTTTATTTAATGACTAACACAAATGGTTAGTACATTTTTATCTATTTTTTTTAGTTTAAATAATATAATATAAAAATAAATACTGACCAAATAAGATGGTCAGTATACCGACTACCTTAATTACTAAGTGTTTTTCTAATTTAAAAAATAAATAAATTATCGACTAAATAATAATATGGTAGCTAATTGTTTTATATAATTTTTTTAAATAATATAATATTAAAAATTAATACCAATCACATAATTTGATCAACGAATTAATATGTAAGAAAATTAAACTTTTACATTGCCAGCAAATCATTTTATTTAAATAATTTACTGAAAATAACATTAATTTTTTTTTTTCAAAAATCTTAATTTTGATGACTAATATTAATGCTATTAGAATGGACTGTAAATTATATCGGGTGATGTTATTATATACAAAAAAAAGGAAATGAAGGTAAGAAAATTGAATGCAGGAAAATCATTATCACCTGTTTGGAATAAATTCTCTATTAAAAAAATTATATACTATTAATAATATAATTTTTTTTTTGGTTTGGAATAAATTTTTAGATTATAGAATTCAATTGAATTCTTTTGTTTGGAATAAATCCATATTGAATTCAAATTAATTATATTGAAATATAAATTTATTGAAGTGATTTTATTTTGTAATTAAAAAGTAAAAACTTTGATAAATTGGAAATTGCCACCCTGTAAATGTAAAAACAACTTACATTATTTAATACCATTGAATTTAATACTGGCACTTGACATGGTTATGGCAAGGTGGCAAATGCAATTCCTAGTATTGATCATAAATTATTAGGGTTGAAATATTAAAACATTATTGACTAAAGGTTTTTTCAGCACTACTAATATTGACTGTGAGACTGAACATAAATTCATATATAGAAGATAATATTATGGCTATAAAAGTAATTAATATGGTTAATGATATTATTTATAAATGACTTGTTATGTAATGGTTTAATATGAATTATATATCATAAGAAAGATCATAATAATTTGATATCATTAAACAATATATAGTCAAAAAATATAAAATGTTATTATAAATATAATATTAAATATAGTTGAACATATACTGATATTATTTTAAACAGTTAATATATTATACCATATATTATAATTTTGTATTAACACTAGGGGTGTGCAAACGGTCGGTTCGGTTCCGAACCGAACCGAACCGAAAAAACCGAAAACCGAAAATTGAAAATTTTAAAAACCGAACCGAACCGATTGATAAGAAAAAACCGAACCGAATCGAACCGATAAATTTCGGTTCGGTTCGGTTTTAAACCGATCAAACCGAATTTTATAAAATTTCATATTTTTAACATTAAATCTAAATAATAAAAACATAAAAACAAAAAAAATTAGAAATCAAAACTCAAAAATCTTTAGGTTCGGTTCGGTTTTCTTTAATTTCGGTTCGGTTCGATTCGGTTCGATTCGATTTTTTTTGATTTCCTATATATATTAATAATTTCGGTTCGGTTCGGTTTTTTTGATTTTTTTATGAAAATAACCGAACCGAACCGATTAACTGAAATTATCAAAATTATAAACCGAACCGAACCGATTAAATTTTAAAACCGAACCGATTGAACCGAATTAATCGGTTCGGTTCGGTTTTTCGGTTAAAACCGAAAACTGCACACCCCTAATTAACACTATTAAATATCATTTTATATAAATACTATGGATATTTATTAAGGCATTATAAATATCCATAATAGATATACTAACAATATCTGATAACTAATATATTTATTATTATATATTATAATATGATATAGTAATATTATAATATATATAATTTGTGGTAATAATATCATGATAATCACATATCATAATAATTTGTATATGTGTTAATTTATAATTGTGATTAATGATAATATATCAATAATTGATAAGTAGGTTATAAATATACCAATGATATTATAATGGTATATTATTAAGATTATATTATTATATCAATATAATGTAATAATGTTATTAGGCCAATAATATTTTAATATATTATGACTACTCAATACATATTGGCCAATTAACACGTTATACTTTTGGCAAAATAGTATACTAATAATAAACTAATACATATGATAGTCTGTTTATACTGTAATACTATATATAGCATACTATTATACTAATAATTATCTTATTAATATTATCATAAATTAGAAAACCCAAGTGTTTGTAGTAATAATATATTAAATTATAATTGATATTATAACATGCTGTATAATGATGATAATCTTATTGATAATATATTATTAAACTAATATATCAGTATAAATATAATTGGCCTATAAATATTATATATTACCATTTTATAATATTATCTGATTAAATTTATGTAGCTATCGTATTAATTATCCCTATCTTATTATCATTTTTAATATTAATTATCATATATACAATCATATTATGTGTTACTATATTAGTAATAATAACTGTTTCGCGTAGTAGTTATGATTGATCTTCAAAATAGTATACTAGTTTAACCATTATAATGCTACTAAATAAAATAATATCATATCAATGGTTAGTTGTACCATATTATAAGTCATACTAATATTTTATGATAGAGGTAATCGCAGTCATGTTATTAGTTATCTGTATATGATAATCCAAATCATTAATATCAAGGATATATTAAGATAATAGTATACTAATAATATTATATTTATAATACTGGGTAATATATTTATACATAATATCATAGAAAATATTGTTTAGGGTATATTGTCCTATACATATCATTAATAATACTAATATTTATAAAACTAAATAAATAGGGATAACAACTAGTATCATTATATTATAATAATAGTATATTAATCTATGGGTTTAAGCTGGATTATAAGGTAATATTATAGGTGTAATAATCAGTTATATCAAGCACATTAATATGAATATGATAATAATATAATAGTCAATTGGTTAATGTTAATATAGTATAAAGAATATTGTTTAATATAATAGTGTATTAATTATGTCCATAATATAATCAAGTTCCTTGGTTAAATGCTCAAGACAATTAAACATATCATATAATATTATATCACTGACGATAATTGCCTATCATGATATTCGTAATAACGATAATTTAGGATGTTAAGCTTATCCGTAGATTGATATATATGAACAAATAGTTATAATATTCATAACTATCATAATCTTGATATGGATTTAAGTATATGATATTGTGGCATGATTTACTAATATGTTGGCATGTTAATAACACTAATAATTTGATAATATTAAATTTACTATGTCGAATATGAGTTTGACTTGACCATATATGTAATATTAATATATAATTCATAAGTATAATATTTAAACTAACATAATTAGATATGATATAATCTATGATAATTAATAATAAGGTTAGTAATAAACTATAGTGACAAATATAGTTGTATTAATTTCCCTACCATACCAAATAAATATAGTTTAGTATCATATTGATATTATAAATGGCCATTATAAATAAATGTGAAAAAATACAATTCATATGATTATATCATAGTTATTATGGTAACTATCCTTTATACAGAATATTACTAGTAAATATTAATTAGTAAATATTATCAATCAATAAATTATTAAATATAATAATTAATATAATATAACCTGACAAGAGTAATATACCAGTAAAGTATAATAATTCTATTATTACTATTCTATTAATAACCCTATTTAAAGTTAATATTAATTTATATCCATTATAAATATTTTGCTGTTTAATTAATAATTTGATATATGATATTTTAACCATCGTATAATATTATGTTGTTATTAATAGTACTGCCACTATTGTTTAATTGCAATTTAGTGTATAAATAATATATTTTATTATTAGTCTATATTATAATACAATGCATAATATGCTGCATGGGGAAGATCAATATTGGCCAAGATAATCAATAAGACTATAGTTTGGGCATAATATAATAATACTATAATATAGTAATCATTAGTATATTTGTACAATTATACATTGATTATATTATATGGTCAATCTATTTTTATGGATACCTATCTTATATTGTACATATACTAAATTGCAAGTTATAATCACGTGATAATTGATCATTATCATATAATTATTGGGTGACATAACTATATTCATATTAATATTTTATATATATTGTAACTATAAATATATTAATCAATGGATAAATTAATAACAGGAAATAGAGTAGACATATGAGTATATTAATAATATTGATTAATATCATCCACATGGTACCTAGATTATATTAACTTGATAATATTAATATAACATAACTATTTAATTATGATATTTTACTAAATAACCATCATTACCCATCAATAATATGTCACTTATGTACAAAATTAAGAAAGTGATTGCACTCTCACTAACCTTCTTGTATACACATGACTCATCTACGTTCTTGATAAAACCAAAAGATTTAATGGCTTCATCAAAATAGATATTTCAACTCCTCGAAATTTGCTTTAAACCATAAATGGATCTTTTAAGCTTACCCTTTCATTGTTATTCTAGAATCAGAATAGATGTGGCAGAGCCACTAGAGTCATATAACAAAAGTGGCAGGGCCACTTTCCCTTCAACTATAAGCCATACATTGTAATTCTTTTTCTTAACTTTATCTTAATGGCTAATACTCCTATTATCATTATGCATAATTAAATATAGTATAATATGTTATACTATATTATCAATATTTACCTCCTGTATTTATAATATTATATAATTATTATATAACAAATTAACAATAATATACTTAAGTTTATAATCGTGCATATAATATATTATGTGTAATATCCTCATACTAAGTAGTTCCATACATTCTTCTGTTCCGATGACTAATATCTGTTTGAACAGCTAGAATGTCTGGAAGTATACTTAAATCACATAGAGAAGCTATAAATAAAATTAATAAAGATCAAATAAGGTTAGATAAAAATAAGAGTAATGAAGCACAAATAGGTTAAATGAGCTTAAGTTCCGGCGATGAGTGACCGATCCAAGAAGTAACTGTGAGTTCAGTTGCTACCCTAATTTTGAGAGGAACCTTATAGAGACCTCAATAGAGGATTAATTTAGAAACTATTGGGAATTTGGAAACCAAAGAAATGAAGAGAGAATAAGTTCAAATAAAGGGATCAAAACCTAAGGACTCATTGGGTATTATGGAAAAAGATGGACTATAACCCGATGAGGGGCATTTTGGTTTATTCACTTCAAGAGTTAACTTTTGACCTAAATATACATTAAAATGAGTAATATTAAAGTATTGAAATGGGAATTAAATTAAAGGATATGTGTATTAAAATTAATTTAGGATATGGAAGGAATTAAGGAAATTATATTAATAATAATAATAATAATAATTTAAATTATTTAAATTTTGGGGATAATTATCTATATAAGAGACAAAAATCAATTAAACATAAAACAAATTCTTTCTTCCTCTTTTATGGCCGGCACTTCCTCTCTCTTCTTGCCCTCCATGAAAGCTCCACATCCGGCACTTCCTCTCTCTTCTTGCCCTCCATGAAAGCTCCACATCAAGCTTTTGATCTTTGATTTCCTCTCATAATTTCCATACATAAACCATAGAAAATCTTAAATTAACCCTAGATTGAAAGATTGCAAGCAAGAGAGAGAATTAATCTTAATTTGAAGATTGGAACATCTATATAAGAGGTAAGTGATCTTACAAGCTCAAATGATTATGTATTCTTAGAATTAAGTTGAATTAGGTAGAAATTATATGAGAAATGATGAAAATCATACTGGAAAAAGGGGGAGTATGAATTTCGGCTAGGCTAAGGGAGTTAGAGTTTTGATGATTTAATGCAATTAAATGTGATTTCTAAGGTTGAATAATGATATATGCATAAAATATGTAGTTGAATTTGATTGGAATTGTTGGAATTGGAAGATATGGAATTAGGGTTATGGAGAATTAGGGTTTTTATGGTATGTTATTCAATTGATATTTATAATGGAAAATTATGGTCATTTGAAGTGCCTTGAGTGTGAATTGATATTGTTTTGGTAAAGGAAGTGATGAATTGGATAGGGAACATTAGGCCTGATATCTGGACACTTGAGTCTAGTGTGTTTACAAGCTTATAAATTGAGCTATACAACTCTAATCGGTATGAGACCAATTGAAAATGAAACCTAAGACATAATTCTCCAACTTTCATGAAGAGAGTCTGCTCAGAAAATGACCATAGGATACCTCAAATTAGGCCTGAATCCAAGTTTCTAATTCTAGACCTGGAGAAAATAACTATATAAATAGTACTTATTCAACGCGTAACTCACCCTAGGAAACTCCAAATTAGGTGATTCTTAAACTTATGGAATCCTGAGACATAGAAGAATAGTTCTTATGAAGACCATGAAATCAAATTATGACCTTAACTTGATCAAATTGCTAGACAAAATTAGTCTAGCAAATCTGCCCTGATTTTGGACTGAACTTGGAAAATGTGAGAAATTAGGCATCCGATCAGTTTTGACAAAATAGCCATAACTGAAGCTATATAAATGCAAATTAGGTGATTCTAAATCCAAAATACTCATAAGACATAGAACTACAAATTTCATGTTTGGACCTAAATCTAGTTCTTAGGGTAAAGTAGAGGAATTATTAGGGTAAGTCAGGAATGCCAAATTTGGAATTTCTGCACCTTAGCCAAATTGCCCTGTGATCTCTGAATGGTTATTAGGGCATAACTTTCTCTACAAAACTCCAATTGAAGTGATTCAAAATGATTTGGAAACTTAATACAAAGGCATAAAACATTGTTTTAGGGACCTGGTTCAAATTCTAAGCTTAAGATGGTTGAAAATGGAATGCAAATTTAAGGAACAAATTATGGAAAACCTAGAATTTCAAGATTCATATTTAGAATGTTTAGTAATTTGGAACAGTGTTTAGTAATTTGGCCATAACTAGAGCTACAAAACTTCAAATTAAGTGATTCAAAAAGGAAAATAAAACTAAGATGTAGAGGAACAACTTTTATGAAGATCACCTTACCAAATTATGACTAGAACTAGGTTAGAATTGGGTTCTAAAGTCAGTCCTTGAATTTTCCTTGAACTCAAAAATTTTTAAATTTCATGGTAACTTAGGAAATTATTTGATTAGCTATTAGTAAAGTTTAGAATGAGTATTAAAACTTTATAATTGTGTAATTTTAGTATAAAAGGAGCCTTCTAAGGAAGGGAAGGATTAAGCCAAGAAAAGAGGATTCAAAGAAGGTTTGTGCACAACTAGTCTCTCTTTTTGTTTAACATTTAAATGTGTTGAATTGACTTTGTATCATTCAAATTTGAGTTTTCTTATGCAATTAAGAATTATTTGCATTGTTTTGAGGATCTTAATTTGTGAAATGAATTTATATTATGGAAAGGCAAATGTTGGCTATTTGAAATTTTTGTAGCGAGGGGGTGAGCCAGTTCGAATGCTTTTAGAAGTGTTTTGAGAAACTTAATGTGTTATCACTCTTATATGGGAATTTGTAATGAATGAAATGTAACTATTTGATTTTGGAAATGTGATTATTTGAATGGAAATTATTTGAATTTATTTTGAAACCATAGTTGGCATGGCAATATGATTTATATTCCTCACTAGCTTGCCTAGTGAGATGTACTGGATGTGATCTCCTCCACTTGTGGGGTTGAGTTTCCCTCTTTGGCTTGCCAGTTGAGGTTGATTCGAATGAGTACTCATATAGTTAGCTAGCCTTTGTGTCCCTCTTTAACCTTGGTTATTGAGGTGAGATTGCTTTCTTGTGGTGTACAATATAGCATTGATTGGAAATTTTGTGTCATGGCCTTAACTGTGATTGTGGCAACACCCTTGATCTGTGAATACTTTGATAAAATGTTATTCAAATAAATGATTTGTATGATTGAAAATGTTAACATTGGTTTTATGAATTATGAAGAATTTGGATATTTCAAGCTCTTTGTTATGACTTGATAAAGCATGTTTTATATTGAGTTTTTAAATTATAATTGTGCACCGTTGAGTGTCAATACTCAGTGATGGCTTGTGTATGCTGTTGCAGGTAGGGGAAAGGAGAAGACTATAGAGTGATAGATAGTGGAACATAGTTGGAGTAGTCTTTTGTGGTTGACATTAGGTATATATTAGGTATATCCTTATAATTTCATTTTAATGTATTTGTAGCTATATGTATGTATGTATGTATGTATGTATGTATGTATGTATGTATGTACAGACATTGAGCAGTTGTATAAAAAGCATTGTGATAATATTTTGAGATTGTAAATATTTGTAATGTTATTTTGAGATTTTATCTAAATGTAAATCCTTGTAATACTAACTTTTTCATTAAATGTAAATGTTTAAATTTCTTCTTGGATCATGTTAATGATGAAATGTTTTTTTTTATGATGGAAATTGATGAGAAGGAATTATATAAATTGTTACAGGTTGAGTTTTAACAGGTTTTAAAAAAATGGTTTTGTGTATTTATAGCCGTTACCACGCAAATTTTCCGTAAAATAAAACAAAATATTTTCTTTGAATTACAAAATGTCTAATTAATTTTTGTTGTCACACCTTACCCCTCTGTAAGGCATAACATGATCCCGTAGAATACCTAATGAACTATCGAACTTCACCTATAGATAACTCATTAAGTATCCTACAAGGGATTTTAAAACAATTTTCTTATTTTTAACAAGTGGTGAGCATTTTTTTTATAGGCATTTAAAAAATTTAATTAAAGTTGAAAGCTAATTGAAATTTTTGGCCTATTTTATTTTTTTGCAAATTTTATAAAAATTTTGACAGAGTTCCGTTTATATTTTGAGAAAACAGTTCTTCAAATACCTGAAAAAAAGGTACTTCCAATAATTTTTCAACCACTGCTTCAAAATCATACTCAATCCCAACCAATTTCTCAACACATTTATCAACTTTCAAATTTCAGATCCACTATCCAATGATTATCAAAATACTAGCAATTCATTTCATTCAAATTAAATAAAATAGTTCCATTCATAATTCATTAAGGACGAAACAATTTATATACATCCTTACAAAATTTACATTAAGAGAAATTCAACTAAAATTTATTATAAACTTTACACAAGCTTTATACACGCTGCTCAAGACCGAATTTACATGTCCATACATTTATGTGCAGTACATACATCAAAAAAAATATTTACAGTTAGGGTATAAATTATACCCGATAACTTCAAGCTGATAGATCCTCAATCCTCAGCAGCTTAGTCTGCTGCTCCTCTAGTCTCTAAATTTGCGACAGTAATAAAAGCTATCGCTGAGTACTAGGACTCAGTGGTGCACAACATACTAAAATAATCTTTATGCAGAATTTAAATCACATTTATTCAAAAATTGAACTGAATATGAAAATTAAATACAAAACATGAATTATGAGATTTTAATCCCAAATAATTTCATTTCAAGAATCAAACACATTTCATAAAACCCACAGTTATATCATGCCATTCGAAACAAATATAATCTCAATAGCCAGAGGCTAAGGAGAAATCACATCACAAGGCTAGCTAGCTCAAATATATGGATATCCATTCAAATCCTCTTCTACAGGCACACCTCAACACTTCTCCGGAGAAGAAATCAAAATTCAAAACTAATTAGCCCTACTAGTCATGCTAGTGAGGTGTTCAAATATATGGTCATGACACTATGGTTTCAAAACTTATCTTAACAATTTGCTAAACATTATTATTTCAAATATACACAATAACTTTCACAGTTTAAATCAAAACATCATAAATAATGTCACAAATAAACTTTCAACAATTCAAAGCAAAAGTAAAATACATATTTCATTCACTTTATCAATGAATTTTAAAGCATAGTGATGTTGTGCACAAACCTCAAGCGAGTTGCCTCTTGGCCTTGACTCGGTTCCTCGGGTTCTTTCCCGGTATTCTTTTCAACTGAAACACACAAATTTACAGTGTTTCAGTACCATAACTTAGCATAAATCCAAAAATAAATTTAACTTCACTTTTACCTAGCTCTAATGTGCTAAACTCGACGTTCTTTAAATTTTCACATACCACATTTTGGTCACACATTTTGGTCACTAAATTTTTTGGTTTTGGTTGTTTATTCAAATTCTAAGTCTTTTAAGCAAATTTGATAATTTTCAGTTTTGGTGTCTAAGGTTGCACTGTTCCATTGGTCACTTTTCTGTTGGAATTTGGCAAAACTTTCTTCATAGAAAATGTTCCCTATTGTCTTAAGTTTATTCTCCTTTTTGAATCACTCCAATTGGAGTTTTTTAGCTCAAGTTATAGCCATTTAAACCATCACTACCGGATTGGACACAACCTAGAATTCTGGTAAATTTTTGGTTCTAGCAGTTTTAGGTCACCAAATTTGGGTGGCCAAATGACTTGGTTAATGGCATAATTTGGGTTTGTATTCTTCATGAAAGTTTTAGGAATATACCTCAACTGTCCACTGGTAAAATTTCAGGTCATTTTGACCTGCCTAGCTCAAGTTATGACCAAATGAACAAACAATGTTCATTTGGTCAGTTTGTAAAGGGGAGACTGTGATTTTTCAAGTTTGGTCAATTTGTTCACTAGGTTTTGGTCACTTTTTGGATATGCTTCCTGAATGAAAATTGTGTCATTTAGTGTCTATTTTCATTCCCAATTGGTTTTATACCAATTGGACTTGTAAAATTTCATTTTTGGTCCTTCAAAGGTAACTTGGTCATGCTGCCAGTAGCATGACCATACTCAATCCGAATTTGGCCTTAACTCCAACCACTCCAACACACCTCATTAGGTCACAATTGACCATTTCTCTCTTTAAAATAGGTCCAAGACATCATTTACAATTTTCTCACATTTTTGGTCTCTAAACCCTAATGTCCAAAACCCTAATTCACAATTTCCTTGCATTTAGCTAATTCAAGCCTTTAATCACAACCATTTAACTACTTAAAGTTCATATCACCATCTAAGTTAATAAAATCATGCAATAACACCCCCATATACATGCTGGCCAAAAATCATTCATGGTCTCTCAACAAATTTTTCTTGTCATTTCTTTAGTTTCTAAGCTCATTTAAATAACTAAACATGCATTTGAAGTAGAAAATTAAAAGTTAGCATACTAACCTTTCTTAGAACTTCAGTTCCTTCAAACCTCTATCTTTTGTATTTCTTTCCACTTTCAATCTTCTTCTCAAGTGACTAAAACAAGCTCTAATGAGGTTTTTATGGAAGCTATTAAGGTTTAATGAAGAAGTTTAAGCTTGAGTGCAAGCTTTAATGGAGGTTTAGCAATGGAGAAATGAGGGTGAGTGAGGCGGCAACATGGGTAGAAGAAGACAATGAATTTTTTTTTCTTTTCCTTTCTTTTATTTATTTTGTCTTATGGAAGACCCAAAAATCTATTTAATTAAATTTATTAATTATAGGATTTATGGCATCATGCATGATGTCATGCATGATGTTATCTCCTGACACCTTTTTCATTTTCTTTCTTTTTTTTATTTTTATATTAGCTCTTTAATTTAATTCTCGATTCTAAAAATTTTTTTTCTCCGATTTTATTTGACAGTTAGGTCAGGAGTCAGCTCTCGAGGTCAATTGACCAAATTGCCTCTCGCTGGTTCAACCCGGTTTGCAAATAATTCAATATTTCTTCTGGCTTCCTGACCTAATTATTTGACTGGCTTAACAGTACTTTTTCGTGATTTTCTCTTTTCCACTGTGTTTATAATGGTCCTAAGGACCCCGGCGTCACATTTTATGATTCGAAATTTGAGTTTAAATTGACTTCGCAGTCGTTCCAGAGAATGTCACCCATCACTGTGACTCTCGGCTCGTTTAACTTCTTATGTTCTATTTTTCTTGTTTATACTTAACTAATTGAACATTACTAATTATTTGTGTTTATGGCTTCTCTAGTTGTCTTAAGTATGGTTCTAATCCTCTTAATTGTCTGGACCGACACCGATCACCAGAACAGTAAAATATACCAGGCTATGCAAATAGGGGTGTTACATTTGTCAGACCTTATCCCTCCGTAAGGCATAACATGATCCCATAGTATATGTAACATCCTCCCGGTAGCAATTCCGCACAGTCTACTGTTCCGGTGACCGGTGTCGGTCCGGACAGCTAGAACGTCCGGAAAAATATTCAAATCAAAGTGAGGGACCATAATTAACTCAAATATTAATGAGAAAAATTTAGTAAAAATTTTAGAAATAAAATACAGTTAAGTCAAAAGAGCCAGTGCCCAAGCGATGCGTAACCAGAGGTAAGTTGTGGTTCTCGCAACGAGGAGCCCTAGACCCGGGGGAAAAATTATAAAATAATTTTTGGGACTCCAGAGAAGGGTCATTGAGGTTCCTATGGCATTAGAATTGTCACACCCTACCCCTCTGTACGGCATAACATGATCCCGTAGTATACCTAATGAATTACCAACTCCGTCTACTGATAATCCATTAATTACACTACAAGGGATTTTAAAAACTTTTCTTACTTCTTTTACAGTGGTGAGCACTATTTACAGGTGTGAAAGACTTTGGTGAACTGAAGTGAAACAACTAACTCATTTGATTTATTTGGAATATTCAGAAAATTTTGGCAAGGTGCCATTTGTATTTTGGACAAAACAGTTCTTCAGAAAACCTGTAAAAAGCACTTCAATATATTTTCAAATCTCAACTCCAACATTTTTATCAACACAACACATTTCTCAAGTCAAATCCACAGTGATTTTCAAAGACTAAGATACAAAGATATAACACAATTTTTACAAGCCAAATAACTCATAATTATTTTACAACTTTACTGTACAACTTAAATTTACAACTGCTCAAAACCAAGAACAAAATATACATACAGTGAATATACATTACACTACAAAATGCCACATGTGGTAAACTCACTATACACAAAAATATCTCGCTGGCGATACTAGCGACCCTAGCCTGCCTGTCTGTCTCTCTACCGCGACAAGAATAAAGCTATCACGAGACAATGTCTCAGTGGTGCACAACATTTACCAAATACAAATTTTAAATCACAATTCATAAATCATATCAATAGTGGATACTTAAAACCATAGTTAAATTCAAGACAATAAATGTCAACAAGAATTTAAACTCCATTTGTTAATATCACAAAAATTTTCAATAAGTCAGATCATGGTTGAATTCAATAGACAGTATATGTCAATAAGGGTTTAAATCAATTTCACAATCTCACAATACATAATAACACAATTCGATCAAATAACTGAAGAATACAGTGTTGCCAATCTATAACACAATTTAGGCCATGACACAATTTTTCCATATATGCCGTGTTGTACACCACGACAAGACATGCTCACCCCAATAATCAAAATCAATGAGGGAGGAAGCTAGCTATATAATGAGAACTCATCCATACTCACCTCAGACTGGGAAGTCAAAGAGGGAGGAACATAATCATACTCACCCCAGACTAATAAGTCAAAGAGGGAGGAATAATCATACTCACCCCATTAATGGAGGAGGAACATATTATCAGTGTCATGCCAATTGTGAGTCAAAACAATTCCAAACATTTTATTCAAATGATCCATAAGAATCCAATAAATTTCCAAAGTTATAATTTCATTCACAAAATGGCAACACAATTCGTAATTCACTTCAATTTCCACAAAAACCATTTACAGTGCTTTTCAATCAATAAGTATCCATCAAATACCATTCAAACAATTTTTCACAGTTTCAAACCATTCACAATGTTTTTCAATCAATAAGTGTCCACCAAACACATTTCCACAATTTAAAACAATGATATGCAAATAGTCAATATTTATTTCCATTGAAAATAATTCAAAAGAAACAGTTGTTGTGCACAAACACAATTTAAAACAATAATATACAAATATTCAATATTTATTTCAATTGAAAAATTCAAAAGCAATAGCCGTTGTGCACAAACCTCTGATATTTGTCTCCTGGTCTTGACTCAGTATTTCTTTCCCTTTTGCTGAGTCCTTGTTAACTGAGAAACACAATTTGAAGTGTTTCAGTGCTAAATTAAACTGTCTCTATCGATGGTGTTTGGTAAATAATGCACTGAACTCAATTATTCACTTAATCACCTAATATACCGACCCTCGATGCGTTTTAGGTAAATTAGGTTTTAGTGTCATTAATATGTCACACTCGATAGGGTTTTAGGTTTGGTACGTTTTACCAAAGTCATTTCCTTGTTTAGTGCATTTTAATGCAACTTGCTGGATTTCGGGATACTGGTTTGACCTAACCGGACGATCTAGTTCCCTCGGTTTTCGGGTCTCGGTCGAAACTACAAACTTGTAGATCTAGGTCTTATTGCACGCGGTGCAAAATTTCAGGTCAATCCGAGTTAAGTAGACCAAGTTATGGTCATTACACTATTGCTGGTCAAGTGGTACCATTTTAGGTCAATTTTAGGTCAAATTGGTCAATTCTGGTTCGGCCAGTTTTTGGACCCGAACTTGTGCAAGTTGTTTGACTTGCTTATGGTCATTTCTGGGTTTTGGTGTCTTCATAAGACTTGTAGGTATGGGTCTTAACTATTCATGGTTAAAATTTCAGGTCAATTGGACCTGGTTTGAGTGAGTTATGGCCTAAATACTCACTGCTGCCCAATTGGTCATTTTCAGGTCCTAATTGCACCTAATCCGAATTGGTCAAATTTTTAGGTCACCTTGCAAGCAGAATTTTGGCATGGTTTCTCAATGAAAGTTGGCACATTTTGTGCCTAGTTTCACCCAAATTGGTCTCATACCAATTGAGGTTACACATTCAAGGTTATAGGCTAAAATATTCACTGCCCTCAATATGCATTTCACACCCCAACTTCAAACACATACTCACCTTGCAAGGTTTACTTCCATACCCTACCAAACTGTTTTGGCACATTACCAAAAACATTTTCTACATTACATTAGCATTATTTTGGGCAGATTCCAATCACCCTCAACACACCAAATATCATTCACAATTACAATTTCTAAATACCATTACAACCACACCTAAACATTACAAACTTTACATACACTTTACAACATTCATTCACATACATATCATCAATCCTTCTAGGTCAATATTCTGCCCACTCTTCCTTCAATATACACCATTTCTCAAGTGTCCACAAGCTGCCACAAAACATTCATCAACATCACATTGCCGTACCATATGCCAATTCCCATCAAAGTGCATAATTCACCATATAAACATGCAATAACTCACTAAGTTACTAAATCACCATTATTAACATTCTTTCCCATCAATTATATGCACAAATACCTCATCATAAACGTGACCCATGGCTGTCCAAAATGAAAATAACAATAACCTTTCAAACTTAAAATTTTCCTTCACCAAACTAATACCCATAACATGCACAAAAACTTTAACAAAGGATTTCTCAAAATGCAAACTTACCTTTATTTGTAACTTGCTAAACCTTCACCAAACTTCTCAAATTGGGTGTCAATATCTTCCTTGTGATGTGTAGACAAAGTTTAATGAAGGAACTCAAGTGTTTGGAGTTGAAATGGAAGGAGGGATCAAGCTTGCATGAAAATGTCCATGGAGTTTTCTCTCCCTTCATTCACGGCTTGGATGGTAAATGAAGAAGATGAAGTGGCTGCTGGACATAGTGGACTTACATCAGCCCCATAATGTGTTTATTTTATTCTCTTAGTGGTCCACTTACTCTAATTAATTCATATTATAAGTTACTTTCACTTAATCCCACATTAAACCCTTAATTCTCACTATTTACTTTAGGTACCACCAATTTAATTTTTCATTTCATTTTCTAAGTGTAATATTATTTATTTTTAATGGACATTTAGGTCAAAAGACAATTCGGGATGTCGATTGACCATAATGCCCCTGTTCGGGTTATATTCCCGATTTTTCGGTAACACCGAGTTTTGTCTGTTTTTCGATTTCTCACTTTTCTTTGTACTAATTATTTAATTTTTCTTTGATCTTTCTAATGATATTTGTTCTTCAATAAGGTTCTATTTAAGTCCTAAAAATGTTTTCCAGGGTTCCATGATCCAGTGATCAACGGTCCACGCCGTGACTTCCCAAGGGTCACCCATCGCTAGGTTTCCTACTGCTTAACTTGATCACATTTCTTTGCAATCATTTTTCCTTTGTTTTTCTTGTACTTTCTTTTCTTTTATTTCATTATTTTATGTCTCCTCACTCTCATTGAAGTGTGGTTCTAGGCATCCTAGCTGTCCGGACAACACTGGTCACTGGAGCAGCAGAACGCACTACCGAACTTAGGGGTGTTACAAGAATGCCAAGAAAATACTTAGAAAAATTTTCCAATCGGTACAGACAATTTTGACCCGTTAAGCCAAACGGAGGGCATTTTGGTCATTTCGCCTTCCGAGGTGATTTTTGGCCGACTTGTCCAGTTGAGTAAATAATTAATATGACATAAAATATTAATAAATATTACTAAAAATTAATGTGAAAATGAGTAGAGAAAAGAAGAAAAGAAAATGAAAGAAAAACCTAAATATGACATCACATGATGTCATTTGGAGGGCTTCCACCAATCACAACCTAATAAGCCAAATTAAAAAGAGAAAAAAATGAAAAATGAAGACACAAAATTTCTGGTTCTTCTTCTTCATTTGGACGTGAATCTCTCCCTCTCCCTCCACCATTTTATCAAGCTTTGAACTTGATTTTCTCTTCATCCACTCACTAAAACCCATAAGTCTCTTCATCAAAAATTAATCCCACACCTAGACAAAGCTTTTGGCAGCCTAGAAAAGGAAGGAAAGTGAAGTTTTAGCTTAAAGAAACCATGCCCAAAAGACCAAAGCAAGTGGACCAAAACTTGGCCCCAATCCGGACACCCTGCAACAGCCCCTGCAGAAATGACCAAATGAACAGTAACTGTTCATTTGGCCATAACTCACTGTAGATTTGGTCAATTGACCTGAAATTTTTACAGAAACAAGTTAAGACATAGACAAACAACTTTCATGAAGAAACCTACCCCAAATTATGACCAGAACCTAACCCAAATGGTAGTCACAGTTACTGTTCAAACCTGCAACTCTGCAGATTTTCATTTGAGCAGTAATGTTTGGATGGCTATAACTCTCTCTAGAAAACTCGGATTTAGGTGATTCTTGAACCGATGAAAACCTAAGGCATAGTAGAACATTTCATATGAAGAAAGTTAGACCAAATTATGAACTTAACTTGATCAAATTACTAACCAAAGTTGGACCAAAATCTGCCAAAACCCAAAAGTGCGGATGAGCAGATTGCGTGAGCAAGAAACTTATTTTGGCCATAACTTGAGCTACAAAACTCCAAATGGAGTGATTCACAAAAGGAAATTCAACTAGACAAAATAAGGAACAACTTTCATATTTACCATTTCCTCAAATTCCTACTGCAATAGTGCCCAATGGAATAGTAAAGTTGAGTTAGCAAAATTGAAAATTTTGTTTCTCTTGGTTTAAGCTTAGAAATGGTATTAATGCTTAATGCCAACAAGTTTTAAATGAAAAATGTGGTATGTTTGAAGTGCCAAAGTCAATGTACATATTTTCTATGCAAAAGTCAACATTTTTGTTGACCAATGAGGTGAATAGTGTCACCAAAACCAAAAATTGGCAATTTTGCCAAAATGACCTAAGCTTTGAGAAAGTGATCAAAACCAACAAGTTTTGAATACAAAAATGTGGTATGTTGGGAGTATTAAAACCAATGTACCTATTGTCTATGCAAAAGTCAATATTTTTGTTGACCAATGGGGTGAATAGTAGTCAAAATGATTAGTGAATTAAGATGAAGACTTAGAACCAATTCTAAGCTTAAATGCTTAGAATTGTATGACAAATATGGACTATGCATCCTAGTCAAAATTGTTAAAAAGAAATTTAGGCCATAAATTTGAAATCCATGAAATATTCATGGATTACTTGAAACATGAAAAATAAGTCACCTAATTGATGTGAATAGATAGTTAGGGCATATATGCCCATCACAAATGGAATTCATAAAATATTAGAAACTCAACTTGAAATATAAAATTTGTAATTACATAAGTAGATTCTTGAATGTATAAATGAGAAAGGAAAAATGTTTTGAATACAATGGTACATGTGAACAATTGTTTAGAATTGCGATCAATATGAATAACATAATGAATTGATAAATAAACCATATTAATGTATGAATGAGACATTAGTTCTCATTATTGTAAAGAGGAGAAGTATTTTGAGTACAATGGTATAAAAGAATAATTGATGTGAATTGTGATCATATAAATGACCAAATGAATGTATGAATTATGATTGAAATTTATCATGAAAAAAATGAAGTCATAAAGCACAATATATTAACATTTTAAAATATCAAATGCCCTAGTATACCTAACAAGATTGGTTTGGATAGTTTGGCATGCCAATAGGGTATTGTGTTAGCAGTACTGCGAAAGGCTTTATGCCTGTATTCATGGCTTTATGCCCGTATTCATGGCTTTTATGCCCGTATTCGTGGCTTTTATGCCCGATTATGTGTTATCATGGCTTTTTAGCCATACTGACTGCATACATGGTTGACGTTCTGCGTCCCATGGTATAACGGCCCGAGGCACCGCGGTGTCCAGTGCCAACGACCCGATATCCAGTCCAGTCATCTAGTATAGGTTACTTGGGCAGTTAATTAAAGTATTATTCAATTCAGGCAGCTAAGTTAAGTTAAGTATAATGAAAATCCAGTACAATTAAATTAAGTATTGAATGAATAAGCAAAAGAGATTAGCAAAAGAAACATAACAAAAATATAAATTGCAGAACCGTACAGACTTGAAATACAATATAGATAGAATAAATTATATACCTGCTAGTATTACTGAAAAGTTATAAACTAAGCACTTCCAAAGAGGAACAAACTAGTATATAAGATCGTTGATACTGGAAATACTATACCAAATTAAATTGATTCTTGAGTATCTGAATTATCATTTATTTCTTTCTTTACTTGTATATATTATTTCTGGTTATATTATTGCACCACTAAGCAGAAATGCTTAGCGCGATGGAATTGCTTCCTCGCGCAGGTACTGAAGGTAAAACCAGTAGACTGTCGACTGAGATTTTTGGAGTCCAGATCTGCAGAAGTGTCAGAAGAGTTCAAGATTGTCACCTCCTCAGCAATGCATATAGATAGGGCTCATTTTATACATGTTATGTATATTGTTCATTCCTAGCACATTATAAATTATTTGTATATCTTGTACAAAATAAACTCATGTAATTAACCTATGAATTATGGAAGCTATTCAAAGTAAGTATTTTAGTATGTGAATTGAATTTAAGTTATAATGAGATTATACTTGTGAATATTGAGATACAGTATGTTTGAAAATTTTTGAGACTATTAAGTTTTAGAAATTGAGTATATATTGAAATTGTCTTTGGCAGGTTCAAAATAACTGTTAGTCCAAATTACAGCCGACACTTTGTCGGATTATCGTTAAAATTTTTGAAATTTCTAATTTAGTTAGATTTTGACACTTAGTAAAAATAGCCTAAATCTTCAATAAAGTTTTTGAATAAATAAATCAAGAACTGTAATGAAATCAGATAAAATAGAGTGCTCAATAGAGTGGCATAACTTGCTCCTAGCACACCGTAGTCGGGTAAGGGCCTTTTATTGTCACACCCGCTTAGTGGGCTGACTCAAGCCCCTCTATGGGTGGCCATCTTGCCGGCGTACCCCTCTAGAGGCCGGCGATGCAACTCAAATCGGTACCGTCCGCTTTGGTGGAGTTCAATCCCTTCGCCCTGCAGAGCTAGGATTCGAACCCATATCACCTCATGGGTTTGCTTCGCCTCTTAGCTCAATTGGTAAGAGGCGAAGCAAACCCGTGAGGTGATATGGGTTCGAATCCTAGCTCTGCAGGGCGAAGGGATTGAACTCCACCAAAGCGGACGGTACCGATTTGAGTTGCATCGCCGGCCTCTAGAGGGGTACGCCGGCAAGATGGCCACCCATAGAGGGGCTTGAGCTGGGGCCCACTAAGCCGGGGTGTGACAGTATACCTAATGAATTACCGAACTTCACCTATTGGTAACCCATTAAATATACTATTAGAGATTTTAAACCAATTTTCCAATCATTTTAAAGTGGTGGGTAATATTTAGTAATTATCAAAACCCTTTAATTGAAGTTAAGTCATTATCAAATTTTTAATTTATTTGAAATCTCCGAAAATTTTATAGAAAATTCTACAGAGTGCCATCTATATTTTGAAAGAACAGTTCTTCAAAAACCTATGAAAAATACTCCCAATATACATTTAAATCCCAAACTCCAATATTCTCATCAAATGTAGTCTCAATTCAACACCATTTCAAGAAATTCATGAAAAAAAATTTCAAAATGAACTGAAGTATTTCATTAAATAAAATAATAGTTTTACATTGCAACCATTTACACAGATCAAAAATAAATCCCAAAATTTATTACACAGCTGCTCAACTCAAATGTACTTACATATAATTACATATACATCAAAATAAAAATTTATAAGGGTATAATCTATATACCTGGTGATGTCTCCAAAATAAGGATCACTGCACATCACTAGCAGCTTACTCTACTACTTTATCTATCTCTTTACCTGCGACAGCAATAAGAAGCTATTGTTGAGCTAAAGACTCAGTGGTGCACAACTTAAAAAAAATAATAATTTACACAAAAATCAATCACAATTTTTCCATGGTAAATCAATTTGAATATTAACACATATAAAATCATGCTTTATTTCTAAAGCCAGAAAATCACTTAATAAAAACATATTTCATTTCATTAATCATAGAATAAATTCAATAAAAGACACACAGTGTTGATCATGACACAATTTCCAATTCATCCCAATAACCATAGGTTAATGGGGAATACCAAGCTAGCTAGCACAAAAATATGAGTACTCATTCAATTCGTCCTCAACTGGCACACACCTCAACACTTCAACCAGAGAGGGAATACAAATCCAATTCATCCCACTAGGCATGCTAGTGAGAAATTCAAATATATAGTCATGACACTGTGATTTCAAACCACTTCAACAATTTTCCAAGTATTAAATATCAAACAATTCACATTTAAACTAGCTTTCCAAAATTTGGGCTAACAACACAAAATTTTGTCTATCAAAGAATTCAATATATTTTCAGCCATAAAATTTATTTCACCACATATCCAATTCCAAATTCAATTTGAAAATCAAAAGAAATTTAGTTGTTGTGCACAAACCTCAAATGAGTCGTCTCTTGGCCTTGACTAACTTTTTCTTTATTCTTTCCAGTGTCTCTTTCTACTGAAACACACAATTTAAAGTGTTTCAATACTCATTCAACTCATTTCTAATAAGTAATCCAACATTTAAATTTTGTAGACTTAATCTACCCCAATAAGATTTATAAATTTGAATCCTTTGCATTTGGTGCATTTGTGGTTACTATTCATTCGACCAATTGGCTAAAATGTTGACTTTTTCATACTTAATAGGTATGTTAATTCTAATTACTTCCACATACCACATTTTGGGTTACAATTGTGTGGGCATTGATTGCCAATTGAAATTCCAAACTCCCTAAGTGAAATTCCAAAATTTTAGTTTTGGGTTACTTGGTTCTACTGTTCCATTGGACCTTCTACAGTGGAAATTTGGCCAACTTTCCTTCATCAAAGTTGTTGTCTAGTTTAACTCCCTTTTTGAATCACTCTCTTTGGAGTTTTTTAACTCAAGTTATGGCCATTTAACCATAACTAGCCAGATTGGTCAATTCCAGAATTCTGGGCAATTTTAGGTTCTAGCGGATTTGGCGATCCAACTTTGGTTGGCAATTTGATTTGGTTATGGTCAGAATTTGGGATTGTGTTTCGCATGAAAGTTGTTCTACTATGTCCTAGCTTTCCAATGGTTCAAAAATTAGGTCATTTGGACCTTTGTACACAAAGTTATGACCATTTGAACATGTATTATTTATATGGTCAGTTTTGCCTAGTAATAGGGTACCAAATCCGGATTTAACCAAATTTTACACTAACTTGTGGTCAGTTTTAGGGCAAGGTTTCTACATGAAAATTGTTACTTTGGGTCTTAATTTTCATCTCCAATTGGCCTTACACCAATTGGAGCAACATAATTTCAGTTATGGGCATTTGAGTGGACCAAGGTCAAGCTATCTAGAATTGGACATTACCACATTCACATCAAGTCCATTCCATGCATTCAATCACACTCCTAAATACACCAATTGAACAATTTAAGAATCAATTATGTCAATTGGCATCAATTCATCAAAATCCCCAAAATTTTCTCAATTTCCTCAATTGCCAAGAACCCTAATTATGCATTTGCCATAATTCATGAAATTCACTTCCCAAATCATGTATACAACATTAATCAAGTTCCAATTCAACACCAATTAAATTAAGAAACACATCAATTCCCCAAATCCTCATGCTGACCGAAATTACTACACCACCATTCATGCATATTTCTTAAATTTTCTTAGGTTATTTCCTCTTATTCAACCTAAATTCTATGTGTAGATATCAATTTGGAGTGGAAAGGATGGCTTACCTTTTTGAGCAGAATTTTCTCTCTTCCAACTCTTCACATCTTTGCTTCTTTTTATTTCCAAACATCTTACCAAGATCAAGTAACAAGGTTTTACTTTAGCGGCTATGAAATTTATGAAGTTAAATTAGGGTTTTGGGAGCTCAAGATGCTTATCAATATAAGAAGAATGGTGAGATGGTGAAGGAGGAGAGAATGGCCGGCCAACTAGAGGTTGAAGAGGGTGGATTTTATTTCTTTTAAATTCCTCTTTTGTCTTATATTTGATGTAGATAATTCCATTAATTAATTTATTTAAATTGTGTTTATTAATTATGTCATGCTTAAGTCAACCATGACATCATAAATCCATTAAAATTGGAATTTTCTTTTTCATTTTTCTTTTCTCCACACCTCTTCAATTCTAATATATTTTTCAATATTTTAATTTCTTACATTTTAATGGAGATTTAGGCTAAAATTCACCTCTAAGGGTGAGTTGACCAAATTACCCTTTACCGGTCTAATCCGTTTTTCCAATAACACTAGATTGTTTCCTGAATCCTGATCTAATTATTTGAACTTATTCTAAATTCTTTTCTATGGTTTTTACATTTCTACTAACTTTGAAATTATCCCTAAGCTTGGGGTGTCACAGTGTCCCATACGAAATTTGGGTAGCAACCAAGCTCGCAGTCACTTCCCAGTACGGTCACCCATCGCTGTAACCTTGGTTCATTGAACCTATTATGCTTTGTTTTCTTTATTTCTATTTTACCTCCATATAATTGTTATTAATTTTTATTCAGGGCTTTTCTGGGTGACACAGATATAGTTCTAGACATCCCGACTGTCCAAACAGACACTAGTCACCGGAACAGTAGAATGTATAGACTACTTAGTATGGGGGTGTTACAATTTCTCAACTAATGACTTCACCCTTTTGTGATAATTTAACTTAAAAATGAATTTGAATTGATAAAATCCCTTGTAGTATATTTAATAGATTATCAGTAGGTGAAGTTAGATAATTTATTAAGTATACTATGGGATCATGTCATATCTTACAGAGGGGTAAAGTACAACATATTTTAGTAGTATTAGAGCATGTTTTTAAAGTAAGTTTTGAATTGTATATTTGAATTATTACTTGATAAGTATATAAGTATAACTGCTCAATTATCTTTGGTTGATACATATAGTACATTTACATCATGAATATAGACTAATGGAGAAATTCTCCTGTGTTGGTTATCAGGAAGTAGAAACCTTTGTGAGTTGATATGAAAGAAAAGGGATCCTTTAGTAGAACAGTCAGTTGCAAGTGAGGCATAGGGAGAGGCCCCAACTCCTCAAAATGCCAGTGGGCTAACTGCACCAGTCCCACCAATGCAGTTTTCTACACAATTTGCACAACAAATGGCTGCATTCTTCTAGTAGATGGCTGAAAATATACCAGTCCAACCACTGGTACCACCACAACCTCCAGTCAGACAATATGAAAAATTAATGAAGTATAGAGTAGTAGAGTTTAAGGGCACAGTAGACCCATTAGAAGCTGAGCAGTGGTTAGAATGGATGGAGAGGGTCTTCAAGAAACTGGAATGCACATATTGTAACACCCTCATATTGGACAGTTCCATACATTCTACTAATCTGGTGACTAAGGTCTGTCCGAATAGCTAGAATATCGAGAACCATAATTAAATTACAGAGAGAAGCCATAAACTAAATTGATAAAGATCAAAAGAAGTTGGATAAAAATAAGAGAAATAAAGCACAATCAGTTAAATAAGTCGAAGGTCCCGGTGATGGGTGACCGACCCGGGAAGCGACTACGAGCTTAGTTGCTACCCTAAATTCGTGTGAGACCCCATGACATCCTTACTTAAGGGATAATTGCGAAACTATTGGGAACTAGAAAACCACAAAAATAAAAAGAGAACAATCACAAATAAGTGAATCAGAACTTAAGAGCTCATCGGGTATTATTAAGAGATGGATTATAACCCGATGAGGGGCATTTTGGCCAATTCACTCCTAGAGGTGACCTTTGACCTAAATGTCTATTAAAATGTGTGAAATTAAATTATTGAAAAAGGGATTAAAAATGAAGAGAGCAGGGAAAGAAAAGAAAAAGAAATGAAATTTCCAAATTTTAAAGGGAATTATTGATACACTTGTATTATATAGATATTTTAAGTATATTTGTATAATATTTCATAGCATTTAGAATAGTAATCTCATGCATGACCATTAATTTCATTAACTTCTTTAAATTCCATTGCCAAGCTCTAAATTCCATGTTTTCTGTATTATTTTAGGTATTTGGATGAAGTTCCAGGGCATAGGAGTGCAGAAGAAAACTTGGAAAGGTCAAAGGATTGAGAAAAGCTATTAATATAAAGTACACGGGTCACGTAAGCAAAGCCACAGACTTGTGTAACCTACTGCCAAAAGAAAGTCAAAGAGCCAAAGGAGAAGCAAAAGTACACGAGTCGTGTAATCAGACACGTGTAATCTATAGAAACCCGTGTAAGTCTCTGCCGGGCACAAGCTTGAAGAATTTTCCAAAAATAGGAGAACATGGGCCATGTAACCAGACCTATGTACCCAGCGCAGACCAGTGTAAACTCTTGTGCCAATGCAAGACGCAACCATTCAGCTCCAATAAGTGGTGTAGAACAATTTTAGTGAAGGAATCAAGTGGAAAAATGGCTTGGATCATGGGAAATGAAAGCTTGCATGAATTCGACCATGGAGGAATTCCTTTCTTCTATTTTCGGCTGGTTTTTACAATGTTAAAGAAGGTGAGTTTTTGCTATCCAAAATGAAGGTTAATGGTCCACTTTAGGTGTTAGTGGACCACTAAGTGGAGATTTAAATGTTTGTTTATTCTTAAATTTCCAAATTCTCACATTAAGCTCCTATCTTTTGCTTATTGAATTAGGTATCACCAATTTAATTTTTCATGACATTTTTCAAGTGTAATATCATGTATTTTTAATGGACATTTAGGTCAAAAGACAACTCGGGGTGTCAAATTGTAACACCCTCCCTGTAGCAATTCCGTACATTCTACTGTTCCGGTGATCGGTGTCGGTACGGACAGCTAGAACATCTGGAAAAATATTTAAACGAAAGTGAAGAACCATAATTAACTCAAATATTAATAAGAAAAATTTAGAAAAAATTTTAGAAATAAAATACAACCAAGTTAAATGAGCTAGTGCCCAAGTGATAGGTAACCTAGTGAGAAGTTACGGTTCTCGCAACTAGGAGCCCTAGACCCGGGGAAAAAATTATAAAATAATATTTGGGACTCCAGAGAAGGGTCATTGAGGTTCTTATGGCATTAGAATGCCAAGAAAATGCTTAGAAAAATTTTTCAATCGGTACAGACAATTTTGGCCCGTTAAGCCAAACGGAAGGCATTTTAGTCATTTCATCTTCAGAGATGATTTTTGGCCGACTTGTCCAGTTAAGTAAAAAATTATTATAACATAAAATATGAATAAATATTGCTAAAAATTAAATTCAAAATGAGTAGAAGAGAAAAAGAAAAGAAAATGGAATAAATGAGAATTTTGACATCATTATGATGTCATTAAAACCCCAATGACCTATCATATTGTGACACATGTCCTTAACCCATTTTGCAACACCCTCCCGGTAGCAACTCTGTACATTCTACTGTTCCGGTGACGGGTGTCGGTCCGGACAGCTAGAACGTTCGGAAAAATATTTAAACTAAAGTGAGGAACCATAATTAACTCAAATATTAATAAGAAAAATTTAGTAAAAATTTTAGAAATAAAATACAACCAAGTTAAATGAGCCGGTGCCCAAGCAATGGGTAATCCAGAGGGAAGTTGCGGTTCTTGCAACTAGGAGCCCTAGACCTGGGGAAAAATTCATAAAATAATTTTTGGGACTCCAGAGAAGGGTCATTGAGGTTCCTAGGGCATTAGAATGCCAAGGAAATACATAGAAAATTTTTTCAATCGGTACAGACAATTTTGACCCATTAAGCCAAACGGAGGGCATTTTGGTCATTTCGCCTTTAGAGACGATTTTTGGCCGACTTGTCCAGTTAAGTAAATAATTATTATGATCTAAAATATGAATAAATATTGCTAAAAAATTAAATTAAAAATGAATAGAAAAGAAAGAAAAAGAAAAAGACTTAAATCCCTAATTATGACATCATTATGATGTCATTTAAATGCCCTCCACTAATCACCATTCAACAACACAATTAAAATTCTTTAAAAAGGGAAAAATGACAAATTAAGAAACCAATTCCTGGTTTCTTCTTCTTCATCTAGCCGTGACCCTCTCTTCCATCTCCCTCCATAAAAATTTTCTTTCATCACTTCCATTTCCCATGAATTCTCACTACTAAACCCTAGACATCATTCATTAAAACTTGTCTATACCTCTTGGAAAAGTGTTTGGCAGCCTAGAAAAAGAAAGAAAGTGAAGTTCAAGCTTGGGAAAATTCTGCTCAAAAAGGTTACTGCTTATTTATGTATATATCTCTCTTATTCCATGTTAGGGACTTAAAATGAGTGTGAAAGTGTAACTAAAATGAAGTAAAACTTAGGTATATGTACCCCATGGAATTCGGCAGCCTAGTGAGGGTCATGATTTTGATTGTTTTGATGGGCTTAGAGTGGACTAGAGAGGGTGTTTAAAGTGTATATATATATATATATATATGTAATGAATGAAAGTGTTTAACTAAGGTGTGTGGTGTGAATTGAAATGGGAAATTAGGGTTTTGGGAGAGAAACTTGGACTTTGCTTATGTAATGGCAAATGAACATTTTAATGGTCAATTAGTGACCATTTGAGGGAAGTTAACCACAACTTGAAGTGAATTATGGCATTGCAAACTGATTTGGTATGCTGCCTAGTGTAACTAGCAGGGTGGCTGTGAGTCCAGCCTGCTTGGACAACCATAACTTTGGCTGTGTTTGGCCAATTGGACATGAAACTAGACACATAATGACACAATTTTGGTGAAGAAACTATGCCCAAAAGACCAAAGCAAGTGGACCAAAAACTGGCCCCAATCCGGATGTCCTGCAACCAGATTCTGCAGAATGACCAAATGAACCGTAATTGTTCATTTGGCCATAACGCATTGTAGAATGGCCCAATTGACCTGAAATATTTACAGCAACAAGTTAAGATATAGACCAACAACTTTCATGAAGAAACCTACCCCAAATTATGACCAGAACCTATCCAACAAGGCAGTTGCAGTCACTGTTCACTGCACTGTAGATATGGTCAGTTTTGCAATTTTTCAATCCGGCCAGCTGTGGGTTTTGGACCATAACTGGAGCTACAAAACTCCAAATGAAGTGATTCAAAAAAATAAATTCAACTAGACAAAATAAGGAACAACTTTCATGTTTATCACTTTCTCAAATTCCCATTGCAACAGTAACTAATGGAATAGCAAAATTAGGATACAAAAACTGAAAATTCTGCTCCCTTAGTTTTAAGCTTAGAAATGGTATTGGTAATTAATTCCAACAATTTTTGAATGCAAAATGTGGTACATTGGGATTGTTAAAACCAATGTACCTATTTTCTATGCAAAAGTCAACATTTTTATTGACTAGTGAAGTGAATAGTGACACCAAAACTTGAAATTCAAAAATTGAAGAATTCAAAAGTATCAAATGCCCTAGTATACCTAACAAGATTGGTTTGGATAGTTTGGCATGCCAATAGGGTTCAGTTAGCAGTACTGCACATGGCATTATGCCATTCTGTGATTTCATGGCTTTTAGCCATTCTGACATTGTTTTGATACTTGGCCTTGTGCCTATTGTCATTACAGTTTATTAGCTGTTCTGTTGCACACCGGGAGATGCATATGTGACCGATGGTGCGACGGCCCGAGGTACTAGATACCCAGTGCCAGTTTACTCATTTATCCAGTCCAGTCGTCCAGTATAGGTTACTTGGGAAACCAAAAAGGAAAGTGGATAAATTTAATGAAATAATGAATATAACAAGTACAAAACATGTAAGACATCGATACATTCAATACATATTTATTTTCTGTTATTTTCTGTTATTTCCTTTTATTTTATTATTGCACCACTAAGCATTATTGCTTAGCGCGTTGCTTTTGCCATGTGTAGGTTCTGGAGATACTAACCGAGAGCCCAGTAGACCGCAGACTGGGTGAGACCTCCTGCAGCTTTGCATAGTGTCCGTGTCACCTCACCATCTACAGTGCATTGGTAGGACACTAGGTTTCATTTTGGTATTTTGTAACTAACTTTTATTTTCTCATATGTAATTGAACTTATGTAATGTATTTTGATGTTCATGTATATAATGAAAAATTGTGGTTATGAATGGAAAATTCGAGTATTTATTTATTGTTTGTATATGAGTACCATGAGAAATGAATGTTTGAGTAATGGAAAGGTTGTTGAAAATCATATTGAGACTTTGTTGATGTAATGGAGTTGGAATTGTTTGGAAATGATTTTGAAAGTGTTTTTCACAGGTTCCGAAGAACTGTTTTCTCCATTTTTAGCCGGTACTCTGCCGGATTTTCTATAAAATTTTCGGAACCTCAAATAAATTATAATTTCAATAAATGACTTAAATGAATTATATTTCACAAGTTATATTCAAAACTATGATAAAAATTAATTAAGATAAAATAGAGTGTTTCGGTACACCGTGTGACATAACTTACTCGGATATGCTGTAGACGGGTAAGGGGTGTCACATTTAGTGGTATCAGAGCACGATTTAGGCGTTTCTGGGCCTAGATTGAGTCCATACCATGCATTGCATTTGTAAGAGTTGAGATGACACTAATGCAGATATGTTTGTCTTTGTTATTTTGAATAGGATATGGACCCTACATCTCAGAGGGCAGTTGAGGAGGAAGTGGAGAGTCATGCTCCACCTGCAGCAGCTGAGACTGGGGGTAGGGGAGAACCTACTCCGCCAGTTCAAGTAGAGCCTGCTCAGCCTCCACAGGCCATGTTCCAGCAAATGGCCGAATTCTTCAAACAAATGGCTGGGGTAATGCCAGCACCACCACCATCACCACCTCTACAGCAGAAATCACACCTGGAAAGACTAAGAAAATTTGGAGTAGTGGACTTCTTTGGCAAGAGAGAAGATGATTCTGTTGCAGCCAAAATTTGGTTGAATAGAACAGGCAGGGTTTTAAAACAACTCCACTGTACTCCAGAGCAAAATCTAGAAGCTGCTGTATCTCTGTTGCAAGATGATGCATATGAATGGTGGGATACGGTGTCCAGTGAAGTACAGCCAGAAGTAATAACTTGGGACTTCTTCCTCTCTGAATTCAAGAAGAAATATGTGGGTAGTGTATACCTGGAAGGGAGAAGAAGAGAGTTCATTAACCTGAGGCAGAGAAAGCTGACAGTGCCGAGTATGAAAAGGAATTTGTCAGATTAAGCCGTTATGGAAGGGAGATAGTCCCTAATGAAGCTGAAAGGTGTAAGAGATTTGAAGAGGGATTAAATGACAATATAAAGATCATGATCAATGCCTTGGGGATCACTGACTTCACCAAGTTAGTGGAAGCTGCAATAAAGGTTGAAAAGGTTAGAATAAGTGAGCAGACCAGAAGAGAGAGACAGCAGAAGAGGGGCCCAGGTCAGTCTAGTTCATCTCCTACATCTGGGAAGAAGTTCAAGGGTCCACCTGTACAGAGTTCAGGTCAACCACAAGGTCAGGGTCGCCAGAGCCAGTGCCACGGTTACCCCTAGGAGAGGTCACCCACACCATCGTGGGCGCCTCTCGAGGATGGGGTTTAGGGGACCAGCCCCAGCATCTTCTGCATGTCCACATTGCCTGAAGTGGCATAAGGGGGAGTGTTGGAGAGTGACTGGTGCCTACTTAAGGTGTGGGTCAACAGAGCATCAGCTGAGGAATTGTCCACGTAGAACTACTACAGCTGCTCCAAGACAAGCAGACAGACCTGCTCCTGCACCACAAAGGGGTAGGAAATCTGGAAAATCTGACGCAGTGGGATCATCACAGAGGCCTGCATCTGAGCCAGTAGAGAGGCCTGAGGGTAGACCACTTACAAGAGCTTATGCCATTAGAGCTCAGGAGAGCAAGATGCCTCGGACGTCATCAGGGGTACGTTCTCCCTCTACACTACATCTGTGCATGCATTGGTGGATCCAGGATCCACTCATTCATACATCTACATCAACTTACCTATAGAAAGGGGGATACTAGTAGGGGAGAGTGACCAAGACATTCTGGTTACTAATCCATTGGGCCACAGTGTAGTGGTGAACAAAGTATACAAGGGTTGCCCGTTAAGGATTCAGGGGTATGAATTTTTGGCAGATCTGATTGAGTTGCCCTTCCACGAGTTTGACGTGATTTTGGGAATGGATTGGTTGTCACGTCATCAGGCAATAGTTGATTGTAAACTGAAGAGGATTTCTTTGAAAACTTCTGAGGGTAATGAGATCACATTTATGGAGGAAAGGACAGATTTCTTGTCCAATGTCATCTCAGCCACAGTTGCAAGAAGAATGATGAGAAAATGCTATGAAGCCTACCTCGCACATGTGGTGGATACTAAGCAGACTATGCCAAACCTGAGTGATATACCCACAGTAAGAGACTTCCCACAGGTATTTCCTGAAGAGTTGCCTGGTTTGCCACCAGAAAGGGAAGTTGAATTTGCTATTGAGACACTGCACAAAGACCCATTTCCATTGCTCCTTATAGGATGGCACCCACGGAATTGAGGGAGTTGAAAACTCAGTTGCAAGAGTTACTTGATAAGGGGTTTATACGCCCCAGTGTGTCACCATGGGGAGCTCCAGTGCTGTTTGTAAAGAAAAAGGATGGGACTTTGAGGCTATGTATCGATTACCGGCAGTTGAATAAAGTGACTGTGAAGAACAAATATCCGTTGCCTAGAATTGATGATCTGTTTGATCAGTTGAAGGGAGCAGGAGTATTTTCTAAGATTGATCTCAGATCAGGGTATCATCAGTTGAGGGTGAAGGAAGTAGATGTGCCAAAGACTGCATTCAGGACCGGGTATGGGCATTATGAGTTTCTGGTGATGCCCTTTGGCCTAACAAATGCACCAGCGACATTTATGGACCTTATGAACCGTATCTTCCATCCATACCTAGATCGGTTCGTAGTGCTCTTTATTGATGATATTCTGGTGTATTCCAAGACCAGGGAAGAACATGATGAGCATTTGAGGATTATTTTGCAAACCCTGAGAGAAAAGAAGCTGTATGCTAAGTTGTCCAAGTGTGACTTCTGGTTGAATAAGATTGCATTCCTTGGCTCATAGTGTCAGCTGATGGGATTAGAGTGGATCCCAAGAAAATAGAAGCAGTGATGGAATGGAAGCCTCCCAGGAATACAACTGAGGTCAGAAGTTTCTTGGGGCTAGCTGGGTATTACAGAAGATTTGTGAAGGGATTTTCCTTAATAGCTGCTCCAATGACCAAGTTATTACATAAGAATGTCAGATTTGACTGGAATGACAAATGTTAGACCAGTTTTGAGAAGTTGAAGGCTATGTTGACTGAGGCACCAGTATTAACACAGCCAGTGTCGGGAAAGAACTTTGTGGTCTACAGTGATGCCTTTCATAATGGGTTAGGGTGTGTATTGATGCAAGAGGGGAAGGTGGTCGCTTATGCTTCCAGGCAGCTAAGGCCACATGAACAAAATTACCCTACCCATGATCTAGAGCTTGCAGCAATTATCTTCGCACTGAAGATATGGAGGCATTACTTGTATGGTGAAAAGTGCTACATTTACACGGACCACAAAAGCTTGAAATACTTGCCAACCCAGAAGGAGCTCAACCTTAGACAGAGACGATGGATTGAGTTCCTGAAGGATTATGATTGTGTAATTGGCTACCATCCTGGGAAGGCAAATGTAGTTACTGATGCTTTGAGCAGAAAATCCATCACAGCTTTGAGATCATTGAATGCCCATCTATCTTTGGTTCGAGATGGAGCTATTTTGGCTGAGTTGCAAGTGAGGCCAAACCTGTTACAGCAGATTTTAGATGGGAAAAAGTAGATGAGAAGCTAATGGCTATTATGAGCAAAATCTCTGAGGGAAAAGCAACTGACTATGAGGTGAAAGCAGATGGGTGTCTCTACTACAAAGGAAGAGTATGTGTACCAGATAATGGGGAATTGAAAGCCAGTATTCTGAAAGAGGCACATACCAGTGTTTATGCTATGCACCCAGGAAGTACAAAGATGTATCAAGATCTGAAGCTTCAGTATTGGTGGCCTGGTATGAAGAAAGACATAGCTGACTATGTGACTAAATGTTTGACATGTCAGCAAGTCAAGGCAGAACATCAAGTTCCATCGGGTTTGCTACAGCCTATACGCATACCTGAATGGAAATGGGATCGGGTTACCATGGATTTTGTAAGTGGTCTACCTCTCACCCAGAAGAAATATGATGCAGTATGGGTGATAGTAGATAGATTGACTAAGTCAACACACTTTCTCGCGATTAGACCGACTACTCACCGGAGAAGTTAGCGAGTGTATATCGCTGAGATAGTTAGATCGCATGGAATTCTACTTTCCATCATATCCGATCGAGACCCAAGGTTTACATCGAGATTTTGGAAGAAGTTGCATGAGTCCTTGGGTACACAACTCCACTTCAAAGATGACTTTCCATCCTCGACGGATGGGCAATCGTAAAGAGTAATCTGTAAACAATTGAAACCAATGGAATTGATACAAATATTGAATTAAAATGATAATAATAACATGAAATATATGCCAAGTCCTTGAGGATATGCTGAGGGGTTGTGTCATTGAGTTTGAGGGAAGTTGGGATAGATACCTCCCACTGGCAGAATTTGCATACAACAATAGCTACCAAGCTAGCATCCAAATGGCCCCATATGAAGCACTGTATGGGAGAAAATGTAGAACTCCAATGTGCTGGACTGAATTGGGCGAAGACAAACTGGTAGGGCCAGACCTGGTAAAGCAGACTGAGAAGAAAGTAAAACTAATCAAAGCCAATCTGAAGGTTGCCTCAGATAGACAGAAATCTTATGCCGACCTGAAGAGAAAAGAAATAGAATATGTGGTTGGCGACAAAGTGTTCCTCAAGGTATCACCGTGGAAGAAGGTATTGAGGTTTGGAAGGAAAGGTAAGTTAAGCCCTAGGTTCATTGGCCCATATGAAGTGTGACACCCCTTACCCGACTACAGTGTAGTCGAGCAAGTTATGCCACTCAGTGTGCCGAGCACTCTATTTTATCTTAATTCATTTTTATTCTTCCTTTTGAATATAACTTGTGAAATATAATTCATTTATCGAAATTGTAATTTATTTGAGGTTCCGAAAATTTTAAAGAAAATTCGGCAGAGTACCGGCTAAAAATGGAGAAAACCGTTCTTCAGAACCTGTGAAAAACACTTCCTATATTCTTATTCATTCATCTCAACATTTGTCAACCATTCATTTCTCAATTTCAATTCTCATTTGTTAATCATGTACAAGTCATAAATAGACATTCACTCTTCCATTCACAAATACAATTTTCATTATTTACATGAACATCAAAATATGTTACATACGTTCAATTACATATGAGAAAATAAACATTAGTCACAAAATACCAAAATGAAACCTAGTGTCCTACCAATGCACTGTAGCCTGTGAGGTGACACGGACACTATGCAGAACTGTGAACTGCCTTACCGAATCTGTGGTCTACTGGGCCCTCTGTCCAATCTTTCGCACTCACGCGTTGCAAAAGCGACGCGCTAAGCATAAAGCTTAGTGGTGCAAATAATAATATAGAAAGAAATAATATGCAAATAAAAATCATAATTTCTTAGCCATTGTGTTCATAAGAACTGAATAATTTCCAACTTAATGTTTAGTCGAGGGGTAATTACGTTTTATGATATTAACTTCTTCATGCATTTTGTTAATTATTTTCTTCATGATCTTGAGTTTCTTTGTATTCTATCGTAATCATTCCTGATATTTAATTTTCGTATTTTCTTTAACAATCAATTCATTTACAGTTATACTTTTCCATGCCCAAGTAACCTATACTGAACGACTGGACTGGATAACGGGTCGTTGGCACTGGACACCGCGGTGCCTCGAGCCATCATACCATGGGACGCAGAACGCCAACCACGTATGTAGTCAGTATGGCTAAAAAGCCATGATATCACATAATCGGCATAAAAGCCATGAATACGGGCATAAAAGCCATGGATACGGGCATAAAGCCATGAATACAGGCATAAAAGCCTTTCCTTTCGCAGTACTGCTAAAACAATACCCTATTGGCATGCCAAACTATCCAAACCAATCACATTAGGCCTACTAGGGCATTTTGCATTTTTAAGTTTCACAATTTTTGAATTTCAAGTTTTCATGTCACTATTCATTTCATTAGTCAACTAAAATGTTGACTTTTGCATAAACAATAGGTACATTGGTTTTAATACTCCCAACATACCACATTTTGTATTCAAAACTTGTTAGTTTTGGTCACTTTCTCAAAGCTTAGGTCATTTTGGCAAAATTGCCAATTTTTGGTTTTGGTGTCACTATTCACCTCATTGGTCAACAAAAATGTTGACTTTTGGATAGAAAATATGTACATTGACTTTGGCACTCCAAACAAACCACATTTGGTGTTTAAAACTTGTTGGCATTAAGTGTTAATACCATTCCAAAGTGTAACTCAATACTAGCAGAATTTTCAGTTTTGGTGGGTCAACTTCACTGTTCCATTGGACACTGTTACTGTTGGAATTTGAAGAAATGTAAAACATGAAAGTTGTTCCTTATTTTGTCTAGTTGAATTTCCTTTTTTGAATCACTCCATTTGGAGTTTTGTAGCTCTAGATATGGTCCAAAAACCCAAGCTGGCCGGATTGCCAAATCTGCAGATTTACCATATCTACAGTGCATGAACAGTAACTAGAGTCACTTTGTTGGATAGGTTCTGGCCATAATTTGGGGTAGATTCCTTCATGAAAGTTGTTTGTCTATGTCTTAACTTGTTGCTGTAAAAATTTCAGGTCAATTGACCAAATCTACAGTGAGTTATGACCAAATGAACAGTTACTGTTCATTTGGTCATTCTGCAGGGGCTGTTTGCAGGGTATCCGGATTGGGGCCAACTTTTGGTCCACTTGCTTTGGTCTTTTGGGCATGGTTTCTTCAGCAAAAATGTGCCATTATAAGCCTAGTTTCATGTCCAATTGGCCAAACACCAATTGGACCTACACAGCCAAAGTTATGGCTGTGCAAATGGACTGAATTTTCAGTCACCATTCTGCACCCTCTAGGCAGTACACACCTTCCCTTTGCCATGCTTTATTCCAGTCCCAATTAAGGTCAAATTCCTTCAAATGGTCACTAATTGACCATTAGGATGTACTTTAACAATTTCATAAGCCAAGCTAATTTTTACTCCCCAAAACCCTAGTTTTCATATTCATTTCATGCAACCTATACTTTATCAACCCATCCATCACATATATACATATCTCATACCATCTCTAGGCAAGTTTAATATCAATTAAACTCATCATACCCTTATACATCAAAGCTGCCGAAATTCATGCACACTCCCACAGATATGTTTTGTTCAATTTTTTCATCAATTTCTCATTCAATTTAACTTCCTAACAAAATTTAAGAAAGGAAGATAAGTATGTGCACTAACCTTTTTGAAACCAACCTTGAGCTTGTTATTCTTCAAGATTTCTCCTAGAACCATAATAATCATAATAAATTATAACTTCACTTTCCTAAATTAAATATCCAATAAAAATTCAATAGCATTTCCCCTTAAATTGGACTAAACTCCCATCATAAATCTTAAATCCACAACCCATTAATACACAATCTGGCAGCTTGTGCATTCAAATTTATATATAATGATCTAACCGTTAGATAAATCCCAAATTTATACCATATATTCAAGACATCCCTATACAATATCAGTAAAAATTTCAGCATCAAATCATCTCTATATCATGAGATATCAAAACATTCATTCAACCCTTCACAATCTGAATTTTTGCAGAAATCAGTCTTACTCAGACAACTCATGCAAAACAATTTATATCTCATAAACCACAAGTCTAAAATTCACCAAATTTTAACACAGCAGCCTAAACATCCCAAATATCATTTGTACTAAATTTCATAATTTTATAAGCATCCTAACTATTTATTTTTCTCAAATTTCAGTAGCCAAAATTCAGAATTCAACCTACAGACAGCCTGTGTTCAACAATATGTTTCTCCAAATCCAACAGTTGAATAATCACCAAATTTTTACCATAACTTCCACACATACATAGCTTAAACATATCCAAAAATCAGCCTTAGATGTTGAGCCAAACTCACCTGGACGGAAAAGAAATATGCTGCCCTGCTGAACCCCTATTTCTGCTACTTCTCCTTCTCCTTCTTCCTTTCTTTCTTTCTTTCTTTTCCTTTTCTCTCTCTTTCTCTCTTATTCCAGCCCGTATGAAGAAGGAAACTGCTGGTTCTTTTGTTTTTTTATCTCATTTTAAGTTCATTTTATCTCTTTTTATTAGTTTTGTCAAGTGGTGATTGGGTGGGAGTAAGTGAGTGACATCATGTGATGTCATTATTTGCTTAATTTTTGATTTTTCTTTTCTTTTCTTTTCTACCACATTTCAATTTAATTTTTAGCAATATTTATTCATATTTAAGATCATAATAATTATTTACTTAACTGGACAAGTCGGCCAAAAATCACCTCTGAAGGCGAAATGACCAAAATGCCCTCCGTTTGGCTTAACGGGTTAAAATTGTCTGTACCGATTAAAAAATTTTTCTAAATATTTTCTTGGCATTCTAATGCCATAGGAACCTCAATGACCCTTCTCTGGAGTCCCAAAAATTATTTTATAATTTTTTCCCCCCGGTCTAGGGCTCCTCGTTGCGTGAACCGCAACTTACCTCTGGTTACCCATCGCTTGGGCACCGGCTCTTTTGACTTAACTGTATTTTATTTCTAAAATTTTTACTAAATTTTTCTCATTAATATTTGAGTTAATTATGGTTCTTGACTTTGATTTAAATATTTTTTCCAGAAATTCTAGCTGTTCGGACCGACACTGGTCACCGGAACAGTAGAATGTACGGAGTTGCTACCGGGAGGGTGTTACATGAAGTCATTGAACGTGTGGGTCCAGTAGCCTATAGGCTAGCTTTACCACCAGAGCTGGACAAGATCCATAATGTGTTCCACGTGTCTATGCTAAGAAGATACTGCTCAGATCTTTCACATGTCATCTCCAGGGAAGAAATTGAAGTACAACCAGATTTGACATATGAAGAAGAACCCATACAGATTCTGGCTCGGGAAGTGAAAGAATTGAGGAATAAGCAGATTCCACTGGTGAAAGTGCTTTGGAGGCATCACAACATCGAGGAGGCAACTTGGGAAAGTGAAGAGACGATGAGGCAACAGTTCCCTCAACTGTTTGCATCAGGTAAATTTCGAGGAAGAAATTTAAATTAGAGGGGAAGAGTTGTAACACCCTCCCAGTAGCAACTCCATACATTCTACTGTTTCGGTGACCGGTGTCGGTCCGGACAGGTAGAACGTTCGGAAAAATATTTAAACTAAAGTGAGGAACCATAATTAACTCAAATATTAATAAGAAAAATTTAGTAAAAATTTTAGAAATAAAATACAACCAAGTTAAATGAGCCGGTGCCCAAGCGATGGGTAACCTAGAGGGAAGTTGCGGTTCTCGCAACTAGGAGCCCTAGACCTGGGGAAAAATTCATAAAATAATTTTTGGGACTCCAGAGAAGGGTCATTGAGGTTCCTATGGCATTAGAATGCCAAGAAAATACATAGAAAAGTTTTTTAATCGGTACAGACAATTTTGACCCGTTAAGCCCAACGGAGGGCATTTTGGTCATTTCGCATTCAGAGACGATTTTTGGCCGACTTGTCCAGTTAAGTAAATAATTATTATGATCTAAAATATGAATAAATATTGCTAAAAGTTAAATTAAAAATGAATAGAAAAGAAAGAAAAAGAAAATGACTTAAATCCCTAATTATGACATCATTATGATGTCATTTAAATGCCCTCCACTAATCACCATTCAACAACATAATTAAAATTCTTTAAAAAGGGAAAAATGACAAATTAAGAAACCAATTTCTGGTTTCTTCTTCTTCATCTAGCTGTGACCCTCTCTTCCATCTCCCTCCATAAAAATTTTCTTTCATCACTTCCATTTCCCATGAATTCTCACTACTAAACCCTAGACATCATTCATTAAAACTTGTCTATACCTCTTGGGAAAGTGTTTGGCAGCCTAGAAAAAGAAAGAAAGTGAAGTTCAAGCTTGGGAAAATTCTACTAAAAAAGGTTACTGCTTATTTATGTATATATCTCTCTTATTCCATGTTAGGGACTTAAAATGAGTGTGAAAGTGTAACTTAAATGAAGTAAAAATTAGGTATATGTACCCCATGGAATTCGGCAGCCTAGTGAGGGTCATGATTTTGATTGTTTTGATGGGCTTAGAGTGGACTAGAGAGGGTGTTTAAAGTGTATATATATATATATGTAATGAATGAAAGTGTTTAACTAAGGTGTGTGGTGTGAATTGAAATGGGAAATTAGGGTTTTGGGAGAGAAACTTGGAATTTGCTTATGTAATGGCAAATGAACATTTTAATGGTCAATTAGTGACCATTTGAGGGAAGTTGACCACAACTTGAAGTGAATTATGGCATTGCAAACTGATTTGGTATGCTGCCTAGTGTAACCAGCAGGTGGCTGTGAGTCCAGCCTGCTTGGACAGCCATAACTTTGGCTGTGTAGGTTCAATTGGTGATTGGCCAATTGGAAATAAAACTAGACACATAATGGCACAATTTTGGTGAAGAAACCATGCCCAAAAGACCAAAGCAAGTGGACCAAAAACTGGCCCCAATCCGGATGTCCTGCAACCAGATTCTGCAGAATGACCAAATGAACAGTAATAGTTCATTTGGCCATAACGCATTGTAGAATGGCCCATTTGACCTGAAATATTTACAAAAACAAGTTCAGATATAGACCAACAACTTTCATGAAGAAACCTACCCCAAATTATGACCAGAACCTATCCAACAAGGCAGTTGCAATCACTGTTCACTGCACTGTAGATATGGTCAGTTCTGCAATTTTTCAATCCGTCCAGCTGTGGTTTTTGGACCATAACTGGAGCTACAAAACTCCAAATGAAGTGATTCAAAAAAAGAAATTCAACTAGACAAAAAAAGGAACAACTTTCATGTTTATCACTTTCTCAAATTCCCATTGCAACAGTAACTAATGGAACAGTAAAATTAGGATACAAAAACTGAAAATTCTGCTCCCTTAGTTTTAAGCTTAGAAATGGTATTGGTGATTAATTCCAACAAGTTTTGAATACAAAATGTGGTACATTGGGAGTGTTAAAACCAATGTACCTATTTTCTATGCAAAATTCAACATTTTTGTTGACTAGTGAAGTGAATAGTGACACCAAAACTTGAAATTCAAAAATTGAAGAATTCAAAAGTATCAAATGCCCTAGTATACCTAACAAGATTGGTTTGGATAGTTTGGCATGCCAATAGGGTTCAGTTAGCAGTACTGCACATGGCATTATGCCATTCTGTGATTTCATGGCTTTTAGCCATTCTGACATTGTGTTGATACTTGGCCTTGTGCCTATTGTCATTACAGTTTATTAGCTGTTCTGTTGCACACCGGGAGATGCATATGTGACCGATGGTGTGACTGCCCGAGGTACTAGATACCCAGATGCGCTTACCGTTTATCCATCCGATGCCCAAAGATAGGTTTCTTGGGCAACCAAAAAGGAAAGTGGATAAATTTAATGAAACAATGAATATAACAAGTACAAAACATGTAAGACATCGATACATTCAATACATATTTATTTTCTGTTATTTCCTTTTATTTTATTATTGCACCACTAAGCATTATTGCTTAGCGCGTTGCTTTTGCCACGCGTAGGTTCTGGAGATACTGACCGAGAGCCCAGTAGACCGCAGACTGGGTGAGACCTCCTGCAGCTTTGCATAGTGTCCGTGTCACCTCACCATCTACAGTGCATTGGTAGGACACTAGGTTTCATTTTGGTATTTTGTAACTAACTTTTATTTTCTCATATGTAATTGAACTTATGTAATGTATTTTGATGTTCATGTATATAATGAAAAATTGTGGTTATGAATGGAAAATTCGAGTATTTATTTATTGTTTGTATATGAGTACCATAAGAAATGAATGTTTGAGTAATGGAAAGGTTGTTGAAAATCATATTGAGACTTTGTTGATGAAATGGAGTTGGAATTGTTTGGAAATGATTTTGGAAGTGTTTTTCACAGGTTCCGAAGAACTGTTTTCTCCATTTTTAGCCGGTAGTCTGCCGGATTTTCTATAAAATTTTCGGAACCTAAAATAAATTATAATTTCAATAAATGACTTAAATGAATTATATTTCACAAGTTATATTCAAAACTATGATAAAAATTAATTAAGATAAAATAGAGTGTTCCGGTACACCGTGTGACATAACTTACTCGGATATACTGTAGACGGGTAAGGGGTGTCACACATTTAAAATCAATAAAATGGGCAGAAAATGAAAGAAAAACCCAACTTTCTTCTTCTTCCCATTTCCAGCCGTCAACCATTTTTCCTCCATTAAAATTCCTTTCATTTTCTCTATTCCAAACCTTGAATTCTCACGACTAAACCTTAAGTTCTCTTCATTAAAAATTATCCTTACCTTTTGGGAAGGTGTTTGGCTGCCAAGAAATCCAAAGAAAGCGAAGGAAAAATCTAAGTCGGGTCAAGAAAAAATTCTGCTCCATTCAAGGTTAGTGCCCTAAACAATTTCTTTCTTTCTTTAATCTTGTAAACATGCTAAATCAAGTAGAAATTGTGTGAAATTAAAAGAAAAACTTGAGTAAATAAAATCTCTAAATTTGGCAGCCATGATTTTAAGGATTTTTGGTTTTTGATGAAATTAAGTGGCTTAATTATGTTATTGATGAGTATAGATGATGGATAAAGTGATTTGGTATGAGTTTGGTGTGTGTATGCCATGAATTGGAAATTGGAGTTAGGGTTTGAGCATGAAATTGAGACTTTGATCATGTAATGATGAAAGTGAGTTTTAATGGTCAATTAGTGACCATTTGGTTATTGGAAAACAAGAAATGAATTGTGTTTAATGATGGGATTTAGGTTTAGTGTGGCTGCCCTAGGTGACCTGCAGAATTGGACATGAGTCCAGTAGGTTTGGGCAGCCATAACTTGAATTGTAGAGATTCAATTGTGTTTGGCCAATTGTTCATGAAACTAGACACATAATGACATAACTTTTGTGAAGAAACCTTTCCCATAAGACCAAACCAAGTGGACCAAAAGCTTGCCCTAATCCGGGTGACCTGCAGTCTGTTTTTGCAGAATGACCAAATGAATAGTGATTGTTCATTTGGCCATAAATCAGTGTAGAATGGTTCAATTGATCTGAAATTTTACCAAAAATAAGTTGAGATATAGACCAACAACTTTCATGAAGAAACCTAACCCAAATTATGACCAGAACCTATCCAATAAGGGAGTTGCAGTCACTGTTCACTGCACTATAGATATGGTCAATCCATAAAAATTCCAATCCGGCCAGTTGTGGTTTTGGACCATAACTTGAGCTACAAAACTCCAAATGGAGTGATTCAAAAATGAAATTCAACTAGAAAAAATAAGGAACAACTTTCATGTTGATCATTTTGCCAAATTCCCACTGCAAAAATGACAAATAGAACAATAAATATAAGGTATCAAAACTGAAAATTCTGCTCCATTAACTTTAAGCTTAGAAATGGTATTGGCAACCAATACCAACAAATTTTGAATGCAAAATGTGGTATGTTGGGAGTATTAAAACCAATGTACCTATTTTCTATGCAAAAGTCAACATTTTGGTTGACTAATGAAGTGAATAGTAACACCAAAGCTTGAAATTCAAAAATTGTAAAACTCAAAAGTGTAAAATGCCCTAGTATACCTAACAAGATTGGTTTGGATAGCTTGGCATGCCAATAGGGTTCAGTTAGCAGTACTGCACATGGCATTATATCATTCTGTGATTTCATGGCTTTTAGCCATTTTGACATTATGTTGATACTTGGCCTTGTGCCTAATGTTATTACAGCTTATTAGTTATTCTGTTGCACACAGGGAGACACATATGTGACCGATGGTGTGACGGCCCAAGGTACTTGATACCCAGTGCCAGTTTACCCGTTTATCCAGTCCAGTCGTCCATTATAGGTTACTTGGGCAACCAAAAATGAAAGTGGACAAATTTAATGAAATAATGAATATAACAAGTATAAAATAAGTAAGACTACAAATACTCATCGAAAATTTATTTGCAATAAGAAATCAATATATTCACTGCATATTTATTTTATGTTATTTCTTTTTATTTTATTATTGGCACCACTAAGCATTATTGCTTAGCGCGTTGCTTTTGCCACACGTAGGTTCTGGAGAGATCGACCGAGAGCCCAGTAGACCACAGACTGGGTGAGACCTTCTGCAGCTCTGCATAGTGTCCGTGTCACCTCACCGATGTCAGTGCATTGGTAGGACACTAGGTTTTATTTTGATATTTTGTAATTAACTTTTATTTTCTCATATGTAATTGAAACTTATGTAATGTATTTTGGCATTAATGTAAATAGTGAAAATTGTGTTTATGAATGGAAAAATTGAGTATTTATTTATTGCTTATATATGAATACCATGAGAAATGAATGATTGAGAAATGGAAATGTTGTGGAAAATATTGAGATTTTGATAATTATTGGAGTTTGAGAATAATTGGAAATGATTATTGAAAGTGTTTTTAACAGGTTTCGAAGAACTGTTTTCTCTATTTTTAGCCGGTACTCTGCCGGATTTTCTATAAAATTTGCGGAACCTCAAATAAATTTATGACTTCAATAAATGACTGAAATGAATTATATTTCACAAATTATACTCCATAATTTTGAAAAAAAAAATAAATTAGGAAGAATAAAAATGATAAAATTAAAATAGAGTATTCCGGTACACTATGTGGCATATCTTGCTCGGCTACACTATAGACGGGTAAGGGGTGTCACACAAATGACCACAATGCCCCTGTTCGGGTGGCATTCCCGATTTTTCGTTAACACCAACTTTTGTCGTTTTCTCGATTTTCCGTTTTTCTTTATACTAATTAATTAATTTTTCTTTAATATTTCTAATGACATTTATACTTCAATAGATGTCTATTTAAGTCTTAAAAATATTTTCCAGGGTTCCCTGTGGTCTAGGGCTAGTCAACGGTCCACACTGCAACTTCCCAGTGCGGTCACCCATCGCTAGGGTTCTCGGCTTATTTAACTTGGTTACATTTCATTGCTATTATTTTTCCTTTGTTTTTCTTGTATTTTCTTTTCTTGTATTTCATTATTTTATGTCTCCTCATCAATATTTAAATGTAGGTCTAGGCATTCTAGCTGTCCGGACAGACACTGGTTATCGGAACAGTAGAATGCACTACCGAATATAGGGGTGTTATAATTCTCCCCCCCTTAAAATAAATTTTATCTCGAAATTTTACCTGGCATCAGTCTTTGAACAGCTGTGGGTGCTGTTTCCTCATATCCTCTTCACGTTCCCAAGTAGTTTCCTGGCCTAAATGATGGTTCCACAGCACTTTAACCAGGTGTATCTATTTATTCCTCAGCTGCTTCACCTCATATGCCAGAATTTCTATGGGTTCTTCCTCATATGAGAGGTCTGGATTTACCTCAATCTCTTCAACTGATAGTACATGAGATGGGTCAGATCTGTACCTCCTTAACATGGACACATCAAAGACACTGTGTATCCTTTCTAGCTCTGGAGGTAATGCCAACCGATATGCCAAAGGACCCACTCTCTCCAGAACCTCATATGGTCCGATGAAACGAGGACTCAGTTTCCCCTTTCTGCCAAATCTCATAATCCTCTTCCAAGGATAAACTTTGAGGAATACCTTATCACTCACTACATTTTCAATATCTCTTCTCTTCAGACCAACATAGGACTTCTGACGGTCTGATGCAGCCTTGAGTCTATCTCTGTTTAATCTGATCTTTTCCTCTGTCTGCTGAACAATTTCTAGCCCAATCATCTTCCTTTCACCTATTTCATCCCAACATAGGGGAGTTCTACACTTCCTGCCATACAAAGCTTCATATGGAGGCATCCCAATGCTTGATTGGTAGTTGTTGTTATAAGCAAATTCAATCAAAGGCAAGTATATATCCCAACTACCTTCAAACTCAATCACACAAGCTATAGCATATCCTCCAATATTTGAATTATCCTTTCAGACTGGCCATCTGTCTGTGGGTGGAATGTCGGTACTGTAATCTGTAGCTTACAATACAAACATCGAGAACATTACATAGTCACTACGTTATAACCTCATGGACTAGGTTTTCTAATATCTTATCTTTCTCGAATCCACTAATATCCTAAATCGATTCTGATTACAATATCCCTTGACAATTACTAACAGTAACATCTTTGCCCTCATCTAGTGCAATTCTATTATTGTAATTTACTTTTAGGTCCTCTTACCTTACATTAAGTAGGTCACCAATTAGCTTTATAATTTATGGTGTGTTAGAAAATACTTTTAGCTAACAAGTCTTCCAAAATTAATGTCAATCATACTTGTTATTATAGTTTTTATCCTAAAGGACTAGTCACTAATACATTAAAATTCATTCCCATGTAAAGGAATAACAACAGAACATATAGTTCTAACACTAGCACACAACTAAGTAGTGCTGGGATAAAATAATAACTAATTGTTTCTTTCAAAAATTAAGAACTTACCAATAGCTACATCCGACGTTTCTGCTCTTTCCCCTTGGCGCATAGTGGACGCTCTGACTGGTGCGCTACTATATTCGGGTTGATTCACTGTGTTATGGTTGTGAGGAGTACCAACTCTATTTTTATCTCGACCTCTACTGACGGTCTGTGAACTTTCAAGAGCAGATCGAGGTACTCTAGTACAATTTCTAACAAAGTGTCTAAGCTTTCCACAGTTGTAGCAGGCTTCAGAGGCCTTACGACAAATACCTCCATGTAGCTTGCCACAAGAGTTACAGATACGAGGAGGATAGGAACTTCTAGTTGTTCGATAACTAGGTCTTGGTGGTCTCTGCCCTGATGATCCACCTCTGTCATATTCTTGAGCTCGGGGCTTCTCAAATTCTTTTCTCTTTCCCAAATTACTGCTCGAGTTCTGACCCGTAGATTTCTCCCTCTTCTCTATTTCACACTACCTTTGTGGGGGTTGGGTTTGTGCTTGAGCTTAAGCTGATAGAGTATCAGCCATTTGTTCAAAGAAAGTGGCCATTTGTTGGGCTATTTGTGCAGTAATTTGTACTGGTAAAACTGGTACAGTTGGGCCTTTGACACTTTGTGGAGCTGGGGCCTCAACTTGTACTTCTGCCACTACGGACTGTTCTATTATCTCATTTTTCTCTTCCATATCTTTTCACAAGATTTTCTATTCCTGTACAACCAACACAAGGACATTCCTCTCCATTAGTTCATATTTATGATGTAAATGTACTTTATGTATCAAACATTTGAGCAGTTGTAGTTATCGACAAAAAGATTTCAAATTCACAGTTTGAAATTTACTTTAAAACCATTGCTCTGATACCACAAAACATGTCACACCTTACTTCTCTGTAAGATGTAACATGATCCCGTAGTACGCCTAATGAATTACCGTACTTCGCCTACCGATAACCCATTAGATATACTACAAGGGATTTTAAAACAATTTTCATGAAATTTAAATCATCGATTAAAATCTGGTGTTATAAAATTTTTTTCAAAATTTCGGTAAGGTGCTGGCTGTATTTCGAGAAAACAGTTCTTCAATCCTGCAAAAGAAAATACTCCCAATATGTTTTCTCAAATACAACTCCAATAACTTCATTTCAACTCACAATTCAAATCTCAATAAACTCTCAATTCATTTTCAAACCAATCTCATCATAAAGAAACATTTCATTGATTACAAGACTCAAAATTTATATTACAAAACTATTCAAATAAATGAAATCTCAAATTTACATTTACAATAATTTACATTTAATTACATACCAAAATATTTTACAAGACTTTTTATACAACTATTCAAATAATTTACATACATATTATTACATGCATTCATCAAAACCTGTGTACATGGGTAAACCTGGAGCTGATCTGAATGTCTCTTCAAAGAAGCTTACTCAATTGCTCTATGCTCTTTTCACCTGCGACACCATACAAAGCTATCGCTGAGTGGTGAACTCAGTGGTGCACAACTATAATTTAAAACATAATACAATATACTTTAACAAAATTACAGCAAATAATTTGGAAATCTAGATACTCATCAAATTCCAAAACTCAAAATATTCATTGCCAATAATATAAATCATTTGTATAAAATGACTTTGATCACAAAATTCAATTTATCAAATCATAACTAACCATTTAAGGTAATTCCAACAAAATCAATTATACATAAATCATAATTGAAATTACAATTCTTTATCTCAAAAACCATTCTTTATGTCACTAACTATGCAAGACTAATCCGAAAGGGCCATCTTCGGGGTGATTCTAACTCCCTATGGTCGGGGAGGTCGAATCGGATTCTAACTACCTATGGTTGGGGAGGTCGAATCATCGTGCACAATACACATCACAATAATGAATCTTCCTAAAGGGCCATAACATAAAACTTAGATCTAACCTCTAATAAGAGGAGAATCTAAGCCTGTGCACGTACCATGGTAATCAAAACACAACTAACTCCATTGTCTTCTCAACAAATGAGAGACACGGGTAATAACCTAGTCAAGCATCTATAGTGAGATATAAAACAATATCATAATCCTTTTAGTGAGCATAAATCACAATAAAATTCGATTCGAAGTCAATTCCAATATCCAATAATTTTTATGCTCATCACAATTCAAATCATAAATTTGCATTTTTCCATGCAAATTGCCCCCCACAATTCAAAACATGTTCTATCATAATTTTCCAAAACATAATTTATTCAATTCGCAACAATGCTTAATACTTATAGAAATACCATTTCACAAAGCTAAATTCATACATATTATAACAATTTCAAAAATCATTTAATTAAATCCAACGCTTGTTAAACATAATACATAAGAAAAATATGTCATTTAATCATATGAAATATTTAGAACAAAATCAGTTAAAAACTAGTTGTGCACAAACCTGATTTGAGTTGCTCCTAGGCCTTGACTCAATGTTTCCTTCCCTTTCCCTGAGTCTTTGCTAACTGAGAAACACAATTTGAAGTGTTTCAGTACTCATTTAAACTATCTCTAACGATAATGCTTAATAACTAATTTATTGAATACTATTATTTTCTTAGTCAACCTAAGATGTTGACCCTCGATGCAATGTAGGTGAATTAGGTTTTAATGTTATCAATATATCACATTTATAGCCTTTTTGTATTGGTACATGTTACCAAATTCATTTCCATGTATATTGCATTTTATTGCAATTTGTCGGATTCCGGTATACTAATTTGACCTAGCCGGATGACCTAGTTTCCTCGGTTTTTGAGTTTTGATCAAAACTACAAACTTGTAGGTCTATGCCTTATTACACGTGGGGCAAAATTTTAGGTCATTATGAGTTATGTAGACCAAGTTATGGTCAATCTACCAATGCTGGACAGAATGTATCAAAATGGTCACTTTAGGTCATTTTTAGGTCACTTTTGGTTCGGCCAGTTTTTGGACCTGAACTTGGGCAAGCTATTTGACTTGCTTATGGTCATTTCTGGGTGTTGGTGTCTTCATAAGAGTTGTAGATATATGTCTTAACTATTCATGGTAAAAATTTCAGGTCAATTGGACCTGTTTTGAGTGAGTTATGGCCAAAATACTAACTGCTGCCCAATTGGTAAATTTTTAGGCTTTCAAAGCACTAATCCGGAATTTGGTCATTTTTCAAGTCACCTTTTAGGTAGAATTTTGTAAGCTTTCTTCATGAAAGTTGGCACATTTTGTGCCTAGTTTCACCTCCAATTGATCTCATACCAATTGGAGTCACACACTTAAGGTTCTAAGTCAAAACCTACACTGCCCTATTGCACATTGTTCATCACTCATCAATTACACATTTAACACTTACCAAGTCACACATCCATGCCAATTCTTGTTTGTACCATAACATAAACACATTTTACTTCACATTGCTGGTCATTTTGGCAGCTTGTAATCACACTCAATATACACATTATAGTACAGAATTTAGCAAATCCAAATTACAAACAATTTAACCACATGACAAGCTCATTTACATGTCCAAACTCAAACCTTTATACACATGTACATGATGACATAACAAGCACCATAATTCAATAATATAATTCCATAAACCAAACCATGAAATAACATATTTTGGTCCACACTTCAAGTTTGCTGAATTGTACATCTCTTTCAATTACTTCGAAGCTTCTAAAATCAAGTGTACAATCACACACACATTTAGTATACATTATTCAATTTATTCCTACACACATAAAAACTTCTGTGACACCCCTTACCCGACTACAGTGTAGCCGAGCAAGTTATGCCACTCAGTGTGCCGGAGCACTCTATTTTATCTTAATTCATTTTTATCGTAGTTTTGAATATAACTTGTGAAATATAATTCATTTATTGAAATTGTAATTTATTTAAGGTTTCGAAAATTTTAAAGAAAATCCGGCGGAGTACCGGCTAAAAATGGAGAAAACCGTTCTTCGGAACCTGTGAAAAACACTTCCTATATTCTTATTCATTCATCTCAACTCCATTTATCAAAATCTCAATATTTTTCAGTTCACATTCATTTCTCAATCATTCATCTCATGGTACTCATATACAATTCATATTTTGTATCACATCAAGTTACAGCAATTTCTTAACGATTCCTCTATTTGTCATCTCACATCATCATTAGACTCAAATCATAAATAAATTCTCACATGTGATTTATAATCACAAATTACAAGTACTTACATTAATACAAAATTATATTACATTTGTTCAAATACATATGATAAAATAAGAGTTTAATTACCAAATTTACAAAAATCTCAAAATACAAAATGGGACCTAGTGTCCTACCAATGCACTGTAGTCTGTGAGGTGACACAGACACTATGCAGAACTGTGAACTGCCTTACCGAATCTGTGGTCTACTAGGCCCTCTGTCCAAATCTTCAGTACCTACGCGTTGCAAAAGCGACGCGCTAAGCATAAAGCTTAGTGGTGCAAATAATACAAGAAAATATAATATGTAAATAAAAATAATAATTTCCTTGCTATTGTGTTCATAAGAAATGAATAATTACTAACTTATTGTTTAGTCGAGGGCTAATCATGTTTTATGATATTAACTTCTTCATGCATTTCATTAATTATTTTTTTTTTCATGATCTTGAGCTTCCTTGTATTTTTGTAATCATTCCTGATACTTAATTTTCGTATTTTCTTTAATAATCAGTTCACAGTTATACTTTTCCATTCATTTGGTTGCCCAAGTAACCTATCTTTGGATGACTGGATCGATAACGGGTCGTTGGCACTGGCACCGCGGTGCCGTCATACCATGGGACGCAGAACGTCAACCACGTATGCAGTCAATATAGCTAAAAGCTATGATATCACATAATCGGGCATAAAAGCCATGAATACGGGCATAAAAGCCATGGATACGGGCATAAAGCCATGAATACAGGCACAAAGCCTTTCCTTTTGCAGTACTGCTAAAACAATACCCTATTGGCATGCCAAACTATCCAAACCAATCTAGTTAGGTATACTAGGGCATTTGATACTTTTAAATTTTTCAAATTTTGAATTTCAAGTTTTGGGGTCACTATTCACCTCATTGGTCAACAAAAATGTTGACTTTTGAATAGAAAATAGGTGTATTGCTTTTAACACCCCAAACATACCACATTTTGTATTTAAAACTTGTTGGAATTGATTACTATTACCATTTCTAAGTTTAAACCAAGGGAAGTAAAATTTTTGGTTTTTGAAGCTTAACTTTACTATTCCATTAAGCACTGTTACAGTGGGAATTTGAGGAAATGGTAAACATGAAAGTTGTTCCTTATTTTGTCTAGTTGAATTTCCTTTTTTGAATCACTCCATTTGGAGTTTTGTAGCTCAAGTTATGGCCAAAATAAGTTTTACTGTTCACGTGTACTATTCCTGCTGAAATTTTGGGTTTTGGCAGATTTTGGTCCAAATTTGGTCAGTAATTTGACCAAGTTAAGTTCATAATTTGGTCTAACTTTCTTCATATGAAATCTTCTACCATGCCTTAGGTTTCCATCGGTTCAAGAATTGCCTAAATCCGAGTTTTCTAGAGAGAGTTATAGCCATCCAAACATTACTGTTCAAATGTAAATCTGCAGAGTTACAGGTTTGATAACTCAACTTTGTTCAATAATTTGAATGGGTTAATGGCATAATTTGGGGTGATGTTCTTCATGAAAGTTATTTGTCTATATCATATCTTGTTTCTATAAAAATGTCAGGTCAATTTGACCATTCTACAGTGAGTTATGGCCAAATGAACAGTTACTGCTATTCATTTGGTCATTCTGCAGGGGCTGTTTGCAGGGTGTCCGGAATGGGGCCAACTTTTGGTCCTCTTGCTTTGGTCTTTTGGGCATGGTTTCTTCAGCAAAAATGTGCCATTATAAGCCTAGTTTCATGTCCAATTGACCAAACACCAATTGGACCAACACAGCCAAAGATATGGCAGTCCAAGTGGACTGAAATTTCAGTCACTCTGCTGCTGTCCTTAGGCAGCCTACACATTCACTTTGCCATGCTATATTTCAGTCCAAATTGTGGTCAACTTACCTAAAATGGTCACTAATTGACCCTTATAATGTTCTTTCACAATTTCATAAGCTAAATCCAAGTGTCACACCTCAAAACCCTAATTTCCATTATAAATTTTCACAACTACCTTAATTAATCACTTTCATTCCTTACATATATATATATATATATATTTTAAACATACTCTCTAGTTCACTCTAAGTCCATCAAGACACTCAATCATGTTCCTTCTTTAGGGCTGCCAAAAATCATGGTGGACATACACATAACTTTTATTCATTTAAGTTACAAATTCATACTTGTTTCAAGTCTCTAGCATGGGATTAAAGAGTTTTAAGTATATATGTGCACTAACCTCTTGTAGGGCAGAATTTTCCCAAGTTAATCTTCACTTTCTTTCCCTTTCTAGGCTGCCAAACACTTCCCAAGAGGTAGAGACAAGTTTTTAGTGAAGGGACTTAGGGTTTTGGGGTGAGGAAAGCATGGAAATTGAAGCTTTAGAAAGTTTGTTAATGGAGGAGTGAGGGAGGAGGTGAAAAACGTTTTTGAAGGAGAAGAAGGGCTGCTGTTTGCTTTTTAATTCTTTGGTCTCTTTTGACTCTTTTTATTAGTTAATTTGATGGTTACTTAATTGTGATTGGTGGACAATTTTAAATGACCTCATAATATGTCATAATTGGGTATTTTCTTTTCTTTTCTCTTCTACTAACTTCAAATTAATTTTTCATCAACATTAATTCATATTTTATGTCATAATAATTATTTACTCAACTGGACAAGTCGGCCAAAAATCGTCTCTGAAGGCGAAATGACCAAAATGCCCTCCGTTTGGCTTAACGGGTTAAAATTGTCTGTACCGATTGAAAAATTTTTCTAGGTATTTTCTTGGCATTCTAATGCCATGGGAACCTCAATAACCCTTCTCTGGAGTTCCAAAAATTATTTTATAATTTTTCCCCCGGGTCTAGGGCTCCTCATTGCGAGAACCGCAACTTCCCTCTGAGTTACCCCTCGCTAGGGCACCGGCTCATTTAACTTGGTTGTATTTTATTTCTAAAAATTTTACTAAATTTTTCTTGTTAATATTTGAGTTAATTATGATTCCTGACTTTAGTTTAAATATTTTTCCGGATATTCTAGCTGTCCGGACCGACACTGGTCACCGGAACAGTAGACTGTACGGAGTTGCTATGGGGAGGGTGTTACAACTCTTCCCCTCTTATTTAAATTTCATCCTCGAAATTTACCTGAATTAAGTAATCGAGGAGTTGCTACCTCCTTGTCTCTTCACTTCCTTGTATCGCCTCATCAGTGTCTGGGTTTGTCTCTTCCTGAGCTTCCATAGCATATACTTGTGGTGCCACCCTGACTTCGGGCTTTTCAATGGTCTCAGAAACAATCTTCTGTGAAATATCAGCCGTTTCTGCTCTACCCGATCCTTTACCCCTTTGAACCATAAGGGAAGGTCCATCAACTTGTACCGGACCTATTGAACCACTCCTCTGAGGGCAATCTCTTATGAAATGATCCGTAGCCCCACACTTGAAACATTCTCCAGTTAACAGTCGACACTCTCCTCTGTGTCTTCTACCACAATGCATACATTCAGGCATTAGGGTTGATCCCCTTGTTATTGTGCCCGGGGAACTAACTATAGATATTCCAATCTGGCCTCTGTGGCCCTGTGTCTAATCTTGTGAACTAGGACCCTTAAACTTCTTACTATCAGTCGGTATACTTGACTGTCCTGGTCCAAATTCCCTCTTGCGCTGCCTATCTTTCCTATTTTGTTCATTTATTCTCACTTTCTCCACTTTTAATGCAGCTTCCACTAACTTGGTGAAGTCTGTGATCCCCAAGGCAGTGATCATGATCTTTAAGTTGTCATTTAGTTCCTCTTCAAATCTCTTGCACCTTTCAGTTTCATTAGGGACTATCTCCCTTCCATAGCGGCTCAATCTTACGAATTCCTTCTCATACTCACCACCGATGCCTCGCCTCGAGTTAATAAACTCTCTTCTTCTCTCTTCCAGGTATACAGTACCCACATATTTCTTCTTGAATTCGGAGAGAAAGAAATCCCAAGTTATAGCTTCTGGCTGTACTTCACTGGATACCGTGTCCCACCATTCGTAGGCATGATCTTGCAACAAAGATATGGCAGCCTCTAAGTTTTGCTCCGGGGTGCAGTGGAGTTGTTTTAAGACTCTGCCCGTTCTGTTCAACCAATTCTCGACTGCAACAGAGTCATCTTCTCTCTTACCAAAAAGTCCACTGCTCCAAACTTTCTTAGCCTTTCCAGGTGTGATTTCTGCTGTGGAAGTGGAGGTGGTGGTGGTGCTGCTGGCATTACTCCGGCCATTTGTCTAAAGAAATCGGTCATTTGCTGGAACATGGCCTGTGGAGGCTGAGCAGGCTCTGCTTGAGCTAGTGGAGTAGGTTCTCCCATACCCCCAGTCTCAGCTACTGCAGGTGGAGCATGACTCTCCACTTCCTCCTCAACGGCTCTCTGAGATGAAGGGTCCATATCCTATTCAAAATAAGAAAGATAAACAGATCTGCATCAGTGTCACCTCGACTCTTACAAATGCAATGCATGGTATGGACTCAATCTAGGCTCAGAAACGCCTAAACCGTGCTCTGATACCACTAAATGTGACACCCCTTACCCGACTACAGTGTAGCTAAGCAAGTTATGCCACTCAGTGTGCCGGAGCACTCTATTTTATCTTAATTCATTTTTATCGTAGTTTTGAATATAACTTGTGAAATATAATTCATTTATTGAAATTTTAATTTATTTGAGGTTTCGAAAATTTTAAAGAAAATCCGGCGGAGTACCGGCTAAAAATGGAGAAAACCGTTCTTCGGAACTTGTGAAAAAAACTTCCTATATTCTTATTCATTCATCTCAACTCCATTTATCAAAATCTCAATATTTTTCAGTTCACATTCATTTCTCAATCATTCATCTCATGGTACTCATATACAATTCACATTTTGTATCACATCAAGTTACAGCAATTTCTTAACGATTCCTCTATTTGTCATCTCACATCATCATTAGACTCAAATCATAAATAAATTCTCACATGTGATTTATAATCACAAATTACAAGTACTTACATTAATACAAAATTATATTACATTTGTTCAAATACATATGATAAAATAAGAGTTTAATTACCAAATTTACAAAAATCTCAAAATACAAAATGGGACCTAGTGTCCTACCAATGCACTGTAGTCTGTGAGGTGACACGGACACTATGCAGAACTGTGAACTGCCTTACCGAATCTGTGGTCTACTGGGCCCTCTGTCCAAATCTTCAGTACCTACGTGTTGCAAAAGCGACGCGCTAAGCATAAAGCTTAGTGGTGCAAATAATACAAGAAAATATAATATGCAAATAAAAATAATAATTTCCTTGCTATTGTGTTCATAAGAAATGAATAATTACTAACTTATTGTTTAGTCGAGGGCTAATCATGTTTTATGATATTAACTTCTTCATGCATTTCATTAATTATTTTTTTTTTCATGATCTTGAGCTTCCTTGTATTTTTGTAATCATTCCTGATACTTAATTTTCGTATTTTCTTTAATAATCAGTTCACAGTTATACTTTTCCATTCATTTGGTTGCCCAAGTAACCTATACTGGATGACTGGACTGGATAACGGGTCGTTGGCACTGGGCACCGCGATGCCTCGGGCCGTCATACCATGGGACACAGAACGTCAACCACGTATGCAGTCAATATAGCTAAAAGCTATGATATCACATAATCGGGCATAAAAGCCATGAATACGGGCATAAAAGCCATGGATACGGGCATAAAGCCATGAATACAGGCACAAAGCCTTTCCTTTTGCAGTACTGCTAAAACAATACCCTATTGGCATGCCAAACTATCCAAACCAATCTAGTTAGGTATACTAGGGCATTTGATACTTTTAAATTTTTCAAATTTTGAATTTCAAGTTTTGGGGTCACTATTCACCTCATTGGTCAACAAAAATGTTGACTTTTGGATAGAAAATAGGTGTATTGGTTTTAACACCCCAAACATACCACATTTTGTATTTAAAACTTGTTGAAATTGATTACTATTACCATTTCTAAGTTTAAACCAAGGGAAGCAAAATTTTTGGTTTTTGAAGCTTAACTTTACTATTCCATTAAGCACTGTTACAGTGGGAATTTGAGGAAATGGTAAACATGAAAGTTGTTCATTATTTTGTCTAGTTGAATTTCCTTTTTTGAATCACTCCATTTGGAGTTTTGTAGCTCAAGTTATGGCCAAAATAAGTTTACTGTTCACGTGTACTGTTCCTGCTGAAATTTTGGGTTTTGGCAGATTTTGGTCCAACTTTGGTCAGTAATTTGACCAAGTTAAGTTCATAATTTGGTCTACATTTCTTCATATGAAATGTTCTACCATGCCTTAGCTTTCCATCGGTTCAAGAATCGCCTAAATCCGAGTTTTCTAGAGAGAGTTATAGCCATCCAAACATTACTGTTCAAATGTAAATCTGCAGAGTTGCAGGTTTGATAACTCAACTTTGTTCAATAATTTGAATGGGTTAATGGTATAATTTGGGGTTATGTTCTTCATGAAAGTTGTTTGCCTATATCATATCTTGTTTCTGTAAAAATTTCAGGTTAATTTGACCATTCTACAGTGAGTTATGGCCAAATGAACAGTTACTGTTCATTTGGTCATTCTGCAGGGGCTGTTTGCAGGGTGTCCGGAATGGGGCCAACTTTTGGTCCTCTTGATTTGGTCTTTTGGGCATGGTTTCTTCAGAAAAAATGTGCCATTATAAGCCTAGTTTCATGTCCAATTGACCAAACACCAATTGGACCAACACAGCCAAAGATATGGCAGTCCAAGTGGACTGAAATTTCAGTCACTCTGCTGATGTCCTTAGGCAGCCTAGACATTCACTTTGCCATGCTATATTTCAGTCCAAATTGTGGTCAACTTACCTAAAATGGTCACTAATTGACCCTTATAATGTTCTTTCACAATTTCATAAGCTAAATCCAAGTGTCACACCTCAAAACCCTAATTTCCATTATAAATTTTCACAACTACCTTAATTAATCACTTTCATTCCTTACATATATATATATATTTTTTAAACATAATCTCTAGTTCACTCTAAGTCCATCAAGACACTCAATCATGTTCCTTCTTTAGGGCTGCCAAAAATCATGGTGGACATACACATAACTTTTATTCATTTAAGTTACAAATTCATACTTGTTTCAAGTCTCTAGCATGGGATTAAAGAGTTTTAAGTATATATGTGCACTAACCTCTTGTAGGGCAGAATTTTCCCAAGTTAATCTTCACTTTCTTTCCCTTTCTAGGCTACCAAACACTTCCCAAGAGGTAGAGACAAGTTTTTAGTGAAGGGACTTAGGGTTTTGGGGTGAGGAAAGCATGGAAATTGAAGCTTTAGAAAGTTTGTTAATGGAGGAGTGAGGGAGGAGGTGAAAAAAGTTTTTGAAGGAGAAGAAGGGCTGCTGTTTGCTTTTTAATTCTTTGGTCTCTTTTGACTCTTTTTATTAGTTAATTTGATGGTTACTTAATTGTGATTGGTGGACAATTTTAAATGACCTCATAATATGTCATAATTGGCATTTTATTGTATTTTCTTTTCTTTTCTCTTCTACTAACTTCAAATTAATTTTTCATCAACATTAATTCATATTTTATTTCATAATAATTATTTACTCAACTGGACAAGTTGGCCAAAAATCGTCTCTGAAGGCGAAATGACCAAAATGCCCTCCGTTTGGCTTAACGGGTTAAAATTGTCTGTACCGATTGAAAAATTTTTCTAGGTATTTTCTTGGCATTCTAATGCCATGGGAACCTCAATAACCCTTCTCTGGAGTCCCAAAAATTATTTTATAATTTTTCCCCCTGGTCTAGGGCTCCTCGTTGCGAGAACCGCAACTTCCCTCTGAGTTACCCCTCGTTAGGGCACCGGCTCATTTAACTTGGTTGTATTTTATTTCTAAAATTTTTTCTAAATTTTTCTTGTTAATATTTGAGTTAATTATGATTCCTGATTTTAGTTTAAATATTTTTCCGGACGTTCTAGCTGTCCGGACCGACACTGGTCACCGGAACAGTAGACTGTACGGAGTTGCTACGGGGAGGGTGTTACAACTTCATCAACACTTTAACCTACCATTTATATGCAAGGATAAACTGCCCTTATTGAAGTTCCATGGCTGCTGAAAACATACCTCTCCCTTAACTCATCAAACTTCAAAAATCCTTCCACAATTCAACTACCCATAACATCTTCACAAGGTTTAATGAAACAATAATAAAAAATATATACTTACCACTTTTGAACCTCTTTAAAACTTCACCAAAACTTGATTTTCTTACTGCCTATCTACTGCCCAAGTGGTGTAAAACAATTTTAGTGAAGGAATCAAGTGAAAAAATGGCTTGGATCATGGGAAATGGAAGCTTGCATGAATTCAGCCATGGAGGAATTCCTTTCTTCCATTTTCGGTTGGTTTTTGCAATGTTGAAGAAGGTGAGTTTCTGCTATCCAAAATGAAGGTTAATGGTCCACTTTAGGTGTTAGTGGACCACTAAGTGGAGATTTAAATGTTTGTTTATTCTTAAATTTTCAAATTCTCACATTAAGCTCCTATCTTTTGCTAATTGAATTAGGTACCACCAATTTAATTTTTCATGACATTTTCCAAGTGTAATATCATGTATTTTTAATGGACATTTAGGTCAAAAGACAACTTGGGGTGTCAAATGACCACAATGCCCCTGTTCAGGTGGCATTCCTGATTTTTTGTTAACACCGACTTTTATCATTTTCTCGATTTCCCGTTTTTCTTTGTACTAATTAATTAATTTTTCTTTGATATTTCTAATGACATTTATACTTCAATAAATGTCTATTTAAGTCTTAAAAATATTTTCCAGGGTTCCCTGCGGTCTAGGGCTAGTCAACGGGCCATGTCACAACTTCTCAGTGCGGTCACCCATGGCTAGGGTTCTCGGCTCGTTTAACTTGGTTACATTTCATTGCTATTATTTTTCCTTTATTTTTCTTGTATTTTCTTTTCTTGTATTTCATTATTTTATGTCTCCTCATCAATATTTAAATGTAGTTCTAGGCATTCTAGCTATTCGGATAGACATTGGTCACTGGACCAGTAGAATGCACTACCGAACATAGGGGTGTTACATGTTATGAAAAGAAAAATTATAACCAACTGCTGCCTCCCTTGAGGCTCCCATTCTCTCTTCTTCTTCATCTCTCATCAATTCCAAGAGATTAACAAACAATCTCTTGAATTAAAAATACTAGAAATTGTTTCTAGTGTCCTGTTTACATCTTTAATCTCTTAAAAGGCAAAACTTGATTTTCTAATTAATAGAAAAAGCTTTAGAAGCTATTCAAGGGCTGCCATAGGTGATATTGGTGTGGACAAGCAAGAGGGAAAACATCTGGTGTCCTAAAGATGCATCCTAAAGGTGTCAAACACACTGTAGTGCATCAAGATGTTAGTGCATTTGTTCTTGATCTAATCTAGGGTTTTAAAATTAATCTGATTAATTCTAAAATCTTAAATGGCAAATACAGATTCAAAGACATATTAAAAGAGTTTTAATATATTGTTTATCATTGAAATCAAATAGATAAAAATGAATCTTGCATGATGCATGTGACCCTAGGTGAAACTTGTGTTTTTCATGCTTCCGCTCCTTCACTTGGGGCAAGTGTGAGTTTAATGCCACTATCAATATGCCAAAAGTTGGAAGTCGGATAACTGAAACCCACAACAATCTCATTATAATTGGAAAACCGGTCAATTAAATATCCTGTTGGAATACTTGAGAACATTCCAATCAAGGTGGGCAAATTCTTCATTCCCATTGATTTTGTTGTTCTTGAGATGGAAGAGGATGTTCAAATCCTCATCATCTTGGGAAGACCTTTCTTAGCAACCACTGGAGCAATCATAGACGTAAAACAAGGGCGATTGACTCTCAAGGTAGGGAATGAAGAAATGGAATTCAACTTGTTTGATACAATGAAGCAAAAATTCGAACCTGATGAATGCCTTAGAGTTGACATAGTTGACAAGCAAGTAGGGGAGAAATTTCATAAGGCCCATCCTGAATATCCTCTTAAAGCATGCATTGTGCACAACCTCATAATAAATGATGAGAACACATAAATAGTAGCCTGTGCACAACATTTAGTAGCTCATCCACTCATACCCTTGGCTCAAGCTTTCAAGGTAGAAGAGTTGAAGGAGGAACAATACAAAAGTAATCCAGAGAAAAATTCTAAACAGGTAAAACTCAAACCTCTTCCCTCTACGCTAAGTTACACATTCCTGGACTCAAATTCTGAATATCCTATTATTATTAATGCCAGTCTATCTGAAATAGAAGAGGAAAAATTGCTAAGAGTGCTTAGGACACATAGCAAGAGCATAGAGTATAAAATAGAAGACCTAAAAGGGATTCATCCTTCCATTTGCATGCATAGGATACCTATGGAAGAAAACAGTAAACCCACTATTGAAAATCAAAGAAGACTTAACCCAAACATGAAAAAAGTAGCGAAAAAGGAAATTTTGAAACCATTAGATGCAGGTATTTTATACCCGATCTCTGATAGCAAATAGGTTAGTCCAGTGCATGTAGTGCCTAAGAAAGGAGGGACAACTGTCATTCAAAATGCAAACAATTAACTAATCCCTACTAGGGTAGTTACTAGTTGGCGCATGTGTATAGACTATAGGAAATTGAATAGTGCCACCAGAAAGGACCATTTTCCTCTTCCTTTCATAGACCAAATGCTAGAAAGATTAGTAAAACTTTCCTACTTCTGCTATCTAGATGGGTATTCGGGATTTTTTCAAATTCCTATTCACCTAGAAGATCAAGAAAAGACCACATTCACATGCTCTTACGGAATATTTGCATATAGAAGAATGCGCTTTGGTCTTTGTAATGCCTCCGCTACTTTCCAAATATGCATGATGGCTATTTTTTCTGATTATATTGAAAATATCATATAAGTTTTTATGGATGATTTTTCTGTTTATGGCACCACTTTTGATGATTGCTTAGCTAACCTATCCAAAGTGTTACAAAGATGTGAAGAATTAAACCTAGTCCTGAATTGGGAAAAATGCCACTTCATGGTAAGAGAAGACATAGTTCTTAGTCATCTGATATCAGAAAGAGGGATTGAAGTTGACAAGGCGAAGGTTGAAATCATTGAAAAGATGCCACCACCAACATCAGTTAAAGGAGTACGAAGCTTTTTGGGACATGCAGGCTTCTACAGAAGATTCATAAAAGATTTTTCCAAAATAGCTAAACCATTGACAAATTTATTAAGTCAAGATGTTCCCTTTGATTTTGATAAAAATTGCCTTGTTTCTTTCAACAGGATAAAAGAAGCCTTGATTTCAGCACCCATTATGCAACAACCTGATTGGGAGCTACCATTTGAAATCATGTACGATGCTAGTGATTATGTTATGGAAGCAGTACTTAGACAAAGGAAAGATAAAAAGCTCCATGCCATCTATTGCGCTAGCAAGACACTTGATGATGCACAACTCAATTATGCTACCACAGAAAAGGAATTCCTAGTAGTAGTGTTTGTAATTGACAAATTCAGATCCCATTTAATCGGGTCAAAAGTCATTGTATTCACAGATCATGCTGCCATTCTGTACCTTTTGAACAAGAAGGAGGTGAAACCAAGGATGATTCGATGGATATTACTCCTGCAAGAATTTAACCTTGAAATCAAAGACAAAAAGGGATCCGAAAATATAGTAGCTGACCATCTCTCTAGGCTGAAACTGGAATACATAGGAGTCATCAAGGATTTGCCAATTGATGATTCATTTCCCGATGAGCAATTATTAGCCTTATCCCTAGTTCCTTGCTATGCTAATTTTGTGAATTTTCTTGTGTGCAGGGTCTTACCACCTAACATGACTTATCAGCAAAAAAAGAAATTTCTACATAATGTGTGACACTATACATGGGAGGAACCTCTACTGTATAAGAAGTATAATGACGGGTTGATAAGACGATGCATACCGGAAGAGGATATAAAGAGCATTCTCTAGCACTGCCATTCATCACCATATGGTGGACACTTTGACACCATAAAAACAGTAGCTAAAATCTTGCAAGTAGGATTTTACTAGCCTAACCTATTTAAGGATGTGAGATCCTTCGTGCTAGCTTGTGTTCAATGCTAAAGAATAGGTAACATCTCCAAAAGGAATGAGATGCCACCGCACGGTATACTTGAGGTAGAAATATTTGATGTGTGGGGGATAGACTTCATGGGTCCATTTCCCTCTTCTTTTGGAAACAAGTATATTTTGATTGGTGTTGATTACATGTCAAAATTGGTATAAGCAGTAGCCACGCCAGCCAACGATGCCAAAGTGGTCACAAGGTTCCTTAAAAAGAACATTTTAACAAGATTTGGTACACCATGAGCGATAATCAGTGATGGAGGAAGTCACTTATGCAACCAACAATTCGAAACACTATTGAAAAAGTGTGGAGTGACTCACAAGGTGGCCACGCATTATCATCCTCAAATCAGTGGTCAAGTAGAAATTTCAAATAGGGAGCTGAAACAAATCCTAGAGCAAACAGTAAACCGCTCAAGGAAGGATTGGTCTGTGAAGTTAGATGATGCATTGTGAGCATACTGCACTGCATATAAAACTCCAATTGGAATGACACCCTTTCGGCTAATTTATGAGAAATCATGCCACCTCCCTGTTGAACTTCAACACAAAGTCTTCTGGGTGATTCAGACCCTGAATTTTAACCTCAAGGCTGCTAGTGAAAAAAAACTACTACAACTCAATCAGTTGGAAGAAATCTGACAGGATGCGTATGAGAATGCCAAAATTATCAAAGATAAGACCAAAAGATGGCATGACAGACACATAGCAACAAAAGAAATAAGAGAAGGAGACCTTGTCCTACTCTTCAACTCCAGACTAAAACTTTTTCTAGGGAAGCTAAAATCAAGATGGTCAGGTCTATTTAAGGTTATGCAAATCTTCCCACATGGAGCTGTGGAAATCTAGAGTGATGCCTTAGGAGCATTCAAAGTGAATGGGCAAAGGCTGAAACTATATTTTCAAGGAGAACCCATAGAGGAGGAAACCAACTGTACCTTCAGCAACCCTCTAGGCAGACCATGATAGAACGAAGGCAAAGTAGAGCTAATGACTATAAACAAAGGCTCTTTGAGAGGCAACCCAAAATTTCTATTTTTATTTCTATTTTTACTTTATTTTATAATTTCCTTTATTTTAACTCTTATTTGTGTTTTGTGTTTGTTTATGCTTTATTTTGTAGGCACCCCAAGTCTCAAGTCTGCAAGAAGCACGAACTGAGAGTAATAAAGAAGAGGAGACATCAAGTCTAAATCGCACAAGAGGAGACCGTGCGAAACCAGGGAAGTAGCTCTGTTGCTAACCTTTTCAATCATTTTTATGGATAGTGGTAAGCATTATTTTTTTTTCATACTGGAAGGATTGGAGAGTCAGAAAATTGCACTAGTCGTGTATTAGTTTTACATGCCTCATGTAACCTTCTGGGATCTGGGAAAAACCCCTGCACAAGCCCTAGAAACTTACATGGGTTGACCCCGTGTAACATTACACGAGTCATGCTTTGATAATAGAAAGAGAAACTTTAAATTTGAAAGAGACAGAAACTTACATGGGTCCCAAAACAAAAGTACACGACCCATGTAATTCACCTAACATTGCCATCCTTAGACAGAAAGTTACACGGGTCCTTGGGTAAAGTTACACGGGCTGTGTAACTCGACAGAAAAAGAAAAATCTCGGACATAAAGTTGCATGAGTCTCCAGGATGGGACCCATGTAGTGATACATGACCCGTGTATCATGTCGCAGAGGCAACTCCTGGGGTTCGAAATGAGCGAAACGAAGGGTCACAATGACCTTTTGAATTCATCCCACTCCCTTAAACTCCCTCACAATCAAAAACCTTTCCTCTCCAAGCCTCCTTCCCTATAAAAACCCCTCAAATCTTCTTATTCCCTCATAAACCCTAGCCTCTCATTCTTTAAAAACCATCAATGGCACCTATAAAAAGACTAGCCCAACAAATGGGCTCTTCCTCAAGGCAAGGAGGCAACTCCACACCTTCTCCTCCTCAGCCATCGCCCCAATGCCTGAGAACCAGGCAAACCCAGCCACGTGCCACACCATAACTACCCCAACCATAACCACAATAACCTGAACCACAGCCACAAGCCAAACCACAACCACCATAACTCGAGTTTTCCATCACTTGGCCATTCAAAGATACCACCCACCGAAACTTGTGTGCCCAGCTCAACAACAGGAGGATTAACTCCACCAAATACATGGACTTCGGGCTGTTGGAGCAAATCGGCCTTTGAGAGGAGATCGACGAGCTGCTAGACAACATTGGGTGGACTAGATTTTCCCAACTTCAATTTCTAGCCTACCATGACACCACCCTAGAGTTTCTAGGGAGTTTCAAGGCCACTCTATGGCCTACATATCGGGAAGACAGGGAACGGATTGAGTTCAGGCTCCTTGGCATTGATCGCATCATGAACATGGACGAGTTCAATGTGGTGTTTGGCTTTAACAGCACCGGATTCTAAGAAATTCCACAAAATTGAATGATCTACAACAGTGTGGACTTCTGGCACTCCATCGCACCAAATGCCAAAGTTTACAAATCTAGCAAATCTAAATCCACTAGCATCACTAGTCCCGCCCTGAGATACATGCACCACCTCTCTGCACACACTATAATGGGGTGAGGGGACAGCCTGGGTGTAGTGAACGCCAATGAACTCTTTTTCCTGTGATGTATGGTCATTGGACAGTGTTGTAGCACTAGTTTCTTCCTCTGCAACCACCTCCGCCCCCTATGTCACCAGCCTATAGGGCAAATAGTGCTTGGTGGCTTTATCACAGCCCTTGCACTGCACTTCGGCTTTGTCCTAGGGCATAACAGGCTATGCTCCATTGCTGGTATAACCAGAATTGACCAAACCATATGCATATCCATGGGGATATGCAAGAAGGTTAGGAACATCTGCTTCCTGGTCGATGCTGAAGGCAATGTCATCCTCAGAAGAGGAGAAGCACAACTAGAGCCTGGTGAACCATCAGAGCCACAGGAGGAAGCCCAAGAGCCACCCCACCACGATTCTCTAGTCCGAGTGCCTCCCTACACTCCACCCCAGATAGACCCCATCCTTGCCTACCTTCAGAGAATGAAGACTACCATCAATAACAGGATGCACACTATCGAGGATAGTCTCAAGGAGACCCACAACAAACTAGACATGATCATGGAGAGACTCGATGGTGAGGGACCATCGTCACCATCAGAGACTTTTTAGAGCTAGGACTTTAGGATAAGATTTTTCATGTAAAAATTTATATGCCCTAATCCTACTCAGTGCTCATAGGTCTCTATTCCTTGTTTTTTGTCTAAACTTTAAATTTCTTAATAACATAATATGCTTTTTCTGATAATTTTGTGTGTTATGCTTTAATTTTGCATATTGTGCTTGACATTGAGGACAATGCCACATTTGAGTTTAGGGGTACTGATGCATTTCATGCATTTAATGCATTGCATTGCTTAATTATATCCATATCATACTTGTGTATCAAAAATCCAGGAAATTTTGCAAATTTCAAATTTTTGAACTGGCTTTTAACTTAGAACTATAACCTCAAAATTCAATAAGCTAATAATTGGACTCCACGGGAAGAGGAATGAATGTATCTGGATAGGCAAAAGGGCTTTAATCTTTATCTGAAAAACAACTTAATCACCTTAGTGGAGCTAGATTAGTTAAACCCCTTCATAGCTATTAATTTATCACATTGAACTTGCAAAGTAAGAAGAAAATTTTTGAAATACAAGCAAACCTAAAAATGCCTCACCAGCTCTAGAATATGTCTCTTGGACCTATCAAGGCAAAATCCTAGTATATGCTTGATAAAGAGATAATTAAGGCATTTTTTTTTATATAACTTCACTAAGCCTTAGCCACCCTTAATTAAAATATATATCCTTCGTAGCCAATTTGAAACCTATATATATCCCTTAAAAATTTATTGTTTATCCATATTATTTACCTGGCCTCTAGCCTAAACACCTACCATACCCTTTTGAGGAAGCTAAATGCATAAGTAGAAAGTATATTAAGTGTAAAAAAAGGGAAAATGAAGAGAGGATGTAGAACTCAAGAAATAGTGCAAATGTGCAATTGAAATTAAAGAAAAATTTGCCTTTCCAACCTAGCAAAAGCAATGAGTTTGGGGGAGAGGACAAAAGGGACAAAAAAAGAAGAAGAAGAAGAAGAAGAAGAAGAAGAAGAAGAAGTCCTAAGATAAGTATCATGGATGCACGCGTGGCACTATAAAAAAAAAACCAAAAGCCCTTCCTCTCCATACAAAATCAGTGAATAAACTTAGTATACTTGATATTTTATGCATACATGCTATCCTCATATTTGCATTCCCTAAAAACCTTTCATTGGCAACCAAGTCATTATACCTTTAGCCCCATTACAACCCTTTTAAAGACATTTTGATCTTTTGAAAAGTGTATGCTACATTAGTGGAGATAGAAAATTGAGATGCGCTGATGGAGTTAGAATTGAGTCACTTCATCACAATTATTCATAATAGAGGCAAATTTGGGGGATTAAGTATTTCTCAAGTCTATCCTAATAAAACAGTTATTTGTGACTTATTAATAGCCTTGCATAGAGGAATAACTAGTTAAAACTCCATGAAAAGTGTGAAGGTTTATGTAGGTAGCTGTTAAAGCCCTTGTGCCTTGAAGGAAGGGAATTGGTATGAAGGTTAAAAGAGTTCAATTGTGTGCATATTGAGTTTATGGTTATGTTTCTAAGTTTTCCCCTAAAAAGTGTTCTAAAAAGAGTTTTGATTGCTTGAGGACATGCAAAAGTTTGAGTTTGGGGGTATTTGATACACTTATATTATATAGATGTTTTTAAGTGCATTTGTATAATATTTCATAGAATTTAGAATAGTAATCTCATGCATAACCATTAATGTGACACTCCTTACCCGTCTACAGTATATCCGAGTAAGCTATGTCACACGGTGTACCGGAACACTCTATTTTATCTTAATCATTTTTATTCATCCTTAATTAATTTTTATCATAGTTTTGAATATAACTTGTGAAATATAATTCATTTAAGTCATTTATTGAAATTATAATTTATTTGAGGTTCCGAAAATTTTATAGAAAATTCGGCAGAGTACCGGCTAAAAATGGAGAAAACAGTTCTTCGGAACCTGTGAAAAACACTTTTGATAATCATATTCAACCATTCTCAAACTCCAATATCATCAAAATCTCAATATTTTTCAACAACATTTCTCAATCATTCATTTCTCATGGTACTCATATATATAAGCAATAAATAAATACTCAATTTTTTCCATTCATAACCACAATTTTCACTATTTACATTAACATCAAAATACATTATATAAGTCTCATTTACACAATAGAAAATAAAAGATAGTTACAAAATACCAAAATGAAACCTAGTGTCCTACCAATGCACTGAGGATGGTGAGGTGACATGGACACTATGCAGAGCTACAGGAGGTCTCACCCAGTCTGTGGTCTACTGGGCTCTCGGTCAGTATCTCCAGAACCTACACATGGCAAAAGCAACGTGCTAAGCAATAATGCTTAGTGGTGCCAATAATAAAATAAAAATAAATAACAGAAAGTAAATATGCAGTGAATGTATTGATGTTTCATTTCAAATAAATTTTCGATGAGTATTTGTAATCTTACTTATTTTATACTTGTTATATTCATTATTTCATTAAATTTGGCCACTTTTATGTTTGGTTGCCCAAGTAACCTATACTGGACGACTGAACTGGATAAACGGGTAAATTAGCACTGGGTATCAAGTACCTCGGGCCGTCACACCATCGGTCACATATGTATCTCCCGGTGTGCAACAGAATAGCTAATAAGCTGTAAATAACATTAGGCACAAGGCCAAGTCTCAACATAATGTCAGAATGGCTAAAAGCCACGAAATCACAGAATGGCATAATGCCATGTGCAGTACTGCTAACTGAACCCTATTGGCATGCCAAACTATCCAAACCAATCTTGTTAGGTATACTAGGGCATTTGATACTTTTGAATTTTGTAATTTTTTGAGTTTCAAGCTTTGGTGTTACTATTCACTTCATTAGTAACAAAAATGTTGACTTTTGCATAGAAAATAGGTACATTGGTTTTAACACTCCCAACATACCACATTGTGCATTCAAAACTTGTTAGCATTAATCACCAATACCATTTCTAAGCTTAAAACTAATGGAGCAGAATTTTCAGTTTTGATACCCTAATTTTACTGTTTCATTAGTTACTGTTGCAGTGGGAATTTGAGAAAATGATAAACATGAAAGTTGTTCCTTATTTTGTCTAGTTGAATTTCTTTTTTTGAATCACTCCATTTGGAGTTTTTTAGCTCAAGTTATGGTACAAAAACCACAACTGGACGGATTGAAAAATTTCAGAACTGACCATATGTACAGTGCAGTAAACAGTGACTTCAACTGCCTTGTTGGATAGGTTCTGGTCATAATTTGGGGTAGGTTTCTTCATAAAAGTTGTTGGTCTATATCTTAAATTGTTTCTATAAAAATTTCAGGTCAATTGGGCCATTCTACAATGAGTTATGGCCAAATGAACAATCACTGGTCATTTGGTCATCCTGCAGAATCTGGTGGCAGGACATCCGGATTGGGGCAAGTTTTTGGTCCACTTGCTTTGGTCTTTTGGGCATGGTTTCTTCACCAAAATTGTGCCATTATGTGTCTAGTTTCATGTCCAATTGGCCAAACACCAATTGAACCTACACAGCCCAAGTTATGGCTGTCCAAACAGGTTGGACTCACAGCCACCCTGCTGGTTTCACTAGGCAGCATACCAAATCAGTTTGTAATGCTATAATTCACTCTAAGTTATGGTCAACTTACCTCAAATGGTCACTAATTGACCATTAAAATGTTCATTAACCATTTCATAAGCAAAGTCCAAGTTTCTCTCCAAAACCCTAATTCCCCATATCAATTCACACCACACACCTTAGTTAAATACACTAATTCATTATATATATATATATATACACTTTAAACACCATCTCTAGTCCACTCTAAGCCCATCAAAACCATCAAAATCATCACCCCCAATAGGCTGCCGAAATTCACCATTTACCCTAGCATGTTTAATTTTCTTCAATTCCACAATTTCCTAGCCTAACTTAATGTTTTAACATGAATATCCAAAGGAAAAAGGAGAAAGATGGCACTAACCTTGTTGGAGCTAACTCCCAAACTTGTAAAAACTTTCTTTTCCTTCTTCTTTTTACTGGTCAGAGAGAGTTTAAGATGCAAGGAAGAGTTTTTGTGAAGTGATTAAGTGAGTTTATGGTGAAACTTAGTGGGGTGTGAAGCTTGATGAAGTGTTAATGGAGGTTTGGGTTAGGGAAGAATTCGGCTGGTTTGAGGGAGAAGAAGGCAGATAGTGTTTTTGATTTTTTTGGTCTCAATTGTCTCTTTTTATTAGTTAATTAAATGGTTGCTTAAATGTAATTGGTGGGGATTTTTAAATGACATCATAATGATGTCATAATTTATATTATATTTCATTTTCTTTTCTTTTCTTTTCTACTAGCTTCAAATTAATTTTTCATCAACATTAATTCATATTTTATGTCATATAATTTATGTACTTAATTGGACAAGTTGGTCAAAAATCACCTCTGAGGGCGAAATGACCAAAATGCCCTCCGTTTGGCTTAACGGGCCAAAATTGTCTGTACCAATTGAAAATTTTTTCTAAATATTTTCTTGGCATTTTAATGCCATAGGAACCTCAATAACCCTTCTCTGGAGTCCCAAAAATTATTTTATGAATTTTCTCTCGGGTCTAGGGCTCCTAGTTGCGAGAACCGCAACTTTTCACTAGGTTACCCATCGTTAGGGCACCAGCTCGTTTAACTTGGTTGTATTTTATTTCTAAATTTTTTTTTTCTAAATTTTTCTTATTAATATTTGAGTTAATTATGGTTCCTCACTTTAGTTTAAAAATTTTTCCGGACGTTCTAGCTGTCCGGACCGACACTGGTCACCGAAACAGCAGAATGTACGGAGTTGCTACAGGGAGGGTGTCACAACTCTTCCCCTCTAATTTAAAGTTTGTCCTCGAAATTTACTTGATGCAAACAGTTGAGGGAACTGTTGCCTCATCATCTCTTCACTTTCCCAAGTTGCCTCTTCGGTGTTATGGTGCCTCCAAAGCACTTTCACCAGTGGAATCTGCTTATTCCTCAACTCTTTCACTTCCCGAGCCAGGATCCGTATGGGTTCTTCTTCATATGTCAAATCCGGTTGTACTTTAATTTCTTCCATGGAGATGACATGTGAAGGATCTGAGCGATATTTTCTTAGCATAGATATGTGGAACACATTGTGGATCTTGTCCAGCTCTGGTGGTAAAGCTAGCTTGTAGGCTACTGGTCCCACACGTTCAATGACTTCATATGGGCCAATAAACCTAGGGCTCAACTTACCTTTTCTTCCAAATCTCAGTACCTTCTTCCACGGTGACACCTTGAGGAACACTTTGTCGCCAACCGCATATTCTATTTCTTTTCTCTTCAGGTCGGCATAAGATTTCTGTCTATCTGAGGCAACCTTCAGATTGGCTTTGATTAGTTTTACTTTCTCCTCGACTGTTTCACCTGTGTCCAGCCCTACTAGTTTGTCTTCGCCAATTCAGTCCAAAGACACCGAGTTCTACATTTCCTCCCATACGAAGGCTTCATACGGGGCCATTTGGATGCTAGCTTGGTAGCTATTGTTGTATGCAAATTCTGCCAGTGGGAGGTATCTATCCCAACTTCCCTCAAACTCAATGACACAACTCCTCAGCATATCCTCAAGGACCTGACATATATTTCACGTTATTATTATCATTTTAGTTCAATATTTGTATTAATTCAATTGGTTCAATTGTTTACCTGGATTACTCTTTCTGATTGCCCATCCGTCTGAGGATGGAAAGCTGTGCTGAAGTGGAGTTGTGTACCCAAGGACTCATGCAACTTCTTCCAAAATCTCGATGTAAACCTTGGGTCTCGATCAGATATGATGAAAAGTGGAATTCCATGCAGTCTAACTATCTCACTAATATACAATTCTGCTAACTTCTCCAGTGAGTAGTCAGTCCTAACTGGCAGAAAGTGTGTTGACTTTGTCAATCTATCCACTATCACCCATACTGCATCATGTTTCTTCTGAGTGAGAGGTAGACCACTTACAAAATCCATGGTGACCCGATCCCATTTCCATTCAGGTATGCGTATAGGCTGTAGCAAACCTAATGGAACTTGAAGTTCTGCCTTGACTTGTTGACATGTCAAGCATTTAGTCACATAGTCAGCTATGTCCTTCTTCATACCAGGCCACCAATACTGAAGTTTTAGATCATGATACATTTTTGTACTTCCTGGGTGCATAGCATACACACTGGTGTGTGCCTCTTTAAGAATAATGGCCTTCAATTCCCCATCATCTGGTACACACAGTCTTCCTTTGTAGTACAGACACCCATCTGTTTTCACTTCATAGTCAGTTTCTTTCCCTTCTAGGATTTTTCTCATAATAGCTTTTAGCTTCTCATCTACCTTCTGCCCATCTAAAATCTGCTGTAACAGGCTTGGCCTCACTTGTAACTCAGCCAAAATAGCTCCATCTCGAACCAAAGATAGACGGGCATTCAATGATCTCAAAGCTGTGATGGATTTTCTGCTCAAAGCATCAGCAACTACATTTTCCTTCCCAGGATGGTAGTCAATTACACAGTCATAGTCCTTCAGGAACTCAATCCATCATCTCTGTCTAAGGTTGAGCTCCTTCTAGGTTGGCAAGTATTTCAGGCTTTTGTGGTCTGTGTAAATGTAGCACTTTTCACCATACAAGTAGTGCCTCCATATCTTCAGTGCGAAGATAATTGCTGGAAGCTCTAGATCATGGGTAGGGTAATTCTGTTCATGTGGCCTTAGCTGCCTGGAAGCATAAGCGACCACCTTCCCCTCTTGCATCAATACACACCCTAACCCATTATGAGAGGCATCACTGTAGACCACAAAATCCTTTCCCGACATTGGCTGTGTTAACACTGGTGCCTCTATCAACATAGCCTTTAACTTCTCAAAACTAGCCTGACACTTGTCATTCCAGTCAAATCTGACATTCTTGTGTAACAACTTGGTCATTGGAGCAGCTATTAACGAAAATCCCTTCACAAATCTCCTGTAATACCCAGCTAGCCCCAAGAAGCTTCTAACCTCAGTTATATTTCTGGGAGGCTTCCATTCCATCACTGCTTCTATTTTCTTGGGATCCACCCTAATCCCATCAGCTGACACTATGTGTCCAAGGAATGCAATCTCATTCAACCAAAAGTCCACTCTAAGCCCATCAAAACCATCAAAATCATCACCCCCAATAGGCTGCCGAAATTCACCATTTACCCTAGCATGTTTAATTTTCTTCAATTCCACAATTTCCTAGCCTAACTTAATGTTTTAACATGAATATCCAAAGGAAAAAGGAGAAAGATGGCACTAACCTTGTTGGAGCTAACTCCCAAACTTGTAAAAACTTTCTTTTCCTTCTTCTTTTTGCTGGTTAGAGAGAGTTTAAGATGCAAGGAAGAGTTTTTGTGAAGTGATTAAGTGAGTTTATGGTGAAACTTAGTGGGGTGTGAAGCTTGATGAAGTGTTAATGGAGGTTTGGGTTAGGGAAGAATTCGGCTGGTTTGAGGGAGAAGAAGGCAGATAGTGTTTTTGATTTTTTTGGTCTCAATTGTCTCTTTTTATTAGTTAATTAAATGGTTGTTTAAATGTAATTGGTGGGGATTTTTAAATGACATCATAATGATGTCATAATTTATATTATATTTTATTTTCTTTTCTTTTCTTTTCTACTAGCTTTAAATTAATTTTTCATCAAAATTAATTCATATTTTATGTCATATAATTTATGTACTTAATTGGACAAGTTGGTCAAAAATCACCTCTGAGGGCAAAATGACCAAAATGCCCTCCGTTTGGCTTAACGGGCCAAAATTGTCTGTACCGATTGAAAAATTTTTCTAAATATTTTCTTGGCATTCTAATGCCATAGGAACCTCAATAACCCTTCTCTGGAGTCCCAAAAATTATTTTATGAATTTTCTCTCAAGTCTAGGGCTCCTAGTTGCGAGAACCGCAACTTTTCACTAGGTTACCCATCGTTAGGGCACCGGCTCGTTTAACTTGGTTGTATTTTATTTCTAAAATTTTTTTTCTAAATTTTTCGTATTAATATTTGTGTTAATTATGGTTCCTCACTTCAGTTTAAATATTTTTCCGGACGTTCTAGCTGTCCGGACCGACACTGGTCACCGGAACAGTAGAATGTACGGAGTTGCTACAGGGAGAGTGTTACAATTAATTTCATTAACTTCTATAAATTCCATTGCTAAGAGAGCAGAGAAAGAAAAGAAAAAGAAATGAAATTTCCAAATTTTAAAGGGACTTATGACCTAAGCATGATGATAGCATGACACAATTAAAATTATAATTTTTAATTACTAAATGTAGGGATAATTATCAATAAATAAGGACTAAAATTAAAATAAAAAACATGTCTTCTTCTTGCCGAAAACCAGCCGACTCCATTCTCTCTCCACCTCTCCCAAATTTCCTCCATTGATGAACCTATTAAGCTCTTAAAACCCTAGTTTTAGCCCATAAATTTCATAACCCCTTTAACAAGAACTTGATAATCAAGCTTGGGTGAAAGATTGGGAGTAAAATAAATTAAAGAATTGAAGGTTTTAGAAGACACAAAATCTACTCAACAATGTAAGCTTTTTTACACACTCAAATTCTTATGTAATCATGGAATTAAGGTCAATTATAGGAAAATTAACTTAAGAAAATGCAAGAAATTAGGTTGAATGGGAAGATAAGATTTTGACCAGCCATGGAGTATTAGGATTATGATGTGTTTTAATTTAATTGAACATGGATTCTAGCTTGATTAAGGATATGCATATGATTGATGAGTTGAGCTTGCATGAGTTTGCATGAAATTCGTAAGGTGGAAGAATTAGGGTTTATGGAGAATTAGAGTTTTGTGGTAGGTTACTCAATTGATGTTAGAAATGGTAGATTATGGTCAATTGGTATGTTTTGGTTGAGAATTAATGTTGATTTGATGAAAGGAACTAATGGCATACTAGTGTGTTGAGGAGCTGGAATATGGATAGCTTGAGCCCAGTCCACTTAAATGGTTATAAGTTGAAATATATAGCGCCAATTGGTGTGAGGCCAATTGGAGATGAAACTTAGGACATAATTCTAAATTTTTCATGAATACACCTTGTCCAAAAATTGACCATGAGTTGTCCTAAAATTTGCTTGAATCTGAAATTGGTATTTTGGACCTGACTAGAAATGACTAAATAAACAGTACATCTTCAATTAGGCATAGCTCACTCTAGGCACCTCCAAATTAGGTGATTCTTGAATCAATAGAAACCTGAAACATAGTAGAACAATTCTTATGAAGATCATGAACCCAAATAATGACCCTAAGTTGGTCAAATTGCTAGGCCAATCTAGTCCCTTAAATCTGCCTGATTCTGGACGAACTTGGAAATCCTGGACAAATTACCATCCGACTAGTTTTGGAAAAATTACCATAACTTGGGCTACAAAACTGAAAATATAGTGATTCAAAAACCAAAATCTTCATAAGACCTAGAACTACAATTTTGATATTTTGACCAAAACTTAGAACCAAATTCAACTTAATTCCCAATCTGGAAATTCCTGCACCCGAACAGATTGGCCATTTGACACTCGGATAGTAAATGAACTATAACTCCCAGTAGAAAATTCCAAATGAAATGAGCCAAAATGATATGAAAACCTAAGACTTAGGGCTACAACTTTGGTTCAGAAACCCTACTCAAATTCTGAGTTTAAGGACCTCAAATGTGAATTGAAAAACCTGATCTGAAACTTGGAATTATGGAGTTGTAGGGTTTAGGAGTCTAGGTTGATTAAATTGCCATAACTCATCCTATACAGCTTCAAATTTAGAAATTCTTGAACTTGTGTAGCCATGAGACATAGGAGAACAACTCATATGAAGAACGCCAAGCAAAATTATGACCATAACTAGTTCAATTAGCTTAACAAAATTTAGTTCCAGAATCTGCCTTGTTTTGGAACAGTATTGGTCACTGGACCAGTACTTGGTTAATTGACTATAACTAGAGCTACAAAACTCCAAATGGAGTGATTCAAATTGGAAAATAAAACTAAGACATAGAGAACCAACTTTCATTAAGATCATATTATTAAATGAGGACTGGAAGTAGGTTGAATTTAGGTTCTAAAGTTAAGGTTCATAACTGTCTAGAACCCAAAATCAACTAGAACTTGGGAAGTCATTAGAATTTTGTTTAATTAACTATAAATGGGACTTAGAATGAGCATTAAAGCTTAGTAATTGTGTGATTTCAGTGGAAAAAGAAACTTTCAAGGAAGGGAAGGATTAAGCCAAGAAAAGAAAAGTTAAAGAAGTTTGTGCACAACTATTCCTTTACCATGTTTTAAATTTGGATTTGATTTGAATGAACCCTATATGAATGAATTATGCTTTTTCTTTGTAATTGTCAACTTTAAATTGTTGAATTGGTTTTGTATGTTTTAAATATGATTACTTTTGTGCACTTAAGAAATTAATATATGGTTTTGAGGATTTTGAATTGTGAAATATATTTACTTGGATTGCAATGCAATTCTTTGAATGGAAATTATTTTGAATATGTTTTGAAACTACAATTAGCATGGCAATGTGATTGTGTTCATCATTAGCTTATCTAATGGGATAATATTTGTTGTGATCTCCTCCATTCACGGGGTTGAGTTTTTCTCTCTTTGGCTGAAGTATTGAGGTGTGTGCTTGTGACACCCCTTACCCGCCTACAGTGTAGCCGAGCAAGATATGCCACACAGTGTGCCGGAACACCATATGTTATCTCATTTATATATTTCTCATTTCTTAATTTATTTATTTAGGATCACTATGTGAAATTTATGAAATTGATATCATTTATATCATTTATTGAAATTTTAAATTTATTGGAGGTTCCGAAAATTTTATAGAAAATCCGGTAGAATGCCAGCTAAAAATAGAGAAAACAGTTCTTCGGAACCTGTAGAAAACACTCCCAATAATTGTTCAAATCCACAACTCCAAATATCACATCAATTCTCAACAATTTTTCAATAATTTCTCAATTTGTCATTCATTCAATTCATATCATAATCATACTCAAATCATAAATAAATATTCAAAGTTTTATTTATAAACACAAATTTACAAGTAATTACATTAATACAAAATTACATTACAGAAGTTTCAAATATACATGATAAAATAAAAGTTTAATTGCAAAGTTTGCAAAATTACAAAATAAAAAATGTTACCTAGCGTCCTACCAATGCACTGTAGCTGTAAGGTGACATAGGACATGTCACACCTTACTCCTCTGTAAGGCATAACATGATCCCGTAGAATGCCTAATGAACTACTGAACTTCACCTACTGATAACTCATTAAGTACCCTACAAGGGATTTTAAAACTATTTTCTTACTTTTTGGAAGTGGTGAGCATTTTTGGTAGGAATTAATTATTTGAAGTCAAACCACATATCAAATTTTCAATCAATTTAAACTTTTCGTAAATTTTAAAAATTTCGGCAGAGTGCCATTTGTATTTCAAGAAAACAGTTCTTCAAAAACCTTTAAAAATACTTCCAATATCTCATTTCATCAAATCAAATACCACCACAACAAAATCAATATCAATTTTTCCCAACTCCAAAATTTCAAAATAATTCTTATATCAATTGTCTTCAAAATATAAAACTAAATAACTTCATTCATTTTTCATTAGAGTAAAATCAAATTACATTCAGCATTCAAAATATACATGAGAAAATCCAAACTAATATTATTATAATTTATTATACAACTGCTCAATTTTACATACATACATATGACAATACCATATTTGCATCAACCAAAACACAATGGGTATAAATAATATACCCGTACAAAAATCTTCAAGCTGTGCTCCCCTATTACTGTAGCAGCTCACTCTGCTACTATGTCCTTTTCCTTATCTGCGACAGTAAAGAAAGCTATCGCTGAGTATAAAAATACTCAGTGGTGCACAATAAAATACAAAATGTGTAATATAAAACATTTATAAACAATTCATAATTCAAAAATCTCACAATCACATTTCATAATTTTTCAAATCACATTTATAGCAAATCATAATTTTCAAAGCTTAATATAACACAAATTTGATCAAACAATTTAATAAATACAGTGTTGCCAATCAATAACACAACTTAGGCCATGATATAAAATTTTCAAACATGCCGTGTTGTACACCACGACAAGGCAAACTCACCACACTAATTGAAATCAATGAGGGAGGTGGCTAGCTAGCTAATGAGTACTCATCCAAACTCACCTCAGACTGGCAAGCCAGAGAGGGAGGATGTCACACCTTACCCCTCTGTAAGGCATAACATGTTCCTGTAAAATACCTAATGAACTACTCTGTAAGGCATAACATGTTCCTGTAAAATACCTAATGAATTACCGAACTTCACCTATCGATAACTCATTAAGTACCCTACAAGGGATTTTAAAACAATTTTCGTTCATTTTTAAATTAGTGGGTAAAATTTTCTCAGATATTAAAAACCTTTATTTAAAGTCCAAACATAAATCAAATTTTTAGATATTTAAAAATCTCCACAATTTTTACAAAAATTTTGGCAGAGTGCCGTCTGTATTTTAGGAAAACAGTTCTTTAAAACCTGAAAATAAAGACACTCCCAATATTTTTCTCAACAACTTCTTCAAATTTCACAATCAATCTCAACCAATTTCTCAAGTCTCAAAATTCAAACCATCCTCATTTCACAAATCAACACAAGCAATTTAATACACAATTTAAATTAAATCAAACATTGAAATATCTCATTAAGATAACAAAATGAATATTTACATTCATGGGAGTATTAAAAAAAAATTAGTAGTGCAAACTTTATAAATACATAAAATATCAAGATAACCTTATAATAATTTGTATTTCATTACAATCCAAAAATATGTTACAAAAGAGTTGGTACAATTGCTCAAAGTAAATTTCATACATACAATTACAGAATTACATCAAAATCTAAAGTACAAGGGTATACCTATGATATACCCGAAGATAGTCTCACTATGCCTTTCAGTAATCTTGCTCAGCTGCTTTATATTTTCTTTCACCTGCGACAGCATACAAAGCTATCGCTAAGTGGTAAACTCAGTAGTGCACAAACTAATAATTTAAAACTTAATACAAATTATTCTTAACAATTCATAATGAATAAAAATTTAAAATTTCTAAATTCTTCAAAATCCATGACATTCAAAAATAATTATTTTCATTCATGCAAATTATTCAGTTGAATAACATTTTAATCAAATAGTAACTATTTATTTACATTTCTTTTAATTTTCGAAACAATACAAAATATTTTGAATCACTAACAAATTATTTATTTCAATCACAATTTATCAAATTATGCATAATTTAAAGGGCGTTGCCAACAATTCACACAGTTGATCCCATGACCCAAAATTCAAATAGATGCCGTGTTGTACACCACGATATTTCACATTCTCCCAATAACCGAGGCTAAAAGGGAGAAACAAAGACTAGCTAGTATATATGAGTACTCATTCAAATTTTTCTCCAACTGGCAAGCCAGAGAGGAAGTAACTCTCCCTATCTAGTGGAGGAGATATCTCACTAGACGAGCTAATGAGAATTCACAACAAATTTTGCCATGTCAACTGTGGTTTCAAATCATATTCAAAACAATTTCTATTTACAAAGTGGTTACAAATCATCAACATATTTGATCATCATAAATTCATGCTCAAGGTTGGCAACATATCAAACTTAAAATTACAACCTCAAAACAATACAATAAATCCTTAAATGCATAAGAAAATTTATATTCAAATTATACAACTTCATTCAATAAGTTAAAATTTTCAACACAACAAAAATCATAAATCATACCATAAATTTATTTCAAATCAATTTGGAATTGAGAAATAACAAAAGAGTTAGTTGTGCACAAACCTTAAGCGAGTTGCCTCTTGGCTTTGACTCGATTCCTCGGGTTCTTTCCCGGTGTTCTTTTCCATTGAAACACACAGTTTCACAGTGTTTCAGTATCATAACTTATTATAAATCCAAAATAAATTCAAATTCACTTTTATCTAGCTTATATATGCTAAACTTGACGTTCTTCAAAATTTGTATTTCGGGGTTACTATTCACTATACTATTCAAATCAATTTGTTTACTTTCTAAGGCTTAATAGGTATGGGAATTCCAACTTCACCCACATACCACATTTTGGTCACTAAATTTGTTAGTTTTGGTTGTTTTCTCAAATTCTAAGTCTTTTAGGCAAATTTGCAAATTTTTAGTTTTGATGTCCTAAGTTGCACTGTTCCATTAGTCACTTTACTGTTAGAATTTAGAAAAACATTCTTCATAGAAAATGTTCCCTATTTTCTTAACTTTATTCTCCTTTTTGAATCACTCCATTTGGAGTTTTGTAGCTCAAGTTATAGCCATTTGAATCATGGCTGCCGGATTGGACTTAACCCAGATTTCTAAGAAAAATTTGGTTCTGGCAGTTTTACGTCACTAATTTTGGGTGGCCAAATGACTTGGTTAATGGCATAATTTGGGTTTGTGTTCTTCATGAAAGTTTTAGGTCTATATCTCATCTGTCCACTGGTAAAATTTCAGGTCATTTAGACCTGTCTAGCTCAAGTCATGGCCAAATGAATAAACACTGTTCATTTGGTCAGTTTGTACAGGGCAGACTGAGATTTTCCGTATTTGGTTAATTTGTTCACTAGGTTTTGGTCACTTTTTAGGCATGGTTCCTAAATGAAAAATGTTCCATTTAGTGTCTATTTTCATTCCCAATTAGTCTCATACCAATTGGACTTGTAAATTTTCATTTTGGGTCCCTCAAAGGGACCTTGGTCATACTGCCAGCAGCATGACCACATTGAGTCCGAATTTAGTGTCAACTCCAACACTTCCAACACATTTCATTTGGTCTCAAATGACCATTTCTCACTCCAAACTAGGTCAAATACATCATTTTACCATTTCTCACATTTTTGCCTCTAAACCCTAGGTCCAAAACCCTAACTACACTAGTAATTACATTTAACCACATCCAAGTATCTCAATATCACCTCTACATTCATATAAGCTTGCCTACACTTATAATCCAATCAAATTCATGCACTAACATAGCAAACCCTAGTTGATCAAAATCCATGTTTAGTCCTCCAACAATTAATTTCATTTCATTTTAAGTTTATTTCTAAGTTAATTAAGCTATAAACACAACTAATTCAACTAGAAAATCAAATTTAGTTTACTAAACTTAGTGCAGAATTTTCTTTCCCTTCAAACCTCTTCCTTTCTTCTTTCTTTATTCTTCAATCACCTCTTCTAGTTGCCAAAACAAGCTTTAACCATGGTAGAGTAATTTTCTGTGGTGAGATTTTTGGTTTTTCAAGCTCAAAGATGAGCTTTCATGGAGGTTTTAAGGGTGAGAGAGCTTTGGGAGAAAGAGAGAAAGAGAGCTACGGGAAAGAAGAAGATGGATCTTTTTATTTTTTTTTTCATTTTATGTATATTTATGCAAAATTTGACTTAGTCAAATTGGTTAATTAAATTAAAATTAATTTTGATGTCATATCTTATGTCATTTGGTGATGTCATTATTCAATTTTCTTTTTTTTCTTTTTCTTTTATGTGTTTTTTTTAAATATTTAGTAAGACAAAATTATCCTAAAATTTAAAATTTTAATTATTAAGTTTATTGCATCATGCATGATGTCATGCATGATGTAATAAGCTTTTTCACCTTTTCCAAATTTTTTTCTTTTTCTTTTTCATATATTTTTCTATTAGTTATTTAATTTAATTCTTGATTCCAAAATTTTCTTTTCTCCAATTTTATTGGACAGTTAGGTCAGGAGTCAGCTCTCGGGGTCAACTGACCAAATTGCCCCTCGTCGGTTCAATCCGGTTTGCAAATAATTCAAGATTTCCTCTAGATCCCTGACCTAATTATTTGACGGGCTTAACAATTCCTTTTTGTAATTTTCTCTTTTCCATTGTGTTTATAATGGTCATAAGGACCGCGGCGTCACATTTTACGTTTCAAAATTTGAGTTTAAATTGACTTCGCAATTCTTCCCGAGAAGGTCACCCATCGCTGTGACTCTCGACTCGTTTCACTTCTTATGTTCTGTTTTTCTTATTTATTCTTAACTAATTGACAATTACTAATTATTTGTGTTTATGGCTTATCTAGTTGTCTTAAGTGTGGTTCTAATCCCCTTAATTTTTCGGACCGACTCTGGTCACCGAAATAGTGAAATATACGAGGCTGTACAAATAGGGGTGTTACAGAGGAAAGTGATTAAATATCAAACTCAACCCCGCAAGTGGAGGAGGAACATAGTAAGGGACTGCCATGTAAAGTGTGAATCAAAAACAATTTCAAAATCATATTATTCAACATATCATGTAAAACATTAATCAATTTTCATTTCAAATTTCCATTTATAAAGTAGGCAACACAACAATTCTCAAAGCATTGTTTAATATAAATTGCTCTAAAATGTATTCAAATAAATTTTCTAATAGAAAATCGAAAGTGAAAAGTTATTGTGCACAAACCTTATGCGAGTCGCCTCTTGGCCTTGACTCGATGCCTCAGGTTCTTTCCCAGTATTCTTTTCGACTGAAACACACAATTTCACTGTTTTTCATTATCATAATTTATCATAAATTCAAAAATAATTTCAAATCTATTTATATCTAACTTTAATATGCTTAACTTGACGTTCTTTAAAATTTGTATTTCAGGGTTACTATTCAAGACACTATTCAAGTCAATTTGTTAACTTTCTAATGCTTAATAGGTATGAGAATTCTAATTTCACCAACATACCACATTTTGGTTACCTAATTTGTTGGTTTTGGTTGTTTTCTCAAACTTTAAGTTTCTTAGGTGAAACTTCCAAAATTTCAGATTTGGAGCCCCATTTTGTACTGTTCCAATGGTTATGTTGCTGTGGTAATTTGAGTAAGTTTTCTTTATAGAAGTTGTTCCTTATTGTCTTAAATTTATTTCCCTCTTTGAATCACTCTATTTGGAGTTTTGTTGTCCTAGTTATGGCCATTTGAACATGGATGGCCGGATTTGGTATTACCCAGAATTCTAGGCATTTCATGGATTTTGGTAATTTTTGTGGGTTGACTGCAGGTGGTTTTTCAGATAGGTTATGGTCAAAATTTGGGTTTGTTTTCTGTATAAAAGTTGTAGGGCTATGTCTCAGCTTTATATCGGTATAAAATTCAGGTCATTTGGACCTTTCTAGGCCAAGTTATGGTCATTTACGTAACTACTATTCATTTGGTCATTTTTGTACACGTCAGTGTGCTCAATTCCTGATTTGGCCTAATTGTTCACTAAGTTATGGTAACATTCTGGGCATAATTCCTAAATGAAAAATTTGCCATTTTGTATCTAGTTTCATTCCCAATTAGCCTCACAGCAATTGGATTGGTAAATTTTCAGTTTTGGTCTGTGAAAAGGACCTAGGTTAAGTTGCCTGCAAATTGACCCTAACCTATCCGAATTGGAACTTGGTTCCAACAATTCATACACACTACAGATGGTCAAAATTGACCATTTCTCAACTCAAATAAGGTCTACTACATCAATTGACCAATTCTCAAATTTATTTCCAATTTTTCACATGCTCAAAACCCTAAATTACATAAAGTTCAATCTAATGCATTACAAAGTGTACATTCATGATCTATTCACCTCATTCACCTCAAATAACCATTCAAACACCTCAGACTCATTCATTTCAAACCCTAACCCTAGCTGGCCGAAATTTCTATTTTGTCCCTCAATAATTGTTTTTGTTTAATTTTACACAATTTCTAAGTTAAGTGAGTTACATACACAATAATTAAACTAAAATTTTCAAATTCAATCACATACCTCCACTTGACTTTCAATTTTTCAATTTCTCAATTTCACTCCTTGTCTTTTCTTTCTATCTTTTTTAAATGTTTTCTCAAGTTGGTCTAACAAGTTTTAATGGAGAAATTTGGAGAAAAGTGAGGTTTTATGGGGTTTGCAAGCTTGATCTCAAGCTTCCATAGTGGTTTGTGGTGAGAGAAGTAGGAGAGAGATGGGGCGGCTGAATGAAGAAGACGAACTCTTTTTTTTTTCTTTTCTTTTTGTTATTTTAACTTTAATTAGCTATTTGACTTAGTCCAAATTTGTAGGAAAAATTAAATTAATTTTTGACATCATCCATGATGTCATCCAAGTGATATAATAACACTTTTTTCTCTTTTTTTTATTATTTTTTCATTAGTTCTTTAATTTAATTCTCAATTCTAAAATTTTCTTTTCTCCAATTTTATTGGACAGTTAGGTCAGGAGTCAGCTCTAGGGGTGAATTGACCAAATTGCCCATCACTGGTTCAATCTGGTTTGCAAGTTATTCCATATTTCTTTCGGATCCCTGACCTAATTATTTGAATGGCTCAACAATTCTTTTTCATGATTTTCTCTTTTCCACTGTGTTTGCAATAGTCCTAAGGACAGCAGCGCCACATTTTATGGTTCAAAATTTGACTTTAGACTGACCTCGCAGTCATTTCCAAGAAGGTCACCCATCGCTGTGACTCTGAGCTCATTTAACTTCTTGTGTTCTGTTTTTCTTATTTACACTTAACTATTTGGAAATTACTAATTATTTGTGTTCAAGGCTTATCTAGGTGTCTTAGATGTGATTCTAATTCTCTTACTTGTCCGAATCGACACTGATCACTAGAACAGTAACATATACCAGGTTATGCAAATAGGGGTGTTACAGGACACTCGCAGATCAGATCCTCACCCCGACTGGGGTCTACTGGAATCACGCTCTGTATCTCCATTACCTACGTGTGGCAAAAGCAACGTGCTAAGCAATATTACTTAGTAGTGCCAATAATAAAATAAAAAGAACTAAAAAGAAATAAACATGCAATGTATATGTTGATTTCTCATACGGACAAATTTTTGGTAATTATTTGTAGTATTATTTATTTGTTACTTTTTATATCAATAATTGATTAAAATTTATCATTTTTTTTTTCGGTTGCCCAAGTAACCTATATCAATTGACTGGACTGGATAATGGGTAAACTAGCACTGGGTACCAAGTACCTTAGGCCATCACACCATCGGTCACAATGTGTCTTCCAGTGTGCAACAGAACAGCTAATAAGTTGTAATAAATATTAGGCACAAGGCCAAGTATCACAATAGTGTCAGAATGGCTAAAAGCCATAAAATCACAGAATGGCCATTTAAGCTATGAATCATAGAATGACATGATGCCATATGCAGTACTACTAACAGAACCCTATTGGCATGCCAACCTATCCAAACCAATCACACTAGGCCTATTAGGGCATTTAACATTTTTAATTATACAATTATTTGAAATTGAAATTTAATTGTTACTATTTATTCCATTAGTCAACTAAAATGTTGACTTTTTCATAGACAATAGGTATATTGGTTCTAATATCCCAAACATACTACATTTTGCATTCTAAAATTGTTGGCATTGGTTACCAATACCATTATAAAGCTTAGTATTGGTTATTTTAAAATTTTCATATTTCAAGTACTAAGTTTACTGTTCTATTGGTCATTTGTACAATAGGAATTTGGCAAAATTCTCTTCATAAATGTTGTTCCTTTATGTGTCTTATTTAATTTCCTTTTTGAATCACTCCATTTGGAGTTTTCTAGCTCAAAATATGCCAATTTGAATAAGGTTGGCCGGATTGGTATCTATCCAGAATTTCTGGGTAGAATCCCATTCTGCCAGATTTGGTAGTTCAAATTTGGCTAACAATTTCCTTTGGTTAAGTCCAGAATTAGAGTTTGTGTTCTCCATGAGAGTTGTTGTAAATTATCTAAGCTTTTCATTGATATAAATTTCAGGTCAATTGAAACTTTCTACACTGAGTTATGACTAAATGAATGAACACTGTTCATTTAGTCATTTTGCCCAGGCAGAATGTATACCACCCGGATTGGATCAATTTTTTAGGGCTATTTGGTTTGGTTTTATGGGACAAGTTCCTTCATCAAAGTTGTTGCATTTTGTGTCTGATTTAACCTTCAATTGGTCTTGCACCAATTGGAGTTACCTAGCTTGAGTTATAACTCCAAGAGTACTCTAGACTCATAGGATCCAGAATGCACACTTAGGGCAGTCAACTTCTTTACCTTACTTAAGGTCACAATTCACTCAATTTCCAGTTCAAACTACAACAAATGGTCATTAATTGACCAATTAAACATCAATGGAGTATCAATTCAAACAAACCCTACTTAGCTCAAAACCCTAAATTCCCAATTTTGAATTCTTGCATTTCAACTCATAAATCAAGTTCTAACCTTGAAATTCATATCAAGGGCAGCCTAAATAGCACATTTATTCAAAGGAAACAATCTAAACTCTACCCCTCACTTGGCTGCCAAAAATTGAAGGACATCAATCATGCACAATTAGTTTAATTTCTCTCAAATTCTCACTCAATTTACACTCCCAGTGATGCATACATAAAATTTTAAAGGGTTAATTGACACTAACTTTGTTGTGTGCCAACCCAAGCTTGACAAACTCCTTTGTTTTCACTTCTTTTTGATGCCTAAGTCTTATTCTAGTGGTGATGACCAATTTTTGTGAAGGAAAGATGGGGTTTTGAGGTGGTTTTGTGGGTGGAATCAAGCTCAATCAAAGCTTTCATGGAGGTTTCTCTCCTCTCTCTCTCTCTCAAGCATTTTGGCTACCCAAGGATAAAGATGGCTGCTAATTTTTCTTCTTTTTGTTTTTATCTTATTTTGGTTCATTTTTATCCCTTTAGTCATTTTGTTAAGTTGTGATTGGGCGGAAATTTTTAATTACATAGGCATGAGGTCATAATTCCCAATTTAACTCATTTTCTCTTATTTTTTTTTCTACTCACTTTCAATTTAATTTTTAGCAATATTTATTTATATTTTATGTCATAATAATTATTTATTTAACTGTGTAAGTTGGCAAAAAATCATCTCTGAAGATGAAATGACCAAAATGCCTTCCATTTGGCTTATTGAGCCAAAATCGTCTGTACCGATCTAAAAAGTTTTTCTAAGCATTTTCTTGACATTCTAATGCCATTGAAACCTCAATGACTCTTCTTTAGAGTCCCAAACAGCAACTTCTCGTCGGTTACCCATTGCCAGGGCATTGGCTCATTTAACTTGGTTGTATTTTATTTCTAAAATTTTTCTTAGATTTTTCTTACTATTATTTGAGTTATTTATGACTCCTCACTCTAGTCTAGATAGAGTTCTAGATATTCTGGCTGTCCAGACCGACACCGGTCATCAGAACAGTAGAATATACGGAATAGCTACAGTGAGGGTGTTATAGTGCCAATTGAGGAAGGATTGAATGAGTACTCATATTTGCTAGCCAGGCCATGTATTCCCCTTTAGCCTTTGGTTATTAGGAGGATTGGCTTTGTCGTGGTGTACAACCTGACATTATTTTAGTGTCATGCTCTTAACTGTGTGAATGTTTTCAACACCCTTAAATTATGCATTCTTTGATAAAAATGCGATTGAAATAAACATTTGTTAGTGGTTGGAAAATAATATATTATTTTCATGGTTCAAGAAAAATATAAATATTTCAATTGCTGTATTATGAATTGGATAAATTGTTATTAATTGATCAAATATTATTCATCAAATGATTTGTGTGATCAAAATTATTGATTTTGATTTTATGAATTATGAAGAATTTAATATTTTAAGCCTTTTTGCTATGATCTATCAAAGTATACTTTGTATTGAGTTTTAAATTATTAATTGTATACCACTGAGTTTACTGCTCAGCAATAGCTTTTGCATATTGTCACAGGTGAAGGAAAAGATAGTGCAATTGTGTGAGAGTACTTAGAGCTTTATTAGAGCTGCCTTTTAGAAAAGATATCGGGTATATTTGTGTACCCTTGTACATTGGGTTTTGATGTAATTATGCAACTATATGAATGTAAAGTTTATTTGAGCAGTTATATAAAAAGTTCTGTAATAAAACCTTGAGGTCATAATATTATTTTTAAATTTTATTTACATTTAAATTTTTATAATATTAATTTTATTACTTCAATGAATGCAGATATTTGTCACACTCTACCTCTCTATAAGGCATAACATGATCCCTGTAACACCCCTATTTGTATAGCCTGGTATATTTCACTATTCCGGTGACCGGTGTCGGTTCGAACAATTAAGAGGATTAGAACCACACTTAAGACAACTAGAGAAAACATAAACACAAATAATTAGTAATGTTCAATTAGTTAAGTATAAATAAGAAAAACAAAACATAAGAAGTTAAACGAGCCGAGAGTCACAGTGATGGGCGACCTCCTCGGGAACGACTGCGAAGTCGATTTAAACTCAAATTTCGAACTGTAAAATGTGACTCTGCGGTCCTTAGGACCCTTATGAACACAGTGGAAAAGAGAAAATCACGAAAAAGAACTGTTAAGTCAGTTAAATAATTAGGTCAGGAAGCCGGAAGAAATACTGAATTATTTGCAAACCGGGATGAACCGGCGAGGGGCAATTTGGTCAATTAACCCTGAGAGCTGACTCCTGACCTAACTATCAAATAAAATCGGAGAAAAGAAAATTTTAGAATCGAGAATTAAATTAAAGAACTAATAAAAAAATAAAAAAAAAGAAAAAAAGAGGAAAATGAAAAAGTAAAAAGGTGATGACCTCATGCATGACCTCATGCATGATGTCATAAAAGAATTAATTAAACTATTTATTAAATTAGATTTTGTGGTCTTCCATAACCTAAAATAAATAAAGAAAAGAAAAGAAAAAAAACCAAAAATCTCTTTCTTCTTCCTCTCTTTGCCGCCCCACCTTCTCCATACTTCCTCCATGAAAACTCTCCATTAAAGCTTGCACTCAAGCTTTAATTTGTTCACTTACCCTTCATAAATCCCATAAAAACCTTACTAGAGCTTGTAATCTCAACTTAAGAAGAAGATTGAAAGAAGAAAGGAGGAGAAAAAAATTGAAGATTTGGTATTAAAGTTGAGGTAAGTGTATCCATTTAAAAGTTGAGATTTGATTGTTGTATTTTTGGTTTGAATTAGCTTGTGATATGTTTAAAATGAAATAAAAATATGGGGAAGGACCAAACTGAATTTTCATCCAGCCTATGTAGGGGTGAGTATTGCATGAGTTTGATTGAATGAAATATGTTAGAAAGCTTAAATAATTTGAGGAATTGTGTTTGTATGGTTGGAATTAGTAAAATGCAATAAATTAGGTGAGTTAGGGTTTTGGGACTTAGGGTTTTGAAGCAAAATTTTGAAGAAGTGAGTAAATTGTGTGTTTGACCTATTGTGAAGTGAAAAATGGTCAATTGTGACCAAATGAGTTGTGTTTGAATTGTTGGAATGGAAGTCAAATTCGGAGGTTGTATGGTAATGCTGCTGGCAGCATGACCAAGTCAACTTTGAAGGACTAAAACAAAAATTTTACAAGTCCAATTGATATGGCACCAATTGGGGATGAAAATAGACATAAAATGACACAATTTTCATTTAGGAACCATGCCCAAAAAGTGACCAAAACTTAGTGAACCAATTGACCAAAGTTGGATAAGAGCAGTCTGCCACTGTACAAACTGACCAAATGAACAGTGTTTGTTCATTTGGTCATAACTCGAGTTAGACAAGTCAAAATGATCTGAAATTTTACCAGAGGTTAGATGAGATACAGACCTAAAACTTTCATGAAGAATACAAACCCAAATTCTGGCAGCAACCAAGTCATTTGCCCACCCAAAGTTGGTGACCCAAATCTGCCAGCACCAAAATTACCCAGAAAATCAGGGTTGTGTCCAATCTGGCAGCCCTAGTTCAAATGGCCATAACCTGAGCTACAAAACTCCAATTGGGGTGATCCAAAAGTGAGAATAAACTTAAGACAACAAGGAACATTTTCTATGAAGGAAGTTTTGTCAAATTCCAATAGTAGATTGACCAATGGAACAGTGCAATTAGGGACACCAAAACTGAAAATTTGACAATTTTGCTAAAAGGACTTAAGTTTTGAGAAAATGACCAAAACCAACAAATTTAATGACCAAAATGTGGTATGTGGGTGAAGTTGGAGTTCCCATACCTATTAAGCCTTAAAAAGTCAACAATTTGACTTGAATAGTGTAGTGAATAGTAACCTGAAACACAAAAACTTCGAGAACGTCGAAATTAGCACATTAAAGCTAGGTAAAAATGAAGTGAAATTTATTTTTGGATTTATGCTAAGTTATGGTACTGAAACACTGTGAAATTGTGTGTTTCAGCTGAAAAAGACTTGGAAGCTCTGAGAGACTGAGTCAAGGCCTAGAGGCGACTCACGTCAGATGTGTGCACAGTAATTTTTATTTGAATATATGGTTCTTGAAAAATTAATTTTTTTTGAGTTAATTACGAATTGTGTTGCCATTTATGATTGTGAATATGACTTTGAAAGTTTACCAGATTTCCAATAAATTATTTGAATAAATTTTTTTGAATTGATTTTGTGTTCACACTTAGCACGACAGTATCACCTTATTTCTCCTCCATTTATGGGGTTGAGATCGTTTATTTTCCTCCCTCTCTGGCTTGCCAGTTGAGGTTGAGATCCGATGAGTACTCATTAGCTAGCTAGCCACCTCCCTCATTGATTTCGATTAATGGGGTTGTAGATTGCTTTGTCGTGGTGTACAACACGGCATTGATCGGAAATTTTGTGTCATGGCTTAAGTTGTGTATAATTTTGGCAACACTGTGTTTATGAAATTATTTGACTAAATTGTGTTATTATGAACTTAGATAATTTGAGAAATATTTAAATTGTGTTTCATCAATGAATGATTTATGTATTGCATTTCAAATTTTTATTGTGCATCACTGAGTATTTTTATACTCAGCGATAGCTTATTTTGCTGTCACAGATAAGAGCAAGGAGAAAGCAGCAGAGTGAGCTGCTATCAAATTGTGGACCACATCGATCATTTTGTACGGGTATTATTTTATACCCTTGTAGATAATTTTGATGTAAATATAGAAATGTTGTATGTATCAATGTAAGTTGAGCAGTTGTAAATAAATTGTAATAATATTATTTTTTTGATTTCCTTCTGTAAATAAATATTTGTATTTGTGAATTTCATACTTTATGCCATGTGAATGAAATTATTAAATATTTTGTGATGATAAATTTTGATTGAATTGTGGAATTATTTTGAAGTGAATTGAATTGAGTTGATTTGAGGTTTATTGGAGGTTGGGAGTTGTGAAAAATTTTTGAAAGTGTTTTTTTTCAGGTATTTGAAGAACTGTTTTCTCCAATTACAAATGGAACTCTGTCAAAATTTTTATAAAATTTACGGCAAAATTAAAATGGACAAAAATTTTTACTAGTATTTAAACTTTGAATAAATGGTTTCTAATTCCTACCAAAATGCTCACCACTCCCAAAATGTAAGAAAATTGTTTTAAAATCCCTTATAGGGTACTTAATGAGTTATCGATAGGTGAAGTTTGGTAGTTCATTAAGTATTCTACGGGATCATGTTATGCCTTACAGAGGGGTAAGGTGTGACATGTTTTAGTGGTATCAGAGCATGGTTTTTCAATAAGTTTTGACTATGTGTATGAACATTTTATTGATAAGTGCAACTACTCAAGTGTCTTTAATTGATACATATGACATATTTATATCATGAATATGCACTAACGGAGGTCAACCTCCTTGTGTTTGATCTCAGGAAGTAGAAAATTTGGGAAAACAGAATGGAAGAAAGAGATCATTCTGTAGAAGAATTTATTGAGGCTAAGGTTCAAGGGGAAGCCCCAGCACTCCAGAACGTGAGTGGGTCAGCCACTCCAGCTCTTGCTCCAGCACCGCAGTTCCCTGCTCAATTTGTACAGCAGATGGCTGCGTTCTTCCAGCAAATGGCGGGTAATGTGCCAACCCAAGCTCAGATGCCTGTACCTGTAGCACAACCACAGCCCTCAACTTGGCAATATGAAAAATTGATGAAATTTGGGGCCACCGAGTTTAAAGGCACTGTGGATCCACTGGAGGCAGAACAGTGGTTGGAAAGAATGGAACGAGTTTTTAGAAAGCTGAAGTGTACGGAAGAGCTAAAGTTCGAGTATTCAGTATCTCTTCTCCAAGGGGATGCATATGAATGGTGGAAGACCATCCCCCACAGCCTGGTTGAGCCACCCGTATTAACCTAGTCAGACTTTTTGAGGGAGTTTCGACAGAAGTGGGTTCCCGATGCATATGTGGATATGAGATTACAAGAATTCTTGAGTTTGAAACAAGGGGACAGAACCATAGCAGAATATGAGAGAGACTTCTCAAGGCTAAGCCACTATACTGGAAGCTTAGTCTCGACCCCCAAAGACAGATGTAAGAGGTTTAAGTCCGGATTAAGGCCGAATTTGAGAATGCAAGTCATGGGTTTTCGACATCAGAATTTTGCTAAATTGATCTCACAGGCCCTGGAACTGGAAAGGATAGAATCAGAAGGGGCAGTGAAGAAGGGTACACAAGAAAAAGAGAAGACTGAAAAGACTATGGGACAAGCATCTGAGAGTGGTTCTGGAAAGAGGAAACAGTTTGGGGGATCCAGCTCCCGTAGATCTAGCAGAGGCAGATTTTCTAGCCAACGACCATCCAGTCTGGTCAGCAGACCCAGCAGACACCCCGAGGAGCTCTATCAGTCCGGCAGTGTGAAACTTGTGGTAGAACTCATGGTGGGGTTTGTTTCAAGGCCACCGGTGCATGTTTTAACTGTGGAGGGAGCGGACATTTCGCTAAAGATTGCACTAGTCCACGCCGGTTTGGATCTTTTGCTACATCCGAAGGATCAGCCCAAGTCTCTGCACCTAGAGGGTCACAGTCAGCTGCTAGAGGTAGAGGCAGAAGCAGGGGTCCTGGTAACACTCCTGGAAGTCAAAGCACTGTTAACCAGCCAGCACCCAGTGGTGCACCAGTCAGAGTGTATACCATGCGTCAAAGGGAAGAAGTTGAAACATCAGACGTTGTAGCTTGTAATTTCTCCATCCTTGACCAAGATGTGCATGTGTTATTTGATCCTGGCTCCACACATTCGTATGTTAGTGCTAGTGTGATGTGTTCTACTGCTATTCAGTGTGTACCAATGGACTATGAAGTGCTAGTAACTAGTCCATTAGGCTAGGAGGTCAGGGTAAATAGGCTATATAGGGATTGTCCTTTGGTGATCCAAGGACACACTTTTTTGTCTGATTTAATTGAAATGCCCTTCAGAGATTATGACATTATCTTGGGCATGGATTGGTTAGCCAGGCATCATGCGATGATTGATCAGAGATCAAGATCACTTTTGGTCTTCCTTAGTATGGTGATGTAGTAATACATGGGGAGAGACAGTTATTACCTTCAAACATCATTTCAGCTGAATTGGCCAGAAAAATGATTAAGAAAGGGTGTGAGGCGTACCTGGCACATGTGATAAACACCCAAGTGGGGAGTCCAGCACTGAGGGACATTCCTACTGTATGTGACTTTCCGAATGTGTTTCCTAATGAATTGTCAGGATTACCTCCAGAAAGAGAAGTGTAGTTTGAAATTGATGTTATGCCTGGTGTGGACCCAATCTCCATAACGTCATACAGAATGGCACCAGTAGAACTAAAAGAATTGAAAGTACAGTTGCAAGAATTGCTTGACAAGGGCTTTATCCGCCCTAGTGTGTCACCTTGGGGAGCGCTAGTATTGTTTGTAAAGAAGAATATGGCACTCTCCGGTTATGCATTGACTATCGGCAGTTGAATAAGGTGACAATAAAGAACAGATACCCATTGCCCCATATTGATGACTTATTTGATCAGTTGAGGGGTGCAGCTGTGTTCTCCAAAATTGACCTGAGATCAGGTTATTATCAGCTGAAAATACAAGAGCAGAGTATTCCTAAAACTACCTTCAGAACCCGCTATGGCCATTATGAGTTCTTGGTCATGCCATTCGGGTTAACTAATGCTCCGGCTGCTTTTATGGATCTGATGAACACTATCTTCAGACCATACCTCGACCAGTTTGTTGTGGTATTTATCGATGATATATTGGCCTATTCGAAGAATGCAGAAGAGCATGATAGACATCTGCGGATTGTACTACAAACTTTGAGGGAGAAACAGCTATACGCCAAATTGTCGAAATGTGAATTTTGGCTGAAGGAGATATCCTTTTTAGGGCACATAGTATCAGTAGAGGGTATTAAGGTAGATCCTAGCAAGATTGAAGTCGCCCCACTGGAAGCCACCCGAAATGTCACGCAGATTCGCAGTCAAGGGTTAGCTGGATACTACCGTCGATTTGTGAAGGGATTCTCCATGTTGGCATCTCCATCGACCAAGCTACTTAGAAAGGATGTGAAATTTCAGTGGATGGACAAATGCCAGCAAAGTTTTGATGAATTGAAGAGATGTTTGACAGAGGCTTCAGCCCTGACTTTACCTACACCGGGTAAAGAATATACAGTTTACAGCGATGCTTCTCACTATGGGTTAGGTTGTGTGTTGATGCAAGATCGAAATGTCATTGCCTATGCATCACGCCAGCTAAAACCGCATGAGAGGAATTATCTGACACATGACTTGGAGCTTGCAGCTATTGTGTTTGCTCTTAAGATCTGGAGACATTATTTGTATGGGGAGAAGTGTTACATCTACACAAATCATAAGAGTTTGAAGTATTTGGGCACCCAGAAAGAGTTGAATTTGAGACAGAGGAGATGGTTAGAATTGATAAAAGACTATGATTGTCTGATAGACTATCAGCCAGGGAAAGCTAATGTTGTGGCTGACGCCCTAAGTCGCAAGACTATGGCAAGTCTACAGGTTACTCCTCTGTCTTTGGTACATGAATTGAGATCATTACATGCCAGTTTAGAGGTTAATGATGAAGGGCAAACAACAGTTGCATGGCATGTACAGCCAGTGTTAATTGATCAGATCAGAATGGTTGCTCAGAATGATGAAAGGTATCAGAAGCTGTTAGAAGAAGTCCGGTAGGGCAAGAAACCAGAGTTCTCAATCAGAGAGGATGGTTTAATGCTACACCAGGGCAGAATATGTGTTCCTAATGATGTTAATTTTAGGCAGATCATTTTGAAGGAAGCACATGAGTCTCCTTTTGCTATGCACCCTGGTGGTACAAAAATGTATAGAGGGCTAAAGGAGCATTACTGGTGGATGGGTTTAAAAAGAGATGTGGCAGAGTTTGTATCCAAATGCCTGACTTGTCAACAAGTAAAGGCAGAGCATCAAGTACCCACTGGGTTGTTACATCCACTACCAGTGCCAGAATGGAAATGGGAAAGAATAACTATGGATTTTGTAATGGGACTTCCGAGGACACAGAAGAGTCATGATGCAGTGTGGGTCATTGTCGACAGACTGACTAAGTCTGCTCATTTTCTGCTAGTCCGAATGGACTACAGTTCAGACAGATTGGCCAGGTTCTACATTGATGAGATTGTGAGACTTCAAGGACTGCCAGTATTCATTGTATCAGATAGAGATCCTAGGTTCACTTCTAGATTCTGGGGTAGTCTTCAGAGAGCCCTAGGAACTAGATTGAACTTCAGTACTGCATTCCACCCACAGACAGATGGCTAGTCTGAGAGGGTAATTCAGATCTTGGAGGACATGCTACAGGCTTGTGTGATTGAGTTTGAGGGTAGTTGGGATACACACTTGCCTTTGATTGAGTTTGCTTACAACAATAGCTACCAATCAAGCATTGGGATGCCTCCATATGAAGCTTTATATGGCAGAAAATGTAGAACCCCGTTGTGTTGGGATGTTGTGGGTGAAAGAAAAATGATTGGACCCGAAATTGTTCAACAGACTGAGGAGAAGATCAGGGTAATTAGAGATCGACTTAAGACTGCATCAGACCGTCAGAAGTCCTATATTGATTTAAAAAGAAGGGATATTGAGTATGCAGTGGGTGAGAAAGTTTTCCTCAAGGTTTCTCCTTGGAAAAGGATTATGAGATTCGGCAGGAAGGGGAAACTAAGTCCTCGTTTTATCGGGCCATATGAGGTATTGGAAAGAGTGGGTCCTTTGGCTTATCGTTTGGCACTACCTCCAGAGTTGGAGAAGATACATAACATCTTCCATGTGTCTATGTTGAGGAGGTATCGATCAGACCCATCTCATGTACTACCAGTAGAAGAAATTGAAGTGAATCCAAACCTCACATATGAAGAAGAACCCATAAAGATTCTGGCTTATGAGGTGAAGCAGCTACGGAACAAGCAGATACCATTGGTAAAAGTGCTGTGGAACCATCATTCGGGCCAGGAGGCTACTTGGGAACGAGAGGAGGACATGAGGAGACAACACCCACAGCTGTTCAGAGATTGATACCAGGTAAAATTTCGAGATGAAATTTATTTAAGGGGGGGAGAATTGTAACACCCCTATTTGTATAGCCTGGTATATTTCACTGTTCCGGTGACCGGTGTCGGTCCGAATAATTAAGGGGATTAGAACCACACTTAAGACAACTAGAGAAAACATAAACACAAATAATTAGTAATGTTCAATTAGTTAAGTATAAATAAGAAAAACAGAACATAAGAAGTTAAACGAGCCGAGAGTCACAGCGATGGGTGACCTCCTCGGGAACGACTGCGAAGTCAATTTAAACTCAAATTTCGAACCGTAAAATGTGACGCTGCGGTCCTTAGGACCCTAATGAACACAGTGGAAAAGAGAAAATCACGAAAAAGAACTGTTAAGTCAGTCAAATAATTAGGTCAGGAAGTAGGAAGAAATACTGAATTATTTGCAAACCGGGATGAACCGGCGAGGGGCAATTTGGTCAATTGACCCCGAGAGCTGACTCCTGACCTAACTGTCAAATAAATTCGGAGAAAAGAAAATTTCAGAATCGAAAATTAAATTAAAGAACTAATAGAAAAATAAAAATAAAAAAAAAAGAAAAAAAGAGGAAAATGAAAAAGTAAAAAGGTGATGACATCATGCATGACCTCATGCATGATGTCATAAAAGAATTAATTAAACTATTTATTAAATTAGATTTTGTGGTCTTCCATAACCTAAAATAAATAAAGAAAAGAAAAGAAAAAAAAAACAAAAATCTCTTCCTCTCTTTGCCGCCCCACCTTCTCTATACTTCCTCCATGAAAACTCTCCATTAAAGCTTGCACTCAAGCTTTAATTTGTTCACTTACCCTTCATAAATCCCATAAAAACCTTACTAGAGCTTGTAATCTCAACTTAAGAAGAAGATTGAAAGAAGAAAGGGGGAGAAAAAAATTGAAGATTTGGTATTAAAGTTGAGGTAAGTGTATCCATTTAAAAGTTGAGATTTGATTGTTGTATTTTTGGTTTGAATTAGCTTGTAATATGTTTAAAATGAAATAAAAATATGGGGAAGGACCAAACTGAATTTTCATCCAGCCTATGTAGGGGTGAGTATTGCATGAGTTTGATTGAATGAAATATGTTAGAAAGCTTAAATAAGTTGAGGAATTGTGTTTGTATGGTTGGACTTAGTAAAATGCAATAAATTAGGTGAGTTAGGGTTTTGGGACTTAGGGTTTTGAAGCAAAATTTTGAAGAAGTGAGTAAATTGTGTGTTTGACCTATTGTGAAGTGAAAAGTGGTCAATTGTGACCAAATGAGTTGTGTTTGAATTGTTGGAATGGAAGTCAAATTCGGAGGTTGTATGGTAATGCTGCTGGTAGCATGACCAAGTCAACTTTGAAGGACCAAAACTGAAATTTTACAAGTCCAATTGATATGGCACCAATTGGGGATGAAAATAGACATAAAATGACACAATTTTCATTTAGGAACCATGCCCAAAAAGTGACCAAAACTTAGTGAACCAATTGACCAAAGTTGGATAAGAGCAGTCTGCCACTGTACAAAGTGACTAAATGAACAGTATTTGTTCATTTGGTCATAACTCGAGTTAGACAGATCAAAATGACCTGAAAGTTTACCAGAGGTTAGATGAGATACAGACCTAAAACTTTCATGAAGAACACAAACCCAAATTCTGCCATCAACCAAGTCATTTGGCCACCCAAAGTTGGTGACCCAAATCTGCCAGCACCAAAATTACCCAGAAAATCAGGGTTGTGTCCAATCCGGCAGCCCTAGTTCAAAGCCATAACTTGAGCTACAAAACTCCAATTGGGGTGATCCAAAAATGAGAATAAACTTAAGACAATAAGGAACATTTTCTATGAATGAAGTTTTATCAAATTCCAAAAGTAGATTGACCAATGGAATAGTGCAATTAGGGACACCAAAACTGAAAATTTGACAATTTTGCCAAAAGGACTTAAGTTTTGAGAAAATGACCAAAACCAACAAATTTAATGACCAAAATGTGGTATGTGGGTGAAGTTTGAGTTCTCATACCTATTAAGCCTTAAAAAGTCAACAATTTGACTTGAATAGTGTAGTGAATAGTAACCCAAAACACAAAAACTTCGAGAACGTCGAAATTAGCACATTAAAGCTAGGTAAAAATGAAGTGAAATTTATTTTTGGATTTATGCTAAGTTATGGTACTGAAACACTGTGAAATTGTGTGTTTCAGCTGAAAAAGACTTGGAAGCTCTGAGAGACTGAGTCAAGGCCTAGAGGCGACTCACGTCAGGTCTGTGCACAGTAATTTTTATTTGAATATATGGTTCTTGAAAAATTGATTTTTTTTGAGTTAATTACGAATTGTGTTGCCATTTATGATTGTGAATATGACTTTGAAAGTTTACCAGATTTCCAATAAATTATTTGAATAAATTGTTTTGAATTGATTTTGTGTTCACACTTAGCATGACAGTATCACCTTATTCCTCCTCCTTTTTTAGGGTTGAGATCGTTTATTTTCCTCCCTCTTTGGCTTGCCAGTTGAGGTTGAGATCCGATGAGTACTCATTAGCTAGCTAGCCACCTCCCTCATTGATTTCGATTAATGGGGTTGTAGATTGCTTTGTTGTGGTGTACAACACGGCATTGATCGAAAATTTTGTGTCATGGCTTAAGTTGTGTATGATTTTGGCAACACTGTGTTTATGAAATTATTTGACTAAATTGTGTTATTATGAACTTAGATAATTTGAGAAATATTTAAATTGTGTTTTATCAATGAATGATTTATGTATTGCATTTCAAATTTTTATTGTGCACCACTGAGTATTTTTATACTCAGCGATAGCTTATTTTGCTGTCGCAGATAAGAGCAAGGAGAAAGCAGCAGAGTGAGCTGCTATCGAATTGTGGACCACATCGATCATTTTGTACGGGTATTATTTTATACCCTTATAGATAATTTTGATGTAAATATAGAAATGTTGTATGTATCAATGTAAGTTGAGCAGTTGTAAATAAATTGTAGTAATATTATTTTTTGGATTTCCTTCTGTAAATAAATGTTTGCATTTGTGAATTTAATACTTTATGCCATGTGAATGAAATTATTAAATATTTTGTGATGATAAATTTTGATTGAATTGTGGAATTATTTTGAAGTGAATTGAATTGAGTTGATTTGAGGTTTATTGGAGGTTGGGAGTTGTGAAAAATTTTTGGAAGTGTTTTTCTCAGGTATTTGAAGAACTATTTTCTCCAATTACAAACGGAACTCTGTCAAAATTTTTATAAAATTTGCGGCAAAATTAAAATGGACAAAAATTTTTACTAGTATTTAAACTTCGAATAAATAGTTTTTAATTCCTACCAAAATGCTCACCACTCTCAAAATGTAAGAAAATTGTTTTAAAATCCCTTGTAGGGTACTTAATGAGTTATCGGTATGTGAAGTTCGGTAGTTCATTAAGTATTCTACGGGATCATGTTATGCCTTACAGAGGGGTAAGGTGTGACAATCCCGTAGTATACCTAATGAATTACCAACTTCGTCTACTGATAACCCATTAAATACACTACAAGGGATTTTAAACCTTTTCTTACTTCTTTTTATAGTGGTGAACACTATTTACAGGTGTTAAAAAAATTTTTTAACTGAAGTGAAACTAGATAACACATTTGAAGTATTAATAATTTCTATAAAAATTTTGGTAGAGTGCCATCTGTATTTTGAATAAAACAATTCTTCAAAAACCTGTAAAAAAACACATCCTATATTTTGTTTAATCCCCAAACTCCAATATTCAATCAACACAATAATTTTCTCAACATTTGCTAACTCAAATGCACAATAATTTTCTAGTGTTTTCAAAAGTTGAAATAAAGGGAATATATCATAATATTTACAAGTCAAAATAATTTATAAATTTAATTTATAACTTCAATGTACAATTTGAATTTATAACTGCTCAAAACCAAGAACAATATACACATGTAGTGAACATACATTACAACACAAAATGCAAAATATGGTATACTCAATATACCCGATGAACTCTCAATGAAGCACTAGCAGCCTAGTCTGCTGCCCTGTCAGTCTGTCTACCTGCGACAGCAATGAAAAGCTATCGCTGAGCCAATGTCTCAGTGGTGCACAACATTAACAAAATACAACTTTAAATCATAAATCATAAGTCACATAAATAGTGGATACTTAAAACCATAGTTAAATTCAAAAGACAGTGAATGTCAAAAAGAATTTAAACTCCATTTCACAATATGACAATGAATATCAATAAATTACAAACACAACTTAATCATGTTCCAAAGTCTAATTCATCCCAAGAGCCGATGGCTAATGAGGAATAACATAGCTAGCTAGCAATAAGTACTCATTCTATTCATCCTCAACAGGCACACACCTCAACACTTCAGCCAGAGAGGGAATTCAAAGTCAATTCGTTCCACTAGACAAGCTAGCGAAGAATTCAATCAATATACATGATAGCTATGGTTTCAAATCATTTGCAATGTTTTTCAAGCAATAAGTATCCATCAAATATCATTCAAACAAACTTTTACAATTTAAATAATAACAAATAATTTATCATAATTCATTTCAATTGAAAATTCAAAAGAAATAATTGTTGTGCACAAACCTTTGATAAATGTCTCTTGGCCTTGACTCAGTGTTTCTTTCCCCTTCCCTGAGTCTTTGCTAACTGAAACACACAATTTGAAGTGTTTCAGTACTCATTTAAATCGTCTCTAACAATAAGGCTTAATAATTAATTTATTGATTTATATTATTTCCTTAGTCAACCTAAAATGTTGACCCTCGATGCACTCTAGGTGAATTAGGTTTTAATGTTACCAATATGTCACATTTTATAGCCTTTTAGTATTGGTACATGTTACCAAATTCATTTTCATGTATATTGCATTTTATTGCAATTTGTCAGATTTCGGTATACTAATTTGACCTAACCAGATGACCTAGTTGCCTCGGTTTTCGGGTTTCGGTCCAAACTACAAACTTGTAGGTCTATGTCTTATTGCACGCAGGGAAAAATTTCAGGTTATTCTGAGTTGTGTAGACCAAGTTATGGTCAATTTACCAATACTGGGCAGAATGTACCAAAATGGTAACTTTAGGTCATTTTTAGGTCACTTTTGGTTCGGCCAGTTTTTATACCCGACCTTGTGCAAGCTATTGGACTTGCTTATGGTCATTTTTGAGTGTTGGTGTCTTCATAAGAATTGTAGATATATGTCTAAACTATTCATGGGAAAAAGTTTAGGTCAATTGGACCAGTTTTGAGTGAGTTATGGCCAAAACACCAACTGCTGCCCAAATGGTCAATTTTCAGGCTTTCAATTCACTAATCCGGATTTGGTCATTTTTCAAGTCACCTTCTAGACAGAATTTTGGTAAGCTTCCTTCATGAAAGTTGGCACATTTTTGCTTAGTTTCACCTCCAATTGGTCTCATACCAATTAGAGTCACACACTTAAGGTTCTAAGCCAAAACATTCACTGCCCTAGTACACATTGTTCATCTTTTGCCAATTACACATTCAACACTTAACAAATTAACTCTTCCATGCCAATTCTGGTTTGTACCATAATGCTAACACACTTTACTTCACATTTTTTGTCATTTTGGTAGCTTATAAGCACTCTCAACAAACACACTATAATACATAATTTTCCATAGTCCCATTTACAACAATTAAAGTCTCATTTACAATAATTCAACCACATGAACATACCTCATTTCCATGTCCAAATTCAAACAATTATTTATATACACATACTGCCATCAATGACAACATAATTTAACAACATTTCATGAGCTCAAAAACTTCAATCTTCTTCATGAGGCTGCCACAAGTTTACACATACTCATCAATTTTCATTTTCAATTTTCAAGCTTCCAAATCAAACCTTACACATAGAATTCAGCTACAATACAATCAAACATTTAAATCATCATTCAAACCACTATTTACATGCAAGAATAAGCTGTTCATATTGAGGTTTCATGGCTACCAAAATGGTGCACCACCATTAACTCATCGAACATCAAAACTTCTTCCACAAATTTACTCACCACAACATCTACTCAAAGTTTAATGAAACAAGAATAAAAAATACACACTTACCACTTTTGAAGCTTGACCAAAACCTCACTAAACCTCCTTAAAATTGCTATCAAAATCTTCCTTGCAAGGTGAGGATTAACTTTAAAGAAGAGACTTAGTGAAAATGGTGGCTCAAAGGGGATTGCATAGAGCTTGGAAAAGATTCGGCCATGGAGGTTTCTTTCAAGTGTTTCGGCTGGTTTTGCAAAGTGAGGAAGATGAAGGCATATTCTGCCATAATTATGCTTAATGGTCCACTTTAGTGGTGTTAGTGGAGCACTAATTGAATTAAAAGTATATTTTAATGTTAAACTTTCCAATTTTTCATATTTTCCTCCTATCTTTTGCTATTTAGATTATGTACCACTATTTTAATTTTTCATGACATTTTCCAAGTATAATATCATTTATTTTTAATGGAAATTTAGGTCAAAAGATAACTCGGGGTGTCAAATGACCACAATGCCCCTATTCGGGTTGCATTCCGATTTTTTGGTAACACCGAGTTTTGTCGTTTTCTCGATTTCTCATTTTTCTTTGTACTAATTAATTTTTTTTTTTTTTGATATTTCTAATGATATTTATACTTCAATAGATGTTTATTTAAGTCTTAAAAATATTTTCTAGGGTTTCTCGTGGTCCAGGGCTAGTCAAAGATCCACGCCGCAACTTCTCGGTGCGGTCACCCATTGCTAGGGTTCTAAGCTCGTTTAACTTAGTTACATTTCATTGCTATTATTTTTCCTTTATTTTTCTTGTATTTTCTTTTCTTGTATTTCATTATTTTATGTCTCCTCATCAATATTTAAGTGTAGTTCTAGGCATTCTAGCTGTCCAGACAGACACTGGTCACCGGAACAGTAGAACGCACTACCGAACATAGGGGTGTTACAATATTTAAATTTTCCTCTGAATTTTGTAAATGATGAATAATTTTCTTTGTGATGAAATTTGTTGACAATGAAATGAAATGTTTTGAGTTGATTGAGTTTCACTTGGGTATTATATATTTTCGTAAATTATTTTCAATAAGAATGAAGAATTGTTTTTACCTAATTATAGCCGTAACCACGCGGATTTTCCCCAAATTTTTAAAAATGCCTACTTATTTCTAAATAAATTTATGACATGCACTTGAGTTGAAAACACTTAATTTAAATTTTTATAACCACGTCAAACGTAAAAATGAATTGTTTTTGTCAAAATCCCTTGTAGTATATTTAATAGATATCGATAGGTGAAGCTCGATAATTTATTAGATATACTACGAGATCATGTCATATCTTACAGAGGGGTAAGGTGTGACACAAATGCATTGAAATTCGAATATTCAGTTTCTCTACCATATGGAGATGCTTATGAATGGTGGAAGACCATCCACAACAGTCTGGTAGAGCCCCCTATTCTGACTTGGGGAGATTTCCTTAGAGAATTTTAGTAGAAATATGTCCCAGATACTTATGTGGATATGAAACTACAGGAGTTTCTAAGTCTAAAGTAAGGGGTTAGGTCAGTGGCTGAATATGAGAGAAAGTTTTTCATCTGAGCCACTACGCTGGGAGTTTGCTCACCATTAGTAGAGATTGATGCAAGCGGTTTGAAGCTGGATTGAGACTCAGTTTGAGGTTGCAGATGGTTGGTTTCAGACGTGAGAACTTCTCAGAGCTGATCTCCTAGGCCCTTGAGCTAGAAAGAATTGAGTTAGAAGGGACAGCTAAAAAGGGAATGGTAGAAAAGGAGAAGAGTAGGAAGATTTTTGGTCAGGCTTCAGGCAGTGGTTTAGGAAAGAAAAAATACTTTGGGGGAGCCAATACTTGTAGATTTGGTAGAGGTAGATCCTCAGGACAAAGACCACCCCGATATAGTCAGCAGATGGTTAGGGGAACAACCTCAGTTCGCACCTGTGAAACTTGTGGAAAAGTGCATGAAGGGGTATGTTTTTAGAGCTACTGAAGCCTGCTACAACTATGGTGGTACGGGGCATTTTGCTAAGGATTGCACCAGTGCCCACAGATCTGGGCCACTTACCACAACTGAAGGGTCTATCTAAGGTTTTGCCCAATGAGGTTCACAATAAGTTAGTAAAGGCCGAGGCAGAGGTAGAGGTAGCACTTCTGGCAGTCAGGGCACAGTGAACTAACCAGAGTAGAGTGACGCACCAGCCAAGGTGTACACCATGCGCCAGAGGGAAGAAGCAAAGACATATGCAATTGCTAGTACATTATCCATCTTTGATAGAGATGTTTATGTGTTGTTTGATCCTGGCTCTACACATTCGTATGTTAGTGCTAGCATTGTGTATTCTGCCACTATTCCCTGCATGAAAGTGGATTTTGATGTGATGGTGACTAGTCCTTTAGGACAATAAGTTAGGGTGAATAGATTGTATAAGGATTATCCGTTGGTGATCCAAGGACATACATTCCTATCTGATTTGATTTAAATGCCCTTTAGAGATTATGATATCATCTTGTGTCACACCTTACCCCTCTGTAAGATATGACATGATCTCATAGTTTACCTAATAAATTACCGAACTTTACCTACTGATAATCTATTAAATATACTACAAGGAATTTTGGCAAAATAATTTCATTTTTAAGTTAAATTATTGCAAAAAGGTGGAGATATAAGTTAAGAAATTAATTAGACATTCTGTAATTTAAAGAAATTATTTTGTTTTATTTTATGAAAAATTCGTGTGGTACGTGTCACACCCTAACCCTCTATAAGGCATAATATGATCCCGTAGTATATCTAATGAATTACCAACTCCGTCTACTGATAACCCATTAAATACACTACAAGGGATTTTAAAAACTTTTCTTACTTCTTTTACAGTGGTGAGCATTATTTACAGGTGTTAAAAACCTTTTTGAACTGAAGTGATAGAACTAACACATTTGAATTATTTGGCATTTCTGTAAAAATTTTGGCAGAGTGCCATCTGTATTTTGGATAAAACAGTTCTTCAGAAAACCTGTAAAAAACACTTCAATATTTTTCCAAATCTCAACTCCAACATATTTATCAACTCAATTCCACAGTGATTTTCCAAAGACTGAGATAAAAAAAATATAATACAATTTTTACAAGTCAAAATAACTCATAATTATTTTACAACTTCAATATACAATTTTTATTTACAACTGCTCAAAACCAAAAACAATATGTACATACAGTGGTCATACATTACAATACAAAATGCAAAATGTTGGTATACTCATTATACCCGGTAGTCTCTTGCTGGAGGTACTAACAGCCTAGTCTGCGCCATACATGCATGCCTACCTCGACGACAATAAAAGCTATCATTTGAGACAATGTCTCAGTGGTGCACAACATTAACCAAATACAAACTTAAATCACAATTCATAATTCATTTAAATAGTGGATACTTAAAACAATAGTAAATTTCAAGACAGTAATTGTCAACAAGAATTTAAACTCCATTTCTCAATATCACAATAAATTTCAATAAGTCAGATCATGGTTGAATTCAAAAGACAGTATATGTCAATAAGAGTTTAAATTCATTTCACAATCTCATAATACATATCAATAAATCACACACAGCTTAAATCATGTTCCAAGGTTCAATTCATCCCAAAAGCCGATGGCTAATGAGGTATTCAATTCGTCCCAAAAGTCAATGACTAATGAGGAATAACATAGCTAGCTAGCAAAAATATGAGTACTCATCCAATTCGCCCTCAACCGGCACACACCTCAACACTTCAGCTAGAGAGGGAATTCAATTCGTCCCACTAGAGAAGCTAGCAAGGAATACAATCAATATACATGATAGCTGTGGTTTCAAACCATTTTCCAAAGCTTTTCAATCAATAAGTATCCATCAATATCATTCAAACAATTTCTTACAATTTCAAACCATTTACAGTGATTTTCAAGCGATAAATATCCATTCAAACACATTTTCACAATTTAAAACAATAATGTACAAATAGTCATAATTCATTTCAATTGAAAAATTTAAAAGAAATAGTTGTTGTGCACAAACCTCTGATGACTGTCTCCTGGTCTGGACTCAGTGTTTCTTTCCCTTTTCCTGAGTCTTTGGTAACTGAGAAACACAATTTGAAGTGTTTCAGTACTAAATTAAATTGTCTCTAACGATAATGTTCGATAAGTAATTCACTGAAAGCTATTATTTGCTTAATCACCTCATATACCGACCCTCGATGCGTTCTAGGTAAATTAGGTTTTAGTGTCATTAATATGTCACATTCGATAGTGTTTTGGGGTTGGTACACGTTACCAATTTCATTTCCTTGTTTAGTGCATTTTATTGCAACTTGCTGGATTCCAGTATACTAGTTTGACCTAGCCGGAAGACTTAGTTCCCTCGGTTTTCGGGTTTCGGTCAAAACTAAAAACTTGTATATCTATGTCTTATGGAACGCGGGGCAAAATTTTAGGTCAATCCGAGCTATGTAGACCAAGTTATGGTCATTTTACTGTTGCTGGTCAAATGGCATCAAATTTGGTCATTTTAGGTCAATTTGGTCAACTTTGGTTCGGCCAGTTTTTGGACCCGAACTTGTGCAAGCTGTTTGACTTGCTTATGGTCATTTCTGGGCTTTGGTGTCTTCATAAGACTTGTAGGTATGGATCTTAACTATTCATGGTTAACATTTCAGGTCAATTGGACCTGTTTTGAGTGAGTTATGGCCTATACACTAACTGCTGCCCAATTGGTCAGTTTTCAGGTTTCACTTGCACTTAATCCGAATTGGTCATTTTTCATGTCACCTTGCAAGCAGAATTTTGGTATGCTTTCTTAATGAAAGTTGGCACATTTTGTGCCTAGTTTCACCTCCAATTGGTCTCATACCAATTGAAGTTACACATTTAAAGTTATAGGCTAAAATGCATACTGCCCTTAATTACCTTGCTTAAACATACATCAATGACACATTTACCTTACTATATGTCCACTTCCCTTACCAATTCTGTTTTGGTACATTACCAAAACCATATACCACCTTACCTTAAAGTCATTTTGGCAGATTACAAACATCCTCAATACACCAAATAAAACTCCAATTCATAAAGTCCAAATAAAACAATACATACACATGGACATTTTTAATTCTTACACATACTTTACACAACCAATTTACATACACACTCATCAATCCTCAATGTCACAATTCTGCCCATATCTTCATGAACACATACATTTATCAAAGAAGCCTCAAGGCTGCCGAAAAGCTTCACCATGCCAAAGTGTCCATAATTCATCAATTTCCATTCCAAGTGCATAATCACCATTTACATGTGGAATTAACTACTAGGACATCAATTCACCCTATTCAACATGAATTCCCATCAAACATATGTAAAATAAATCATCAAATATACAACTCTATGGCTGCCCAAAATTGATATATCAAGAACTCCTCAAACTTGAAAATTTTCTTCATAATTCAAACACCCATAACAAGTATACAAACTTTAACAAAGCAAAGTTCAAAAATACAAACTTATCTATGGTTGGGGCTTGTTAAACCTTCACCAAACTTCTTGATTTTGGTATCAAGCTCTTCCTTGTGATGTAGGGACAATTTTTTATGAAGCAATCTAAGTGATTAGAGGTGAAATGGAGGAAAGGATCAAGCTCTAAGTGAAACGGCAATGGAGGATTTTCTTCCTTCTCAATTCGGCATGGTTGAATCTAAGTGAGGAAGATGAAATGCAGATGGGATAATGGGTGTACACCTGCCCCATTTAGCTTTTAAATAATCCTTTAGTGGCCCACTCACTCAAATAAATCATATAATAAGTTTAACTCCCACTTATTCCACATTAAACCCTTAATTGTTGCTATTTACTTTAGGTACCACCAAAGTAATTTTTCATTTTATTTTCTAAGTGTAATATTACTTATTTTTAATGGACATTTAGGTCAAAATACAATTCGGGATGTCAAATGACCACAATACCCCTGTTCGGGTTGCATTCCTGATTTTTCGGTAACACCGGGTTTTGTCTGTTTTTCGATTTCTCACTTTTCTTTATACTAATTATTTAATTTTTCTTTGATATTTCTAATGATGTTTATATTTCAATAAGGGTCTATTTATGTCCTAAAAATATTTTCCAGGGTTCCCCGCAGTCCAGGGTTAGTCAACGGTCCACGCCGTGACTTCCCGGTGCGGTCACCCATCGCTAGGGTTCTCAGCTCGCTTAACTTGGTTACATTTCTTTGTTATTATTTTTTCTTTGTTTTTTTCTTGTATTTTCTTTTCTTGTATTTCATTATTTTATGTCTCCTCACTCATAACGAAGTGTAGTTCTAGGCATCCTAGCTGTCCGGACAACACTGGTCACCGGAACAGTAGTACGCACTACCGAACTTAAGGGTGTTACAATTCTCCCCCCCTTAAAATAAATTTCTTCTCGAAATTTTACCTGGCATTAGTCTCTGAACAGCTGTGGGTGTTGTCTCCTCATATCCTCTTCACGTTCCCAAGTAGCTTCTTGGCCTGAATGATGGTTCCACAACACTTTAACCAGGTGTATCTGTTTGTTCCTCAGTTGCTTCACCTCATAAGCCAGAATTTTTATGGGTTCTTCCTCATATGAGAGGTCTGGATTTACCTCAATCTCTTCAACTGATAGTACATGAGATGGGTCAGATCTGTACCTCCTTAACATGGACACATGGAAGACACTGTGTATCCTTTCTAGCTCTGGAGGTAATGCCAACCGGTATGCCAAAGGACCCACTCTTTTCAGAACCTCATATGGTCCGATGAAATGAGGACTCAGTTTTCCCTTTCTGCCAAATCTCATAATCCTCTTCCAAGGAGAAACTTTGAGGAATACCTTATCACCCACTGCATATTCAATATCTCTTCTTTTCAAATCAACATAGGACTTACGATCGTCGATGCAGCCTTGAGTCTATCTCTAATCAATCTGATCTTTTCCTCTGTCTGCTGAACAATTTCTGGTCCAATCATCTTCCTCTCACCTACTTCATCCCAACATAAGGGAGTTCTGCACTTCCTGCCATACAATGCTTCATATGGAGGCATCCCAATGCTTGATTGGTAGCTGTTGTTATAAGCAAACTCAATCAAAGGCAAGTGTGTATCCCAACTACCTTCAAATTCAATCACACAAGCCCGTAGCATATCCTCCAATATTTGAATAACCCTCTTAGACTGGCCATCTGTCTGTGGGTGGAATGCTGTGCTGAAGTTCAATCTAGTTCCTAGGGCTCTCTGAAGACTACCCAGAATCTAGAAGTGAACCTAGGATCTCTGTCAGACACAATTGATCGGCACTCCATGCAATTTTACAATCTCATATATGTACAATCGGCCAATCTTTCCGTGCTATAGTCCATCCAAGACTGCAAAAAGTGAGCAGACTTGGTCAATCTGTCAACTATAACCCATACTGCATCATGACTATTCTGTGTCCTTGGAAGTCCTGTAACAAAATTCATAGTTATTCGTTCCCATTTCCACTCTGGTACTGACAAAGGATGTAACAAACCAGCTGGAACTTGTTACTAGCACCTCAAAGTCCATTTTTGTACATGGAACAGCAATGCAATCAATGATGCTAGCACTCACATATGAATGGGTAGAACCCAGATCAAATAACACAAACACATTCTGATTAAAAGTTGAGAAGGTACCAGCCACAACATCAGATGTCTCTGCCTCTTCCCTCTGTCTCATTGCATAGACTCTGACTGGAGCACTATCTTGCTCTGAATGTTTCACTGTGCCTTGGCTGCCTGCTGGGCTACCTCTACCCCTGCCTCTACCTCTGCTGGGTGGTTGTGAACTTCTAGTGACAGGGCTCTGAACTGACCCTTCTGCAGTAGTAGGGGGTGGTCCAACTCTACGACTACTGGTGCAGTCCTTGGCAAAGTGTCCTGTGCTTCCACAGTTATAACAGGCTCCAATAGCCTTGTAGCAAATCCCACCATGATTTCTTCCACATGTCTCACATTGGCGGGGAGGATAGGAACCTCTGGTACTCTGCTGACCAGATAGGGGAGGCTTCTGTCCTGAATATCTTTCCCTACCAGACTTCTTGCCACCTCTGCTGTGTCCCCCATAGTTCTTCCTCTTTCCAGTAGGACCACTGGAACTCTGTTCTGCAGATTTTCCCTCTTTCTCTGTCTTCTCTGATTTTTTTTTCTCAGGAGCAGTTTCAGACTCAATTCTTTCCAGTTCTAGGGCTTGAGAAATAAGTTCAGAGAAGTTAGTGTGTTTGAAGCCAACTACTTGTAATCTGATACTGGGCTTCAAACTAGTTTCAAACCTCTTGCATCTCTCCCTGCTGGTAGAAAGTAAACTTACTGCGTAATGGCTCAGGCGGGAAAATTCTCTTTCATACTCAGCCACTGATCTGTTCCCCTGTTTTAGACTTAAGAATTCTTGTAACTTCTGGTCTACATAAGCATCAGGGACATATTTACATCAATTCCCGAGAAAGTCATTCCATGTTAGCACCGCAGTTCTACTGCACTATGGGGAATGGTTTTCCACCAGTCATAAGCATCCCCCTGTAACAAAGATACAGAGTATTCGAATCTGAGCTCCTCTGTGCAATGCAATTTCTTGAATACCCTATCCATCCTCTCTAACCATTGTTCAGCTTCTAGAGGATCTACTATTCCCTTAAACTCTGTAGCCCCATACTTCATCAATTTGTCATACTGCCTAGTAGAGATTGTGGTTGTACCACTGGTGTCTGTATTGGGACTTGAGTAGGCATATTACCAGCCATTTGTTGGAACATTGCAGCCATCTCACGAGCGAATCGAGCAGAAATCGCGATATTGCAGAGGTCTTTGCCGCTAACCACTGGCATTGTGTAGGCCTGGGGCATCCCCTTGCACCTCAGCCTCAATAGAATGATCGACTGAACGATCACCCTCTTCCACAGTCAATATGAGGATTTTAGATCCCTTGAACAAATAACACAAGGAGATTTCCTCCCGTTAGTGCATATTTATAATGTAATGTACTGTATATATTAAACAATGATATTGAGCAGTTGTACTATGAAGAAAGAATATTCAAATAACAGGTGAAACAAAATTTAAAAACTTTGCTCTGATACCACTAAAACATGTCACACCCTACCCCTCTGTACGGCATAACATGATCCCATAGTATATCTAATGAATTACCAACTCCGTCTACTGATAACCCATTAAATACACTACAAGGGATTTTAAAAACTTTTCTTACTTCTTTTACAGTGGTGAGCACTATCTACAGGTGTTAAAAACCTTTTTGAACTGAAGTGATAGAACTAACACATTTGAATTATTTGGCATTTCTGTAAAAATTTTGGCAGAGTGCCATCTATATTTTGGATAAAACAGTTCTTCAGAAAACCTGTAAAAAGCACTTCAATATTTTTCCAAATCTCAACTCCAACATATTTATCAACTCAATTCCACAGTGATTTTCCAAAGACTGAGATAAAAGAAATATAATACAATTTTTACAAGTCAAAATAACTCATAATTATTTTACAACTTCAATATACAATTTTTATTTACAACTGCTCAAAACCAAAAACAATATGTACATACAGTGGTCATACATTACAGTACAAAATGCAAAATATTGGTATACTCATTATACCCGGTAGTCTCTTGCTGGAGGTACTAGCAGCCTAGTCTGCTGCCCTGTCTGTCTGTCTACCTGCGACAGCAATAAAAAGCTATCGCTGAGACAATGTCTCAGTGGTGCACAACATTAACCAAATACAACTTAAATCACAATTCATAATTCATTTAAATAGTGGATACTTAAAACCATAGTAAATTTCAAGACAGTAATTGTCAACAAGAATTTAAACTCCATTTCTCAATATCACAATAAATTTCAATAAGTCAGATCATGGTTGAATTCAAAAGACAGTATATGTCAATAAGAGTTTAAATTCATTTCACAATCTCATAATACATATCAATAAATCACACACAGCTTAAATCATGTTCCAAGGTTCAATTCGTCCCAAAAGCCGATGGCTAATGAGGTATTCAATTCGTCCCAAAAGTCGATGACTAATGAGGAATAACATAGCTAACTAGCAAAAATATGAGTACTCATCCAATTCGTCCTCAACAGGCACACACCTCAACACTTCAGCCAGAGAGGGAATTCAATTCGTCCCACTAGAGAAGCTAGCGAGGAATACAATCAATATACATGATAGCTGTGGTTTCAAACCATTTCCAATGCTTTTCAATCAATAAGTATCCATCAATATCATTCAAACAATTTCTCACAATTTCAAACCATTTACAGTGCTTTTCAAGCGATAAATATCCATTCAAACACATTTTCACAATTTAAAACAATAATGTACAAATAGTCATAATTCATTTCAATTGAAAAATTCAAAAGAAATAGTTGTTGTGCACAAACCTCTGATGACTGTCTCCTGGTCTGGACTCAGTGTTTCTTTCCCTTTTCCTGAGTCTTTGGTAACTGAGAAACACAATTTGAAGTGTTTCAGTACTAAATTAAATTGTCTCTAACGATAATGTTCGATAAGTAATTCACTGAAAGCTATTATTTGCTTAATCACCTAATATACCAACCCTCGATGCGTTCTAGGTAAATTAGGTTTTAGTGTCATTAATATGTCACATTCGATAGTGTTTTGGGGTTGGTACACGTTACCAATTTCATTTCCTTGTTTAGTGCATTTTATTGCAACTTGCTAGATTCCAGTATACTAGTTTGACCTAGCCGGAAGACTTAGTTCCCTCGGTTTTCGGGTTTCGATCAAAACTACAAACTTGTAGATCTATGTCTTACAGAACGCGGAGCAAAATTTTAGGTCAATCCGAGTTATGTAGACCAAGTTATGGTCATTTTACTGTTGCTGGTCAAATGGCATCAAATTTGGTCATTTTAGGTCAATTTGGTCAACTTTGGTTCGGCCAGTTTTTGGACCCGAACTTGTGCAAGCTGTTTGACTTGCTTATGGTCATTTCTGGGCTTTGGTGTCTTCATAAGACTTGTAGGTATGGATCTTAACTATTCATGGTTAAAATTTCAGGTCAATTGGACCTGTTTTGATTGAGTTATGGCCTATACACTAACTGCTGCCCAATTGGTCAGTTTTCAGGTTTCACTTGCACTTAATCCGAATTGATCATTTTTCATGTCACCTTGCAAGCAGAATTTTGGTATGCTTTCTTAATGAAAGTTGGCACATTTTGTGCCTAATTTCACCTTCAATTGGTCTCATACCAATTGAAGTTACACATTTAAAGTTATAGGCTAAAATGCATACTGCCCTTAATTACCTTGCTTATACATACATCAATGACACATTTACCTTACTATATGTCCACTTCCCTTACCAATTCTGTTTTGGTACATTACCAAAACCATATACGACCTTACCTTAAAGTCATTTTGGCAGATTACAAACATCCTCAATACACCAAATAAAACTCCAATTCATAAAGTCCAAATAAAACAATACATACACATGGACATTTCTAATTCTTACACATACTTTACACAACCAATTTACATACACACTCATCAATCCTCAATCTCACAATTCTGCCCATATCTTCATGAACACATACATTTATCAAAGAAGCCTCAAGGCTACCAAAAAGCTTCACCATGCCAAAGTGTCCATAATTCATCAATTTCCATTCCAAGTGCATAATCACCATTTACATGTAGAATTAACTACTAGGACATCAATTCACCCTATTCAACATGAATTCCCATCAAACATATGTAAAATAAAACATCAAATATACAACTCCATGGCTGCCCAAAATTGATATATCAAGAACTCCTCAAACTTGAAAATTTTCTTCACAATTCAAACACCCATAACAAGTATACAAACTTTAACAAAGCAAAGTTCAAAAATACAAACTTACCTATGGTTGGGGCTTGTTAAACCTTCACCAAACTTCTTGATTTTGGTATCAAGCTCTTCCTTGTGATGTGGGGACAATTTTTTATGAAGCAATCTAAGTGATTAGAGGTGAAATGGAGCAAAGGATCAAGCTCTAAGTGAAACGGCAATGGAGGATTTTCTTCCTTCTCAATTCGGCATGGTTGAATCTAAGTGAGGAAGATGAAATGCAGATGGGATAATGGGTGTACACCTGCCCCATTTAGCTTTTAATTAATCCTTTAGTGGCCCACTCACTAAAATAAATCATATAATAAGTTTAACTCCCACTTATTCCACATTAAACCCTTAATTGTTGCTATTTACTTTAGGTACCACCAAATTAATTTTTCATTTTATTTTCTAAGTGTAATATTACTTATTTTTAATGGACATTTAGGTCAAAAGACAATTCAGGATGTCAAATGACCACAATGCCCCTGTTCTGGTTGCATTCCCGATTTTTCGGTAACACCGGGTTTTGTCTGTTTTTCGATTTCTCACTTTTCTTTGTACTAATTATTTAATTTTTCTTTGATATTTTTAATGATGTTTATATTTCAATAAGGGTCTATTTAAGTCCTAAAAATATTTTCCAGGGTTCCTCGCAGTCTAGGGTTAGTCAACGGTCCACGCCGTGACTTCCCGGTGCAGTCACCCATCGCTAGGGTTCTCGGCTCGCTTAACTTGGTTACTTTTCTTTGTTATTATTTTTCCTTTGTTTTTTTCTTGTATTTTCTTTTCTTGTATTTCATTATTTTATGTCTCCTCACTCATAACGAAGTGTAGTTCTAGGCATCCTAGCTGTCCGGACAACACTGGTCACCGGAACAGTAGTACGCACTACCGAACTTAGGGGTGTTACAGTACGACTGAAATTTTATTAAATCACAAATTTAAAACCTGTTGAATTCACCTATGGAAATTAAATAAATTATTATTCAAAAATTTTCTTTCTTTCATCCACGAACCAAAAAGTATAAAGCTTTTACATTTACAATATAAGAAACATTCGATTACAAATTGACATTCATTGAAATTAAGAAAACTAGTATTACAAAACTTACAAATGATCAAACTCACAAGAATAATACTACAATAATTTACATTTGATTAAAGTCCCAATAATAATATTACATAGTTTCTATGCAACTGTTCGAATGTAATTACATACATATAGCTACATGGTTACATCAAAACCGAATGTCCAAGGGTATACTTATGATATACCTGAAGAAAATCCCAATAAAGCTCCGAACCATAGTTTCAAATAATCTCACTCAAATGCTCTATCCTTTCTTTCACCTGCGACAGCATACAAAAGCTATCGCTGAGCGGTGAACTCAGTGGTATACAACTAATAATTTAAAACTCAATACAAAACATGCTTTGTACAATCATAACTAAGAGTTTGAATTCAAATTCTTCATAATTCATAAAACTAATATCGATATTTTTAATCATACAAATCATTTGCTTGAATAACATTTTTATCAAGTAATCACAATTTATCAAATCAAAATAAAGCACTTAAAATATTCACATTTTTCTTGAACCAGGAAAACAATAGAATATTTTTAACCATTTGCAAGTATTTGTTTCAATCACATTTTATCAAAGTATGCACAATTTAAGGGTGTTGCCAACAACTCACACAGTTGGACCTATGACACAAAATTTTTTATTAATACCATGTTATACACTACGATAAAGCACACTACCCCCAATAACCAAGGCTAAAGGGAGGCACCAAAGGCTAGCTAGCTAATGAGTACTCATCTGAACTCAACCTCAACTAGTAAGCCAGAGAGGGAGAAAACTCAACCCCAATAAGTGGAGGAGATCACTTCAAATATCATCTCATCAGACAAGTTAATGAGGAATACAAATCACATTGCCATGTCAACTGTGGTTTCAAAACATATTCCAAGAAATTTCTATTCACAAAACACATTTATAAATCAATAAAGATATTTAATTGTTACAAATTCATGCACATGGTTGGCAACACATTAAGTTCGCAAAAGCACTTCAAAAACACATTCAAATACCAACCCATCCCCTTGCTACATTGAAATTAAGGGCCAACATCCGCCTTTCCATAATATAAAATCATTTCACAATTTGCAATCTTCAAAACAATGCAATAAATTCTTAAATGCATAAGAGAAATCATAGTAGAGTCATACAAATTCATTCAACACATTTATAATGTTAAAACATAAGAAAAGTCTAGTTGTGCACAAACCTTCAATGAATCTTCTTTTTCTTTACTTATTCCTCCTTGTCCTTTAAAGCCTCTTTTTCTACTGAAAACACATAAGTAGAATATCTCAATACTTATCCCAACTATTTCCAATAACTCATCACATAAATGTCTAATGAATCCCTAAGTTAACCTTGCAATTTCAATGAAATTCAGGGTTCTGGATAGTTTTGGACTTTCACTGTAGAACCCAATTTTAACATAATTCCAGTCCTTATTTGCTAAAGTAATCTTCATGAAAATTACTCCTTTATGTAGGTTTAATTTTCGATTTGAATCATTTAATTTGAAGTTCTTTAGCTTAAGTCATGGTCAAAATTCCAGGTGTTATATCCTGAAATTCTAGGTTTTCCAAATTTGTACCTTGAATTTGCATTCTATATCCGGGCATCTTAAGCTCATAATTTGGCCCTAGTCCTTGAAACAAAGTTTTAGGCCTTTGTTTTAAGTTTCCAAATTATTTTGAATCACTTAAATTAGAGTTTTGTGGAGGAAGTTATGACCTAATAACCATTCGGAGGTCATAGGACAATTATATTAAAGTGTAGGATTTCCAGATTTGGCATTCCTGACTTGCCCCAACATTTTCCCTATTTTGCCCTATGAACTGGGTTTAGGTCTACACATAAAGTTTTTAGTTCTATGTCTTATGAGAATTTTAGCTTTGGAATCATCTAATTTTCATTTGTTAGCCCAAGTTATGGCAATTTTACCAAAACTGGTTGGATGCCTACTCCTTCACATTTTCCAGGTTCAGTCTAGCACTAAGGTAGATTTGCTAGACTAAATTTCTCTAGTAATTTGATCTAGTTAGGGTTATAATTTGGCTCTATGGTATTCATAAAAATTGTTCTTCTATGTCTCAGGTTTCCATTGGTTCAAGAATCACCTAAATTGGAGTTTTATAGAGTGAGTTATGCCTAATCTACTAAGTAATGTTTATATGATCATTTTCTCCAGGTCTAGAATTGGTAACCCGGATTCAAGCCAAATTTGAGTTATTCTATGGTCATTTTCCAGGCTGGGTGTCTTCATGAAAATTCTAGCATTATGTCTTAATGTTCATCTCCAATTTGTTTCACACCAATTGGAATTAAGTAGCTCAACTTATGAGCATTTAAGTGCACTAGACACAAGCTATCGAGATTCTAGTACATTAGCACCCTACCATTCCATTAATTCCTTTCATCAAATCAACACCAAATCACATTAATTCCACATCGATGTATCAAAGACCTTAATTGCACTTCATAGCACAAAACCCTCAATTTTCTAGAATCCTAATCTCACATCTTCCAATTCATGCAAATTCCATGCAATTTCAATGCCCAAATCATGTATACCACTTCATATAAGCTTAAATTGTAACATCCTTACTGTAGGTGTAACATCCTCCCGGTAGCAACTCCGTACATTCTACTGTTCCGGTGACCGGTGTCGGTCCGGACAGCTAGAACGTTCGGAAAAATATTTAAATTAAAGTGAGGAACCATAAATAACTCAAATATTGATAAGAAAAATTTAGTAAAAATTTTAGAAATAAAATACAACCAAGTCAAATGAGCCGGTGCCCAAGCGATGGGAAACCGGAGGGAAGTTGCAGTTCTCGCAACGAGGAGCCCTAGACCCGGGAAAAATTCATAAAATAATTTTTGGGACTCCAAAGAAGGGTCATTCAGGTTCCTATGGCATTAGAATGCCAAGAAAATATTTAGAAAAATTTTTCAATCAGTACAGACAATTTTGACCCGTTAAGCCAAACGGAGGGCATTTTGGTCATTTCGCCTTCAGAGGTGATTTTTGGCCGACTTGTCCAGTTAAGTAAATAATTATTATGACTCAAAATATGAATAAATATTGCTAAAAATTGAATTGAAAATGAGTAGAGAAAAGAAGAAAAGAAAATGAAGGAAAATGCTTAATTATGACATATGGTGAAGTCATTTAAAAGCCCCCTTCCAATCACCATTTGACAAACCAATAAAAAGAGATAAAAATGACTTAAAATGAGATAAAAAAACAAAGGAAATCAGCAGTTTCCTTCTTCATACGGGCTGGAATAAGAGAGAAAGAGAGAGAAAAGGAAAAGAAAGAAAGAAAGAAAGGAAGAAGGAGAAGGAGAAGTAGCAGAAATAGGGGTTCAGCAGGGCAGCATATTTATTTTCCGTCCAGGTGAGTTTGGCACAACATCTAAGGCTGATGTTTGGATATGTTTAAGCTATGTATGTGTGGAAGTTATGATAAAAATTTGGTGATTGTTCAACGGTTGGATTTGGAGAAACATATTGTTGAACACAGGCTGTCTGTAGGTTGAATTCTGAATTTATGCTACTGAAATTTGAGAAAAATAAATAGTTAGGATGCTTATAAAATTATGAAATTTGGTAAAAATGATATTTGGGATGTTGAGGCTGCTGTGTTAAAATTTGGTGAATTTTAGACTTATGGTTTATGAGATATAAATTGTTTTGCATGAGCTGTCTGAGTAAGACTGATTTCTGCAAAAATTCAGATTGTGAAGGGTTGAATGAATGTTTTGATATCTCATGATATAGAGATGATTTGATGCTGAAATTTTTACTGATATTGTATAGGGATGTCTTGAATATATGGTATAAATTTGGGATTTATCTAACGGTTAGATCATTATATATAAATTTGAATGCACAAGCTGCCAGATTGGGTATTAATGGGTTGTGGATTTAAGATTTATGATGGGAGTTTAGTCCAATTTAAAGGGAAATGCTATTGAATTTTTATTGGATATTTAATTTAGGAAAGTGAAGTTATAATTGATTATGATTATTATGGTTCTAGGAGAAATCTTGAAGAATAACAAGCTCAAGGTTGGTTTCAAAAAGGTTAGTGCATATTAACTTCCTAATCTTGTTTACTTATTGAAATTTAGTTTGAATATGAATAAATAATTAAGAAATTGAAGAAAATTATGTGTGAAATTGAGAAGCAAATTTTGACCAGCACTTATAGGATGAGGAATTGATGAGTTTTATTGGGCTAAAATCTAAATACAAGCTCAGATAATGACATATGAATGATTGATGACCTTAATTGGGATGTGTTGCATGATTCATGGATTGGAAGCTAGGGTTTTGGGAGTGAAAAATTGACTTGGCTTATGAAATGATTAATGGACATTCTAGTGGTCAATTAGTGACCATTTAAGGCAAGTTAATCATAATTTGAAGTGAGTTAATGCATGGCAAAACTGAAATGGAAGGCTGCCCAATTAGTGCAGCAGAGTGACTGAAATTTCAGTCCATTTGCACAGCCATAACTTTGGCTGTGTAGGTCCAATTGATGTTTGGCCAATTGGACATGAAACTAGGCTTATAATGACACATTTTTGCTGAAGAAACGATGCCCAAAAGACCAAAGTAAGAGGACCAAAACTTGGCCCCAATCCGGATCCCCTGTAACAGCACCTGCAGAATGACCAAATGAACAACTGTTCATTTGGCCATAACTCACTGTAGATATGGTCAATTGACCTGAACTTTTTACAGCAACAAGTTAAGACATAGACAAACAACTTTCATGAAGAAACCTACCCCAAATTATGACAAGAACCTAACCCAAATGGCAGTCACATTTACTGTTCAAACCTGCAACTCTGCAGATTTTCATTTGAGCAGTAATGTTTGGATGGCTATAACTCTCTCTAGAAAACTCGGATTTAGGCGATTCTTGAACCGATGGAAACCTAAGGCATAGTAGAACATTTCATATGAAGAAAGTTAGACCAAATTATGAACTTAACTTAATCAAATTACTGACCAAAGTTGGACCAAAATCTGCCAAAACCCAAAAGTGCAAAGCATGAGCGATTGCGTGAACGAGAAACTTATTTTGGCTATAACTTGAGCTAAAAAACTCCAAATGGAGTGATTCAAAAAAGGAAATTCAACTAGACAAAATAAGGAACAACTTTAATGTTTACCATTTCCTCAAATTCCTACTGCAATAGTGCCCAATGGAATAGAAAAGTTGAGTTAGCAAAATTGAAAATTTTGCTTCTCTTGGTTTAAGCTTAGAAATGGTATTAATGCTTAATGCCAACAAGTTTTAAATGAAAAATGTGGTATGTTTGAAGTGCCAAAGTCAATGTACATATTTTCTATGCAAAAGTCAACATTTTTGTTGACCAATGAAGTGATTAGTGTCACCAAAACCAAAAATTGGCAATTTTGCCAAAATGACCTAAGCTTTGAGAAAGTGACCAAAACCAACAAGTTTGGAATACAAAATGTGGTATGTTGGGAGTATTAAAACCAATGGACCTATTGTTTATGCAAAAGTCAACATTTTAGTTGACTAATGAAATGAATAGTGACACCAAAACTTGAAATTCAAAATTTGAAATTAGAAATGCATCTAGGGGACTTTAAATTGCAATTGGCAATTAATACTAGCAAATGTAAAGCTCAAAATGTGGGATCTTGGTGTAATAAGAATTAATATATCCATTAAGTATATAAAGGTCAACATTTTGGTTGACTAGTAAGGTGAATAGTAATCAAAATGATTAGTAAATTAAGATGAAGACCTAGAACCAATTCTAAGCTTAAATGCTTAGAATTGTATGACAAATATGGACTATGCATCCTAGTCAAAATTGTTAAAAAGAAATTTAGGCCATAAATTTGAAATCCATGAAATATTCATGGATTACTTGAAACATGAAAAATAAGTCACCTAATTGATGTGAATAGATAGTTAGAGCACATATGCTCATCACAAATGAAATTTATAAAATATTAGAAACTCAACTTGAAATATAAAATTTGTAATTACATAAGTAGATTCTGGAATGTATAAATGAGAAAGGAAAAATGTTTTGAATACAATGGTACATGTGAACCATTGTTTAGAATTGTGATCAATATGAATAACATAATGAATGGACAAACAAACCGTATTAATGTATGAATGAGATATTAGTTCTCATTATTGTAAAGAGGAGAAGTATTTTGAATACAATGATATAAAAGGATAATTGATGTGAATTGTGATCATATAGATGATCAAATGAATGTATGAATTATGATTTAAATTTATCATGAAATAATGAAGTCATAAAGCACAATATATTAATATTTTAAAATATTAAATGCCCTAGTATACCTAACAAGATTGGTTTGGATAGTTTGGCATGCCAATAGGGTATTGTTTTAGCAGTACTGCGAAAGGAAAGGCTTTATGCCTGTATTCATGGCTTTATGCCCGTATTCATGGCTTTTATGCCCGTATTCATGGCTTTTATGCCCGATTATGTGATATCATGGCTTTTTAGCCATACTGACTGCATACATGGTAGACGTTCTGCGTCCCATGGTATGACGGCCCGAGGCACCGCGGTGTTCTGTGCCAATGACCCGTTATCCAGTCTAGTCGTCTAGTATAGGTTACTTGGGCAGTCAATTAAAGTATTATTCAATTCAGGCAGCTAAGTTAAGTTAAGTATAATGAAAATCTAGTACAATTAAATTAAGTATTGAATGAATAAGCAAAAGAGATTAGCAAAAGAAACATAACAAAAATATAAATTGCGTAAATCGCATGCACTTAATATACAATACAGATAGAATAAATTATATACCTGCTAGTATTACTGAAAAGTTATAAACTAAGCACTTCCAAAGAGGAACAAACTAGTATATAAGATCGTTGATACTAGAAATACCATACCAAATTAAATTGATTCTTGAGTATCTGAATTATCATTTATTTCTTTCTTTACTTGTATATATTATTTCTGGTTATATTATTGCACCACTAAGCAGAAATGCTTAGCGCGATGGAATTGCTTCCTCGCGCAGGTACTGAAGGTAAAACCAGTAGATTGTCGACTGAGATTTTTGGAGTCCAGATCTGCAGAAGTGTCAGAAGAGTTCAAGATTGTCACCTCCTCAGCAATGCACGTAGATAGGGCTCATTTTATACATGTTATGTATATTGTTCATTCCTAGCACATTGTAAATTATTTGTATATCTTGTACAAAATAAACTCATGTAATTAACCTATGAATTATGGAAGCTATTCAAAGTAAGTATTTTAGTATGTGAATTGAATTTGAGTTACAATGAGATTATACTTGTGAATATTGAGATATTGAAAATCTAATGAGATTTCTGAGAAATCTGGATACTGTATTGAGATACATTATGTTTGAAATTTTTGAGACTATTAAGTTTGAGAAATTGAGTATATATTGAAATTGTCTTTGGCAGGTTCAGAAGAACTGTTAGTCCAAATTACAGCCGACACTTTGTCGGATTATCGTTAAAATTTTTGAAATTTCCAATTTAGTTAGATTTTGATAAAAGTAAAAAATAGCCTAAATCTTCAATAAAGTTTTTGAATAAATAAATCAAGAACTGTAATGAAATCCGATAAAATAGAGTGCTCTGGCACACTGAGTGGCATAACTTGCTCGTCTACACTGTAGTCGGGTAAGGGGTGTCACATTTAGTGGTAACAGAGCGCGGTTTAGGCGTTTCTGGACCTAGATAGACTGCATATCATGCATTGCATTCAGAAGAGTCGAGGTGACACTATTGCAGATCTTTATTTCCTGTTTATTTTAGGTTAAGGTATGGAATAAGAGAGTGAAAAGACAATGAGATAGCGAATGGAGATGAGAAGGAGACTGTATTTAAGATGAAAAAGGATGAGTACATAACTGTTTGAGGATAGGATTGAGACTAAGGAGAAAGTGAAGTAGGATAACACGGAAAGATGAAGAAATAAAGAGGTAGTAGCTCCTCGGCTATTTAAACTGGGTAAATTTCGAGGACGAAATTTAAATAAGAGGGGAAGAGTTGTAACATCCTCCTGGTAGCAACTCCGTACATTCTACTGTTCCGGTGACCGGTGTCGGTCCGGACAGCTAGAACGTTCGGAAAAATATTTAAATTAAAGTGAGGAACCATAAATAACTCAAATATTGATAAGAAAAATTTAGTAAAAATTTTAGAAATAAAATACAACCAAGTCAAATGAGCCGGTGCCCAAGCGATGGGAAAGCAGGAGGAAGTTCTTGATTCTACGAGGATCCCTAGACCATGTAAAAATTCTTAAAATATTTTTTGTGACTCCAGTGAAGGGACATTGAGGTTACTATGGCATTAGAATGCCAAGAATATATTTAGAAATATTTTTCAATAGGTACAGACAATTTTGACCGTTAAGCCAAAGCGGAGGGCATTTTGGTCATTTCGCCTTGAGGTGATTTTTGGCCGACTTGTCCAGTTAAGTAAATAATTATTATGACTCAAAATATGAATAAATATTGCTAAAAATTGAATTGAAAATGAGTAGAGAAAAGAAGAAAAGAAAATGAAGGAAAATGCTTAATTATGACATATGGTGAAGTCATTTAAAAGCCCCCCTCCAATCACCATTTGACAAACCAATAAAAAGAGATAAAAATGACTTAAAATGAGATAAAAAATAAAGGAAACCAGCAGTTTCATTCTTCATACGGGCTGGAATAAGAGAGAAAGAGAGAGAAAAGGAAAAGAAAGAAAGAAAGAAAGAAAGAAGGAGAAGGAGAAGTAGCAGAAATAGGGGTTCAGCAGGGCAGGATATTTCTTTTCCGTCCAGGTGAGTTTGGCTTAACATCTAAGGCTGATTTTTGGATATGTTTAAGCTATGTATGTTTGGAAGTTATGGTAAAAATTTGGTGATTGTTCAACGGTTGGATTTGGAGAAACATATTGTTGAACACAGGCTGTCTGTAGGTTGAATTCTGAATTTTGGCTACTAAAATTTGAGAAAAATAAATAGTTAGGATGCTTATAAAATTATGAAATTTGGTACAAATGATATTTGGGATGTTGAGGCTGCTGTGTTAAAATTTGGTGAATTTTAGACATGTGGTTTATGAGATATAAATTGTTTTGCATGAGCTGTCTGAGTAAGACTGATTTCTGCAAAAATTCAGATTGTGAAGGGTTGAATGAATGTTTTGATATCTCATGATATAGAGACGATTTGATGCTGAAATGTTTACTGATATTGTATAGGGATGTCTTGAATATATGGTATAAATTTGGGATTTATCTAATGGTTAGATCATTATATATAAATTTGAATGCACAAGCTGCCAGATTGAGTATTAATAGGTTGTGGATTTAAGATTTATGATGGGAGTTTAGTCCAATTTAAGGGGAAATGCTATTGAATTTTTATTGGATATTTAATTTAGGAAAGTGAAGTTATAATTGATTATGGTTATTATGGTTCTAGGAGAAATCTTGAAGAATAACAAGCTCAAGGTTAGTTTCAAAAAGGTTAGTGCATATTAACTTCCTAATCTTGTTTACTTATTGAAATTTAGTTTGAATATGAATAAATAATTAAGAAATTGAAGAAAATCATGTGTGAAATTGAGAAAAAAATTTTGGCCAGCACTTATAGGATGAGGAATTGATGAGTTTTATTGGGCTAAAATCTAAATACAAGCTTAGATAATGACATATGAATGATTGATGACCTTAATTGGGATGTGTTGCATGATTCATGGATTGGAAGCTAGGGTTTTGGGAGTGAAAAATTGACTTGGCTTATGAAATGATTAATGGACATTCTAGTGGTCAATTAGTGACCATTTAAGGCAAGTTAATCATAATTTGAAGTGAGTTAATGCATGGCAAAACTGAAATGGAAGGCTGCCCAATTAGTGCAGTAGAGTGACTGAAATTTCAGTCCATTTGCACAGCCATAACTTTGGCTGTGTAGGTCCAATTGATGTTTGGCCAATTGGACATGAAACTAGGCTTATAATGACACATTTTTGCTGAAGAAACCATGCCCAAAAGACCAAAGTAAGAGGACCAAAACTTGGCCCCAATCCGGATCCCCTGTAACAGCACCTGCAGAATGACCAAATGAATAGTAACTGTTCATTTGGCCATAACTCACTGTAGATATGGTCAATCGACCTGAAATTTTTACAGCAACAAGTTAAGACATAGACAAACAACTTTCATGAAGAAACCTACCCCAAATTATGACCAGAACCTAACCCAAATGGCAGTCACATTTACTGTTCAAACCTGCAACTCTGCAGATTTTCATTTGAGCAGTAATGTTTGGATGGCTATAACTCTCTCTAGAAAACTCGGATTTAGGTGATTCTTAAACCGATGGAAACCTAAGACATAGTAGAACATTTCATATGAAGAAAGTTAGACCAAATTATGAACTTAACTTGATCAAATTACTGACCAAATTTGGACCAAAATCTGCCAAAACCCAAAAGTGCAGCATGAACAGTGCACGTGAACAGTAAACTTATTTTGGCCATAACTTGAGCTACAAAACTCCAAATGGAGTGATTCAAAAAAGGAAATTCAACTAGAAAAAATAAGAAACAACTTTCATGTTTACCATTTCCTCAAATTCCTACTGCAATAGTGCCCAATGGAATAGTAAAGTTGAGTTAGCAAAATTGAAAATTTTGCTTCTCTTGGTTTAAGCTTAGAAATGGTATTAATGCTTAATGCCAACAAGTTTTAAATGAAAAATGTGGTATGTTTGAAGTGCCAAAGTCAATGTACATATTTTCTATGCAAAAGTCAACATTTTTGTTGACCAATGAGGTGAATAGTGTCACCAAAACCAAAAATTGGCAATTTTGCCAAAATGACCTAAACTTTGAGAAAGTGACCAAAACCAACAAGTTTGGAATAAAAAATGTGGTATGTTGGGAGTATTAAAACCAATGTACCTATTGTTTATGCAAAAGTCAATATTTTAGTTGACTAATGAAATGAATAGTGACACCAAAACTTGAAATTCAAAATTTGAAATTTGAAATGCATCTAGGGGACTTTAAATTGCAATTGGCAATTAATACTAGCAAATGTAAAACTCAAAATGTGGGATCTTGGTGTAATAAGAATTAATATATCCATTAAGTATATAAAGGTCAACATTTTGGTTGACTAGTAAGGTGAATAGTAATCAAAATGATTATTAAATTAAGATGAAGACCTAGAACCAATTCTAAGCTTAAATGCTTAGAATTGTATGACAAATATGGACTATGCATCCTAGTCAAAATTGTTAAAAAGAAATTTAGGCCATAAATTTGAAATCCATGAAATATTCATGGATTACTTGAAACATGAAAAATAAGTCACCTAATTGATGTGAATAGATAGTTAGAGCACATATGCTCATCACAAATGAAATTCATAAAATATTAGAAACTCAACTTGAAATATAAAATTTGTAATTACATAAGTAGATTCTGGAATGTATAAATGAGAAAGGAAAAATGTTTTGAATACAATGGTACATGTGAACCATTGTTTAGAATTGTGATCAATATGAATAACATAATGAATGGACAAATAAACCGTATTAATGTATGAATGAGACATTAGTTCTCATTATTGTAAAGAGGAGAAGTATTTTGAATACAATGATATAAAAGGATAATTGATGTGCATTGTGATCATATAGATGATCAAATGAATGTATAAATTATGATTGAAATTTATCATGAAATAATGAAGTCATAAAGCACAATATATTAATATTTTAAAATATTAAATGCCATAGTATACCTAACAAGATTGGTTTGGATAGTTTGGCATGCCAATAGGGTATTGTTTTAGCAGTACTGCGAAAGGAAAGGCTTTATGCCCGATTATGTGATATCATGGCTTTTTAGCCATACTGACTGCATACATGGTAGACGTTCTGCGTCCCATGGTATGACGGCCCGAGGCACCGCGGTGTCCAGTGCCAACGACCCGTTATCCAGTCCAGTCGTGTAGTATAGGTTACTTGGGCAGTCAATTAAAGTATTATTCAATTCAGGCAGCTAAGTTAAGTATAATGAAAATCCAGTACAATTAAATTAAGTATTGAATGAATAAGCAAAAGAGATTAGCAAAAGAAACATAACAAAAATATAAATTGCGTAAATGCATGGACTTGAAATACAATACGGATAGAATAAATTATATACACCGCTAGTATTCTTGAAAAGTTATAAACTAAGCACTTCCAAAGAGGAACAAACTAGTATATAAGATCGTTGATACTAGAAATACCATACCAAATTAAATTGATTCTTGAGTATCTGAATTATCATTTATTTCTTTCTTTACTTGTATATATTATTTCTGGTTATATTATTGCACCACTAAGCAGAAATGCTTAGCGCGATGGAATTGCTTCCTCGCGTAGTGCGAAGGTAAAACCAAGACATTGTCATCGAGATTTTTGGAGTCGGATCTGCGAAGTGTCGGAAGAGTTCAAGATTGTCACCTCCTCAGCAATGCACGTAGATAGGGCTCATTTTATACATGTTATGTATATTGTTCATTCCTAGCACATTGTAAATTATTTGTATATCTTGTACAAAATAAACTCATGTAATTAACCTATGAATTATGGAAGCTATTCAAAGTAAGTATTTTAGTATGTGAATTGAATTTGAGTTATAATGAGATTATACTTGTGAATATTAAGATATTGAAAATCTAATGAGATTTCTGAGAAATCTGGATACTGTATTGAGATACATTATGTTTGAAATTTTTGAGACTATTAAGTTTGAGAAATTGAGTATATATTGAAATTGTCTTTGGCAGGTTCAGAAGAACTGTTAGTCCAAATTACAGCCGACACTTTGTCGGATTATCGTTAAAATTTTTGAAATTTCCAATTTGGTTAGATTTTGATAAAAGTAAAAAATAGCCTAAATCTTCAATAAAGTTTTTGAATAAATAAATCAAGAACTGTAATGAAATCCGATAAAATAGAGTGCTCCGGCACACTAAGTGGCATAACTTGCTCGGCTACACTGTAGTCGGGTAAGGGGTGTCACAGTAGGTAATCCATATATTCTACTATTCCGACGACTTATGTTTGTCCGGATAGTCAGGATGTCTGGAACTATACTTAAATGATAGTGAGGAGACATAAAATGATGGAATACATAGTAAGAAAATATGAGAAAAATTAAGAGAAAATAAAAGAAAGGAAATGCAACTACGTTAAACGAGCTAGAACCGTAGCGATGGGTGACCGTACTGGGAAGTCACTGCGTAGACAGTTGATGTAACGCCCTCACTTTAGGTAGTCCGTACATTCTACTGTTCCGATGACTAGTGTCTGTTCAGACAATCAGGATGTCTGGAACTACAGTTAAACTAGAGTGAGGAGGCATAAATTGATTGAATAAAGGCTAAGGAAAATTAAGAAAAAATAAAAGAAATGAAGTGCAAGTAGGTTAAAGGAGCCAGAGTCACGGCGATTAGTAACCCTATCGAGAAGTGACTGTGAAGACAGTTGCCAATCCCAGACCCATGGAGAAACCCTGTAAGATAAATAATGGGACTTAATTAAAGGAATTGCTATGAATTTATAAGTTAAGAAAATGAAAAGAAATAAGCACAAAGCAAGGGAAGATAAGGAATTATCGAGTATTATGAAAAAGACAGATATAAACCCAGTAAGGGCAAAACTTGGTCAATTAAATTTAAAGGTCCCCTATTGACAAAAAATGAGAGCTATTAATTTAATGAAGCTAGATTAATTTAATTCATTGAGATTATAAAAATTAAAAAAAAAAATTATTGAAAAGTCAAATTATAATGATTATAAACTTCAAAATATTTATAATTTTGCCATTCTCCATATTTACAATATTGCCATTAAACATTAAATTAATATATAAATATATTATTGAGCTGAAATTTTCAGATTTCCTTCAACCTCATTCCCGTCCATTGTTTTTTCTCTCTTCTCCTTCAAATTCCACCATTGATACATCATCATCCAAGCTCCCAAACACTTACCTAGCTTCATTAATTTTGTTGGAAACTTAGAGAAACCTTCATATCCATCCTTGAAGTGAAGAAAACACTCCAAAATCTCAAGCAAGAATTCTGCCAAGAAGTGGTTCTATGAATGGAAGTAGAGTTTTGATTGAATTGAAGGTTGATTTAGGCTAAGGAGAGCTTGAAGACAAGGTTAGTGTTAAAAATCCCTATCAATTTTGAAGTTTTATGAATTTTTGTTAGGGTTTACTATATTTAGGGAGCTTCTCATTTATGCCCTAATTAATGTTGTTAAGACCAATTTTTGATCATTAGAAGTGCTATGAATGCTAATTGAAGTTTGGAAGTTGGGAGAAATTGATTTGGGAGTGTTAATTTTTCATGTAGGAATTCTGAACCTATGGGTCCAGCATGTTTGAACTGCCATAACTTGAATTGTGCTACTTCAATTGGTGTGAGGTCGATTGGAGATGAAACTAGGCACATAATGCCCCATTTTTCATGAGGAGACCATGCCCAAAAACTATCCCTAACTTGACCTAAATACTGATTGAATCTGGGTGACCCTAATCTGGAACCAGGAAAAATGATTAAATGAACAGTAATTGTTCAAATATTCATAACTTACTCTAGAAAGGTCAGAATGACCTGATTCTTGAACCATTGGAAAATCTAGACATAGGAGCACATTTTTCATGAAGATCACAGAACCTAGTTCTGCCTCTAACCCAACCAAATGGCTAGCACAAATTAGATCACCAATTCTATCAAGAACCAAACTGTCCATAAATTCTGAACTTAGGTGTACCCAACTAGTTTTGGCCAAAATGCCATAACTTGGTCTAAAAACTTGCAAATGTAATGAAACTAGTGCCAAACTTTTTATAAGACATAGATATACAATATTGATATTTTGACTAGAGCTTAGAACCTAAGGAAACTAGGTCAAATTGCTAGAACAAGTTAGCACATCAATACCTAGAATTTGAATAACCACCACTTGACCCCAGAATAGTTTTTATAGCATATCTCCCACTAGGAATTCCCAAATGGGACGAGCCAAATTGTTTTAGAAACTTAAGAGATAAGGATTTAACTTTGATTTAGAAACCTTCTTCAAATTGTGAATGTAAGAACCCTAAAATGGGAGTCAAATCTACTGACCTGAACCTGGAATCCTGTAGACACAGGATACCGAAGTCTAGGCCAGTTAATTTGCCATAATTAATTCTAAAAGACTTGAAAAATTATAATTAAAAATTTTGAGTGATCATAAGACATAGGGTAACAACTTCTATGAAGAACATTAGGCCTAAAAGTAGCTGTAACATGTCCAAAGAATTAAGAAAAAATGGACTTCAAAATCTGCCTGATTCTAAAATTAGAGTGAATTAAGGAACCAGTTTTCGTTATTTGATCATAACTTGAGTTCTAAGACTCCAAATGACATGATTCAAAAACAAAAAGAAAGATAAGACATAGAGGGACAACTTCCATGAAGGAAGTGTGGCCAAATAGTGGCCACATCCTACCCCAATTGTTAGGTGAATATAAGACATCAAATCTGGACCTTGAGAAAGGTTCATAAAATGACTTAGCATATGATATGAAATTAATCAAAATGATTTGTTAAACATAAAAATGATGAGTATGTAACACCCTCCCTGTAGCAACTCCGTACATTCTACTGTTCCGGTGACCAATGTTGGTCCGGACAGCTAGAACGTCCAGAAAAATATTTAAACTAAAGTGAGGAACCATAATTAACTCAAATATTAATAAGAAAAATTTAGGAAAAATTTTAGAAATAAAATACAACTAAGTTAAATGAGCCGGTACCCTAGCGATGGTTAACCTAGTGAGAAGTTGCGGTTCTCGCAACTAGGAGCCCTAGACCCGGGGAAAAATTCATAAAATAATTTTTGGGACTCCAGAGAAGGGTCATTGAGGTTTCTATGGCATTAGAATGCCAAGAAAATACTTAAGAAAAATTTTCAATCGGTACAGACAATTTTGATCTGTTAAGCCAAACGGAGGGCATTTTGGTCATTTCGCCTTCAGAGGTAATTTTTGGCCGACTTGTCCAGTTAAGTAAATAATTATTATGACATAAAATATGAATAAACATTACTAAAAATTAAATTGAAAATGAGTAGAGATGAAAAGAAAAAAAAATGAAAGAAAATACCTAATAATGACATCATATGATGTCATTAAAAACCTATCCACCAATCACAGTTTGTTAAACTCATTAAAAGAGATAAAAGAGACCAAAAAATTAAAAAATCAATCTGCATCTTCAACCTTTGGGCAGCCAAAAACGTTGAGAGAGAGAGAGAGAAGAGGTTCCACCATTAAAGCTCCCTTAAGCTTCATTTCCCACTTCAATTCACCTTAAAAACTTATCCTCCCTTCATTAAAAATTTCCCTTACCACTAGAGCAAGACTTGGACAGCAATTAGAAGAAGAGAAAGTGGAAGAAAGTGAGGTGTGAACAAGCTTAAAAAATCACCAAAGAGGTTAGTGCCATATACTTTGCTTTTATACCTTTCTAATCATGAATTTGAGCTAAGTTAAGTTGAAAATTTGATGAAAATTTAATTAATGAAGCATGGTTATATTTCATGAAATTTTGGTAGCCTTGACATGAGTTAGAGTTAGGAGAATTCTTTGGTTAAAGTGACATATTAGCTGCCCCTCTTATAAATTATATGATTAGTATAGCAAATTAGGAGTAAGATGCATGAATTGGAGGCTTGGACAATTAGGGTTAGGGTTTTGAAATTTAATTTTGGTGGTGAATGAAAATGGGCACAAGCTAAAGTTTTAATGGTCAATTAGTGACCATTTGAGGTAATTTGACCATAACTTGGAGTAACTTGGAGTGAATTATAGCATTAGAAAACTGATTTGGTATGCTGCCTAGTGAGAGCAGCAGGTTTGGATGTAAGTCCAGCCTGTTTGGACAGCCATAACGTGGGCTGTGTAGGTTCAATTGGTATTTGGCCAATTGGACATGAAACTAGACACATAATGGCACAACTTTGGTGAAGAAACCATGCCCAAAAGACCAAACCAAGTGGACCAAAAACTTGCCTCAACCCGGGTGTCCTGCAACCAGTTTCTGCAGAATGACCAAATGAATAGTGATTGTTCATTTGGCCATAACTCAGTGTAGAATGGTCCAATTGACCTGAAATTTTACCAGCAACAAGCTGGGATATAGACCAACAACTTTCATGAAGGAACCTATCCCAAATTATGACCAGAACCTATCCAACAAGGTAGTGGAAGTTACTATTTACTGCACTGTAGATATGGTCAGTCCTGAAATTTTTCAATCCGGCCAGTTGTGGTTTTTGGATCATAACTTGAGCTACAAAACTCCAAATGGAGTGATTCAAAAAAAGAAATTCAACTAGACAAAATAAGGAACAACTTTCATGTTTATCATTTTCTCAAATTCCCACTGTAACAGCAACTAATGGAACAGTAAATATAGGGTATAAAAACTGAAAATTCTGCTCCATTAATTTTAAGCTTAGAAATGGTATTGGTAATCAATACCAACAAATTTTGGATGCAAAATGTGGTATGTTGGGAGTGTTAAAACCAATGTACCTATTTTTTATACAAAATTCAACATTTTTGTTGACTAATGAAGGGAATAGTGACACCAAAACTTGAAATTCAAAAATTGAAAAAGTCAAAAGTGTCAAATGCCCTAGTATACCTAACAAGATTGGTTTGGATAGTTTGGCATGCCAATAGGGTTCAGTTAGTAGTACTGCACATGGCATTATGCCATTCTGTAATTTCATGGCTTTTAGCCATTCTGACCTTGTGTTGAGATTTGGCCTTGTGCCTGATGTTATTACAGCTTATTAGCTGTTCTGTTGCACACCGGGAGATACATATGTGACCGATGGTGTGACCCCGAGGTATTTGATACCCAGTGCTAGTTTACCCGTTTATCCAGTCCAGTCGTCCAGTATAAGTTACTCGGGTAACCAAAAATGAAAGTGGATAAATTTAACGACATAATGAATATAACAAGTACAAAATATGTAAGACTACAAATACTCATTGAAAATTTAATTGTAATAAGACATCGATACATTCACTGCATATTTAATTTATGTTATTTCTTTTTATTTTATTATTGGCACCACTAAGCATTATTGCTTAGCGCGTTGCTTTTGCCACGCGTAGGTTCTGGAGATACTGACCGAGAGCCCAGTAGACCACAGACTGGGTGAGACCTCCTGCAGCTCTGTATAGTGTCCGTGTCACCTCACCATCTTCAGTGCATTGGTAGGACACTAGGTTTCATTTTGGTATTTTGTAACTAACCTTTATTTTCTTTTGTGTAAATGAAACTTATGTAATGTATTTTGATGTTCATGTAAATAATGAAAATTGTGATTATGAATGGAAAATTTGAGTATTTACTTATTGCTTATATATGAGTACCATGAGAAATGAATGATTGAGAAATGGAAATGTTGTTGAAAAACATATTGAGATTTTGATATTGGAGTTTGAGAATGATTGAATATGATTATTGGAAGTGTTATTCACAGGTTCCGAAGAACTGTTTTCTCCATTTTTAGCTGGTACTCTGCCGGATTTTCTATAAAATTTTCGGAACCTCAAATAAATTATAATTTCAATAAATGACTTAAATGAATTATATTTCATAAATTATATTCAAAACTATGATAAAAGTAAATTAAGGAAGAATAAAAATGATTGAGATGAAGTAGAGTGTTCTGGTACACCGCGTGACATATCTTACTCGGATATACTATAGACGGGTAAGGGGTGTCACAGAGTATATATGTGGGACTTATGTTTCCCATAACAAGTGACATGAAAATGTTATGAAACACAATTAGTACATAACATGAATTAATGAAACTATAAATACTTAATAATACTAATTTGCCTAAAGTATACCTAGACTTTTTTATATAGCACTGATCGATTCGTATACCAATTAGAGGCTACATATTGTAGTACTATCCACAGGAATAATCATCGATAGACAATATATATTTGATATGATTGTTCTACAGGCTTTATGCCTGCTTGTTGGCCATTGTGCCTAATTTTATTTCTGGCTTAATGCCTGTCCGCTGGCCTTGTGCCTAACATGATAAATGTATATATATTAGACATATGGATGTTTAACTATTATACTCCCGTGTATCCAGTCTTTATAGTTTATCATAGGTTACTTGGGCACAGATATCAGTAATAAAACTTAAATTTAAATAAGTACATGAAGAGATCACAGGTATGAGTAATAAGACTGAACATGGAATAAACGAACAAAAAAGATCATGATTAACTTAATTGCTTCTAAAGTTCTATAAATATGTAAAAGACTATAAACTCATGAAATCCATATTTCTTTATAAAGTTATACGTGGAATAATTATTTCAATTAGTTAGTTATTTTTATTTCAATTTATGCACCACTAAGTAATATGTTTAGCGCATTGGTTCTTACCACATGTAAGTATGGAATACTAGTACCAACAACAACAGCAGCAGCAGTAGTAGAGCTTAGACAGAATTTTGATCAGATCAGCTACAGAGTAGGTTGTCACCTCAGCAGTCCATTTTGGTAGGGCTCATGTATATTTAGGTTTTTGCATTTTGGTTATTGTATGTAAATAAACTAGGTACATCATTTTGTGAATGTAAATAAATTGTAAATTATTGTATACAAATTTTATATGAATGTATGAAGTTTATATGAATGAAATGAAATTTATTTTCTTGAAATTTTATAGGAGCTATGATATAATATAATGCATGGAAAATTGATATGGGCAACGAGATGTTGTATGAAAATATGAAAATGATATGAAATTGTTTGTAACAGGTAAATAATGGAACCCGCCATGTACTAATAAAACAGAGGGACTCTGTCTGGGTCTCCACAAAAATAAGATGTGATAAAAAAAAATTTTCTACACATAAGATAATATAATTAAATTAATATTGTACACGACAAGACAGTACAGGGTGCTCCGGCACCGAATGTAGCACGCTTTGCTCGGCTACACTGTAGATGGGTGAAACGTGTTACAGTTGATAACCCCAGACCGCTGGGAAACCCTAAGAAATAATTTTAAGGACCTAATTAAAAGTTTACTGAGATATAGATGACATTAAAAATGTCGAAGAAAATTTAGTGAATCGGTACAAATGAAAATGAAAATTGAAGAAATTGTCAGATTAGGGATTTAATTGGTATCACCAAAAAAGTGTAATTATAACCCGAAGAGGGGCATTTTGGTCATTTGGCACCTAGAGTTGACTTTTGACCTAAATTTCCATTAAAAATGAATAGTATTAAAATTTGATAATCCCATGAAAAATGAAATTTACATGTGTAATGTAATTAAGGAAAATAGAGGGGTATTATTTGAAAATTTATAACTTTGCTTATTATAATAATAAATTACATTTAGTGGAGTATATAAGTGGCATAAGATGATGAAGGCTTCCACTAACTCCATCATCTTCTTCAACTTTCTCTCTTGGCCAAAGTGGTGCTCTTCCTTTCCTCCATGGATGAGTTTCATGCAAGCTTCCATTTCACCATTTTCATGCCATATTTCTTGCAACTCTCTTTATGAAAAGTGATCCACACACCTTGGGAAGGCTTTAGGCAGCAACAAGAAGTGAAAATTTTGAAGTTTTACAAGGTTGGAAAATTTTATATTCAAGGTTAGTGCATAATTTTCCTTTTTTTCTTTGTTAGGCCTTGAATTGAGGTTGATATGAAGTGAATTATACATGAAATTTTAGAGAAATGATGGGTTATGAGAAGTGTTCAATTCGATAGCCTTGGTACTTTTGAGAGATTGATTTATTTTTACATGTAATTAATGGGTAATGAAGTTTAAAGTAGTAAAAATTAATTTGCATGGATGAATCATGAGATTGAAATTTTGAAATTAGGGTTTGTAACCATGAATTGGGGATTTTGTTTTATGCTTGAAACTGTCTAATTTGGCAGCTTGGATAAGCATGGATATTGATTAATTCATACATATAATTGGTGATTAATGATGTTAATTAAGGGGATTATAAGTATTAGAATTCAATTGCATGAATATGATTGAGGTGGGTAAATTGATTTAGGGTTTGAATGATTATTAACTACTTAGTGAAATTGCCCAATTTGGCAGCCTTGAGGAATGTAGGAGATGGGTAATTTCATGAATTAAATGGTGATTAATGGTGTTCATGGATATGTGGAAATGAATTAGATGTTGATATTTGAAGTTACATATACTAGCATATTGTTTTCATTCATGTGTGTGTTGTTGATTTTGACTAATTGAATTAAGGTTTTGAATTGATTATTAAAGTCTTGTGTAAACTATTGGAAATTGATTTTATTGAGATGTTTGATGATAATAGAAGTGCCTTGAATGCTATTTGAAGTAAGGGAGTTAGAGGAGAAATGAAATTGGAAGTGTTCTTTTGCTCATGTTGTGAAATTATTGAAAATAGTGTGTAATTTGAGCTATAATTGACCTTGTGTGACTCTAATTAGTATGAAGCTAATTAGAGGTGAAATATGACCTAAAACACTCCATTTTCCATGTATAAGTCATGTCTAGATTCTGTCTAGAAAGTGACCTAAAAGTTGTCCTAATCCAGATGACCAAATTGTGAACCCAGAAATTTACCAAATGAACAGTGTCCATTCCTTAGGGCATAACACACTCTAGACAGGTTCAAATGACCTGAAATTTATACCATTGGAAAGTGTAGACATAGGTCTACAACTTTTGTGAAGACACCAGAGCCCATAAATGCCATTAACCAAGTTAAATTACTTGCACAAGTTGGGACACCAAAACTGCCCAGATTTGCTAAACATAGGCTACTTTACCAGTTTTGGAAAAGAGGCCATAACTTGGTCCATAGAACTCCAAATGACATGAAACCAGTGCCAAAATTTCAATAAGGCATAAAACTACAAGATTAGTATACCAAAATCCAGAAATCAAGAGAAGTAGGTCAATTGGCTAGGTCAAGTTAGTGCATAAATTCTAGAAATGTGCATAAGTAACCATTGACTCCAGTATAGTCTTTTAAGCATATCTCCCACTAGAAAACTTCAGTTGAGATGTGCCATATAGTAATGGAAAGCTAAGAAATAGAACTAAAATGTTATTTTTGACACATTCCTCAAATTAATGAATGTACAAACCCTAAATTACAAGCCAAAGGTAATGACCTAAAGCGAGATCATGTGGAATAGGACACTTGAGTCCAATCCAGAAAGTTGACTATAATTAATTCAACAAGACTTGAAAAATTGCAACTAAAATTTTTGATTGACCATAAGACATAGGGAAACATATCCTATGAAGAATACTAGGCCTAAATATGGCAGCAACCCACTCAAATAAAATTGCAAAATTCCAAACAAAAATTGCATAGTAAGGGAACCAAAATCCAGAATTGACCTAGTTATGGTTATTTGACCATAACTTGAGTTATATAATCCAAATGATATGGTTCAAAAAGGAAAATAAAGACAAGAAATAGAGGAACAACTTCCATTGAGAAAGTGTGGCCAAATAGTAGCGACAGGTTGCTCAATTTGATATGTAAATACAAGACAGTAAAGCTAAACCTAAAGAAAGGTTCTTAAAATAACTTATTGACTTATCCCTAATAAGTCACTACATGCTAAATTACATGAAATGGGTATGTGGGATTCACTTTTCCACTATACATTAACATGAAAATTCTGTTATCACTGCATGTTAAATTACATAAAATGGGTATGTGGGATTCACTTTCCCACTATACATTGACATGAAAATTCTGTTATCACTATATGCTAAATTAAATGAAACAGAAATGTGTGACCCACTTTTCCACAATACATGAACATGAAAATTTAGTTAAATAATTATTAATGCTTAATTGCCTATAGTAAAGCTAGGCTTATATATATATATATATATATATATATATATATATATATATATATATATATATATATATATATATATATATATATATAGTTGGATCGATTGGTATACCAATTAGGGAATACAGATAGCAGCACTACCTACATAAATAAGCCTACATGAATAAGCCTACATGGATAGGCCCACATGAATAAGCCTACATAGATAGGCCTACATGAATAAGCCTATATGGATAGGCCCACATCAATAAGTTATATAAATATGTACTTAGGATTCATGTTCCCATTATAAATGACATGAATATGTCATTGGGACCTATGTTTCCATTATAATGACATGAAAATGGTATCAGAGAAAAGTAGGGACGGCGATACGTAATGCCTACAATTTCTGGGAACTCTCACGAGTGAACTGTGGCGAAGTTTGGCTCTCCGCCCAGGGGCTTGCAGGGACAGTGATATGTAATGCCTGTAAGTGCTCTGATAAGTACCTTTATTTGCCACCAAAGACAGTGAATTATTGTATCAGATGCCATTATGCATAATTGTATTTTAGGCTTTATGCCTACCCGCTGGCCTTGTACCTGACATGACAGATGCCATTGTGCATAATTGTATTTCTGGCTTTAATAGCCTGCCGCTGGCCTTGTGCCTGACATGACAGTTGTACACAGAATAGAATATTCCCGTATATCCAGTCTTTATGGACTGTTATAAGTTACTTGGGCATAAATACAATGATATGACATGAAATACACTGATATGACATGAAAAACACTGATGTGATTTTAAAGACTCTGACATGAGTTTAAAAAACAGAGAATGAAATAAATACATAGAAAAAATACTGCTAATTAATTTATTCCCAAAGTGATTTAAAATATGCAATGACCTAGAATTGTAAAAGTTACACAGAATTATTATTTATAATTATTTAGTTGAATTTTTTTAAAATTATGCACTACTAAGCAATTTGCTTAGCTCGTTGGATTTTTTATCGCGTAAGTACTGGAGACCAGACACAGTAGCCACCATAGCAGCAGCCGCCATAGTAGTACTCTGATTTCAGTTGTCCAGATTTGCTACAATCCAAAGCTCACATCATTGATGTTTATTTTGGCAGGGCCCAATGTAATTAGGGTTTTGCATTTTGGTTCATGTATATTGAAATGTGTATAAATTCTGAATATTGTAAATAAATGTAATTTATATTTTGGGATTGTAAATAAGTTTGGGAATTTTTGTATATAATTTATATATATATGAAATGAATTTCATTTCTTGAAATGATATGATATGATTATATGAATGTATGATGATATACAAGAATATGGAAATATGAGATAGATAATGAAATAATGAAATAATTTTTAACAAGTAACTAGTGGAACCCGCCAGATGCTAATAAAACATAAGAGGTTCTGCTTGGGTTTCCACAGGAAAAAATTGTGATAAAAAAAAATTCCACATGTTTTCTACTAAGTTTAAAAAAAAAAAATTAACAATGGACACGACAGAATAAAATATGGTGCTTCGGCACCGAATGTGCACTTCTTGCTTGCCTACACTATAGACGGGTGAGGGGTGTTACATAAATTTAAGTTCAATTTCATTAAATTACTCAAAACCCTAGGTTACCCAAGCTGAATAAATTTCACTCTTAAATATTCAAACATGATTTCATTCATTTCTAATGCTAATTCATTATAACTAAACTTAAATTCAAGAAATCTAAAGTAAACTTAGCTTGAACATAAACTTACCTCAATAGGTGATTTTCAATCTTCAAAATCCTTCAAATTTTCTTGAGTTTCTTCCTTCCAATCTTCCAATCATAGACTAATTAGAGGTTTTCTAGGGTTTAATCATGGAAATTAGTGGGGAAGATCAAGGTTTCAAGAGCTTAAATGGTTGAAAATGGTGGAAGGGAGGAGGAGATGGGAGCCGGCCATGAGGAAGAAAGAAATGGATTTTTGTTTTGATTTTTAATTGTCTTTTGTCTTCTTATATACCAAGATAATTATCCATAATTAAATAATTTAAAATTATAATTTTTAATTGTGTCATGGTGATATTATTATGATGTCATAATTACAAAATTCTAATTTCCAAATTCCTTTCCATGCACTTCTTCATTTTTTAAATTTCTTTCAATATTTTAATCTCACACATTTTAGTGGACATTTAGGTCAAATATCAACTCTTGAAGTGAATTGATCAAAATACCCCTCATTGGGTTATAATCCATTTTTTTCTATAATTCCTGATGAATCCTTAGGCTATGATTCACTTAATTGTGCTTCTTTTTCAATTTTCCCAAAATTTCTAAATTAATCCTTGATTAAGGATTCTACAGAATTCCACATGAATCTAGGATAGCAACTGGTCTTATAGCCACTTCCGTGTAGGTTACCCATCGTCAAGAACTAGGCTCCTTTAACCAATTTGTGCTTCATTTCTCTTATTTTAATCCAACCTCATTTAATTTTTATTAATTTAATTTATGACTTCTCTTAGTAATTTAATTATGATTTTCAATATTCTAACTATCTAAATCGACATTGGTCGCCGGAACAGTAGAATGTATGAAACTATTTAATCTGAGAGTGTTACATCTTGGGCATGGTTTGGCTAGCTAGGCATCACGCAATGATTGACTGTAGAATGAAGACAATCACTTTTGGCCTTCCCTAGTATGAAGATGTGGTAATACATGGAGAGAGACAGTTATTACCATCAAATCTTATTTTAGTTGCATTTGCTAGGAGAATGATTCGAAAGGGGTGTGAAGCTTACCTAGCTCATGTGATAGACACCCAAGTAGGGAGTCCAAATTTGAAGGATATCTCTACAGTATGTGATTTTCTGGATGTTTTTCCTAAACAGTTGCCAAGATTGCCTCCAGAAAGAGAGGTGCAGTTTGAAATTGAGGTGATGCTAGGTGTGGATCCAATCTCTATTACTCTATATAGAATGGCACTTGCTAAGTTTAAAGAGTTGAAGGTGCAGTTAAAAGGGTTGCTAGATAAGGGTTTTATTCGACGTAGTGTGTCACCTTAGAGAGCACCAGTGTTGTTTGTCAAGAAGAAGGATGGTACTCTCCATCTGTGCATCGACTATAGACAATTGAACAAGGTGACAATAAAGAATAGATATCCTTTTCCATGAATAGATAATTTGTTCGATCAACTAAAAGATGCAGCTATATTCTCCAAGATAGATTTGAGATCGGGATATTAACAATTGAAGGTGCAAGAGTAGAGTATTCCTAAAACTGCTTTCAGAACTCGGTATGGCCACTATGAATTTCTGGTGATGCCATTCGGGTTGACTAATGCTCTGACTGCTTTTATGGACCTGATGAACACTATCTTCAGGCCATATCTTGAGCAGCTTGTGATGGTATTTATAGATGATATCTTGGTGTATTCGAAGAATGCAGAAGAGCATGATAAGCACCTGAGGATTCTGTTGCAGAATTTGAGGGAGAAACAGTTGTATGCCAAACTGTCTAAATGTGAGTTTTGGCTCAAGGAGATTGCCTTTTTGGGGCATATTATATCAGCAGAGGGTATCAAGGTGGATCCCAATAAAGTAGATGTCACACCTTACCCCTCTGTAAAGCATAACATGATCTCGTAGAATACCTAACGAACTACCGAACTTCACCTATCGATAATTCATTAAGTACACTACAAGGGATTTTAAAACCATTTTCTTACATTTTGGAAGTGGTGAGCATTTTGGTAGGAATTAAAATCATTTATTCAAAGCTTAAAAACTAGTAAAAATTTTTGTCCATTTTTATTTTTCCTTAAATTTTATAAAAATTTCGGCAGAGTGCCGTCTGTATTTTGAGAAAACAATTCTTCAAATAACTGAGAAAAACACTTCCAATAAAATTTCCACAACTCCCAACATCCAAATAATCTCAAGTCAACACAATTCAATTCATTCCACAATTCAACAAAAATTTATCAACTTAAAATATTTCATAACTTCATTCACAGTACATATAGTATGAAATTCACAAAAAGAAAATCCAAAATAACATTATTAAATTTATTATACAACTGCTCAACTTTACATTGATACATAGAACATTACAATGTTTATATCAAATAATTATAAGGGTATAAATAAATACCCGTACAAAAGTGATCAAAGAAGTTTTTGCCAATCCAGCAACTCACTCTGCTGCTTTTTCCTTGCCCTTATCTGCGATAGCAAAATAAGCTATCGCTGAGTATAAAAATACTCAGTGGTGCACAATAAAAATTGAAATGCAGTACATAAAACATTCCTTGACAAATTCACAATTTGAATATTTCATAATCACATTTCACAATTTATCAAAACTCATTATAGCACAATTTTGATCAAATAATTTAATAAATACAGTATTGCTAATTCATACACAACTTAAGCCATGACACAAATTTCCAATCAATGTCATGTTGTACACCACGGCAAAGAAATCTACAACCCCACTAATCGAAATCAATGAGGGTGGTGGCTAGCTAGCTAATGAGTACTCATCCGATCTACAACCTCAACTGGTCAACCAGAGAGGGAGGTAAATAATCAATCTCAACCCCATAAATGGAGGAGGAATAATAAGGCACTGTCATGCTAAGTGTGAATCAGAAATCCATTTCAAACATTTTATTCAAATATTGCATACAAAAATCAAATCAATTTCCAAAGTTACAATTTCATCACAAAGTGGCAACACAAAAGTTCTTAAACTCATAATGTGTACTAAATCAATTTTTCAAGGATAAAATGTTGAAATAGGGTTTATTGTGCACAAACCTGACGTGAGTCGTCTCTAGGCCTTGATTCAGTCTCTCAGACTCTTCGAGTTTCTTTTTCAGCTGAAACACAAAATTTATAGTGTCTCAGTATCTTTACTTCATAACAATTCCAATAACTAATTTCAATATGTTTAAACTTACATTCTTGCAATTTCATGTTGAGTTTACTATTTATGGTTCTATTCAAGTAAATTTGTTGACTTTCTAAGGCTTAATAGGTATGGGAACTCCAACTTCACCCACATACCACATTTTGATCACCAATTTTGTTGGTTTTGGTTGTTTTCTCAAAACTTAGGTCTTTTAGGCAAAATTGCTAATTTTCAGTTTTAGTGTCTTATGTTGCACTGTTTCATTGGTCATTTTACTGTTAGAATTGGGCAACATTTTCTGCTTAGAAATTGTCCCTTAATGTCTTAACTTTATTCTCCTTTTTGAATCACTCCATTTGGAGTTTTGTAGCTCAAGTTATAGCCATTTGAATCTTGGCTGCCGAATTGAACTTAACCCAGATTTCTAGGCACTAAACTGGTTCTGGCAGTTTTAGGTCACCAATTTTGGGTGGCTAAATGACTTGGTTAAGGGCATAATTTTGTTTTGTGTTCTTCATGAAAGTTTTAGGTCTATATTTCATCTTTCCACTGGTAAAAATTCAGGTCATTTAGACCCGGCTAGCCCATGTTATGGCCAAATGAATAAATACTGTTCATTTGGTTATTTTTGTACAAGTCAGATTGCCTAATCTGGATTTGGTCAATTTGTTCACTAGGTTTGGTCACTTTTTGGGCATGATTCCTAAATGAAAAATGTTCCATTTTGTGTCTATTTTCATTCCAAGTTGGTCTCATACCAATTGGACTTGTAAATTTTCAGTTTTGGTCCCTCAAAGGGACCTTGGTCCTACTGCCTACAGCATGACCCTAAACAATCCGAATTTGCAATTGGTTCCAACACTTCTAACATACTCCAATTGGTCACGAATGACCATTTCTCACCTCAAACCAAGTCCAACACACCATTTAATACATTCCCATATTTTTATCTCTAAAACCCTAGATGCCAAAACCCTAGTTCAAGCCATTGATCAATTCCTTAATCAAATCATTACACTAATCACATATTCAACCTTATTTAAGCTCTAATTCATGTTTAGTTTAACTAAACACTATCAAATCCAACACCCTATCAAGCTGGCCGAATTCACATATGGTCCTTCAACAAAAATTTTCTTTTCATTTAAAGTTTATTTCCAAGTTCAATAAGTTAAAAATGTAAGAATCAAACTAAAAGTGTTAAGTTTGCTTACTAACCTTACTTTGGATTTCCAAAACTTCAATTCCCTTCTTCTTTTCTTCTTTCTTTCTTGCTCAAGCTTCTTTTCAAGACTAAAAAACCAATTTTAATTAAGGGGACTATGGGATTTATGGCTAGATCAAGTGGTTCTTCAAGCTCAAAATGAGCTTTAATGGAGGAAAGTGAGGGTGAAAAAGAGAGAGGTGAGTAACGGCAATGAAGAAGATGACTTCTCTTTTTTTTTTTCTTTTTCTTTTCTTTTTTTTTTATGTCTTTAGTCTTATGAAAGACCACAAATTACCATAAATGCAATTTTTAATTATAATATTTATGGCATCATGCATGATGTCATGCATAATGTCATCTTTTTTCACCTTTTCCATTTTCCTTTTATTTTTCTATTTATTTTTCCATTAGTTCTTTAATTTAATTTTTGATTCTGAAATTTTCTTTTCTCTGATTTTATTTGACATTTAGGTCAGGAGTCAACTCTCAGGCTCAATTGACCAAATTGCCCCTCGCTGGTTCAACCCGGTTTGCAAATAATTTAATATTTCTTTCGGCTCCCTGACCTAATTATTTGACTGACTTAACAATTCTTTTTCTTGATTTTCTCTTTTCCATTGTGTTCGCAATAGTCCTAAGGACCGCAGCTTCATATTTTACGGTTCAAAATTTGAGTTTAAATCGACTTCGCAATCCTTCCCGAGAAGGTCACCCATCGCTGTGACTCTCAGCTCATTTAACTTCTTATGTTCTGTTTTTCTTATTTATACTTAACTAATTGGAAATTACTAATTATTTGTGTTTAGGGCTTATCTAGTTGTCTTAAGTGTGGTTCTAATCCCATTAATTATCCAGACCGACACCGGTCACCGGAATAGTGAAATATACCAGGCTATATAAATAGGGGTGTTACAATACTCACCCCCTTAAAATAAATTTTGTTTCAAAATTTTACCTGGTATCAATTTTTGAACAGCTGTGGGTGCTGTCTCCTCATGTCCTCCTCTCGTTCCCAAGTATTCTTGGCCCAAATGATGGTTCCAAAGCACTTTCACTAACGGTATTTGCTTGTTCCTTAGCTGCTTCACCTCATAAGCCAAAATCTCTATGGGTTCTTCCTCATATGTGAGGTCTAGATTCACTTCAATTTCTTCTACCGGTAGTACATTAGATGGGTCTGATCGATACCTCCTCAACATAGACACATGGAAGACATTATGTATCTTCTCTAACTCTGGAGGTAGTGCCAATTGATATGCCAAAGGACCCACTCTTTCCAGAACCTCATAAGGTCCAATGAAACGAGGACTTAGTTTCTGCTTCCTGCCAAATCTCATAATCCTCTTTTAAGGGGAAACCTTGAGGAATACTTTGTCACCCACTACATATTCAATATCCCTTCTCTTCAGATCAACATAGGACTTCTAACGGTTTGATGCAGTCTTAAGTCGATCTCTAATCACCCTGATTTTCTCCTCAGTCTGCTAAACAATTTCGGGCCCAATCATCTTCCTTTCACCCACATCATCCCAACACAATGGGGTTCTACATTTTTTGCCATACAAGGCTTCATATGGAGGCATCCCAATGCTTGATTAGTAGCTGTTGTTGTAAGAAAACTCAATTAAAGGCAAGTGTGTGTCCCAACTGCCCTCAAACTCAATCACACAAGCCCGTAGCATGTCCTCTAAGATCTGAATTACCCTCTCAGATTGGGCATCTGTCTGTGGGTGGAATGCAGTACTGAAGTTCAATCTAGTTCCTAGGGCTCTCTGAAGACTACCCCAGAATCTAGATGTGAACCTAGGATCTTTGTCTGATACGATGGATACTGGCACTCCATGCAGTCTCACAATCTCATCTATATACAACTTAGCCAATCTTTCTAAATTGTAGTCCATCCGAACTGGCAGAAAATGAGCAGACTTGGTCAGTCTGTTAACAATGACCCAAACCGCATCATGACTCTTCTGTGTCCTTGGAAGTCTCATCACAAATACATAGTTATTCTCTCCCATTTCCATTCTAGCACTGGTAGTGGATGTAATAACCCAATTGGTACTTGGTGCTCTGCCTTCACTTGCTGACAAGTTAGGCATTTGGAAACAAATTCGACCACATCTCTTTTCATACTCATCAACCAGTAATGCTCCTTTAGCCCTCTATACATTTTTGTACCACCAGGGTGCATGGCAAAAGGAGACTCATGTGGTTCCTTCAAAATGATCTGCCTCAAATCAACATCATTAGGAACACACATTCTGTCCTGGTGTAGCAATAGACCATCATCTCTTATTGAGAAGTTTGGTTTCTTGCCCTGCTGGACTTCTTCTAACAGCCTTTGATACTTCTGATCATTCTGAGCAGCCATTATGATCTGATCAATCAACACTGGCTGTACATGCCATGCAACTGTTGTCTACCCCTCATCATTAATCTCTAAACTGGCATGTAATGATCTCAACTCATATACCATAGAAAAAGGAGTAACCCGTAGACTTGCCATAGTCTTGCGACTTAAGGCATCAGCCACAACATTAGCTTTCCCTGGCTGATAGTCTATCAGACAATCATAGTCTTTTATCAACTCTAACCATCTCCTCTGTCTCAAATTCAACTCTTTATGGGTGCCCAAATACTTCAAACTCTTATGATCTGTGTAGATGTAGCACTTCTCCCCATACAAATAATGTCTCCAGATCTTAAAAGCAAACACAATAGCTACAAGCTCCAAGTCATGTGTTGGATAATTCCTCTTATGCGGTTTTAGCTAGTGTGATGCATAGGCAATGAAATTTCGATCTTGCATCAATACACAGCCTAACCCATTGTGAGAAGCGTCGCTGTAAATTGTATATTCTTTACCTGGAGTAAGTAAATTCAGGACTGGAGCCTCGGTCAAACATTTCTTCAATTCAACAAAACTCTATTGGCATTTATTCGTCCACTGAAATTTCACATCTTTCCTAAGCAGCTTGGTCAATGGAGATGCCAACATGGAGAATCCTTTTACAAATCTACGGTAGTATCCAGCTAATCCCAGAAAACTGTGAATCTCCATGATGTCACACCCTACCCCTCTGTAAGGCATAACATGATCCCGTAGTATACCTAATGAATTACCAACTCCGTCTACTGATAACCCATTAAATATACTACAAGGGATTTTAAAAACTTTTCTTACTTCTTTTACCGTGGTGAGCACTATTTAAAGGTGTTAAAAACTTTGGTGAACTGAAGTGAAACAACTAACTCATTTGATTTATTTGGAATTTCTGTAAAAATTTTGGCAGAGTGCTATCTGTATTTTGGACAAAACAGTTCTTCAGAAAACCTGTAAAAAGTACTTCAATAATTTTCCAAATCTCAACTCCAATACATTTCTCAACACAACAATTTATCAACTCAATTCCATAGAAATTTTTCAAAGTCTGAGATAAGGAAATATAATACAGCTTTTACAATCCAAAACAACTCATAATTATTTTACAACTTCAAGGTACCATTTAATTTACAACTGCTCAAAACCAAAACAATATGTACATACAGTGTCATACATTACAGTACAAAATGCAAAATATTGGTATACTCATTATACCCCAAAAATCTCTCGCTGGAGGTATATGCAGCCTAGTCTGCTGCCCTGTCTATCTCTCTACCTGCGATAACAATTAAAAAGCTATCGCTGAGACAATGTCTCAGTGGTGCACAACATTAACCAAATACAATTTAAATCACAATTCATAAGTCATGTAAATAGTGGATACTTAAAATCATAGTTAAATTCAAGACAATAAATGTCAACAAGAATTTAAACTCCATTTGTCAATATCACAATAATTTTCCATAAGTCAGATCATGTTTGAATTCAAAAGACAGTATATGTCAATGAGAGTTTAAATCAATTTCACAATCTCACAATACATAATAATGCAATTTAGTCGAACAATTTAAGAATACAGTGTTGCCAATTCATTCACAACTTAAGCCATGACACAAATTTCCGATCAATGCCGTGTTGTACACCACGACAAAGCAATCACAACCTCACTAATTGAAATCAATGAGGAAGGGGAGCTAGCTATATAATGAGTACTCATCCGATCACCTCAACTGGTAAACCAGAGAGGGAAAATAAACGATCACGACTCCATAAATGGAGAAGGAAAATAAACGATCACAACCCCATAAATGGAGAAGGAATGATACGATACTGTCATGCTAAGTGTGAACACAAAATCAATTCCAAACATTTTATTCAAATGATTCGTGAGAATCCAATAAATTTCCAAACTCATAGTTTCATTCACAAAATGGCAACACAATTCATAATTAACTTCAATTTTCACAAATCACACTAAACTAACTTTCCCACAATTTCAAACCATTTACAATGCTTTTAAGCAATAAGTATCCATCAATATCATTCAAACAATTTCTCACAGTTTCAAATCATTTACAATGCTTTTCAAGCAATAAATACCCATTCAAAGACATTTCCACAATTTAAAACAATAATGTACAAATAGTTAATATTTATTTCAATTGAAAAATTCAAAAGAAATATTCGTTGTGCACAAACACAATTTAAAACAATAATATACAAATATTCAATATTTATCTCAATTGAAAAATTCAAAAGCAATAGCCGTTGTGCACAAACCTCTGATATTTGTCTCCTGGTCCTGACTCAGTATTTCTTTCCCTTTTGCTGAGTCCTTGTTAACTGAGAAACACAATTTGAAGTGTTTCAGTACCAAATTAAACTGTCTCTATCGATGGTGTTTGGTAAATAATGCACTGAACTCAATTATTCACTTAATCACCTAATATACCGACCCTCGTTGCGTTTTAGGTAAATTAAGTTTTAGTTTCCTTAATATGTCACATTCGATAATGTTTTAGGATTGGTACGTGTTACCAAACTCATTTCCTGGTTTAGTGCATTTTAATGCAATTTGCTGGATTCCGGGACACTGGTTTGACCTAACCGGACGATCTAGTTCCCTCGGTTTTTGGGTCTCGGTCGAAACTACAAACTTGTAGATCTAGGTCTTATTGCACGCGGGGCAAAATTTCAGGTCAATCCGAGTTAAGTAGACCGAGTTATGGTCATTATACTATTGCTGGTCAAATGGTACCATTTTAGGTCAATTTTAGGTCAAATTGGTCAATTCTGGTTCGGCCAGTTTTTGGACCCGAACTTGTGCAAGTTGTTTGACTTGCTTATGGTCATTTCTGGGATTTGGTGTCTTCATAAGACTTGTAGGTATGGGTCTTAACTATTCTTGGTCAAAATTTCAGGTCAATTGGACCTGGTTTGAGTGAGTTATGGCCTAAACACTCACTGCTGCCCAAATGGTCAGTTTTTAGGTCTCAAGTGTACCTAATCCGAATTGGTCATTTTTTCACATCACCTTGCAAGCAGAATTTTGGTATGGTTTCTCAATGAAAGTTGGCACATTTTGTGCCTAGTTTCACCTCAAATTGGTCTCATACCAATTGAGGTTACACATTTAAGGTCATAGGTTAAAATGTACACTGCCCTCAATATGCCTTTCACACCCCACTTCAAACACATATTTACTTTGCAAAGTTTACTTCCATACCCTACCAATCTGTTTTGGTACATTACCAAAAGCATTATCTACTTTACATTAACATTATTTTGGGCAGATTACCATTACCCTCAACACACCAAATATCATTCACAATTACAATTTCTAATTACCATTACAAACACACCTAACCATGACAAATTTTACATACACTTTACAATATCAATCTACATACATCTCATCAACCTTCTAGGTCAATATTCTGCCCACACTTCCTTCAATATATACCATTACTCAAGTGTCCCCAAGCTGCCGCAAACCATTCTTCAACATTAAAGTGCCATCCAATTTACCAATTCCCATCCAAGTGCATAAATCACCATATAAACATGAAATAATTCACTAGGTTACTAATTCATCATGATCAACACCATTTCTCATCAATTATATGCACAAATATCTCATCAAAAACATGACTCATGGCTGTCCAAAATGAAAACAACAATAACCCTTCAAACTCAAAATTTTCCTTCACCAAACCAACACCCATAACATGAACATAAACTTAACAAAGGAATTCTCAAAAATTGTAAACTTACCTTTAATTGTAACTTGCTAAACCTTCACCAAACTTCTCAAAATTGGTATCAATATCTTTCTTGTGATGTGTAGACCATTTTTCATAAAGCTACTTAAGGGATTGGAGTTGAAAATGGGGAGATAAGAAAGCTTGCATGAAAAATGGCTATAGAGGATTTCTTTTCCTCTTCAATTCGGCATGGGTTATGGAATGAAGAAGATGACCCTTTTGAGTGGGAAGAATCTGCCCACTAATGAATATATTTAACCATTTTAATGTTCTTAGTGGACCACTAAACAATTTAAATCATATTTTAAGGTAAACTTTCACTTAATCCCACATTAAGCCCTTGATTTTAGTTATTTGTATTAGGTACCACTAAATTAATTTTTCATTTCATTTTCTAAGTGTAATATTATTTATTTTTAATGGAAATTTAGGTCAAAAGACAATTCGGGGTGTCAAATGACCATAATGCCCCTGTTCGGGTTACGTTCGATTTTTCTAGATACGGTTTTGTCTGTTTTTCGATTTCTCACTTTTCTGTGTACTAATTATTTAATTATACTTTGATCTTTCTAATGATATTTATTCTTCAATAAGGTTCTATTTATGTCCTAAAAATGTTTTCCGTGGTTCCTCAGCCAGTAATCAACGGTCCACGCCGTGACTTCCCGGTGTGGTCACCCATCGCTAGGTTTTCGGCTCGCTTAACTTGGTGACATTTCTTTGCTATTATTTTTTCTTTGTTTTTCTTGTATTTTCTTTTCTTGTATTTCATTATTTATGTCTCCTCACTCATATCGAAGTATGGTTCTAGGCATCCTAGCTGTCCGGACAACACTGGTCACTGGAGCAGTAGAACGCACTACCGAACTTAGGGGTGTTACACATGATATTTTTGGGTGGCTTTCAATTAAGGACAACTTCTGTCTTGCTAGGATCCACCTTAATACCCTCTGCTGATACAATGTGTCGCAAAAAGGCTATCTCCTTTAGCCAAAATTCACACTTCGATAATTTGGCGTATAGCTGTTTCTCCCTCAAAGTTTGTAGTACAATCCGCAGATGTCTATCATGCTCTTCTGCACTCCTCGAATAGATCAACATATCATCTATGAATACCACAACAAACTGGTCAAGGTATGGTCTAAAGATAGTGTTCATTAGATCTATAAAAGCAGTTGGAGCATTAGTTAACCCGAATGGCATGACCAAGAACTCATAATGGCCATAGCGGGTTCTGAAGGTCATTTTAGAAATACTCTGCTCTTGTAGTTTCAGCTGATAATAACCTGATCTCAGGTCAATTTTGGAGAACACAGCTGCACCCCTTAACTGATCAAACAAGTCATCAATACGGGCAATGGGTATCTGTTCTTTATTGTCACCTTATTCAACTACCGATAGTTAATGCATAACCGGAGAGTGCCGTCCTTCTTCTTTACAAACAACACTAGCTCTCCCCAAGGTGACACACTAGGGCGAATAAAGCCCTTGTCAAGCAGCTCTTGCAACTGCGCTTTCAATTCTTTCAATTTTACAGGTGTCATTCTATATGGTGTTATGGAGATTGGGTCCACACTAGGCATAACATCAATCTCAACCTGCACTTCTCTTTCTGGATGTAATCCTGGCAATTCATCAGGAAACACATCCGGAAAGTCACATACTGTGGGGATGTCTCTCAATGCTGGACTACCCACTTGGGTGTCTATCACATGCGCCAAGTACGCTTCACACCCCTTCCTAATCATTTTTCTGGCTAGCGCAGCTGAAATAATGTTTGAAGGTAATAACTGCCTCTCCCCATGTATTACTACATCACCATACTGAGGGAGACCAAAAGTGATTGTCTTCAGTCTACAGTCAATCATTGCATGATGCCTGGCTAACCAATCCATGCCCAAGATAATGTCATAATATCTAAAGGGCATTTCAATCAAATAAGACAGAAAAGTGTGTCCTTGGATCACTAGAGGACAATCACTGCATTGTCACACCCTATCCCTCTGTAAGGCATAACATGATCCCATAGTATACCTAATGAATTACCAACTTCGTCTACTGATAACCCATTATATACACTACAAGGGATTTTAAAACTTTTCTTACTTCTTTTTACAGTGGTGAGCACTATTTACAGGTGTTAAAAATTTTTTTGAACTTAAGTGAAAGAGCTAACACATTTGAATTATTAATAATTTCTGTAAAAATTTTGGCAGAGTGCCATCTATATTTTGGACAAAACAGTTCTTCAAAAACCTGTAAAAAGCACTTCAATATTTTTCTCAATCTCAAACTCCAACATAATTCAACACAATACGGTTTTCAACTCAAATCCACCATAATTTTTCAAAGACTGAGATTAAAGAAATATAGTATAAATTTTACAAGCCAAAATAACTCATCATTTAATTTACAACTTCAATGTACAATTTTAATTTACAACTGCTCAAAACCAAGAACAATATATACATACAGGGAACATACATTACAGTACAAAATGCAAAATGTGGTATACTCAATATACCCGATGATCTCTCAGTGTAGTACTAGCAGCCTAGTCTGTTTGCCTTGTCGATCTGTCCACTGCGGCGGACAATGATGAAAGCTATCACGAGTAAAATTTACTCAGTGGTGCACAATAACAATTTGAAATGCGATACATAAATCTTTTATTGACAATTCACAAATCAAATAGTTCACAATTCCATTTCACAATTTACAAAGTTCATATAACATAAATTTGATCAAATAACTGAGTAACACAGTTTTGCCAATCAATAACACAATTTGATCAAATAACTGAATAACACTGTTTTGCAATCCATAACACAATTTGATCAAATAACTGAATAATACAGTTTTGCCAATCAATAACACCATTTGATTAAATAACTGAATAATACAGTTTTGCCAATCAATAACACCATTTGATCAAATAACTGAAGAATACAGTGTTGTCAATCAATATCACAATTTAGTCCATGACACAATTTTTTTGGCACATGCCGTGTTGTACACCACGACAAGACACACTCACCCCAATAATCGAAATCAATGAGGGAGGAAGCTAGCTGAATAATGAGTACTCATCCATACTCACCTCAGACTGGAAAGTCAAAGATGGAGGAACATAATCACACTCACCCCAGACTAATAAGTCAAAGAGGGAGGAATATATCACATTCACCCCATAAATGGAGGAGGAACATAGTAACAGTGTCATGCCAAGTGTGAATCAAAACAATTTCAAATCATAATATTTCATACAAATCATAAATCACAGTTTATCTCAAAATTTCCATTTGCAAAGTTGGCAACACAATAATTTCCAAATAATATTCCCAAAACCAAAGCAATCAAAAATTATTCATAACTCGTTTCTCCAAATAAATTTGCTAGTAAAATCAGTGAATATAAAAGTATTGTGCACGGACACAATTTAAAAGTATAATGTTCAATTAAATTTTTAAGTAGAAAATGAGAAGTCAAAATTATTGTGCACAAACATAATTTAAAACAATGACATACAAATAATCATAATTTATTTCAATTGAAAAATTCAAAAGAAATACTTATTGTGCACAAATACAATTTAAAACAATAACATATAAATAATCGTAATTTATTTCAATTAAAAAATTCAAAAGAAATACTTATTGTGCACAAACACAATTTAAAACAATAACATATAAATAATAGTAATTTATTTCAATTAAAAAATTCAAAACAAATACTTATTGTGCACAAACCTCTGATAACTGTCTCCTGGCCTTAACTCAGTGTTTCCTTCCCTTTCCCTGAGTCTTTGCTAACTGAGAAACACAATTTGAAGTGTTTCAGTACTTATTTAAACTGTCTTTAACGATAATGCTTGATAATTAATTCACTGAATTCTATTATTTGCTTAGTCAACCTAAAATGTCGACCCTCGATGTATTATAGGTAAATTAGGTTTTAATGTTGCTAATATGTCACATTCGATAGTCTTTTAGGGTTGGTACATGTTACCAAATTAATTTTCATATATCTTGCATTTTCTTGCAATTTGCTGGATTACCGGATACTAGTTTGACCTAGCCGGACGACCTAGTTCCCTCGGTTTTCGGGTTTCAGTTAAAACTACAAACTTGTAGGTCTATGTCTTATTGCGCGCGGGGCAAAATTTCAGGTCATTCTGAGTTATGTAGACCAAGTTATGGTCATTTTACTATTGCTGGTCAAAATGCATCAAAATTGGTCACTTTAGGTCACTTTAGGTCAATTTTGGTTCAGCCAGTTTTTAGACCCGAACTTGTGCAAGCTGTTTGACTTGCTTATGGTCATTTTTGGGCTTTGGTGTCTTCATAAGACTTGTAGCTATGGGTCTTAACTATTCATGGTCAAAATTTCAGGTTAATTGGAGCTGTTTTGAGTGAGTTATGGCCTAAACACTAACTACTGCCCAATTGGTCAATTTTCAGGCCTTATTTGCACTTAATCCGGATTTGGTCATTTTTCAAGCTACCTTGCAAGCAGAATTTTGGCAAGCTTCCTTCATGAAAGTTGGCACATTTTGTGCCTAGTTTCACCTCCAAATGGTATCATACCAATTGGAGCTACACACTTAAGGTTCTAGGCTCGAAACACAAACTGCCCTATGCATTTTATTCATACTCATCAAAGATCACCTTTAACCCTTACCAAACTTCACCTTTATGCCATTTCTGGTTTGTACCCTAACCTAAACATATTTCACAACATTTTATTGATCATTTTGGCAGCTTACAATCACATTCAACATACACCATTAAGTGCAGAATTTGTCAAATTCAATTACAACAATTTAACTACCTATTCATGCTCATTTACATGTCCAATTTCACACCATCACACATATACCCAAACTGCCATCACAACTAACACAATTCAACATTAATATTCCATCATCCAAACATGAAATAACATCCTTATGGTTCACCCAACCAGGCTGCCAATTCATGCATTACATTCCATTAATTCCCAAGCTTCAAATTTCAAATACACATCCACATATACTAAGTATACTTCACCCAAATAATTTCCTACACACATATACATTTAATCAATCCTTTAATCTACCATTTAGAAGCAAGAATAAGCTGTCCTCAAAGTTTTTCCATGGCTGCCAAAAGTACACATCCCCTTTAAACATCAAACCTCAAAAATTTCTCCATAAATCAAGTACCCATAACATCCTTACAAACTTTAATAAAACAATAATAAAAAACTCAAACTTACCACTTTGGAAATTCTTCAAAACTCCACAAAAACATTCATTTCTTGCTGCCTATCTACTGCCCATGGTGTGAGGATCATTTTTCATGAAGACACTTGCAAGAAATCAAGGCTTGATCATGGAGAACTTGAGCTCCATGCATGGTGCGGCCATGGAGTTTATTTGGGAGAAATCTTCACTTCGGCAATGGAAGGGAATGAAGGTTGAAGATGAGTTTATAGATTTGTTAGTAGAGTTACACCTGCCCATTTAGTGGTTGTTTAACCCCTTAGTGCTCCACTCACCATAAATAATGATATTATATGTTTAAATGTGTTAATTACTCAATTTGAATCCCATTTTTGATATTTACATTAGGTACCACTAATTAAATTTTTCATGACATTTTCCAAATATAATATCATGTATTTTCAATGGACATTTAGGTCAAAAGACAACTCGAGATGTCAAATGCGCACACTGCCCCTATTCGGGTTGCATTCTCAATTTTTCGGTAACACCGGGTTTTGTCCGTTTTTCGATTTCTCACTTTTCTTTGTACTAATTAATTAATTTTTCTTTGATATTTCTAATGGTATTTATACTTCAGTAGGTGTCTATTTAAGTCTTGAAAATAATTTTCAGGGTTCCCTGCGGTCCAGGGCTAGTCAACGGTCCACGCCGTGACATCCCGGTGCAGTCACCCATCACTAGGGTTCTCGGCTCGCTTAACTTGGTTGCATTTCATTACTATTATTTTTCCTTTGTTTTTCTTGTGTTTTCTTTTCTTGTATTTCATTATTTTATGTCTCCTCACTCATATCGAAGTGTAGTTCTAGGCATCCTAGCTGTCCGGACAACACTGGTCACTGGAACAATAGAACGCACTACCGAACATAGGGGTGTTACAATTCTCCCCCCCTTGAATAAATTTCGTCCGTGAAATTTTACCCAATAGCCATCTTACAATAGTCATACGTTTATTTTCTCCTTTCTTTATGATCGTATAATCTTCTTTCTCTCAAATTTGTATAAGACTTTTAACAATCTAATACAATATTTAATTTGTTTGTATAACACCAATCTTCTCGTACTATTGTGCTGTCTAACATTTCAGTTCATGTTCCTTCTTGGATGACCCTTTGAGGTCATGTTAGAATGATTTATCTAGTCATTGGTCCTCTGACCATTCTAGTCAATAGTCTTCCTCACATTCGTAACATTTCTTTGTTATGTCTGAACCAACTGTTCAAATTTTTACTTCCCCAATTCTTTTTATCTATTAATATTCTATAACTTACTTCCTTTTGTATTAAACTATAACCTTTCGATATTCTAACTTTTGAGTTTTAACTCCCTAAGTAGGATTTTCAAACTTATTTCTAATAATTAAATTCTGTTCTGGCATAACTATACCAAAACATATGCCATTGGCAACTATTCTCATCTTGGTGTACTATCAAGTAGTACGTAGCTCTACACAATAATCTCAAGTCGATCAGAATCTGCGACTACAAGTATAAACATCAAGAACATTGCATAGTTACTACGATACATCCCAATAGATCAAACTTTCCTATCTTTTATCCTTTTCGAATTCACTAATATCCCAAACTTATTATGATTACAATATCCATTAACAATTAATAATAGTAACATGCTTACCCTCATCTAGAGCAATTCTATTACTGTAACTTACTTTTACGTCCTCTTTCCTTACATTAAGTAGGCTTGCCGTTTAGCTTTATAATTTATGGTGTGTTAGAAAATACTTTTCGCCGATAAACTCTTTCAAAACTAATTTCACTTATTATCACAATCCTTATCTTAAAGGACTAATCACTAATGCATCAAAATTTATTCCCCTGTAAAGGAATAACAACAGAACATATAGTTCTAACACTAACATAAAAGTATGCAAACTCCAGGTCAAACAATACATATATATATCTTAGTTACTAATTGAGAAAGTACCAGCAACAATGTCAAAAGTCTAAGCCTCTTCTCTCTGCCGTATAGCGTATACTCCAGCTGGAGCATCACCCTGTTCTAGCTGATTCACATTACTCTGACTTTTAGGTGTACTACCCCTACCTCTACCTCTGCCTCTACTAACTGATGGTGAATTCATTGGGGTAGAAACTTGGGTTGATCCCTTTGGTGTAGTAAATGATCCAGAACGACATGGATTTACACAATCCCTAGCAAAATGACCAGTCTCTCCATAATTAAAACATGCTTGTAGGGCTCTATAACATACCCCACTATGTGGCTTACCACAAGTTTCACAAAGTCGATCTGACAGCGCATTTCTGGGTTTCTATTGAGTTTGCTGATCGAATCGAGGTGGTTTCTGTCCAGAAGATCTATCTCTACCGGACTTCTTACTACCTCTGTTGTATCCCCCAAAGTTTTTCCTCTTTCCAGTAGGACCACTAGAACTCTGTTCTACTGACTTTCCCTCTTTTTCTGTCTTCTCTAATTTTTTTTTTTCTCAGGAGCCTCTTCAGATTCAATTCTTTCTAATTTTAGTGCTTGAGAAATAAGTTCAGAGAAGTTGTTATGTTTGAATTCGACCACTTGTAATCTTATACTAGGCTTTAAGCCGGTTACAAACCTCTTACATCTCTCCCTACTGGTAGAAAGTAGACTTACTGCATAATGGCTTAGGCGGGAAAATTCCCTTTCATATTCAGCCATCGATCTAATCCTCTGTTTCAGACTTAGGAACTCTTGTAGCTTCTGGTCTACATAAGCATCGGCGACATATTTTTGTCTGAATTCCCTGAGAAAGTCATTCCATGTTAGCACTGCAGGTTCTACCAGACTATGGGGAATAGTTTTCCACTAGTTATAAGCATCCCCCTGTAGCAAAGATACTGAGTATTCAAATCTGAGCTCTTCCGTGCAATGCAGTTTCTTCAATACCCTATCCATCCTCTCTAACCACTGTTCTGCCTCTAGAGGATCTACTGTCCCCTTGAACTCTATATCCCCATATTTCATCAATTTGTCATACTGTCTAGCAGAAGACTGTGGTTGTACCACTGGTGTCTGTATTGGGACTTGAGTAGGCACATTATCAGCCATTTGTTGGAATATTGCAGCCATCTACTGAGCGAACTGAGCAGGAAACTGTGGTACTGCGAGGGCTGGTGCTACTGAACCACTGATAATGTGTAAGGCTGGGGCATCCCCTTGCACCTCAGCCTTTATAGATTGATCGACTGAACGATCACCCTCTTTCATAGTCAATTCGAGGATCTTAGACCTCCTGAACAAATAACACAAGGGGATTTCCTCCCGTTAGTGCATATTTATAATGTAATGTACTGCATGTATCAAACAATGATAATGAGCAGTTGTACTATGAAGAAAGAATATTCAAATAACATGTGAAAACAGAATTAAAAAAAACTTTGCTCTGATACCACTAAAACATGTCACACCCAACCCCTCTGTAAGGCATAACATGATCCCGTAGTATACCTAATGAATTACCAACTTCATCTACTGATAACCCATTAAATACACTACAAGGGATTTTAAAACTTTTCTTACTTCTTTTTACAGTGGTGAGCACTATTTACAGGTGTTAAAATTTTTTTTTGAACTTAAGTGAAAGAGCTAACACATTTGAATTATTAATAATTTTTGTAAAAATTTTGGCAGAGTGCCATCTGTATTTTGGACAAAATAGTTCTTCAAAAACCTGTAAAAAGAACTTCAATATTTTTCTCAATCTCAAACTCCAACATAATTCAACACAATATGTTTTTCAACTCAAATCCACAATAATTTTTCAAAGACTGAGATTAAAGAAATACAGTACAAATTTTACAAGCCAAAATAACTCATCATTTAATTTACAACTTCAATGTACAATTTTAATTTACAACTGCTCAAAACCAAGAACAATATATACATACAGTGAACATACATTACAGTACAAAATGAAAAATGTGGTATACTCAATATACCCGATGATCTCTCAGTGTAGTACTAGCAGCCTAGTCTGCTGCCTTGTCAGTCTGTCTATCTGTAACAGCAATGAAAAGCTATCGCTAAGTAAAATTTACTCAGTGGTACACAATAACAATTTGAAATGCGATACATAAATCTTTTATTGACAATTCACAAATCAAATAGTTCACAATTCCATTTCACAATTTACAAAGTTCATATAACATAAATTTGATCAAATAACTGAGTAACACAGTTTTGCCAATCAATAACACAATTTGATCAAATAAATGAATAACACGGTTTTCCCAATCTATAACACAATTTGATCAAATAACTGAATAATACAGTTTTGCCAATCAATAACACCATTTGATCAAATAACTGAATAATACAGTATTGCCAATCAATAACACCATTTGATCAAATAACTAAAGAATACAGTGTTGCCAATCAATATCACAATTTAGTCCATGACACAAATTTTTTCGCACATGCCGTGTTGTATACCACGACAAGACACACTCACCCCAATAATCGAAATCAATGAGGGAGGAAGCTAGCTGAATAATGAGTACTCATCCACACCCACCTCAGATTGGGAATTCAAAGAGGGAGGAACATAATCACACTCACCCCAGACTGATAAGTCAAAGAGGGAGGAATATATCACACTCACCCCATAAATGGAGGAGGAACATAGTAACAGTGCCATGCCAAGTGTGAATCAAAACAATTTCAAATCATAATATTTCATACAAACCATAAATCACAGTTTATCTCAAAATTTCCATTTGCAAAGTTGGCAACACAATAATTTCCAAATAATATTCCCAAAACCAAAGCAATAAAAAATTATTCATAACTCGTTTCTCCAAATAAATTAACTAGTAAAAGCAGTGAATATAAAAGTATTGTGCACGGACACAATTTAAAACTATAATATTCAATTAAATTTTTAAGTAGAAAATGAGAAGTCAAAATTATTGTGCACAAACATAATTTAAAACAATGACATACAAATAATCGTAATTTATTTCAATTGAAAAATTCAAAAGAAATACTTATTGTGCACAAACACAATTTAAAACAATAACATATAAATAATCGTAATTTATTTCAATTAAAAAATTCAAAAGAAATACTTATTGTGCACAAACACAATTTAAAACAATAACATATAAATAATCGTAATTTATTTCAATTAAAAAATTCAAAAGAAATACTTATTGTGCACAAACCTCTATTAACTGTCTCCTGGCCTTGACTCAGTGTTTCCTTCCCTTTCCCTGAGTCTTTGCTAACTGAGAAATACAATTTGAAGTGTTTCAGTACTTATTTAAGCTGTCTCTAACGATAATGCTTGATAATTAATTCACTGAATTCTATTATTTGCTTAGTCAACCTAATATGTCGACCCTCGATGTATTATAGGTAAATTAGGCTTTAATGTTACTAATATGTCACATTCGATAGTCTTTTAGGGTTGGTACATGTTACCAAATTCATTTTCATGTATCTTGCATTTTCTTGTAATTTGCTGGATTCCCGGATACTAGTTTGACCTAGCCGGACGACCTAGTTCCCTCAGTTTTCGAGTTTCGATCAAAACTAAAAACTTGTAGATCTATGTCTTATTGCACGCGGGGTAAAATTTCAGGTCATTCTGAGTTATGTAGACCAAGTTATGGTCATTTTACTATTGCTGGTCAAAATGCATCAAAATTGGTCACTTTAGGTCACTTTAGGTCAATTTTGGTTCAGCCAGTTTTTAGACCCGAACTTGTGCAAGCTGTTTGACTTGCTTATGGTCATTTCTGGGTGTCTTCATAAGACTTGTAGATATGGGTCTTAACTATTCATGGTCAAAATTTCAGGTTAATTGGACCTTTTTTGAGTGAGTTATGGCCTAAACACTAACTGCTGCCCAAATGGTCTATTTTCAGGCCTTATTTGCACTTAATCCGGATTTGGTCATTTTTCAAGCTACCTTGCAAGCAGAATTTTGGCAAGCTTCCTTCATGAAATTTGACACATTTTGTGCCTAGTTTCACCTCCAAATGGTCTCATATCAATTGGAGCTACACACTTAAGGTTATAGGCCCAAAACGCAAACTGCCCTATTGCATTTTATTCATACTCATCAAAGATCACCTTTAACCCTTACCAAGCTTCACCTTTATGCCATTTCTGATTTGTACCCTAACCTAAACATATTTCACAACATTTTATTGATCATTTTGGCAGCTTACAATCACATTCAACATACACCATTAAGTGCAGAATTTGTCAAATTCAATTACAACAATTTAACTACCTATTCATGCTCATTTACATGTCCAACTTCACACCATCACACATATACCGAAACTGCCATCACAACTAACACAATTCAACATTAATATTCCATCATCCAAACAAGAAATAACATCCTTATGGTTCACCCAACCAGGCTGCCAATTCATGCATTACATTCCATTAATTCCCAAGCTTCAAATTTCAAATACACATCCACATATACTAAGTATACATCACCCAAATAATTTCCTATACTCATATACATTTAATCAATCCTTTAATCTACCATTTAGAAGCAAGAATAAGCTGTCCTCAAAGTTTTTCCATGGCTGCCAAAAGTACACATCCCCTTTAAACATCAAACCTCAAAAATTTCTCCATAAATCAAGTACTCATAACATCCTTACAAACTTTAATAAAACAATAATAAAAAACTCAAACTTACCACTTTGAAAATTCTTCAAAACTCCACAAAAACATTCATTTCTTGCTGCCTATCTACTGCCCATGGTGTGAGGATCATTTTTCATGAAGACACTTGCAAGAAATCAAGGCTTGATCATGGAGAACTTGAGCTCCATGCATGGTGCGGCCATGGAGTTTCTTTGGGAGAAATCTTCACTTCGGCAATGGAAGGGAATGAAGGTTGAAGATGAGTTTACAGATTTGTTAGTGGATTTACACCTGCCCATTTAATGATTGTTTAACCCCATAGTGCTCCACTCACCATAAATAATGATATTATATGTTTAAATGTGTTAATTACTCAATTTGAATCCCATTTTTGCTATTTACATTAGGTACCACTAATTAAATTTTTCATGACATTTTCCAAATATAATATCATGTATTTTCAATGGACATTTAGGTCAAAAGACAACTCGGGATGTCAAATGCCCACACTACCCCTGTTCGGGTTGCATTCTCGATTTTTCGGTAACACTGGGTTTTGTCCGTTTTTTGATTTCTCACTTTTCTTTGTACTAATTAATTAATTTTTCTTTGATATTTCTAATGGTATTTATACTTCAGTAGGTGTCTATTTAAGTCTTAAAAATAATTTTCAGGGTTCCTCGCGGTCTAAGGCTAGTCAACGGTCCACGCCGTGACTTCCCGGTGCGGTCACCCATCGCTCGGGTTCTCGGCTCGCTTAACTTGGTTGCATTTCTTTACTATTATTTTTCCTTTGTTTTTCTTGTGTTTTCTTTTCTTGTATTTCATTATTTTATGTCTCCTCACTCATATCAAAGTGTATTTCTAGGCATCCTAGCTGTCCGGACAACACTGGTCACTGGAACAGTAGAACACACTACCGAATATAGGGGTGTTACATACATAGTTTATTTACCCCGACCTCCTGGCCTAATGGACTAGTTACTAGCACATTATAGTCCATTGGTACGCACTGAATAGCAGTAGATCACATCACACTAGCACTAACATATGAATGTGTGGAGCCAGGATCAAATAACACATATACATCTTGGTCAAGGATGGAGAAAATACCAGCTACTACGTCTGATGTTTTAGCCTCCTCCCTTTGACGCATGGTATACACTCTGTGTGACACCCCTTACCCATCTACAGTGAAGCCGAGCAAGTTATGTCACTCAGTGTGCCGGAGCACCCATTCATATTTTAATTACAATTTATCCCTTTTAATTTATTTATTTACAATTTTTGATAAATTTGAATTTTTTCAAAATTTTTATAGAAAATTTGGCAGAGTGCCGGCTGTAAATTAGAAAAATAGTTCTTCTGCACCTGTTTAAAAACACTTCCAATATAATTTCTAAAATTCCATTATGCACACACATCTCAACTCAATCTCAAAATCTCAATATTATTTTCAGAAATTTTTCTTTTCTATTCGCATCATCACTGAAAGCTCATTCATAAATATTTCTCAACATTTCATTTATCAACATACATTATATAGAAAATTTCAATAATATGAAATTTCATATATTTACATCATTAAATAATTTCATGAGTTTATAGTTACAATCCAAAACTAATACAAAATACAAAAATACAAAATGCTACCCCAAAGCCCTAATGTTCTACTATATGCACTATAGATGTGAGGTGACTTTGGACTCCAGATGCAGGTTTGAAAGTTCACCCAGTCTGATGTCTGCTGGGCTCCTCAGCTAGGTCTCCAGTACCTGCGCATGACAAAAGCGACGCGCTAAGCAATTCTGCTTAGTGGTGACAATATAAACTAAATAAAATAAAATAAAAATAAGTATGCAGAATGTATGTTTACATTTTTTTGTAAAGTTAATTTCTTATATTATTTGCAGTATTATTCGATTAAAGTTTGGTAAGGTTTATTATCATTGCCCGAGTAACCCATACTAGTTGACTGGACTGGATAAATGGGTAAACTGGCATTGGGTACTAAGTATCTCGGACCATCACACCATCGGTCTCATTGTGTCTCCCGGTGTGCAACAGAACAGCTAATAAGCTGTAATAATTATCAGGGTCAAAACCCGAGTATATCAACTCAAATAAAATAGCCAAAGGCTATTATATCACAGAATGGCATGGGAAGCTATGAAACACAGAATGGCATGAAGCCATATGCAATACTGCTAACAGAACCCTATTGGCATGCCAACTTATCCAAACCAATCACATTAGGCCTACTAGGGCATTTAACACTTTTAATTTATGTAATTCTTTAAAATTGAAATTTTATGGCTACTATTCATTTCATTTGTCACACCCTACCCCTCTGTAAGGCATAACATGATCCCGTAGTATACCTAATGAATTACCAACTCCGTCTACTGATAACCCATTAAATACACTACAAGGGATTTTCAAAACTTTTCTTACTTCTTTTACAGTGGTGAGCACTATTTACAGGTGTTAAAAACCTTTTTGAACTGAAGTGATAAAACTGACACATTTGACTTAATTGGAGTTTCTGTAAAAATTTTGGCAGAGTGCCATCTGTATTTTGGATAAAACAGTTCTTCAGAAAACCTGTAAAAAGCACTTCAATATGTATTTGCAAATCTCAACTCCAATATATTTCTCAACACAACATATTTCTCAATTCAAATCCATAGTGATTTTTCAAAGACTGAGATACAAGAAATATAATACAAAACTATTTAAGTAAATGAAATCTCAGATTTACATTCACGATAATTTACATTTAATTACATACCAAAATATTTTACAAGAGTTTCTATACAACTGCTCAAATAATTTACATACATATTATTACATGCTTACATCAAAACCTATGTACATGGGTATATCTGTGATATACCTGGAGCTGATCTGAATGTATCCTCAAAGCAACTTAATCACTGCTCTATGCTCTTCTTACCTGCGATAAAGATGCAAAGCTATCGCTGAGTGGTGAACTCAGTGGTGCACAACTATAATTTAAAACATAGTACAATATACATTGACAAATTTTACAGTAAATAATTTGAGAATCTGAATACTGATCAAATTCCAAAACTCAAAATATTCATTGCCAATAATGTAAATCATTTGTATAAATGACTTGGAGCACAAAATTCAATTTATCAAATCATGACTATCCATTTAAGTAATTCCAACAAAATCAATTATACATAAACCATAATTGAAATCACCATTCAAAAGCCATTATGTATCTCAAAAATCATTATGTAACTCAAAAATCATACTGTATCTCAAAAGTCATTATGTATCTCAAAAATCAATCTTTATCTCACTAACTATGCAAGACTAATCCGAAAGGGCCATATTCGATGTGATTCTAACTCCCTATGGTCGGGGAGGTCGAATCTGATTCTAACTCCCTATGGTCGGGGAGGTCGAATCATCGTGCACAGTACCATCACACTAATGAATCTTCCGCAAGGGCCATAACGATAAAATAAACTTAGATCTAACCTCAAATCAGAGGAAAATCTAAGCCTGTGCACGTACCATGGTAATCAAAACACAACTAACTCTATTGTCTTCTCAACAAATGAGAGAGACGGGTAATAACCTAGTCAAGCATCTATAGTGAGATATAAAACAATATCACAATCCATTTAGTGAGCATAAATCACAATACAATTCGATTCAAAGTCAATTTCAATATCCAATAATTTTTATGCTCATCACAATTCAAATCATAAATTTGCATTTTTCCATGAAAATTATCTTCACAATTCAAAACATGTTCTATCACAATTTTCCAAAACATAATTTGTTCAATCCATAACAATGCTTAATACTTGTGGAAATACCATTTCACAAAGCTGAATTCATACATACTATAACAATTTTCAATAATCATTGAATTAAATCCAATGCTTGTTAAACATAATACATAAGAAAAATATGTCATTTAATCATATGAAATATTCAAAGTAAAATCAGTTAAAAACTAGTTGTGCACAAACCTCTGATGACTGTCTCCTTGATCTAGGCTCAGTGTTTCCTTCCCTTTTGCTGAGTCCTTGTTAACTGAGAAACACAATTTGAAGTGTTTCAGTGTTAAATTAAACTGTCTCTATCGATGGTGTTTGGTAAATAATGCACTGAACTCAATTATTCACTTAATCACCTAATATACCAACCCTCATTGCGTTTTAGGTAAATTAGGTTTTAGTGTCGTTAATATGTCACATTCGATAGGGTTTTAGGTTTGGTACGTTTTACCAAAGTCATTTCCTTGTTTAGTGCATTTTAGTGCAAATTGCTGGATTCCGGAACACTGGTTTGACCTAACCGGACGATCTAGTTCCCTCGGTTTTCGGGTCTCGGTCGAAACTAAAAACTTGTAGATTTAGGTCTTATTGCACGCGGTGCAAAATTTCAGGTCAATCCGAGTTAAGTAGACCAAGTTATGGTCATTACACTATTGCTGGTCAAGTGGTACCATTTTAGGTCAATTTTAGGTCAAATTGGTCAATTCTGGTTCGGCCAGTTTTTGGACCCGAACTTGTGCAAGTTGTTTGACTTGCTTATGGTCATTTATGGGCTTTGGTGTCTTCATAAGACTTGTAGGTATGGGTCTTAACTATTCTTGGTCAAAATTTCAGGTCAATTGGACCTGGTTTGAGTGAGTTATGGCCTAAACACTCACTGCTGCCCAAATGGTTAGTTTTTAGGTCTCAAGTGTACCTAATCCGAATTGGTCATTTTTTTAGGTCACCTTGCAAGCAGAATTTTGGTATGGTTTCTCAATGAAAGTTGGCACATTTTGTGCCTAGTTTTACCTCAAATTGGTCTCATACCAATTGAGGTTACACATTTAAGGTTATAGGCTAAAATGTACACTGCCCTCACTATGCCTTTCACACCCCACTTCAAACACACATTTAACTTGCAAAGTTTACTTCCATACCCTACCAATCTGTTTTGGTACATTACCAAAAGCATTATCTACTTTACATTAACATTATTTTGGGCAGATTACCATTACCCTCAACACACCAAATATCATTCATAATTACAATTTCTAATTACCATTACAAACACACCTAACCATTACAAATTTTACATACACTTTACAATATCAATCTACATACATCTCATCAACCTCCTAGGTCAATATTCTGCCCACACTTCCTTCAATATATACCATTACTCAAGTGTCCCCAAGCTGCCGCAAACCATTCTTCAACATCAAAGTGCCATCCAATTTACCAATTCCCATCCAAGTGCATAATTCACCATATAAACATGAAATAATTCACTAGGTTACTAATTCATCATGATCAACACCATTTCTCATCAATTATATGCACAAATATCTCATCAAAAACGTGACTCATGGCTGTCCAAAATGAAAACAACAATAACCCTTCAAACTCAAAATTTTCCTTCACCAATCTAACACCCATAACATGAACATAAACTTTAACAAAGAATTTCTCAAAAATGCAAACTTACCTTTAATTGTAACTTGCTAAACCTTCACCAAACTTCTCAAAATTGGTATCAATATCTTCCTTGTGGTGTGTAGACCATTTTTTGTGAAGCTACCTAGGTGATTTGGGGTTGAAATGAGGGATTAGGTGAGCTTGGAGAAAACGTTAATGGTGTTTCCTCTCACTTTTCTTTGTACTATTTATTTAATTTTTCTTTAATCTTTCTAATGATATTTATACTTCAATAAATATTTATTGGAGTCCTAAAAATATTTTTCAGGGTTCCCCGCAGTCCAGGGCTAGTCAACGGTCCACGCCGTGACTTCCCGGTGCGGTCACCCATCGCTAGGGTTCTCGGCTCGCTTAACTTGGTTACATTTCTTTGCTATTATTTTTCCTTTGTTTTTCTTGTATTTTCTTTTCTTGTATTTCATTATTTTATGTCTCCTCACTCACATTGAAGTGTGGTTCTAGGCATCCTAGCTGTCCGGACAGCACTGGTCACCGGAACAGCAGAACGCACTACCGAACTTAGGGGTGTTACAATTCTCCCCCCCTTAAATAAATTTCGTCTCGAAATTTTATCTGGCATTAGTCTCTGAACAGCTGTGGGTGCTGTCTCCTCATATCCTCTTCACGTTCCCAAGTAGCTTCCTGGCCTGAATGATGGTTCCACAGCACTTTAACCGGGTGTATCTGTTTGTTCCTCAGCTGCTTCACCTCATAAGCCAGAATTCTTATGGGTTCTTCCTCATATGAGAGGTCCGGATTTACTTCAATCTCTTCAATCGACAAGACATGAGATGGGTCTGATCTGTACCTCCTTAACATGGACGCATGGAAGACACTGTGTATCCTTGCTAGCTTTGGAGGTAATGCCAACCGGTATGCCAAAGGACCCACTCTTTCCAAAACCTCATATGATCCGATGAAACGAGGACTCAGTTTCCCCGTTTTGCCAAATCTCACATTCCTCTTCCAAGGAAAAACTTTGAGGAATACTTTATCACCCACTGCATATCCAATATCTATTCTCTTCAGATCAACATAAGACTTCTGACGGTCTGACGCAGCCTTGAGTCTATCTCTGATCAATTTGATCTTTTCCTATGTCTGCTGAACAATTTCTGGCCCAATCACCTTTCTTTCCTCTACTTCATCCCAACATAAGGGAGTTCTGCACTTTCTGCCATACAAAGCTTCATATGAAGGCATCCCTATGCTTGATTGGTAGCTGCTGTTATAAGCAAACTCAATCAAAGGCAAGTGTGTATCCCAACTACCTTCAAATTCAATCACACAAGCCCGTAGCATACCCTCCAATGTCTGAATAACCCTTTCAGACTGGCCATCTGTCTGGGGTGGAATGTCAGGTCGAAGTTCAATCTAGTTCCTAGGGCTCTCTGAAGACTACCCCAGAATCTAGAAGTGAACCTAGGATCTCTATCAGATACAATTGATACTGGCACTCCACGCAGTTTTACAATCTCATATATGTACAATCTGGCCAATCTTTCAAGGCTATAGTCCATCCGGACTGGCAAAAAGTGAGCAGACTTGGTTAGTCTATCAACTATAATATACTGTATCATGACTATTCTATGTCCTCGGAAATCTCGTCACAAAATCCATAGTTATCTATTCCCTTACAATGTTTCATAGGGTGCCACTTGTATGCTAGCTTGACACTTATTAATGTATACAAATTCTATTAGTGGAATGTATCTGTCCCATCTCCCCACGGATTCAATGACACAAGTTCTCAGTATATTCTCGAGGGTTATCACGCATTACAGGTTATTATTATCATTTCATTTCATTATTTACAGGAACTCAATGAGTTTTTTAAAATTTACCTGAATCACTTGTTTCGACTGTCCATCCATCTGAGGATAATAAGTCGTACTGATATCTCTAAGCTTATAGCAATTACTGTGGTACAGGTAATTCACATTAATGTAACTGAGTCACTGACTCTAGCTACCTTACAAGTGTAGTCGTTTGATAGGCTAGTTCTGAAGTCTTAAATTTCTGACTAAAATTTTCACATTTATTTCCAATACTAGTACTCTATTCAGGTGCAACTATATCAATTTATAGATTACTTACAAATATTCTTAATTTATTGTACCACGAGGAAGCACGTAGCTCTACACAATAATCCCGTGTCGGTACTGTAATCTGCAGCTTACAATACAAACATTGAGAGCATTATATAGTCACTACGTTATAAGCTCATGGACTAGGTTTCCTAACATCTTATCTTTCTCGAATCCACTAATATCCTAAACCGATTCTGATTACAATATCCCAATTCTTTTAGTTAACAATTCTTCCAAAATTAGTGTCAATCATACTTGTTATTGTAGTTTTGATCCTAAAAGACTAGTCACTAACGCATCAAATTTATTCTCCTATAAGGGAATAGCAACAGAACATATAGTTCTGACACTAACACACAATTAAGTAGTGCTGGGATCAAATAATAACTAATTGTTTCTTTCAAAAATTAAGAACTTACCAGACTACATCCAAGTTTCGCTCTTTCTCCTTGGCGCATAGTGGACGCTCCGATGGTGTGCTACCATATTCGGGTTGATTCATCGTGTTATAGTGGTGAGGAGTACCAACTCTATTTCTATTCGACTGATCAAGGTCCGTGTGAAATCCAGAGAGCAGATCGAGGTGGTTTAGTACAATCTTTAGCAAAGTGTCCAAGTTTTCCACAATTGTAGCAGGCTCCAGAGGTCTTATAGCATATCCCACCATGATATCTTCTACAAGTTTCACATTGGCGGGAAGGGTAGGAACTTCTAGTTGTTCGACGACTGGACCTTGATGGTCTCTGCCTTACTGATCCACCTCTATCATATCCCTGAGCTCGGGGTTCCTCAAATTCTTTTCTCTTTCTCAAATTACTGCTTGAGCTCTGACCCATAGGTTTCTCCCTCTTTTCCATTTCACACTGCCCTTGTGGGGTTGGAGTCATGCTTGGGCTTGGGGTGATTATCAGCCATTTGTTGGAAGAAAGTGGCCATTCTTTGGGCCATTTGTGCAGAATTTGTACCGTAAATCGGTATAGTCCGGCCTTCGACATTTTGTGGAGTTGGGGCCTCAACTTGTACTTTTGCCATCACAGACTGTTCTATTATCACATTCTTCTCTTCCATTTTTCTCACAGAATTTTCTATTCCTGTACAACCAACATAAGGAGATTCCTCTCCATTAGTTCATATTTATGATGTAAATGTACTATATGTATCAAACATTTGAGCAATTGTTGTTACCGACAAAAGATTTCAAATTCACGTTCAAATTCACTTTAAAACCATTGCTCGATACCACTAAAACATGTCACACCCAACCCCACTCTAAGGCAAAACAAGAACCCGTAGTATACCTAATGAATTACCAACTCCGTCATCGATAACCCATTAAATACACTACAAGGGATTTTCAAAACTTTTCTTACTTCTTTTACGATGGTGAGCACTATTTACAGTGTTAAAAACCTTTTTGAATCAAGTGATAAACCGACACATTTGACTTAATTGGAGTTTCAGAAAATTTTGGCAGAGTGCCATCTGTATTTTGGATAAAGCAGTTCTTGAAAACTCAGAAAAGCACTTCAACATATATTTGCAAATCTCAACTCCAATATATTTCTCAACACAACATATTTCTCAATTCAAATCCATAGTGATTTTTCAAAGACTGAGATACAAGAAATATAATACAAAACTATTTAAGTAAATGAAATCTCAGATTTACATTCACGATAATTTAAATTTAATAACATAACAAAAAATAATACAAGAGTTTCTATACAATCTCAAATAATTTACATACATATTATTACATGCTTACATCAAAACCTATGTACATGGGTATATCCGTGATATACCCGAGCCGATCTGAATGTATCCTCAAAGCAACTTAATCATCGCTCTATGCTCTTCTTACTGCGACAAGATGCAAAGCTATCGAGTGGTGAACTCGATGGTGCACAACTATAATTTAAAACATAGTACAATATACATTGACAAATTTCTGATAAATAATTTGAGAATCGAATCGATCAAATTCCAAAACTCAAAATATTCATTGCCAATAATGTAAATCATTTGTATAAATGACTTGGAGCACAAAATTCAATTTATCAAATCATGACTATCCATTTAAGTAATTCCAACAAAATCAATTATACATAAACCATAATTGAAATCACCATTCAAAAGCCATTATGTATCTCAAAAATCATTATGTAACTCAAAAATCATATCAGATCTCAAAAGTCATTATGTATCTCAAAAATCAATCTTTATCTCACTAACTATGCAAGACTAATCCGAAGGGCCATATTCGATGTGATTCTAACTCCCTATGGTCGGGAGGTCGAATCGATTCTAACTCCCTATGGTCGGGGAGGTCGAATCATCGTGCACAGTACCATCACACTAATGAATCTTCCGCAAGGGCCATAACGATAAAATAAACTTAGATCTAACCTCAAATCAGAGGAAAATCTAAGCCTGTGCACGTACCATGGTAATCAAAACACAACTAACTCCATTGTCTTCTCAACAAATGAGATAGACGTAATAACCTAGTCAAGCATCTATAGTGAGATATAAAACAATATCACAATCCATTTAGTGAGCATAAATCACAATACAATTCGATTCAAAGTCAATTTCAATATCCAATAATTTTTATGCTCATCACAATTCAAATCATAAATTTGCATTTTTCCATGAAAATTATCTTCACAATTCAAAACATGTTCTATCACAATTTTCCAAAACATAATTTGTTCAATCCATAACAATGCTTAATACTTGTGGAAATACCATTTCACAAAGTCAATTCATACATACTATAACAATTTTCAATAATCATTGAATTAAATCCAATGCTTGTTAAACATAATACATAAGAAAAATATGTCATTTAATCATATGAAATATTCAAAGTAAAATCAGTTAAAAACTAGTTGTGCACAAACCTCTGATGACTGTCTCCTTGATCTAGGCTCAGTGTTTCCTTCCCTTTTGCTGAGTCCTTGTTAACTGAGAAACACAATTTGAAGTGTTTCAGTGCTAAATTAAACTGTCTCTATCGATGGTGTTTGGTAAATAATGCACTGAACTCAATTATTCACTTAATCACCTAATATACCAACCCTCATTGCGTTTTAGGTAAATTAGGTTTTAGTGTCGTTAATATGTCACATTCGATAGGGTTTTAGGTTTGGTACGTTTTACCAAAGTCATTTCCTTGTTTAGTGCATTTTAGTGCAAATTGCTGGATTCCGGAACACTGGTTTGACCTAACCGGACGATCTAGTTCCCTCGGTTTTCGGGTCTCGGTCGAAACTAAAAACTTGTAGATTTAGGTCTTATTGCACGCGGTGCAAAATTTCAGGTCAATCCGAGTTAAGTAGACCAAGTTATGGTCATTACACTATTGCTGGTCAAGTGGTACCATTTTAGGTCAATTTTAGGTCAAATTGGTCAATTCTGGTTCGGCCAGTTTTTGGACCCGAACTTGTGCAAGTTGTTTGACTTGCTTATGGTCATTTATGGGCTTTGGTGTCTTCATAAGACTTGTAGGTATGGGTCTTAACTATTCTTGGTCAAAATTTCAGGTCAATTGGACCTGGTTTGAGTGAGTTATGGCCTAAACACTCACTGCTGCCCAAATGGTCAGTTTTTAGGTCTCAAGTGTACCTAATCCGAATTGGTCATTTTTTTAGGTCACCTTGCAAGCAGAATTTTGGTATGGTTTCTCAATGAAAGTTGGCACATTTTGTGCCTAGTTTTACCTCAAATTGGTCTCATACCAATTGAGGTTACACATTTAAGGTTATAGGCTAAAATGTACACTGCCCTCACTATGCCTTTCACACCCCACTTCAAACACACATTTAACTTGCAAAGTTTACTTCCATACCCTACCAATCTGTTTTGGTACATTACCAAAAGCATTATCTACTTTACATTAACATTATTTTGGGCAGATTACCATTACCCTCAACACACCAAATATCATTCATAATTACAATTTCTAATTACCATTACAAACACACCTAACCATTACAAATTTTACATACACTTTACAATATCAATCTACATACATCTCATCAACCTCCTAGGTCAATATTCTGCCCACACTTCCTTCAATATATACCATTACTCAAGTGTCCCCAAGCTGCCGCAAACCATTCTTCAACATCAAAGTGCCATCCAATTTACCAATTCCCATCCAAGTGCATAATTCACCATATAAACATGAAATAATTCACTAGGTTACTAATTCATCATGATCAACACCATTTCTCATCAATTATATGCACAAATATCTCATCAAAAACGTGACTCATGGCTGTCCAAAATGAAAACAACAATAACCCTTCAAACTCAAAATTTTCCTTCACCAATCTAACACCCATAACATGAACATAAACTTTAACAAAGAATTTCTCAAAAATGCAAACTTACCTTTAATTGTAACTTGCTAAACCTTCACCAAACTTCTCAAAATTGGTATCAATATCTTCCTTGTGGTGTGTAGACCATTTTTTGTGAAGCTACCTAGGTGATTTGGGGTTGAAATGAGGGATTAGGTGAGCTTGGAGAAAACGTTAATGGTGTTTCCTCTCACTTTTCTTTGTACTAATTATTTAATTTTTCTTTGATATTTCTAATGATATTTATACTTCAATAAATATTTATTGGAGTCCTAAAAATATTTTTCAGGGTTCCCCGCAGTCCAGGGCTAGTCAACGGTCCACGCCGTGACTTCCCGGTGCGGTCACCCATCGCTAGGGTTCTCGGCTCGCTTAACTTGGTTACATTTCTTTGCTATTATTTTTCCTTTGTTTTTCTTGTATTTTCTTTTCTTGTATTTCATTATTTTATGTCTCCTCACTCACATTGAAGTGTGGTTCTAGGCATCCTAGCTGTCCGGACAACACTGGTCACCGGAACAGCAGAACGCACTACCGAACTTAGGGGTGTTACATCATTAGTCAACTAAAATGTTGACTTTTGCATTGACAATAGGTATATTGGTTTAAATATCATCAACATACCACATTTTACATTTTAAAATTGTTGGTATTGGTTGCCAATACTAATTCTAAGCTTAAAGTTAATTGGACAGAATTTTCAGTTTCTAGCTTTGGGTTTACTATTCCATTGTCATTTTTGCAGTGGGAATTTGGCAAAATGAGCAACATGAAAGTTGTTCCTTATTTTGTCTAGTTGCATTTCCTTTTTTGAATCACTCCATTTTGAGTTTTGTAACTAAAGTTATGGCCCAAAAACCACAACTGGCCGGATTGAAATTTTTCCAGAATTTCTGGACTGACCAAATCTAGACTTTAGGTCACTTTTTGAATATGTTATGGTCATAATTTGGGTTAGATTTCTTCATAAAAGTTATTGGTCTATATCTCAGCTTGTTTTTGATAAAATTTCAGGTCAATTGGACCTTTCTACACTGAGTTTTGGCCAAATAACTAAATATTGTTCATTTAGTCATTTTGCCCAGGCAAAATGCAGGTCACCCATATTAGGGCAATCTTTTGGTCAACTTGGTTTGGTTTTCTAGGCATGGTTTCTTTACAAAAGTTATGCCATTATGTGTCTAGTTTCATGTCCAATTGGTTTTGCACCAATTGAACCTCTACAATTGCAGTTATTACTGCCCAAACCTGCTAGACTCATGCCCAGTCCTACAGGTCACCAAGGGCAGCCACACTAAACTCCAATCCCACTACATAATTCACTTCATTTTTTATTTAAACAGAACCAAATGGTCACTAATTGACTATTAAAACCTACTTCATCATCACATGATCAAAGTCTAAATTTTTATCCCAAAACCCTAACTCAAACATCACATACCTTGCAATATCATTGCATTTCAACATTCCACTTAAGAGATGCAATTTAAGGGCAGCCATACTAGCATGTTAGCTCCATAAAACTCATCACAATCATACCCCAACCAAAGCTGCCGAAATTTAGAGTTAGCATACCAATGGTATTTCATTAATTTTCTTTGTCATTTGCACTCATTCATAGTCCTTAAATATGAATTTAAAGTGAAATTCAAAGTTAGGTCACAAACCTCTATGGAGTGAGATTTTCCACTTACTAGGGTTGCTCTTTTTCCTTTCTTTTTGCTCCCAAAAGACTCTCCAAGGTGTAAGAACACTTTTTTGTGTTTCTAGGTTAGGGTTTTGTTGGGTAGAAGATGGAGAAATCAAGCTTGATAAAGCTTGTTTATGGTTAGCTATGGAGGAGGGGTGACGGCAAGGAAGAAGGTAGAAGGCTTTCTGATTTTTTTTTCTTCATTTTCTGCCCATTTAGTCTCTTTTAAATAAGTTTATGCCATGTGTCAACATTAGATTGGTTGGGAGAATTTTAATGACATCATTATGATGTCATAAGTCTATTTTCTTTCATTTTCTCTCCATTTCTTGTCTATTTAATTTCAATTAAATTTTTAACAACATTTATTCATATTTTATGTTATATAAATTATTTATTTAACTGGACAAGTTTGCCAAAAATCATCTCTAAAGACGAAATGACCAAAATGCCCTCCTTTTGGCTTAACTTGCTAAAATTGTGTACCGATAGAAAATTTTTTTCTAAGCATTTTCTTGGCATTCTAATGCCATAAGAACCTCAATGACCCTTCTCTGGAGTCCCAATAATTATTTTATAATTTTTCCCCTGGGTCTAGGGTTGCTAACGACCTTCACCGTCACTTCCCCTTCGGGTTACTCATCCCTGGTGTTTCGGCTCATTTAACCTTAGTGTATTTGGTTTCTAAAATTATTTCTTGATTTTTATGAGCATTATTTAGTTTCATTATAACTCCTCACTCTAGTCTATTTATAATTCCAAACATTCTAGCTGTCCAGACAGACATTGGTCACCGGAACAGTAGACTGTATGGACTAGCTAAGGTGAGGATGTTACAACTCTTCCCCTCTAACAAAAAATTTCGTCCTCGAAATTGACCTGATGCAAACAGTTGAGGGAACTGTTGCCTCATCATCTCTTCACTTTCCCAAGTTGCTTCTTCAGTGTTGTGGTGCCTCTAAAGCACTTTCACCAGTGGAATTTGTTTATTTCTCAGTTCCTTTACTTCCTGAGCTAGGATCTGTATAGGTTCTTCTGTATATGTCAAGTTCGATTGGATTTCAATCTCTTCCATGGAAATGACATGTGAAGGGTCTGAGCGATATCTTCTCAGCATAGAAACATGAAATACATTATGGATTTATCCAGTTCTGGTGGTAAAGCTAGCCGATAGGCCACTGGTCCTTACGTTTAACAACTTCATATGGGTCAATGAACCTAGAGCTTAACTTACCCTTCCTTCCAAACCTCAATACTTTCTTCCACGATGAGACTTTGAGAAACACTTTATCGCCCACTGCATACTCTATCTCTTTTCTCTTTAAGTCAGCATAAGATTTCTGTCTATCTAAGGCAACCTTCAGGTTAGCTTTGATTATCTTCACTTTCTCCTCAGTCTGTTTCACCAGGTCTGGTCCTACCAGCTTATCTTCGCCCAATTCAGTCCAACACACTAGGATTCTACATTTCCTCCCATACAGTGCTTCATACGGAGCCATTTGAATGCTAGCTTGGTAGCTATTGTTATATGCAAATTCTGCCAGTGGGAGATATCTATCCCAACTCCCCTCAAACTCAATGACACAACTCCTTAGCATATCCTCCAGGATCTATCACATAATTCACATTGTTACTATCATTTCAATTTATTAATTACAAAAATTCAATTATTTCTTAGGTTTACCTGGATTACTCGTTCTGACTGTCCATCCGTCTTAGGATGAAAAGCCATGCTAAAACGGAGTTATGTGCCCAAGGCTTCTTGCAACTTTTCCCAGAATCTCGATGTAAACCTTGGGTCTCGATCAGATATGGTGGAAAGTGTGATTCCATGCAGTCTAACTATCTCACTGATATATGATTCTGCTAGCTTCTCCAGTGAGTAGTCAGTCCTAACTGGCAAAAAATGTGTTGACTTCATCAATCTATCCACTATCACCCATACCGCATCATGCTTCTTCTGGGTGAGAGGCAGACCAGTAACAAAATCCATTGTGATCCGGTCCCATTTCCATTCAGGTATGCTTATAGGCTGTAGCAATCCTGATGGAACTTGATGTTCTGCTTTAACTTGCTGATATGTCAAACACTTAGTCACATAGTCAGCTATATCCCTCTTCATACCAGGCCACCAATAATGAGGCTTCAAATCATTATAAATTTTCGTGCTTCCTGGGTGCATAGCATAAACACTAGTGTGTGTTTCTTTCAGAATACTAGTCTTCAGTTTCCCATCATCTGGTACACACACTCTTCCTCTGTAGTACAGATACCCATTCGCTTTTACCTCATATTCAGTTTCCTTTCCCTCTGGAATTTTACCCACAATGGCCATTAATTTTTCATCTGCCCTCTGCCCATCTTGTATCTACTGTAGCAGGGTTGGCCTCACTTGCAACTCAGCCAAAATAGCTCCATCTTGAGCTAAGGACAGACAGGCATTGAGTGATCTTAAAGATGTGATGGACTTCCTGTTTAAAGCATCAACAACTATATTTGCCTTCCCAGGATGATAATCTATCACACAATTATAATCCTTTAGGAACTCAATCCATCGCCTCTGTCTAAGATTGAGCTCTTTCTGGGTTGGCAAATATTTTAGACTCTTGTGGTCTGTATAGATGTAGCATTTTTCACCATATAAGTAATACCTCCATATCTTCAGTGCAAAGATAATTGCTGCTAACTCCAGGTCATGAGTAGGGTAGTTTTGTTCATGTGGCCTTAACTACTTGGAAGCATAGGTGACCACTTTCCCCTCTTGCATCAATACACACCCTAGCCCATTATGTGAGGCATCACTGTAGACCACAAAGTCATTTCCCGACACTGGCTGTGTTAACACTGGTGCTTCTGTTAACATAGCCTTCAGCCTCTCAAAACTGGCTTGGCACTTGTCGTTCCAGCCAAATTTCACATTTTTGTGCAACAACTTGGTCATTGGAGCAGCTATAAGAGAGAGCCCCATCACAAATCTTCTGTAATACCAAGCTAGCCCCAAGAAACTTCTGACCTCAGTTGTATTTCTGGGAGGCTTCCATTCCATCACTGCTTCTATCTTTTTGGGATCCACTCTAATCCCCTCTACTGATACTATGTGTCAAAGGAAGGAGATTTCACTCATCCAGAAGTCACACTTGGACAACTTAGCATACAGCTTCCTTTCTGGCAGGGTTTGTAAAACAATCCTCAAATATTCATCATGTTCTTCCCTAGTCTTGGAATACACCAGAATATCATCAATAAAGACCACTATAAACCAATGTAGATATAGATGGAAGATACGGTTCATAAGGTCCATAAATGTTGCTGGTGCATTTGTTAACCCAAACGGCATCACTAGAAATTCATAATGCCCATATCGGGTTCTGAATGCAGTTTTTGACACATCTGCATCCTTTACCCTTTGTCGACACCATATTTTGGCCGATCCCCAAAATCAATAAAACTTTGAAACCGATCCCCGGTACTAAGTCTCCTTCGGACAGCTAATCACATTTTCGATCCCTCTTTGATAGGCTGTCACAATTCCGATCTCTCCCCGCAAAGAATTAAATCAAATTGTTAAGTTCTCGCATCAGTCAAAGCTTTACCAGTCTATCGCTCACCGATCTCTCAAACCCATTGTCGAAACTCAGGACCCGTCAAGTATATTCCTAATAAACGAAATGAACTGGCACTAGATCTTTTCTTACTGGTTTTATTGCCGGTCTCCTTTTCGAAAGATTAAGAGCTAAGGTTTTGGTTCGGTTTAATGAGGATTCCGATCTTAAGTGTTCAAGTTAAATTTTCAATTTTAATCAAGTCCCATTCAGCATTTCTTCCCCACCGATCTCATGCTTATTGTGCTTTCCGATCTCTTATACTTAGATTAATAATTGCATTTAGTTCTTGTTTCGCTATGCTCATACAATCAAATACTTAGGCAATTTAGAGATTTTCCAATCACATCCATTCATTGAACGAAAGAGACATTCCATTTCATTTCATTTTTTGTACAAGCTATTCAGCTGGAGGGTCACCCCCTGCCTGATTTACATTTTGCTCACTCTCTCTCTCACCCTCGGCTTCCTCCTCACTGTCCTCATCGTCGCCCTCGGGGCAGTCGGCCATCGAAGAAGTCTTCTTAGGTAACGCTTCGAGTTCGGCCAAGAGATCCTTGTGAGCATTCACATAGGCTCGGCTATTCCGTCACCATCTCTTCATCTTTCTCCTTAAGCTCCTCGTCTTTCTCCTTGAGTTCCTCGATGAGTTGAGCGACTGAGCGACCGTTGGCACAGGCGCTGGACTTCTCCGAGAGCCCGATCCCTTTCAGCCAGAACATGAGACTGTTCGGCCAGCTTGTCTTCATAGTACTTCGCCCGTCCCTCAACTTGAGATATATAATCCCGAGTGAATGAGAGTTGGGATCGGAGGGAAGCCACTTCCTGATTTTTCTTCCCGATCTCCTTACCCAGACACTGAACCTTTTCCCAAACCATGGTCTGATTCACCAGGCACTCCATGTTCAGGCTCATGGATTGAGTCAAGATATCATCAAGGCTGTTCGAGGATAGCCTGTCCCGATCCTCCCTAAGGAAGATGGAAGACCCCAAGACTTGGGCAAAACCGGGGTTCTCCCGAACAGTCCGGTTATTCTTCAGGGACTCGATTAGCTTTTGAGCTCCATGAGAAGAGGTCCTCCCAGAAGATTGAGAAGGACCCCTTTCCGTGCTTGGAACAACTGGAAGAGCCGGAGGCTGCTCTTCCAATCTAGGAGGAGATCGGACAGCTTCAGCGGTCGGCAGATCCAAAGGTTGAGGCGGGTCCCCTTGTACTTCCCCAGATTCATGACCAGGTGTTCGAAGCATTTCCGAACGTTTCATCTCCTTTATTTTCCGGAAGATCTCTTTGTCCTTCTTCCGCTTCCTAGAACCCTCACCACCCGCCATACCTGCACAAAGAAAAGGTCAGTGAGATCGCTAAGGTCCTGAGAGCTGAGATATAGAAAATACCAATGCCGAGGTCAGAGCGGAAGTTCGCGGTCTTGGCGGTGGCGATTGAATAGTCCAATGGTGCGGCTCGGCGATCACGCATCCAAACAAGAATACTTTTGTGTGGCGGCCTGACTCGTCAGATCCATCACTAGTACGCTTTCCTCCTGGTTCTGGGTAATATGCTTCAAAGCAAAGGCCCCACAGTACCACCATCTGAGGAAGTCCTCAAAGCGGCTCGGATCTTTGCTCCTCGGAATGAAGAAGCGGTTCTTCCAATTCTTAAGGGATGAGGCGGATCGGAAAAGAGCCCGCAATGAGGCTTCGCCTGAAAGAACCAGTGTTCATCATCCTTTCGGCGAGTTAGTCTGTGCAGCTCGACGAACACCTTAGTCGTAGGTCTGATTCCCTTAGCTCGGCATAGACCTCGGAAGGCTACCAAGATCCGCCACGAGTTAGGGTGAATTTCAGCAATGCACGCTCGGTGAAGTTTTAGGACCTCCTTATAGAAGTCATCTAGAGGAACCAAGACCGGCCTTTAAGCGTTCCTCGTACACCATAACCATGTCATTCTCTTCAAAGGAGTGATCGACACGAAGATCGCCGTGGCACTTGATTAGCTCGTTTAATCGGGCGAATGTTGTATTCTTGGCTAAGCGATTGCGGTCGGTTCTCGAAGAACCGATGGTAGCTCGTCTATAGGAGAGTCTCCCTCCACGAAGCAGTGCGCCTTGATAGTATGATCGCCCCAGTGGAACGGAGACCCTAGGGGGTTCAGGTTGCGTGCTTGGCCCGACTACCTCTTCTTCATCGGACGACCATGAGAACTGAATGGAAGGAGGGCTCGCCGCTCTCTGACCTTCGACACCGCTCATTTTCAAAGGAAATAAAGAACTTAAACTAAAAAGAAGATCAAGGCCCTTACCGGAGTCTGATCGGCGTCGGAAGAACTTGGGAAAAATGAGAGAACTTCGAAGTCGTGAGCAAGAGACTGAAAATGGAATGAGAGAGCAAATGGCTAACCCCCCCCCCCATCCCTATTTATACTAGTCCGAGCATTTAATGCTCACGAGGTTCCATGCAGTGCATCGGTTAACTAATTCGCCGGTGTTCGACACGTCTCTCGAACATTCGAGATCGGTTAGCGGAGATCGACATAATAAGTTGAATATTTTGAATGAAGGATCGATTAAGAGTCGTTTTGTTAGGAACCAGATCGGACAAATATATCAGAGATCTGAAAATAATCAATAAGATAATAAGTGGAGAAACAAGACTTTTATGTCCAAAAAGATCGGATTACATCATTAGGGCGATCTCTAGGGATCGGATTACAATAAAGGTCTAACTACATCATTTGGGCGATCTCTAGAGATCTGATTACATTAACGGATTACATCATCTGGGTGATCTCTAAGGATCGGAATACACTAGAGATCTGATTATATCAAAAGGCCGATCTAAGGATCGGTTTATGGCGATCCCAAGGATATTGCCGACCGGATGCTTCATCATTGTCGGAACACCCAATGTGGGAGAAAGCCAGTCGGAACACTCAATGTGATGAGAAGCCGAATGAACTTCGGTTGAGCGACTCGAGATCGGTAACCGAGGTCCGTAATACTGGTCGGTCAAATCCGGTTCTCTCACCATCGTCGATTAGGGTCATGCGATCAAGGATCGTAAATTTTCAGCCGGTGGTTAAAGAAGCTCATCGGAAAGGGATCAAAAACCACAATCATGGCGGAACTTCCACCGGGCGGCTAGAAACGAGGAAAGTAAGAAAGGAAGAGAGGAAAATTAGATGAAGGAAATGTCTCATCAACAGGGTATATATAGGGAAAATGAGCATTTATTCTTTGAGCAAAAGCAAGCGGCACCGGGAATCGAGGGGCAATTAATGCTTTGACCAGACTGGACCTAAGGAAGGGAAAGATCGGAATAATAGATCGGAAGATGGGAGACCAGCATGAAAGATCGGAAAGAACATGTGAAAGAGATCAGAAAGAAGAGGGATCGGAAGGCAAAAGAATAAGACAAATCCCAAATAACCATCGTCGAATCGGAGCCGAGGTAGTTAAAGCGTTGCGAGCGAGATCTCCATCGCACGCCTAAGAATCGCCATAATCTTGGACAGTGCCAGGATATGTCATGACAGTCCTGTACATCCCAATCTCCACCGTTGATCCCACTTGTAAGGACAAACCCGGAACCCTTGGATCAAGAGAGAAGATGACAATACCAGCGTCTTTCGCTCTTAGCCCTTAGATCGTTCCGGACAAGAAGATCTGGGACCGTCAGATTGAAAGAAGAAAAGGAAAAACGTTACGAAGAGGATCTCAGCCATTCATTTTGATACTCTTTAATTCCTGGACCTCCGATCATGTCCTTCGAAATCTTGACCCTCCATCTCCCTCAAAATAAACCCTGACCCTTCACGGGGAGCGCCCAATTCCTATAAATACCTGCATGAAAAAAACTGTTCAAGGGACGGACGGACAAAAAAGAGAGGCTGTTATTATAGCGGAAGAACTCTGAAAACTTCATTCAGTTTGTTATTCCGCTACTTTGAAGTGTTGATTGGAAAAACTTTTGAAACTAGTTTTATCAAGTGTATCTTGAAAAGGATTACGAATCTGGAACTCTACATTTCCAGTTTGTTCATTATCTGGTCACACCCTCACTTTCAGCCCTTTATCATCTCTGTTTTCATTCCCACTGTCTAAGCTAAACTTCATTCCACTCGGCTTTTATCTTAATCTGATTATATTTTAGCTAAGCTCCCTTCACTTCCCGACGAACATCAGCTCTCAGGCTAATCAGTCCACTGTCTTATCTCTATTTGCCACCCCGTAGCTATTTCAGTAGATTTGGCTCCTCATAGGTAAGAGCTCATATTGCTGTTTTACTAAGTGTTTACATTTATTTTTCGCACTTTCTTTGTTCTTCTTACGTATGTGATTTTCTCCAAGTTCATTTTGTGCAAAAGGACCCAAAAGAATGTTACTCTCGAGTTATCTCTTTAGTGATTAGTCCGTCATTTTATTAATCTTCGTCATTTCGAATGCAAGTTCTCTAGCTCTAGTAGCGTGTAAATGGTCGGTAAGGCGTAGGTAATCGCAACTTAAGGATCTCTTTTAAAAGAGAACTCGAATAACGCGTCGGGAAGATAGCCAAACTATTAGGTGGCGTAATGACAATTCGACAAAGATGTCATAAAGTGGAATAAAACCAAAATAAACAAAACAGAATAGATCGGTCATTAATAGATATTGGTAAAATGAATACATGGAAGGTCGATAAATCAAGTCTAGTTTTCCCCATCTAGCCAAAAGGTATCGAGAAGCCTTATCCCCAGCATCTTTGAATGCTAGAATCCTTAGCTTTAGGCTCTTATGTCATGTAGCTGAAATTAAAATCCGGGAGATCGGAAAAGTCCCTTTCAGGCTCCTGTTAATCTAAAAGAGATCGGAGGAGAGTTCTTATCCGGTCTCAACTCAAAATTTTAATAACTATTAAATAGAGATCGGAGGAGGGTTCTTATCCGGTCTCCACTCAAAATTTTAATAAATAACCATTAAATAGAGATCGGAGGAGAGTTCTTATCCGGTCTCAACTCAAAATTTTAATAACTATTAAATAGAGATCGGAGGAGGGTTCTTATCCGGTCTCTACTCAAGGTTTTAATAAATAACCATTAAATAGAGATCGGAGGAGGGTTTTTATCCGATTCTCACACCAAATCTTAACCCATACGCAGAATAATCTCAAAACTAAAAAATTCGTAATGTCAATTCACTAAGGTTGTCTCATTTACTTGTGTATCTGGGTGATCCAAATTCAGTGAGAAATCAAATGTTCCTTTAGCCAAAAGGATTAACATTCCCATTCAAGCCCTCCTAACTAATTTATAAAGAACGCCAAAATTAAATCTACTTACCCTTATTAAGGGACGAGGTGGGGTGCCTAACACCTTCCCCACCCGTTTACGGACCCCGAACCTAGAATCTCTGTCTTGAAGTGGTTTCATTTTTCCTCCAAATGGTTTTCTTTAGTTTCCCTCAAAACTAAGGTGGCGACTCCTCACTTCTTACCCACTTCGGTGAGTGATGGTCCAGGCGACCGCAAAATCCCTTGCGACACCCTTAACTGATGATACCCTGATCTGAGATTAATTTTTAAAAATACACCGGCTCCCTTCAACTGATCAAACAGATCGTCAGTGCAGAGATATTTATTCTTCTGATTACTTTGTTCAGCGCGAGAATCAATACACAATCTCAAAGTTCCATCTTTCTTTTTCACAAACAGCACCGGAGCTCCCCATGGTGACACACTAGGGTGTATGAACCCCTTATCGAGTAACTCCTGCAACTGAATTTTCAACTCCTTCAATTCAGTGGGTGCCATTCTATAAGGAGCAATTGAAATTGGTGTTGTACCCGGCATTACCTCAATAGCAAACTTGACTTTATTTTCTGGTGGTAAACCAGGCAACTCTTTAAGAAATACATCTGGGAAGTCACTTACTATGGGTATATCACACAAGTTTCGCTTAGCCTGCCTAGTCTCAATCACGTGTGCTAGGTAAGCTTCACAGCCCTTTCTCATCAATCTTCTTGCAACTGTGGCTGAGATAACATTGGACAGGAAATCTGTCCTTTCAACCACAACAGTAATCTCATTACACTCAGAAGTTTTCAAAAAAATGCTCTTCAATTTGTAATCAACTATTGCCTAATGACGTGACAACCAGTCCATACCCAAAATCACGTCAAACTCGTGGAAGGGCAATTTAATTAGGTCTGCCGATAATTCATACCCCTGAATCCTCAACGGGCAACCTTTATACACCTTATTCACTACCACACTGTGGCCTAGTGGATTTGTGACCAGAATGTCTTGATCACTCTCCTCTACTGGAACTCCCCTCTCTACGGGTAGTTTGATGCAAATGTAGGAATGAGTGGATCCTGGATCTATAAATGCATGCACAGAAGTATTGTATAGGGAAAATGTACCCCTGATGACATCTGAGGCATCTTGCTCCTCCTGAGCTCTGATGGCATAGGCCCTGGCAGGTACTCTAGTATTTGGCCTCTCAGCTGACTCGGTTGTAGGCCGTAGTGATGGACCAGCTGCCTCAGATTTACCGAGCTTCCTACCCCTTTGTGGTACATGAGCAGGTCTGTCAGCTTGTGTTAGAGCAACTGTAGTAGTCCTCTTCGGACAATTCTTGATCTGATGTTCTGTCGATCCACACCGTAAGCATGCACTGGTCACTCACCAACAATCCCCCTTATGCCACTTCTGGCAGTATGGACAGGGAGAAGATGCTGGGGCTGGTCCCCTAATTGAAGGAGCGGAAGCATGAAAAACACAAGTTTATACCATTGAATTAAAAAATTTTCACCTAGGGTCACATACATCATGCAAGATTTATTTTTACCTATTTGATTTCAATGATAAACAACATATTAAAACTCTTTTAATATGTTTTTTTTTCACCTAGGGTCACATACATCATGCAAGATTTATTTTTATCTATTTGATTTCAATGATAAACAACATATTAAAACTCTTTTAATATGTTTTTTTGGATCTGTATTTGTCATTTAAGATTTTAGAATTAATCAGATTAATTTTAGAATCCTAGATTAAATCAAGAACAAACACACTAACCTCTTGATGCACTGCAGTGTATTTGCGCCTTTGAGATTCGTCTTCAGGACACCAGATGTTATCTCTCTAACTTGTCCACACCAAGAACACCTATGGCAGCCCTTGAACAGCTTCTAAAACTTTTTTTATTATTTAGAAAATCAAGTTTTGCCTTTTAAAAGATTAAGGATGTAAACAGGATACTAGAAACAATTTCTGGTGTTCTTAATTCAAGAGATTGATGGCTAATCTCTTTGAATTGATGAGAGATGAAGAAGAAGAGAGGGGAGAGCCTTGGGTGGCGGCACCAAGGAGTGGCTACTGCTTATATTTTATTTTTTTCTCATAACAACACTTATATAGCTAGGCTAACACATTAAACCCTTGCCACATGTCACCCTTTGATTGGTTCTAGGTTTAAGTGAGCCAATCACAATATGCCAAGTGTCAAACCTATATTCAATCTTAATTTTAATCATCTTACTTGATTAAAAGACATTTGGCAAGCTTATGTGTAATGCCATGTGTCACCATCTCATGGTGCCACGTGTCACACTGCGAAATGACCAAAATGCCCCTGTGTCTTAATTTTGAGTTCTCAATCCAAAATAATTATTTCTCTTCTTCTAATTAATTTATATCAAATATAAATTAGTTAATTAATCTCTATTAATTAATTTCTCATTAATTAAATTCATATTTAAACACTTTAAATATAAATTTAACTTATACTATACATCCAATAATCTAGATTTGGTTTCAAGTCATGCTAGGGACTTTACAATCTAATTGCAAACCAAACATATTTAATTAATCAATTAAACTCTTTAATTAATTAATTAAATCATATTTAATTAGGTGATAACTTGTGTATGTATGTGACTTACTAGGCTCATCACTAATTGGCAATGAGATATGACATCAACTCTTAATATCATCAGAACTCTTTTTTACCATAAATGATTTCTCTAAATCATTTTATGCACCTCATATACCATGGTAACATATGATTATAGGTTTATTTAAGGTAAACCTTATTACTAATTGGGTGGTCATCCCTGGAGAGCTGCCCACTGATGGTGTGGACTGGCCTCTCCTAGGTGTGAACTGTGGTCTGGGCCCCTAAGAATGACCTTGACCCTGTGGTGGTCCTGAACTCTGAGCAGGAGGACCCTTACTCTTCTTACTGGGAGCATAAAATGTACTGGACTGACCCGAACCCCTCTTCTGCTGTCTTTCCCTTCTATTTTGTTCATTTATTCGGCCCTTTCCACTTTTGATGCAACATCTACTAGCTTAGCAAAATTTGTGATCTCCAATGCTGTTATCATAAATTTGATATTGTCGTTGAGTCCTTCTTTAAACCTTCTGCACCTCTCTGCCTCTGTAGGGACTATCTTCCTCCCATATCGGCTCAGTCTGACAAACTCACGCTCATATTCCACCACTGACAATTGCCTCTGTCTTCGACTGATAAATTCTCTTCTTCGCTCTTCTAAATACACCTTGCTAACATATTTCTTCCTGAACTCTGTGAGGAAGAATTCCCAGGTGATCCGTTTCGGTTGCACCTCACTGGTTACTGTGTCCCACCACTGATATGCATCATCCTGAAGTAGGGACACAACACCCTCCAGGTTCTGCTCGGGGATGCAGTTAAGCTGTTTCAGCACTCTGATGGTTCTGTCCAACCAGTTTTCTGCGGTCATGGGATCATCCTCCCTCTTCCCAAAGAAATCCATAGCCCCATGTTTTCACAGTTTCTCCAGATGGGACTTCTGTGGTGCTGATAGGGGTTGTGGCTGTGGTTGTGGTGGTGGAAGTGCCCCCATCATTTGCCAGTAGAATTTGGTCATTTGCTGAAATATATCAAACTGAGGTTGGGTAGGTGCCTCAGCTGTTGGTGGAACAGATTCTCCCCTGCCCCCAGATTTAGCCCTTGGTGGAGCACGACTCTCCACCTCTTCATTAACTGCTCTTTGCGAAGCAGGATCCATATCCTATTCAAAATAAAAAAAACAAACAGATCTGCATCAGTGTCGCCTTAACAGTTACAAATGTAATGCACTGGTATGCACTCTATCTAGGCCCAGAAACGCCTAAACCGATGCTCTGATACCACTAAATGTGACACCCCTTACCCTTCTACAGTGTAGCCGAGCAAGTTATGCCACTCAGTCTGCCAGAGCACCAATTCATATTTTAATTACAATTTATCCCTTTTAATTTATTTATTTACAATTTTTGATAAATTTGAATTTTTCCAAAATTTTTATAGAAAATTTAGTAGAGTGCCGGCTGTAAATTGGAAAAACAATTCTTCTGCACCTGTTTAAAAATACTTCTAATATAATTTCCAAATCCAAACTCCATTATACACATACATCTCAACTCAATCTGAAAATCTCAATATTATTTTCAGAAATTTTTCTTTTCTGTTCACATCATCACTGGAAGCTCATTCATAAATATTTCTCAACATTTCATTTATTAATATACATTATACAGAAAATTTCAATAACATGAAATTTCATATATTTACATCATTAAATAATTTCATGAGTTTATAGTTACAATCCAAAACTAATACAAAATACAAAAATACAAAATGCTACCCCAAAGCCCTAATGTCCTACCATATGCACTGCAGATGTGAGGTGGCTCTGGACTCCGGATGCAGGTCTAAAAGTTCACCCGGTCTGATGTCTGCTGGGCTCCCCAGCTAGGTCTCCAGTACCTATGTGTGGCAAAAGCGACGCGCTAAGCAATTCTGCTTAGTGGTGATAATATAAAATAAAATAAAATAAAAATAAGTATGCAGAATGTATGTTTACATTTTTGGGTAGACTTAATTTTTGATATTATTTGCAGTATTATTCGATTAAAATTTGGTAAGGTTTATTATCATTGCCCGAGTAACCCATACTAGTTGACTGGACTGGATAGACGGATAAACTGGCACTGGGTACTAAGTACCTCTGACCATCACACCATCGGTCATATTGTGTCTCCGGCAGTAATGTAATGCCTAATAAGTCAGAATAATTATCAGGGTTAAAACCCAAGTATATCAACTCAAATAACATAGCCAAAGGCTATTATGTCACAGAATGGCATGGGAAGCCATGAAACACAGAATGGCATGAAGCCATATGCAGTATTGCTAACAGAACCCTATTGGCATGCCAACTTATCCAAACCAATCACATTAGGCCTACTAGGGCATTTAACACTTTTAATTTATGTAATTCTTTGAAATTGAAATTTTATGGCTACTATTCATTTCATTAGTCAACTAAAATATTGACTTTTGCATTGACAATAGGTATATTGGTTTAAATATCATCAACATACCACATTTTGCATTTTAAAATTGTTGGTATTGGTTGCCAATACTAATTCTAAGCTTAAAGTTAATTGGACAGAATTTTCAGTTTTCTAGCTTTGGGTTTACTGTTCCATAAGTCATTTTTGTAGTGGGAATTTGGCAAAATGATCAACACGAAAGTTGTTCCTTATTTTGTTTAGTTGCATTTCCCTTTTTGAATCACTCTATTTGGAGTTTTGTATCTCAAGTTATGGCCCAAAAACCACAACTGGTCGGATTGAAATTTTTCTAGAATATCTGGACTGACCAAATCTACAGTATTAGGAGTAGTTATTTCAGGTCACTTTTTGAATATTTTATAGTCATAATTTGGGTTAGGTTTCTTCATAAAAGTTGTTGGTATATATCTCAGCTTATTGCTAGTAAAATTTCAGGTCAATTGGACCTTTCTACACTGAGTTATGTCCAAATGACTAAATACTATTCATTTAGTCATTTTGCCCAGGCAGAATGCAGGTCACCCGGATTAGGGCAATCTTTTGGTTAACTTGGTTTGGTTTTCTGGGCATGGTTTCTTACCAAAGTTGTGCCATTATATGTCTAGTTTCATGCCCAATTGGCCTTGCACCAATTGAACCTCTACAATTCCAGTTATTGCTGCCCAAACCTGCTGGACTCATGCCCAGTCTTGCAGGTCACTAAGGGCAGCCGCACCAAACTCCAATCCTACTACACAATTCACTTCATTTTTTATTTAAACAGAACCAAATGGTCACTAATTGACTATTAAAATCTACTTTCATCATCACATGATCAAAGTCTAAATTTTTATCCCAAAACTCTAACTCAAACATCACATACCATGCAATATCATTGCATTTCAACATTCCACTTAAGAGATGCAATTTAAGGGTAGCCATACTAGCATGTTAGCTCCATAAAACTCATCACAATCATACCCCAACCAAGGCTGCCAAAATTTAGGGTTGGCATACCAATGGTATTTCATCAATTTTCTTTGTCATTTGCACTCATTCATAGTCCTTAAATATGAATTTAAAGTAAAATTCAAAGTTAGGTCACAAACCTCTATGGAGTGAAATTTCCCACTTACTAGGGTTACTCTTTTTCCTTTCTTTTTGCTCCCAAAAGACTCTCCAAGGTATAAGAACACTTTTTTGTGTTTCTAGGTTAGGGTTTTGTTGGGTAGAAGATGGAGAAATCAAGCTTGAAAAAGCTTGTTTATGGTTAGCTATGGAGGAGGGGTGACGGCAAGGAACAAGGTAGAAGGCTTTCCGATTTTTTTTCTTCATTTTTTGCCCATTTATTCTCTTTTAAATAAGTTTATGCCATGTGTCAACATTAGATTGGTTGGGAGAATTTTAATGACATCATTATAATGTCATAAGTCCATTTTCTTTCATTTTCTCTCCATTTCTTGTCTATTTAATTTCAAATAAATTTTTAACAACATTTATTCATATTTTATGTTATATAAATTATTTATTTAACTGGACAGTTGGTCAAAAATCATCTCTGAAGACGAAATGACCAAATTGCCCTCCGTTTGGCTTAACGAGCCAAAATTCTGTGTCCCGATAGAAAAAAATTTTCTAAGAATTTTCTTGGCATTCTAATGCCATAAGAACCTCAATGACCCTTCTCTGGAGTCTCAATAATTATTTTATAATTTTTCCCCCTGGTCTAGGGTTGCTAACGGCCTTCACCGTCACTTCCCCTTTTGGTTACTCATCCCTGGTGTTTCGGCTCGTTTAACCTTAGTGTATTTGGTTTGTAAAATTTTTTCTTGATTTTTATGAGCATTATTTAGTTTCATTATAACTCCTCACTCCAGTCTATTTATAATTCCAAACATTCTAGCTACCCGGATCGATATTGGTCGCTGAAACAGTAGACTGTACGGACTAGCTAAAGTGAGGTTGTTACACTCTGACTGGTGCGCCACTGGTTACTGGCTGGTTAACAGTGCTTTGAATTCCAAGAGTGTTACTAGGACCCCTACCTCTGCGTCTACCTCTACTAGCTGGCTGTGACCCTTTAGGTATAGAGACTTGGGCTGATCCTTCAAATGTAGCAGAAGGTCCAGATCGGCGAGGACTAGTACAATCCTTAGCAAAATGTCCGCTCCCTCCACAGTTATAGCATGCACCTATGGCCTTGAAACACACCCCACTGTGTGTTCTACCATAGGTTTCACACTGTCGGACTGATAAAGATCCTGGAGAAGCTTGTTGGGTCTGCTGACCAGACTGGGGTGGTCTTTTGCCAGAGAATATGCCTCTGCCAGATCTGCAAGAGCTAGATCCCTCAGACTATTTCCTCTTCCCTGAACCACTTTCAGGTGCTTGACCAGTAGTCTTTTTAGTCTTCTCTTTCTCTTGTGTACCCTTCTTCATCGCCCCTTCTGATTCTATCCTTTCTAGTTCTAAGGCTTGTGAAATCAGCTCAGAAAAATTCTGGTGTCTAAATCCCACAACTTGCATCATCATATTCGGCCTTAACCCAAACTCAAACCTCTTACATCTGTCTCTGGGGGTGGAGACTAAGCTTCCAGCATAGTGGCTTAGCCTTGAAAAGTCCCGTTCATACTCTGCTATTGTTCTATCCCCTTGTTTCAAACTCAGGAATTCCTATAATTTCATATCCACATAAGCATCGGGAACCCACTTCTGTCGAAACTCCCTCAAAAAGTATGACCAGGTTAACACAGGTGGCTCAACCAGGTTGTGGGGGATGGTCTTCCATCATTCATATGCATCCCCTTGCAACAGAGAAACAGAGTACTTGAACTTCAGCTCTTTTGCACACTGCAGCTTTCTGAAAACCCGTTCCATTCGTTCTAACCACTGTTCTGCCTCCAGTGGATCCACAGTGCCCTTAAACTCGGTGGCCCCAAATTTCATCTATTTTTCATATTGCCTAGCCGAGGGCTGTGGTTGTGCTGTAAGTGCTTGCATCTGAGCTTGAGGTGGCACATTTCTCGCCATTTGTTGGAAAAACGTAGCCATCTGCTGTGCAAATTGAGCAAGAAACTACTGTGCTGGAGTAGGAGTCGGAGTGGCTGACCCACTCACATTCTGGAGTGCTGGGGCTTCCCCTTGGACCTTAGCCTCAATAGATTGTTCCACGGAATGATCTCCCTCTTCCATTTCATTTCTCAAAAATTTCTACTTCCTGATATTAAACACAAGGAGGTTGACCTCCGTTAGTGCATATTCATGATGTAAATATGCCATATGTATCAATTAAAGACACTTGAGCAGTTGTACTTATCAAAGAAATATTCACACACATAGACAAAATTCATTGCAAAACCATGCTCTGATACAACTAAAACATGTCACACTTTACCCCTCTATAAAACATAACATGATCCCGTAGAATACCTAATAAACTACCAAACTTCACATACCGATAATTCATTAAGTACACTACAAGGGATTTTAAAACCATTTTCTTACATTTTGGAAGTGGTGAGCATTTTGGTAGGAATTAAAATCATTTATTCAAAGCTTAAAAACTAGTAAAAATTTTTGTCCATTTTTATTTTTCCGTAAATTTTATAAAAATTTCGGTAGAGTGCCGTCTGTATTTTGAGAAAACAGTTCTTCAAATACTTGAGAAAAACACTTCCAATAAATTTTCCACAACTCCCAACTTCCAAATAATCTCAAGTCAACACAATTCAATTCATTCCACAATTCAGCCAAAAATTTATCAACTTAAAATATTTCATAACTTCATTCACAGTACATATAGTATGAAATTCACAAAAAGAAAATCCAAAATAACATTATTACAATTTATTGTACAACTGCTCAACTTTATATTGATACATAGAACATTACAATGTTTACATCAAATAATTATAAGGGTATAAATAAATACCCATACAAAAGTGATCAAAGAAGTTCTTGCCAATCCAGCAGCTCACTCTGCTGCTTTTTCCTTGCCCTTATCTGCGATAGCAAAATAAGCTATCGTTGAGTATAAAAATACTCAGTGGTGCACAATAAAAATTGAAATGCAGTACATAAAACATTCCTTGAAAAATTCACAATTTGAATATTTCATAATCACATTTCACAATTTATCAAAACTCATTATAGCACTATTTTGATCAAATAATTTAATAAACACATTGTTATCAATTCATACACAACTTAAGCCATGACACAAATTTTCGATCAATGCCATGTTGTACACCACAACAAAGCAATCTACAACCCCACCAATCGAAATCAATGAGGGAGGTGGCTAGCTAGCTAATGAGTACTCATCCGATCTACAACCTCAACTGGTAAACCAGAGAGGGAGGTAAATAATCGATCTCAACCCCATAAATGGAGGAGGAATAATAAGGCATTGTCATGCTAAGTGTGAATCAGAAATCCATTTCAAACATTTTATTCAAATATTGCATACAAAAATCAAATCAATTTCCAAAGTTACAATTTCATCACAAAGTGGCAACACAAAAGTTCTTAAACTCATAATGCGTACTAAATCAATTTTTCAAGGATAAAATGCTAAAATAGGGTTTATTGTGCACAAACCTAACGTGAGTCGCCTCTAGGCCTTGACTCAATGTCTTAGATTTTTCGAGTTTTTTTTTTCAGCTAAAACACAAAATTTATAGTTTCTCAGTATCTTTACTTCATAACAATTCCAATAACTAATTCCAATATGTTTAAACTTACATTCTTGCAATTTCATGTTGAGGTTACTATTCATGGTACTATTTATGTCAATTTGTTGACTTTCTAAGGCTTAATAGGTATGGGAACTCCAACTTCACCCACATAGCACATTTTGGCCACCAATTTTGTTGGTTTTGGTTGTTTTCTCAAAACTTTGGTCTTTTAGGCAAAATTGCAAATTTTTAGCTTTGGTGTCTTATGTTGCACTGTTCCATTGGTCATTTTGCTGTTAGAATTGGGCAAGTTTTCTTCTTAGAAATTGTCCCTTAATGTCTTAACTTTATTCTCCTTTTTGAATCACTCCACTTGGAGTTTTGTAGCTCAAGTTATAGCCATTTGAATCATGACTACCGGATTGGACTTAACCCAGATTTCTAAGCACCAAACTGGTTCTAGCAGTTTTAGGTCAACAAATTTGGTTGGCTAAATGACTTGGTTGGCTAAATGACTTGGTTAAGGGCATAATTTGGGTTTGTGTTCTTCATGAAAGTTTTAGGTCTATATTTCAGCTTTCCACTAGTAAAAATTCAGGTCATTTAGACCTGGCTAGCCCAAGTTATGGCCAAATGAACAAAACACTGTTCATTTGGTCATTTTTATACAGGTCAGATTGCCTAATTCGGATTTGGTCAATTTGTTCACTAGGTTTTGGTCACTTTTTGGGCATGATTCCTGAATGAAAAATGTTCCATTTTGTGTCTATTTTCATTCGCAATTGGTCTCATACCAATTGGACTTGTAAATTTTCAGTTTTGGTCCCTCAAAGGGACCTTGGCCCTGTTGCCTGCAGCATGACCCTAAACAATCCGAATTTGCAATTGGTTCCAACACTTATAACATACTCCAATTGGTCACAAATGACCATTTCTCACCTCAAACCAAGTCCAACACACCATTTAACATATTCCCACATTTTTATCTCCAAAACCCTAGATGCTAAAACCCTAGTTCATGCCATTGATCAATTCCTTAATCAAATCATTACACTAACCACATATTCAACCATATTTAAGCTCTAATTCATGTTTAGTTTAACTAAACACTATCAAATCCAACACCCTATCAAGCTGGTCGAATTCACATATAGTCCCTCAACAAAAATTTGCTTTTCATTTAAAGTTTATTTCCAAGTTCAATAAGTTAAAAATGTAAGAATCAAACTAAAAGTGTTAAGTTTGCTTACTAACCTTACTTTGGATTTCAAAACTTCAATTCCCTTCTTCTTTTTTTCTTTCTTTCTTGCTCAAGCTTCTTTTCAAGACTAAAAGACCAAGTTTAACTAAAGGGACTATGGGATTTATGGCTAGATCAAGTGGTTCTATAAGCTCAAAATGAGCTTTAATGGAGGAAAGTGAGGGTGAGGGTGAGAGAGGTGAGTGACAGCAATAAAGAAGATGACTTCTCTTTTTTTTTTTTCTTTTTTTTTTATATATCTTTAGTCTTATGAAAGACCATGAATTACCATAAATTTAATTTTTAATTATAATATTTATGGCATCATGCATGATGTCATGCATGATGTTATCTCTTTTCACCTTTTTCATTTTCCTTTTATTTTTCTATTTATTTTTCCATTAGTTCTTTAATTTAATTTCTGATTCTGAAAATTTCTTTTCTTTGATTTTATTTGACAGTTAGGTCAGGAGTCAGCTCTCGGGGTCAATTGACCCAATTACCCCTCGCCAGTTCAACCTGGTTTGTAAATAATTTAATATTTCTTCTAGCTCCCTGACTTAATTATTTGACTGGCTTAACAATTCTTTTTCATGATTTTCTCTTTTCCACTGTGTTCGCAATAGTTCTAAGGACTGTAGCGTCACATTTTAAGGTTCGAAATTTGAGTTTAAATCGACTTCGCAATCCTTCTCGAGAAAGTCACCCATCGCTGTGACTCTCGACTCATTTAACTTCTTATGTTCTGTTTTTCTTATTTATACTTAACTAATTGGCAATTACTAATTATTTGTGTTCAGGGCTTATTTAGTTGTCTTAAGTGTGGTTCTAATCCCATTAATTATTCGGACCGACACCGGTCACCGGAATAGTGAAATATACCAGCTATGTAAATAGGGGTGTTACAGTATAAGCTATTCTTAATTGGAAACTGCCCAAAAATGTTACAAAAGTTCATAGTTTTCTCAGGTTAGCTAGTTATTACTGCAGATTTGTGAAGGGATTCTCCATGTTAGCATCTCTACTGACTAAGTTGCTTAGAAAAGATGTGAAATTTTAGCAGAATAATCAGTGTCAGAAGAGTTTTGATGAATTGAAACTGTGTTTGACTGAAGCTCTAGTCTTGACTTTACCTACACTGGGTAAATAATATACCATTTACAGTGATGCTTCTCACAATGGTTTGGGCTGTGTGTTAATGCAAGATAGAAACGTCATTGCCTATGCTTCACGCCAGCTTAAACCACATGAGAAGAATTACCCTACACATGACTTAGAGCTAGTAGCAATTGTATTTGCCTTGAAAATCTAGGATATTACCTGTATGGGGAGAAATGCTACATATACACAGATCACAAAAGTTTGAAGTATTTGGGTATCTGAAAGAGTTGAATTTGAGGCAAAGAAGATGGTTAGAATTTATAAACGATTATGATTGCTTGATTGACTACCAGCCAGGGAAAGCTAATGTTGTAGCTGATGTCTTGAGTCGTAAGACCATGGCTAGCTTAAGGGTTTCACCTATATCCATGGTGCACGATTTAAGGGCATTACATGCAAATTTAAAGATAAATGATAATGGACAGATGGTAGTTACATGGCAAATGAAGCCAATTGTAATATCCTCATACTAAGTAGTCCTATACATTTTACTATTTTGGTGACTAATGTCTGTCCGGACAGCTAGAATGTCTATGTAACACCCTCCCTGTAGCAACTCTGTACATTCTACTGTTCCGGTAACTAGTGACGGTTCGGACAGCTAGAACGTCCGGAAAAATATTTAAACTAAAGTGAGGAACCATAATTAACTCAAATATTAATAAGAAAAATTTAGGAAAAATTTTAGAAATAAAATACAACCAAGTTAAATGAGCCGGTGCCCTAGCGATGGGTAACCTAGTGAGAAGTTGCGGTTCTTGCAACTAGGAGCCCTACACCCGAGGCAAAAATTATAAAATAATTATTGGGATTTCAGATAAGGGTTATTGAGGTTCTTATGGCATTAGAATGCCAAGAAAATGCTTAGAAAAATTTTTCAATCGGTACAGATAATTTTAGCTCGTTAAGCCAAACAGAGGGCATTTTGGTCATTTCGTCTTCAGAGTTGATTTTTGGCCAACTTGTCCAGTTAAATAAATAATTTATATAACATAAAATATGAATAAATGTTGTTAAAAATTTAATTGCAATTAAATAGAAAAGAAAAGATGAGAAAATGAAAGAAAATGGACTTATGACATCATAATGATGTCATTAAGATTCTCCCAACCAACCCAATGTGGACACATGGCATAACTTTATTTAAAAGAGATAAAGTGGGCTGAAAAATGAAAGAAAAATAAGAATTCCTTGCCGTGACATACCCACCATAGCCACAATTTTCAAGCTTTTAAAGCTTGATTTTCCCTAGCTTCTACCCAATAAAACCCTAACTTAACAACACAAAAAAGTGTTCTTGCAACTTGGTGAGTATTTTGAGAGTAAAAAGAAAAGGTAAATAAGAACCCTAGCAAGTGAGAAACTTCACTCCATAGAGGTTAGTGACCTAACTTTAAATTTTACTTTAAATTCATGTTTAAGGACCATGAATGAGTGCACATGACAAAGAAAATTGAGGAAATACTATTAGTATGCTAACCCTAAATTTCGGCAGCCTTGGTTGGGTATGATTATGATGAGTTTTATGGAGTTAAAATGATAGTTTGGCTGCCCTCAATATGCATGAATTGAATGGATTGATGAAATGCCATGATAATGCATGGTTTGTGATATTTGAGTTAGGGTTTGGGGTGAAAAATGAGACTTTAAACATGTGATAATGAAAGTAGGTTTTAATGGTCAATTAGTGACCATTTGGTATTGTTTGAATAAAAAATGAAGTGAGTTGGGTAGTGGGATTGGAGCTTGGTGTGGCTGCTCTTGGTGACCTGCAGGATTGGACATGAGTCCAGCAGGTTTGGGCAGCAATAAATTGAATTGTAGAGGTTCAATTGGTGCAAAGCTAATTGGAAAAGAAACTAAACACATAATGGCACAACTTTGGTGAAGAAACCATGCCAAGAAAACCAAATCAAGTTGACCAAAAGTTTGCCTTAATCCGGGCAGTCTACCTGGGCAAAATGACCAAATGAACAGTGTTTAGTCATTTAGCCATAACTCAGTGTAGAAAGCTCCAATTGACTTGAAGTTTTACCAGCAACAAGCTGAGATATAGACCAACAACTTTCATGAAGAAACCTAACCTAAATTATGACTAGAACATATTCAAAAAAGTGAGTTGCAGTTACTTTTCCTAACACTATAGATTTGGTCAGTCCAGAAATTTTGGAAAAATTTCAATCCGGCCAGTTGTGGTTATTGGGCCATAACTAGAGCTACAAAACTCCAAATGAAGTGATTCAAAAAAGAAAATGCAACTAGACAAAATAAGGAACAACTTTCATGTTGATCATTTTACCAAATTCCCACTATAAAAATGATTAATGGAACAGTAAATATAAAGCATGAAAACTGAAAATTCTGTCCAATTAACATTAAGTTTAGAAATGGTATTGGCAATCAATACCAACAAATTTAAAATGCAAAATGTGGTATGTTGGGAGTATTAGAACCAGTGTACCTATTGCTTATGCAAAAGTCAACATTTTTATTGACTAATGAATGGAATAGTAACACTAAAACTTAAATTTCAAAAATTGTGAAACTTAAAAGTGTAAAATGCCCTAGTATACCAAACAAGATTGGTTTGGATAGCTTGACATGCCAATAGGGTTCTGTTAGCAGTATTGCATATGGCTTCATGCCATTCTATGTTTCATGGCTTTCCATGCCATTCTGTGACATAATAGCCTTTGGCTATATTATTTGAGTTGATATACTTGGGTTTTAACCCTGATAATTATTACAGCTTATTAGCTGTTCTGTTGCACACCGGGAGACACAATGTGACCGATGGTGTGATGATCCGAGGTACTTAGTACCCAGTGCCAGTTTACCTATCTATCTAGTCCAGTCAACTAGTATGGGTTACTCGGGAAATGATAATAAACTTTTACCAAATTTGAATCAAATAATACTACAAAAAAAATATTAGGAATTAAGTGTACCAAAAAATGTTAACATACATTTTGCATAATTATGTTTATTTTAATTTATTTTATTTTATATTGTCACCACTAAGCAGAATTGCTTAGCGCGTCGCTTTTGCCACACGCAGGTACTGGAGACCAATCTTGTGATCCCAGCAGACATCAGACTGGGTGAGCCTTCAGATTTGCATCTGGAGTCCAGAGTCACCTTACATCTGCAGTGCACATGGTAGGACATTAAGACTTTGGGGTATCATTTTGTATTTTGTATTTTGTATTAGTTTTGGATTGTAATTATAAACTCTTGAAATTATTTGATGATGTAAATATATGAAATTTCATGTTATTGAAATTTTCTGTATATTATGTTGAAAAAAAGAAATGTTGAGAAATATTTATAAATATGCTTCAAGTGATGAAGTGAACAGAAAAGTTTTAAAAATAGTATTGTGATTTGAGATTGAGATTCTGATATTGATTTGAAATGTGTATAATGGAGTTTGGATTTGGAAATTATATTGGAAGTCTTTTTAAACAGGTTCAGAAGAACTGTTTTTCCAATTTACAGCCGGCACTCTGCTGGATTTTCTATAAAATTTGCAAAAAAATTCAGATTTATCAAAATTGAAAATAAATGAATTAAAAGGGATAAATTGTAATAGAAACATAAATTAGTGCTCCGGCACACTGAGTGGCATAACTTGCTCGGCTACACTGTAGACGGGTAAGGGGTGTCACAGTTTAGAACTATACTTAAATCACATAGAGAAACCATAAATAAAATTGTTATAAATTAAAAGAAGTTGGATAAAAATAAGAAAAACAAAGCACAAATTGGTTAAATGAGCTGAAGGTCCCGGCGATGGGTGATCGACCTGGGAAGTGACTGCGAGCTCAGTTGCTACCCTAAATTCGTGTGAGACCCCATGATATCCTTAATCAAGAAATAATTGCAAAACTACTGGAAATTAGAAAATCAAAGAAATAAAAATGGAACAAGCACCATTAAGTAAATCAAAATATTAGAACTCATCGGGCATTATGGAAAAGGATACCTTATAACCCGATGAGGGGCATTTTGGTTAATTCACTCTAAGAGGTGACTTTTGATCTAAATGTCCATTAAATTGTGTGAGATTAAAATATTGAAAAAGAATTAAAAATATAGAAATGTGTATGGAAAAGAAAAGAAAAGAAATGAAATGAAAACTTAAAAATTTTAAATGAATTATGGCATAAGCATGATCTCACCATGACACAATTAAAATTTATAATTTAAAATTAATTACATTTTGGGATAAATATGGATATAAGAGACAAGAAAATAATTTAAAGAAAAAAAAAACCCATCTGCTTCTAGTTGGCTTACTCTCCACTCTCTCTCTCTTCTCATTTCCTTCTTCCTCCATTGATAAGCTAATTCAAGCTTTGAAAGCTTGATTTCTTCCCATAATCCCTAGAATTAAACCATAGAAAACCTTTGATTGGACCTTAAAGTGAAGGTTGGAAGAAAGAAAATTAAGGAAACTTGAAGGAATTTAAAGTTGCAAAAAGCTCTATTAGAGGTAAGCTTCTCCACAAACTCAAATGGTTATATATACATAGAATTAGGGTTGCTTATGGGAAATAACATGGAAAAGGATGAAAATTATGCATGAAACAAAGGGGTAGGATTTTCGGCCAGCTTAGGGTATGCTAGGGTTTGATGTGTTTTCATTGAATTGATGATGAATTATAGCTAAATTGAAGTAGTGTACATGATTGGTGTGTTGAAGTTGCATGAGTTTGCATGAAATTGAACAGGTAAAGATTAGGGTTTTGGTGAAATTCGGGTTTCTTTGATATAAAGTGCAATTAGTGTTCCTAAGGCCAAATTAAGGTCACATATTGTGCATTGGATGTGATTTGGTGTGAATTAATGAAAGGAATGAATGGATTGGTAGTGTGTTGAATTGCAGGAATTCTGGACCCTTGAGTCGAGTAGGTTTGAATGGGTATAAGTTGAGTTATATAGCTCCAATTGGTGTGAGGCCAATTGGAGATGAAACCTAAGATATAATTCTAAAAATTTCATGAAGACACCTTGTCCAGAAACTGACCATAGGTTGCCCTAAATTTGTCTTGAATCCAGATTGCAATTCTAGATTTGACAAAAAATGACCAAATGAACAGTACTTAGTAAATTAGGCATAACTCACTCTAGAAAACTCCAAATTAGGTGATTCTTGAACCAAAGGAAACCTGAGGCATAGGAGAAAATTTTGTATGAAAACTATAGAGCCAAATTATAACCCTAACTTGATCAAATTGCCAGATAAATTTTGTCCAGTAAATCTGCCCTGATTCTGGACTAACCTGGAAATCCTGAACAATGAGCCATCCGACCAGTTTTGGCAAACTTGCCATAACTTGGGCTATAAAAATGTAAATTAGGTGATTCAAAAGCCAAAATTCTCATAAGACATAGAAATAGAAATTTCATGTTTTAACCAGAACCTAGTTCTTAGGGAAAGGTAGGGGAATTGTTGGGATAATTCAGGAATCTTAAATCTAGAATTCCTGCTCCTTAGCTAATTGGCCCTGTGACCTTCGAATGTTTATTAGCCATAACTTCTTCTAAAAAACTCAATTGAAGTAATTCAAAATAATTTGAAAACCTAAGACAAAGACCTAAAACATTGTTTTAGGGACCAGGGCCAAATTATGCACTGAAGATGCCCAGATATGGAATGCAAAGTTTGGATACAAATATGGAAACCTGGAATTTTAGGATGTGGCACCTAGAATAGTGTTTAACCTTTTGGCCATAACTTGAGATCCAGAACTCTAAATTGAGTGATTCAAATTGGAAAATAAAATTAAGACATAGAGGAGCAATTTTCATGAAGAATACTTCACTAAATTATGACTGGAACTAGGTTAAAATGGGGTTGCAAAGTTAGAGTTCCAAACTGTCCATAACCAGAATTTATTGAAATTGCAAAACCAACTTAGGAAATTCATTAGGCATTTATTGAATAACTTTTAGAGATAATTGGGATCAATATTGAGACATTTTAATTGTGTGTTTCAGTAGAAAAGGATACCTTAGGAGACAAGAAAAGTAAATCTAGAGAAAGGAAATCCATTATGGTTTGTGCACAACTAACTCTTTTTGTATCTTTTAAACTTTGAAATGGATTTGAATAAATTTATATAAATGACTTATGATTTTCCCTTGCATTTGTGAACTTTAATTTGATGAAATGTATTTGTGAATGTGGAAAGACGGATTTTAGCCCTTTGAGATCATTGTAGCATAGGCGTGGGCCGATTTTGAATGTATTTTGAAGTGCTTTTAAGAATTCTATGTGTTACCAACCGTGTATATGAATTTGCAATAACTAAATGTGTTTATTGATTGTAAATGTGTCACACCCTACTCCTCTGTAAGATGTAACATGATCCCATAGTACACCTAATGAATTACCGTACTTCGCCTACCGATAACCCATTAGATATATTACAAGGGATTTTAAAACAATTTTTATGAAATTTAAATCATCGATTAAAATTTGGTGTTATAAAAATTTTTCAAAATTTCAGCAGAGTGCCGGCTGTATTTTGAGAAAACAGTTCTTCAAAACCTGCAAAGAAACACACTCCTAATATGTTTTCTCAAATACAACTCCAATAACTTCATTTCAACACACAATTCAAATCTCAATAATCAAATCAATTCATTTTCAAACCAATCTCATCACAAAAGAAACATTTCATTGATTACAAGACTTAAAATTTATATTACAAAACTATTCAGGTAAATGAAATCTCAAATTTATATTTACAATAATTTACATTTAATTACATACCAAAATATTTTATAAGAGTTTTTATACAATTGCTCAAAAAATTTACATACATATTATTACATGTATACATTAAAACCTGTGTACATGGGTAAACCTGGAGCTGATCTGAATGTCTCTTCAAAGAAGCTTACTCAATTGCTCTATGCTCTTTTCACCTGCAACAGCATACAAAGCTATCGCTAAGTGGTGAACTCAGTGGTGCACAACTATAATTTAAAACATAATACAATATACTTTAACAAAATTACAGCAAATAATTTGGAAATCTGGATACCCATTAAATTCCAAAACTCAAAATATTTATTGCCAATAATATAAATCATTTGTATAAAATGACTTTGATCACAAAATTCAATTTATCAAATCATAACTAGCCATTTAAGGTAATTTCAACAAAATCAATTATACATAAATCATAATTGAAATCACAGTTCTTTATCTCAAAAACAATTCTTGATCTAAAAAGCCATTCTTTATCTCAAAAACCATTCTTTATCTCAAAAACCATTCTTTATCTCACTAACTATGCAAGACTAATCCGAAAGGGCCATCTTCGGAGTGATTCTAACTCCCTATGGTCGGGGAGGTTGAATTATCATGCACAGTACACATCACAATAATGAATCTTCCGCAAGGGCCATAACATAAAAGAACTTAGATCTAACCTCTAATAAAAGGAGAATCTAAGCCTGTGCACGTACCATGTTAATCAAAACACAACTAACTCTATTGTCTTCTCAACAAATTAGAGAGACGGGTAATAAACTAGTCAAGCATCTATAGTGAGATATAAAACAATATCACAATCCTTTTTATGAGCATAAATCACAATACAATTTGATTCAAAGTCAATTCCAATATCCAATAATTTTTATGCTCATCACAATTCAAATCATAAATTTGCATTTTTCCATGCAAATTGCCCATCATAATTCAAAACATGCTCTATCACAATTTTTGCAAAAATATAATTTGTTCAATTCACAACAATGCTTAATACTTGTGGAAATACCATTTCACAAAGCTAAATTCATACATACTATAATAATTTCAATAATCATTGAATTAAATCCAATGCTTGTTAAACATAATACATAAGAAAAATATGTCATTTAATCATATGAAATATTCAGAATAAAATCAGTTAAAAACTAGTTATGCACAAACCTGATTTGAGTCACTCCTAGGCCTTGATTCATTATTCTTTATGCTTCTCAATATCCTTATCAACTGAGACACATAATTTGAAGTGTTTCAGTACTCATTTAAACCATTTCTAACAATAAGGCTTAATACTTAATTTATTGAATTCTATTATTTCCTTTAGTCAACCTAAAATGTTGACCCTCGATACACTCTAGGTGAATTAGGTTTTAATGTTACCAAAATATCACATTTTATGGCCTTTTAGTGTTGGTACATGTTACCCAATTCATTTTCATGTATAGTGCATTTTATTGCAATTTGTCAGATTTCGGTATACTAATTTGACCTAGCCGGAAGACCTAGTTCTCTCAATTTTCGGGTTTCAGTCAAAACTACAAACTTGTAGATCTATGTCTTATTGCTTGTGGGGCAAAATTTCAGGTCATTCTGAGTTGTGTAGACCACGATATGGTCAATTTACTAAAGCTAGACAGAATGCACTAAAATGGTAGGCTTAGGTCATTTTTAGGTCATTTTCATTTCGGCTAGTTTTGGTACCCGAACTTGTACAAGCTATTTGACTTTGTTCTGGCCATTTCTGGGCTTTGGTGTCTTCATAAGAATTGTAGATATATGTCTCAAATATTCATGGTAAAAATATCAGGTCAATTGGACCTGTTTTGAGTGAGTTATGGCCAAAACACTAACTGCTGCTCAAATGGTCAATTTTCAGGCTTTCAATTCACTAATCCGGATTTGTTCATTTTTCAAGTCACCTTCCAAGTAGAATTTTGGTAAGCTTCCTTCATAAAAGTTGGCACATTTTGTGCCTAGTTTCACATCCAATTGGTCTCATACCAATTGGAGTCACACACTTAAGATTTCTAGCCAAAACATACATTGCCCTATACACACTCTTCATCACATACCAGAGGACACATTCAACACTTACCAAGTTATTTCCTTCATGCTATTTCTGCTTTGTACCATAACATAAACGCATTTAGAAACTCATTTTTGGTCATTTTGGCAGCTTATAACCACACTCAATATGCACATTATAGTCCAGAAATTTCCAAGTCCAATTACAAACAATTTAACCACATGACAAGCTCATTTACATGTTCAAACTCAAACCTTTATACACAAATACAAGCTGCCATAACAAGCAGCATAATTCAACAATATAATTCTATAAACCAAACCATGAAATAACATATTTTGGTTCACACTTCAAGTGTAACACCCTTAAGTTCGGTAGTGCGTTCTACTGTTCCGGTGACCAGTGTTGTCCGGACAGCTAGGATGCCTAGAACTACAATTCAATATGAGTGAGGAGACATAAAATAATGAAATACAAGAAAAGAAAATACAAGAAAAACAAAGGAAAAATAATAGCAAAGAAATGTAACCAAGTTAAGCGAGCCGAGAACCCTAGCGACGGGGGACCGCACCGGGAAGTCACGGCGTGGACCGTTGACTAGCCCTGGACTGCGGGGAACCCTAGAAAATATTTTTAGGACTTAAATAAACCCTTATTGAAGTATAAATATCATTAGAAATATCAAAGAAAAATTAAATTATTAGTACAAAGAAAAGTGAGAAATCGAAAAATGGACAAAACCCAGTGTTACCGAAAAATCGGGAATGTAACCCGAACGGGGGCATTATGGTCATTTGACATCCCGAATTGTCTTTTGACCTAAATGTCCATTAAAAATAAATAATATTACACTTAGAAAATAAATTGAAAAATTAATTTGGTGGTACCTAAAGTGAATAGCTAGAATTAAGGGTTTAATGTGGAATAAATAGGAATTTAACATATTATATGAATTAATTAGAGTAAGTGGACCACTAAAGGAATAAACTAAGGATAATGGGGCAGGTGTAAGTCCATAATACAAGCTGAAACTTCATCTTCTCCAAATGAATTCATCCATGCCGATTTGAGAAGGAAGAAAATCCTCCATTGCTGTTTTTGCATGAGCTTGATCCACTCCTCCATTTCAACTCCAATCACTTAGATAGCTTCATAAAAAATTTTCTACACATCATAAGGAAGAGCTTGATACCAAAATCAAGAAGTTTAATCAAGGTTTAGCAAGCTCCAACCATAGGTAAGTTTACATTTTTGAATGTTGCTTTGTTAAACTTTGTGTACATGTTATGGGTGTGTGCTTTGTGAAGAAAATTTTCAAGTTTGAAGAGTTCTTGATATATCCAGTTTGGACAGCCATGGAGTTATGTATTGGATGATTTATTTTACATATATTTGATGAGAAATTATGATGAATAGGGTGATTTAATGTCCTAGTAGTTAAATTCCATGTATATGTGGTGATTGTACAATGGGGATTGAAGTTGACGAATTATGGACACTTTGGCATGGTGAAGCTTTGCGGCAGCCTTGGGACACTTTGATAAATGTATGAGTTCATGAAGGTATTGGCAGAATATTGACATTGAGGATTGATGGATATGTATATAGATTGGTTGTGTAAAGTGTATGTAAGAATGAGTAATGTTTATGTGTATATGTGATTATACTTAGACTTTGTAAATTTGAGTTTATTTGGTGTATTGAGGATGTGTGTAATCTGCCCAAAGTGACTTTAAAGTGAAGAGGTATGTGGTTTTGGTAATGTACCAAAACAGAATTGGTAAGGGAAGTGGACATATAGTAAGGTAAATGTGTCATTGATGTATGTTTAAGCAAGGTAATTAAGGGCAGTATGCATTTTAACCTATAACTTTAAATGTGTAACTTCAATTGGTATGAGACCAATTGGAGGTGAAACTAGGCACAAAATGTGCCAACTTTCATTGAGAAAGCATACCAAAATTCTGCTTGCAAGGTAACATGAAAAATGACCAATTCGGATTAAGTGCAATTGAAACCTGAAAACTAACCAATTTGGCAGCAGTTAGTGTTTAGGCCATAACTCACTCAAAACAGGTCCAATTGACCTGAACTTTTAACCATGAATAGTTAAGACCCATACCTACAAGTCTTATGAAGACACCAAAGCCCAGAAATAACCATAAGCAAGTCAAACAGCTTGCACAAATTCGGGTCCAAAAACTGGCCGAACCAAAGTTGACCAAATTGACCTAAAATGACCTAATTTGATGCCATTTGACCAGCAATAGGAAAATGACCATAACTTGGACTACATAACTCAGAATGACCTGAAATTTTTCCCCGCGTGCAATAAGACATAGATCTACAAGTTTGTAGTTTTGACCGAAACCCAAAAAACGAGGGAACTAGGTCGTCCGACTAGGTCAAACTAGTATCCCGGAATCCAGCAAGTTGCATTAAAATGCACTAAACAAGGAAATGAGTTTGGTAAAACGTACCAACCCTAAAACCCTATCGAATGTGACATATTAATGACACAAAAATCAAATTTACCTAAAATGCATTGAAGGTCGGTATATTAGGTGATTCAGCAAATAATAGCCTTCAGTGAATTACTTATCGAACATTATCGTTAGAGACAATTTAATTTAGTACTGAAACACTTCAAATTGTGTTTCTCAGTTACCAAAGACTCAGGAAAAGGGAAGGAAACACTGAGTCCAGGCCATGAGACAGTCATCAGAGGTTTGTGCACAACTAGTTTTCAACTGATTTTACTCTGAATAAGATTTCATATGATTAATTGTATGTTATTGATTTAAATTGTGTTTGTGCACAACAGTATTTCTTTTGAATTTTTCAATTGAAATGAATTATGACTATTTGTACATTATTGTTTTAAATTGTGAAAATGTGTTTGAATGGATATTTATTGCTTGAAAAGCATTGTAAATGATTTGATGGATACTATTGATTGAAAAGCACTGTAAATGGTTTTTGTGGAAATTAAAGATAATTATGAATTGTGTTGCCATTTTGTGAATGAAATTATAACTTTGGAAATTTATTGGATTCTCACGAATCATTTGAATAAAATGTTTGGAATTGATTTTGTCTTCACACTTAGCATGACAGTATGATATCATTCCTTCTCCATTTATGGGGTTGTGATCGTTTATTTTCCTTCTTCATTTATGGAGTCGTGATCGTTTATTTTTCTCCCTCTCTGGTTTACCAGTTGAGGTGATCGGATGAGTACTCATTATATAGCTAGCTCCCTTCCTCATTGATTTCGATTAGTGGGGTTGTAATTGCTTTGTCGTGGTGTACAACGCGGCATTGATCGGAAATTTGTGTCATGGCTTAAGTTGTGAATGAATTGGCAACACTGTATTCTTAAATTATTCGACTAAATTGTATTGTTATGCGATTTGATAATTTGTGAAATGAAGTTTAAATTCTTATTGACATTTACTGTCTTTTGAATTTAACTATGTTTTGATTACTGAGATTTATTGTGATATTGTGTTAAATTCCTTATGACAGTATTGTCTTGAATTTAACTTTGGTTTTTAAATATCCACTATTTATTTCAATTATGAATTGTGATTTAAATTTGTATTTGGTTAATATTGTGCACCACTGAGACATTGTCTCAGCGATAGCTTTTTATTGCTGTCGCAGGTAGACAAACAGACAGGGCAGCAGACTAGGCTGCTATTACCTCCAGCGAGAGATTTTCGGGTATAACGAGTATACCACATTTTGTATTTTGTGCGGTAATGTATGATCACTGTATGTACATATTGTTTTGGTTTTGAGCAGTTGTAAATTAAAATTGTACATTGACATTGTGAAGTAAATTATGAGTTATTTTGGCTTGTAAAAATTGTATTATATTTCTTTTATCTCAGTCTTTAAAAAATCACTGCAGATTTGAGTTGAGAAATATGTTGTGTTGAGAAAAATGTTGGATTTGAGATTTGGAAAATATATTGAAGTGCTTTTTACAGGTTTTCTGAAGAATTATTTTATCCAAATTACAGATGGCACTCTGCCAAAATTTTTACAGAAATTCCAAATAAGTCAAATGTGTCAGTTCTATTACTTCAGTTAAAAAAAAGTTTTTAACACCTGTAAATAGTGCTCACCACTATAAAAGAAGTAAGAAAAGTTTTTAAAATCCCTTGTAGTGTATTTAATGGGTTATCAGTAGACAGAGTTGGTAATTCATTAGGTATACTACGGGATCATGTTATGCCTTACAGAGGGGTAGGGTGTGACATCAAGTTTGCCGAATTGTACATCCCTTTCAATTAACTTCTAAGCTTCCAAAATCAAGTGTACTATCACATACATCTAGTATACATCATCAAATTTATTCCTACACACATAAACACTTACATCAACACTTTAATCTACCATTTACATGCAAGGGTAAACTGCTCTCATTGAAGTTCCATGGCTGCTAAAAATGTACTTCTCCCTTAACTCATCAAACTTCAAAAATCCTTCCACAATTACTACCCATAACATCCCTTCAAGGTTTAATGAAACAATAGTAAAAAATATATACTTACTACTTTTGAAACTCTTCAAAACCTCACAAAAACTTGATTTTCTTGCTGCCTATCTACTGCCCAAGTTATGTAGAACAATTTTAATGAAGGAAAATGTAAGAAAATTGGCTTGGATATGAAGGGATGAAGCTTGCATGAAGCTTGTAACAAGCGGCCATGGAGGTTTTCTTCCTCCTTGGTCTCTGCTGGTCTTAGCAAGGTTGAATAAGATGAATATTTTCTACCACAATAGGTTTAGTGGTCCACCTAAGTGGAGTGAGTGGAGCACTAAGTTAAAATTTAATGTTTATTTATTCTAAAGTTTTCAAATTCCACATTTAACTCCTATCTTTTGCTATTTAAACTATGTATCACCAATTTAATTTTTCATGACATTTTCCAAGTGTAACATCATTTATTTTTAATGGAAATTTAGGTCAAAAGACAACTCGGGGTGTCAAATGACCACAATGCCCTTGTTCAGGTTGCATTCCTGATTTTTCAGTAACACCAAGTTTTGTCGTTTTCTCAATTTCTGGTCTTTCTTTGTACTAATTAATTAATTTTTTTTTATATTTCTAATGACATTTATACTTGAATAGATGTTCATTTAAGTCTTAAAAATATTTTTCAAGGTTCTCTGTGGTGCAAGGCTAGTCAATGGTCAACGCCGTAACTTTCCTGTGCGGTCACCCATCGCTAGGGTTCTTGGCTCGTTTAACTTGGTTACATTTCATTGCTATTATTTTTCCTTTATTTTTCTTTTATTTTCTTTTCTTGTATTCTATTATTTTATGTCTCCTCACCCATATCTAAGTGTAGTTCTAGGTATCCTAGCTGTCTGGATAGACACTGTCACCGAAATAGTAGAACGCACTACCAAACATAGGGGTGTTCCAATTATCACCCCCCCCCCTTAAAATAAATTTCGTCTCGAAATTTTACCTGGCATCAGTTTCTGAACAGCTGTGGGTACTGTCTCCTCATGTCCTCTTCCAAGGAGAAACTTTAAGGAATACCTTATCACCCACTGCATATTCAATATCTCTTCTCTTCAGATCAACATAGGACTTCTGACGGTCTGATGCAGTCTTGAGTCGATCTCTGATCAAGCTGATATTTTCCTCTTTCTGCAAAACAATTTCTAGCTCAATCATCTTCCTTTCACTTACTTCATCCCAACATAGGGGAGTTATGCACTTCCTGCCATACACAGCTTCATATGGAGGCATCTCAATGCTTGATTGGTAGATGTTGTTATAAGCAAACTCAATCAAAGGCAAGTGTGTATCCCAACTACCTTCAAACACACAAGCCCGTAGCATATCCTCCAATATCTGAATTACCCTTTCAGACTGGCCATCTATCTGTAGGGGGGAATGCTGTGCTGAAGTTCAATCTAGTTCCTAGGGCTCTCAGAAGACTACCCCAGAATCTAGAAGTGAACCTAGGATCTCTGTCTAATACAATCGATACTGGCACTCCATGCAGTTTTACAATCTCATTTATGTACAATCTGGCCAATCTCTCTAACTATAGTCCATCCGGACTGGCAAAAAGTGAGCAAACTTGTTTAGTCTATCAACTATGACCCATACTACATCATGACTATTCTGTGTCCTCGAAAGTCTCATCATAAAATCCATAGTTATTCGTTCCCTTACAATGTTTCATAGGGTGCCATTTGTATGCTAGCTTGACACTTATTATTGTATACAAATTCTGTTAGTGGGATGTATCTGTCCCATCTCCCTTCGAATTCAATGACACAAGTTCTCAGTATATTCTTGAGGGCTTATTACATTTTATAGGTTATTATTATCATTTCATTTCATTGTTTACAGAAACTCAATGAGTTTCAGAATTTACCTGAATTACTTGTTTCGACTGTTCATCCGTCTGAGGATGATAAGTCATACTGATATCTTTAAACTTATAGAAATTTGTAATGATCAGACTCCAACCACTAGAGAAATTGTCCGCTTTGGCCATAAGCCTCACGGTTTTGTCCCATAAGTAGAATGGAGAACTTCACAGGAGGTCACCCATCCTAAGATTTCTCTTAAGCGAGCACGCTTAACCCTGGAATTCTTCCAAATCTCCAGGCCATTCCACTAAAAAGCGCCTCTAGTGATTAGTTCCTCCATTTTATATATCATTACTTTTTGAACCCAATACCAACTCTATGCTTTGTCGATGTGGGATTTGCCTAAGGGGCCTTTCTCCCCCCCTTTCGGGACTCAGCGTCATCGCTGAGGTTTGCCCCACCATCGCCCAAGAGGACACGCGAGTGGCTCTGATACCAATTATAACGATCGAACTCCAAACACTAGAGGAATTGTCTGCTTTGGCCATAAGCCTCACGGTTTTGTCCCATAAGTGGAATAGAGAACTTCCCAGGAGGTCACCCATCCTAAGATTTCTCTTAAGCGAGCACGCTTAACCCTGGAATTCTTCCAACTCTCTAGGCTATTCCACCAAAAGGCACCTCTAGTGATTAGTTCCTCCATTTTATATATCATTACTTTTTGAACCCAAGACCAACTCCGTCCTTTGCTAATGTGGGATTTGCCTAAGGGACCTTTCTAAAATATGTCACACATTACTCTTCGTAAGATGTAACATGCTCCCATAGTACACCTAATGAATTACTGTACTTCACCTACCGATAACCCATTAAATATACTACAAGGGATTTTGAAACAATTTTCGTTCATTTTTAAATTGGTGGGAAAAATTTTCTCAGATATTAAAAACCTTTATTTAAAGTCCAAACATAAATCAAATTTTTAGATATTTAAAAATCTCCGTAATTTTTACAAAAATTTCGCTAGAGTGCGGTCTATATTTTGAGAAAACAGTTCTTCAAAACCTGAAAATAACGACACTCCCAATATTTTTCTCAACAACTTCTTCAAATTTCACAATCAATCTCAACCAATTTCTCAAGTCTCAAAATTCAAACAATCCTCATTTCACAAATCAACACAAGCAATTTAATACATAGTTTAAATTAAATCAAACATTGAAATATCTCATTAAGATAACAAAATGAATATTTACATTCATGGGAGTATTAAAATTTAATAATGCAAAACTTTATAAATACATAAAATCTCAAGATAACCTTATAATAATTTTTATTTCATTGCAATCCAAAAAATATGTTACAAAAGAGTTGGTACAAATGCTCAAAGTAAATTTCATACATATAATTACAAAATTACATCAAAAGCTAATGTACAAGGGTATACCTATGATATACCCGAAGATAGTCGCATCGTGTATTTCAGTAACCTCGCTCAGCTGCTTTATATTTTCTTTCGCCTGTGACAGCATACAAAGCTATTGCTGAGTGGTGAACTCAGTGGTACACAAACTAATAAATTAAAACTTAATACAAATTATTCTTAACAATTCATAATGAATAAAAATTTAAAATTTCTAAATTCTTCAAAATCCATGACATTCAAAAATCATTATTTTCATTCATGCAAATTATTCATTTGAATAACATTTTAATCAAATAGTAACTATTTATTTACATTTCTTTTAATTTTTGAAACAATACAAAAATATTTTGAATCACTAACAAATTATTTATTTCAATCACAATTTATCAAATTATGCATAATTTAAAGGGCGTTGCTAACAATTCACACAGTTGATCCCATGACCCAAAATTCAAATAGATGCCGTGTTATACACCACGACATTTCACATTCTCCTAATAACCGAGGCTAAAAGGGAGAAACAAAGACTAGCTAGTATATATGAGTACTCATTCATATTCTTCCCCAACTGGCAAGCCAGAGAGGAAGTAACTCACCCCATCTAGTGGATGAGATATCTCACTAGACAAGCTAATGAGAATTCACAACAAATTTTGCCATGTCAACTGTGGTTTCAAATCATATTCAAAACAATTTCTATTTACAAAGTGTTTACAAATCATCAACATATTTAATCATCATAAATTCATGCTCAAGGTTGGCAACACATCAAACTTAAAATTTACGATTCTCAAAACCATGCAATAAATCATTAAATGCATAAGAAAATTTACATTTCATTTATACAATTTCATTCAACAAACTATAATTCTCAACACATCAAAATTTATAAATCATAAAATAACTTATTCAAATCAATTTAGAAATAAAAATATAACAAAAGAGTTAGTTGTACACAAACCTTAAGCGAGTTGCCTCTTGGCCTTGACTCGATTCCTCGGGTTCCTTCCCGGTGTTCGTTTCCACTGAAACACGCAGTTTCACAGTGTTTCAGTATCATAACTTATTATAAATCCAAAATAAATTCAAATTCACTTTTATCTAGCTTATATATGCTAAACTTGACGTTTTTCAAAATTTGTGTTTTGGGGTTACTATTCACTAAACTATTCAAGTCAATTTGTTGACTTTCTAAGGCTTAATAGATATGGGAATTCCAACTTCACCCACATACCACATTTTGGTCACTAAATTTGTTGGTTTTGGTTGTTTTCTCAAATTCTAAGTCTTTTAGGTAAATTTGCAAATTTTTAGTTTTAGTATCTTAAGTTGCACTGTTCTATTGGTCACTTTACTGTTAGAATTTAGCAAAACATTTTTCATAGAAAATGTTCCCTATTGTCTTAAGTTTATTATCCTTTTTGAATCACTCCAATTGGAGTTTTGTAGCTCATGTTATAGCCATTTGAACCATGGCTGCCGGATTAGACTCAACCCAGATTTTCTGGGCAATTTTGGTTCTGGCAGTTTTAGGTCACCAAATTGGGGTGGCCAAATGACTTGGTTAATGGAATAATTTGGGTTTGTGTTCTTCATGAAATTTTTAGGTCTATATCTCAAATATTCACTGGTGAAATTTCAGGTCATTTAGACCTGCCTAGGTCAAGTTATGGCCAAATGAACAAACACTGTTCATTTGGCCAGTTTGTACAGGGCAGACTGAGATTTTCCAGATTTGGTCAATTTATTCACTAGGTTTTGGTCACTTTTTGGGCATGCTTCCTAAATGAAAATTGTGTCATTTAGTGTCTATTTTCATTCCCAATTGGTCTCATACCAATTGGACTTGTAAATTTTCATTTTTGGTCCCTCAAAGGGACCTTGGTCATGCTACCAGCAGCATGACTACATTGAATTCGAATTTAGTTTTAATTCAAACACTTCTAACACATTCCATTTGGTCACAATTGACTATTTCTCCCTTCAAACTAGGTCCAAGACATCATTTACCAATTTTTCACATTTTCATCTCTAAAACCTAAGTGTCCAAACCCTAACCACACTAAATTGTTGCATTTAGCTACATCTAAGCATACCAATCTCATTAGCACATCCATACAAGCTTGCCTACCATATTAAATTCAATCAAAATTGTGACACCCCTTACCCGTCTACAGTATATCCGAGTAAGATATGTCACACAGTGCATTAGAACACTCTATTTTATCTCAATCATTTTTATTCTTTCTTAATTTATTTTTATCATAGTTTTGAATATAATTTATGAAATATAATTCATTTAAGTCATTTATTGAAATTATAATTTATTTGAGGTTTCGAAAATTTTATAGAAAATCCGGCAGAGTACCAGCTAAAAATGGAGAAAACAGTTCTTCGGAACCTGTGAAAAACACTTCCAATAATCAATTCCAATCATTCTCAAACTCCAATAATCATCAAAATCTCAATATTTTTCAACAACATTTCCATTTCTCAATCATTCATTTCTCATGGTATTCATATATAAGCAATAAATAAATACTCAATTTTCCATTCATAAACACAATTTTCACTATTTACATTAACATCAAAATACATTACATAAGTCTCAATTACACAAGAGAAAATAAAAGTTAGTTACAAAATACCAAAACGAAACGTAGTGTCCTACCAATGCACTGAAGATGGTGAGGTGACAGGGACACTATGCAGAGCTACAGGAGGTCTCACCCAGTCTGTGGTCTATTGGGCTCTCGGTCAGTATCTCCAGAACCTACGCGTGGCAAAAGCAACGCGCTAAGCAATAATGCTTAGTGGTGCCAATAATAAAATAAAAAGAAATAACAGGAAGTAAATATTGAGTGCATGTTTTGATGTCTTATGCAGACAATTTTTTTTTTTTTTTTTATCATTATTGGTAATCTTATTTATTATGTACTTGTTCTTTTCATTATTTCATTAAATTTGTTCACTTTCAGTTTTGGGTGCCCAAGTAACCTATACTGGATGACTGGACTAGATAAACGGGTAAACTGGCACTGGGTATCTAGTACCTCAGGCCGTCACACCATCTGTCACATATACATCTCCCGGTGTGCAACAGAACAGCTAATAAGCTGTAATAACAATAGGCACAAGGCCAAATATCAACACAATGTCAAAATGGCTAAAAGCTATGAAATCACAGAATGGCATAATGCCATGTGCAGTACTGCTAACTGAACCCTATTGGCATGCTAACCTATCCAAACCAATCACATTAGGCCTACTAGGGCATTTAACACTTTTAAGTTTCACAATTTTTGAAATTTAAGTTTTAGTGTTACTATTCCATTCATTGGTCAACAAAAATGTTGACTTTTGCATAGGCAATAGGTACATTGGTTTTAATATCATCAACATACCACATTTTGCATTCAAAATTTGTTGGTATTGGTTGCCAATACCATTTCTAAGCTTAATGTTAGTTGGGCAGATTTTCACTTTTTATGCCTTGTTTTACTATTCCATTGGTCAATTTTGCAGTGGGAATTTGGCAAACTGACCAACATGAAAGTTGTTTCTTATTTTGTCTAGTTGCATTTCCTATTTTGAATCACTCCATTTGGAATTTTGTAGCTCAAGTTATGGTCCAAAAACCACAACTGGCCGGATTGAAATTTTTCTGGATTAACCATATCTATAGTGCAGTGAACAGTGATTACAACTCACTAGTTGGATAGGTTCTGCTCATAATTTGGGTTAGGTTTCTTCATGAACGTTGTTGGTTTATATCTCAGCTTATTTCTGGTAAAATTTCAGGTCAATTGGACCATTCTACACTGAGTTATGGTTAAATGACCAAACACTGTTCATTTGATCATTCTGCAGAAACAGACTGCAGATCACCCAGATTAGGGCAAGCTTTTGGTCCAATTGGTTTGGTTTAATGGGCATGGTTTCTTCACCAAAGTTGTGCCATTATGTGTCTAGTTTCATGTCCAATTGTCCTTGCACCAATTGAACCTGTAAAATTCAAGTTATGGCTGCCTAAACCTGCTGGACTCATGTCTAATTCTGTAGGCCACCATGGGCAGCCACACCAACTACAATTCCCACTAATCAAACCACCTCATATCTTGCTTACACATAACCAAATGGTCACTAATTGACCATTAAAACTCACTTTCATCATTACATGATCAAAGTCTCCATTTCATGCTCAAACCCTAACTCTAATTTCCAATTCATGGCATACACACACCAAACTCATACCAAATCACTTTATCCATCATCTATACTCATCAATAACATAATTAAGCCACTTAATTTCATCAAAAACCAACAATCCTTAAACTTTCTCATGGCTGAAAAATTTAGAGATTTCAATTGCTCAAGTTTTTCTTTTAATTTCACACAATTTCTACTTGATTTAGCATGCTTACAAGATTAAAGAAAGAAAAGAAATTGTTTAGTGCACTAACCTTTTTGAGCTTCACTTAACCTTGATTAAACCTCCCTAATCTCTTCTTCTTTGGCTGCCAATAGCTTTTTCTAGGTGAAAGATCAAATTTTTGTGAAGGGACTTGGCAATTTTGGTGAACAAATGGAGAGGAAATTCAAGCTTTTAAGCTTGAAAATGGTGGAACCTCTTCTCTCTCTCTCTCTCTCTCAACGTTTTTGGCTGCCCAAAGGTTGAAGATGTAGATTGGTTTTTCAATTTTTTGGTCTCTTTTATCTCTTTTAATGAGTTTAACAAATTGTGATTGGTGGAGGAAATTTAAATGACATCATATGATGTCATAATTAGCATTTTCTTTCATTTTCTTTTCTTCTTTTTTCTACTCATTTCTAATTTAATTTTTAGCAATATTTATTCATATTTTAGATCATAATAATTATTTGCTTAACTGGACAAGTCGGCCAAAATCATCTCTGAAGACGAAATGACCAAAATGCCCTCCGTTTGGCTTAACGGGCCAAAATTGTCTGTACTAATTGAAAAATTTTTCTAAGCATTTTCTTGGCATTTTAATGCCATAAGAATCTCAATGACCCTTCTCTGGAGTTCCAAAAATTATTTTATAATTTTTCCCCCAGGTCTAGGGCTCTTAGTTGCGAGAACCGTAACTTCTCACTAGGTTACCCATCGTTAGGGCACTGGCTCATTTAACTTGGTTATATTTTATTTCTAAAATTTTTCCTAAATTTTTCTTATTAATATTTGAGTTAATTATGGTTCCTCACTTGAGTTTAAATATTTTTTCGGACATTCTAACTGTCCGGACTAACACTGGTCACCAAAACAGTAGAATGTACGGAGTTGCTACAGGGAGGGTGTTATAACTCTTTCCCTCGAATTTAAATTTCGTCCTCGAAATTTACCTGATGCAAACAGTTGAGGGAACAGTTGCCTCATCATCTCTTCATTTTCCCAAGTTGCCTCTTCGGTATTGTGGTGCCTCCAAAGCACTTTCACCAATGGAATCTGCTTATTCCTCAACTCTTTCACTTCCCGAGCTAGGATCCGTATGGGTTCTTCTTCATATGTCAAATCCAGTTGTACTTCAATTTCTTCCATGGAGATGACATGTGAAGGATCTGAGCGGTATTTTCTTAACATAGATACGTGGAACACATTGTAGATCTTGTCCAGCTCTGGAGGTAAAGGTAGCCTATAGGCCACTGGACCCACACGTTCAATAACTTCATATGGACCAATGAACCTAGGGCTTAACTTACCTTTTCTTCCAAACCTCAATGCCTTCTTCCAATGTGACACCTTGAGGAACACTTTGTCGCCAACCACATATTCTGTTTCTTTTCTCTTCAAGTTGGCATAGGATTTCTGTCTGTCTGAGGCAACCTTCAGATTGGCTTCGATTAGTTTTACCTTCTCTTCAGTCTGTTTCACCAAGTCTGGGCCTACCAGTTTGTCTTTGCCCAATTCAGTCCAACACACTGGAGTTCTACATTTCCTCCCATACAGTGCTTCATACGGGGCCATTTGGATGCTAGCTTGGTAGCTATTGTTCTATGCAAATTCTGCCAGAGGAAGATATCTATCCCAACTTCCCTTAAACTCAATGACACAACTCCTCAGCATATCCTCAAGAACCTGACATATATTTCATGTTATTATTATCATTTTAGTACAATATTTGTATTAATTTAATTGGTTTCAATTGTTTACCTGGATTACTCTTTCTGATTGCCCATCCATTTGAGGATGAAAAGCTGTGCTGAAGTGAAGTTGTGTACCTAAGGATTTATGCAACTTCTTCCAAAATCTCAATGTAAACCTTGGGTCTCGATCAGATATGATGGAAAGTGGAATTCCATGCAGTCTAACTATCTCACTGATATACAATTCTGCTAACTTCTCCAGTAAGTAGTCAGTCCTAACTGGCAGAAAGTGTGCTGACTTCGTCAATCTATCTACTATCACCCATACTGCATAATGTTTCTTCTGGGTGAGAGGTAGACCACTTACAAAATCTATGGTGACCTGATCCCATTTCCATTCAGGTATGCGTATAGGCTGTAGCAAACCCGATGGAACTTAATGTTCTGCCTTAACTTGCTGACATGTCAAGCATTTAGTCACATAGTCAGCTATGTCCTTCTTCATACCAGGCCACCAATACTGAAGCTTCAGATCATGATACATTTTTGTACTTCCTGGGTGCATAGTATAAACACTGGCATGTGCCTCTTTCAGAATACTGGCTTTCAATTCCCCATTATCTGGTACACATACTCTTTCTTTGTAGTACAGACACCCATTTGCTTTCACCTCATAGTCAGTTGCTTTTCCCTCTGAGATTTTGCTCATAATAGCCATTAACTTTTCATTTGCCTTTTGCCCATCTAAAATCTGCTGTAGCAGGTTTGGCCTCACTTACAACTCAGCCAAAATAGCTCCATCTCGAACCAAAGATAGACGGGCATTCAATGATCTCAAAGCTGTGATGGATTTTCTGCTGAAAGCATCAGCAACTACATTTGCCTTCCTAGGATGGTAGTCAATCACACAATCATAGTCCTTCAGGAACTCAATCTATCACCTCTGTCTAAGGTTGAGCTCCTTCTGGGTTGGCAAGTATTTCAGGCTTTTTATGGTCTGTGTAAATGTAGCACTTTTCATCATACAAGTAATGCCTCAATATCTTCAGTGCGAAGATAATTGCTGTAAGTTCTAAATCATGGGTAGGGTAATTCTGTTCATGTGGCCTTAGCTGCCTGGAAGCATAAGCGACGACCTTCCCCTCTTACATTAATACACACCCTAACCCATTATGAGAGGCATCACTGTAGACTACAAAGTCCTTTCCTAACACTGGCTGTGTTAACACTGGTGCCTCTGTCAACATAGCCTTTAACTTCTCAAAACTAGTCTGACACTTGTTATTCCAGTCAAATCTGATATTCTTATGTAACAACTTGGTCATTGGAGCAGCTATTAAGGAAAATCCCTTCACAAATCTTCTGTAATACCCAGCTAGCTCTAAGAAACTTCTAACCTCAGTTGTATTCCTGGGAGGCTTCCATTCCATCACTGCTTCTATTTTCTTGCGATCCACCCTAATCCCATCAGCTGACACTATGTGTCCAAGGAATGCAATCTCATTCAACCAGAAGTCACACTTGGACAACTTAGCATACAGCTTCTTTTCTCTCAGGGTTTGCAGAACAATCCTCAAATGCTCATCATGTTCTTCACTGGTCTTGGAATACACCAAAATATCATCAATAAAGACCACTACGAACTGATCTAGGTATGAATAGAAGATACAGTTCGTAAGGTCCATGAATGTTGTTGGTGCATTTGTTAGGCCAAAGGGCATCACCAAAAACTCATAATGCCCATACCGGGTCCTGAATGCAGTCTTTGGCACATCTACATCCTTTACCCTCAACTGATGATACCCTGATTTGAGATCAATTTTAGAAAATACTCCTGCTCCCTTCAACTGATCAAACAGATCACCAATTCTAGGCAACGGATACTTATTCTTCACTGTCACTTTATTCAACTACCGGTAATCAATGCATAACCTCAAAGTCCCATCTTTCTTCTTTACAAATAGCACTGGAGCTCTCCATGGTGACACACTGGGGCGTATGAACCCCTTATCCAGTAACTCCTGTAACTGGATTTTCAATTCCTTCAATTCTGTGAGCGCCATCCTATAAGGAGCGATAGAGATTGGTGCTATACCCGGCAGTGTCTCAATAGCAAATTCAACTTCCCTTTCTGGTGGCAAACCTGGCAATTCTTCAGGGAACACATCTGGGAAGTCTTTTACTATGGGTATGTCACACAGATCTGGCTTAGCCTGCCTAGTATCCACCACATGTGCTAGGTAGGCTTCACAGCCTTTTCTCATTAGTTTTCTTGCAACTGTGGCTGAGATGACATTGGACAAGAAATCTGTCCTTTCCCCCACAATTGTAATCTCATTACCCTCAGGAGTTTTTAAAGAAATTCTCTTCCATTTACAATCAACTATTGCCTGATGACGTGATAACCAGTCCATTCCCAAAATCACGTCAAACTCATGGAAAGGTAACTCAATCAAGTCTGCTAAGAATTCATACCCCTGAATCCTTAACGGGCAACCTTTGTACACTTTGTTCACCACTACACTGTGGCCTAATGGATTAGTGACTAGAATGTCTTGGTCACTCTCTCCTACTAATATCCCCCTCTCTATAGGTAGGTTGATACAGATGTATGAATGAGTGGATCCTGGATCCACCAATGCATGCACAGATGTATTGTAGAGGGAGAACGTACCCCTGATGATGTATGGGGGCATCTTGCTCCTCCTGAGCTCTCATGGCATAGGCTTTGGCAGGTGGTCTGCCCTCAGGCCTCTCTGCTGGCTCATATGCAGGCCTCTGTGATGGTCCCACTGCCTCAAATTTGCCAGATTTCCTACCCCTTTGTGGTGCGGGAGCAAGCCTGTCTGCTTGTGTTGGAGCAGCTGTAGTAGTTCTGCGTGGACAGTTCCTCAACTGATGCTCTGTCGACCCACACCTTAAGCAGGCATCAGTCACTCTCCAACACTCCCCCTTATGCCACTTCAGGCAATGTGGACATGCAGAAGATGCTGGGGCTAGTCCCCTGAACCCCATCCCTGGAGAGCTACCCACTGATGGTGTGGACTAACCTCTCCAAGGGGTGAACTATGGCCTAGGCCCCTGAGACTGACCCTGACCTTGTGGTCGACCTGAACTCTGTGCAGGTGGACCTTTGAACTTCTTCCCAGGTGTAGGAGATGAACTACATTGACCTGGTCCCCTCTTCTGCTGTCTCTCTCTTCTGGTTTGCTCACTTATTCTAACCTTTTCAACTTTTATCACAGCTTCCACTAACTTGGTGAAGTCTGTGATTCCCAAGGCAGTGATCATGATCTTTATATTGTCATTTAATCCCTCTTCAAATCTCTTATACCTTTCAGCTTCGTTAGGGACTATCTCCCTTCTGTAGCGGCTCAATCTGACAAATTCTTTTTCACACTCGGCCACTGTCAACTGTCTTTACCTCAGGTTAATGAATTCCCTTCTTCTCTCTTCTAGGTATACACTACCCACATATTTTTTCTTGAATTCAGAGAGGAAGAAGTCCCAAGTTATTACTTCTGGCTGTACTTTACTGGACACCGTATCCCACCATTCATATGCATCATCTTGCAACAGAGATACAACAGCTTCTAGATTTTGTTCAGGAGTGCAGTGGAGTTGTTTTAAAACTCTGCCTGTTCTGTTCAACCAATTTTCGGCTGTAACAAAATCATCTTCTCTCTTGTCAAAGAAGTTCGCTGCTCCAAATTTTCTCAATCTTTCCAGGTGTAATTTCGGTTGTAGAGGTGGTGGTGGTGGTGGCATTACCCCAGCCATTTGTTTGAAGAATTCGGCCATTTGCTGGAACACGAACTGTGGAGGCTGAGCAATCTCTGATGGAGCTGGTGGAGCAGGTTCTCCCCTACCCCTAGTCTCAGTTGGCGCAGGTGGAGCATGACTCTCCACTTCCTACTCAACTGCCCTCTGAGATGTGGGGTCCATATCCTATTCAAAATAACAAAGACAAACAGATCTGCATTAGTTTCACCTCGACTCTTACAAATGCAATGCATGGTATGGACTCGATCTAGGCCCAAAAACGCCTAAACCGTGCTCTGATACCACTAAATGTGACACCCCTTACCCGTCTACAGTATATCTGAGTAAGATATGTCACACAGTGTACCGAAATACTCTACTTTATCTCAATCATTTTTATTCTTTCTTAATTTATTTTTATCATAGTTTTGAATATAATTTGTGAAATATAATTCATTTAAGTCATTTATTGAAATTATAATTTATTTGAGATTCCGAAAATTTTATAGAAAATCCGGCAGAGTACCGACTAAAAATGGAGAAAATAGTTCTTCAGAACCTGTGAAAAACACTTCCAATAATCATTTCCAATCATTCTCAAACTCCAATAATCATCAAAATCTCAATATTTTTCAACAACATTTCCATTTCTCAATCATTCATTTCTCATGGTATTCATATATAAGCAATAAATAAATACTCAATTTTCCATTCATAAACACAATTTTAACTATTTACATTAAGATCAAAAGACATTACATAAGTCTCAATTACACAAGAGAAAATAAAAGTTAGTTACAAAATACCAAAATGAAACCTAGTGTCCTAACAATGCACTGAAGCTAGTGAGGTGACACGGACACTATGAAGAGCTGCAGGAGGTCTCACCCAGTCTGTGGTCTACTGGGCTCTCGGCCAGTATCTCCAGAACCTACGCGTGGCAAAAGCAACGCTCTAAACAAAAATGCTTAGTGGTGCCAATAATAAAATAAAAAGAAATAACAGGAAGTAAATATGCAGTGCATGTTTTGATGTCTTATGCAGACAATTTTTTTTTTATCATTATTGGTAATCTTATTTATTATGTACTTGTTCTTTTCATTATTTCATTAAATTTGTTCACTTTCATTTTTTGGTGCCCAAGTAACCTATACTGGATGACTGGACTAGATAAATGGGTAAACTGGCACTGGATATCTAGTATCTCGGGCTGTCACACCATCTATCACATATGCATCTCCTGGTGTGCAACAGAACTGCTAATAAGCTGTAATAACAATAGGCACAAGGCCAAATATCAACACAATGTCAGAATGGCTAAAAGCCATGAAATCACAGAATGGCATAATGCCATGTGCAGTACTACTAACTGAACCCTATTGGCATGCCAACCTATCCAAACCAATCACATTAGGCCTACTAGGGCATTTAACACTTTTAAGTTTCAAAAGTTTTGAAATTTAAGTTTTAGTGTTACTATTCCATTCATTGGTCATAAAAAATGTTGACTTTTGTATAGGCAATAGGTACATTGGTTTTAATATCATCAACATACCACATTTTGCATTCAAAATTTGTTGGTATTGGTTGCCAATACCATTTCTAAGCTTAATGTTAGTTGGGCAGAATTTTTACTTTTTATGCCTTGTGGTCAATTTTGCAGTGGGAATTTGGCAAACTGACCAACATGAAAGTTGTTCCTTATTTTATGTAGTTGCATTTCCCTTTTTGAATCACTCCATTTGGAGTTTTGTTGCTCAAGTTATGGTCCAAAAACCACAACTGGCCGGATTGAAATTTTTCTGGACTTACCATATCTACAGTGCAGTGAACAGTGATTGCAACTCACTTGTTGGATAGGTTCTAGTCATAATTTGGGTTAGGTTTCTTCAAGAAAGTTGTTGATCTATATTTTAGCTTGTTGTTGGTAAAATGTCAGGTCAATTGGACCATTCCACACTGAGTTATGGCCAAATGACCAAACACTGTTCATTTGGTCATTCTGCAGAAATAGACTGGAGGTCACCCGGATTAGGGCAAGCTTTTGGTCCACTTGGTTTGGTTTTATGGGCATGGTTTCTTCACCAAAGTTGTGCCATTATGTGTCTAGTTTCATGTCCAATTGGCCGTGCACCAATTGAACCTGTAAAATTCAAGTTATGACTGCCCAAACCTGCTGGACTCATGTCCAATTCTGCAGGTCACCATGGGCAGCCACACCAACTGCAATTCCCACTAATCAAACCACCTCATTTCTTGTTTACACATAACCAAATGGTCACTAATTGACCATTAAAACTCACTTTCATCATTACATGATCAAAGTCTCCATTTCATGCTCAAACCCTAACTCCAATTTCTAATTCATGGCATACACACACCAAACTCATACCAAATCACTTTATCCATCATCTATACTCATCACTAACATAATTAAGCCACTTAATTTCATCAAAAACCAACAATCCTTAAACTTTCTCATGGCTGAAAAATTTAGAGATTTCATTTACTCAAGTTTTTCTTTTAATTTCACACAATTTCTACTTGATTTAGCATGCTTACAAGATTGAAGAAAGAAAAGAAATTGTTTAGTGCACTAACCTTTTCGAGCTTCACTTAACCTTGATTAAACCTCCCTAATCTCTTCTTCTTTGGCTGCCAATAGATTTTGCTAGGTGAAAGATCAAATTTTCGTGAAGGGACTTGGCAATTTTGGTGAACAAATGGAGAGGAAATTCAAGCTTTTAAGCTTGAAAATGGTGGAATCTCTTCTCTCTCTCTCTCTCTCTCAATGTTTTTGGCTGCCTAAAGGTTGAAGATGTAGATTGTTTTTTCAATTTTTTGGTCTCTTTTATCTCTTTTAATGAGTTTAACAAATTGTGATTGGTGGAGGAAATTTAAATGACATCATATGATGTCATAATTAGCATTTTCTTTTATTTTCTTTTCTTTTCTTCTCTACTCATTTCCAATTTAATTTTTATCAATATTTATTCATATTTTAGATCATAATACTTATTTGCTTAACTGGACATATCGGCCAAAAATCATCTCTGAAGACGAAATGACCAAAATGCCCTCCGTTTGGCTTAACGGGCCAAAATTGTCTGTACAGATTGAAAATTTTTTCTAAGCATTTTCTTGGCATTCTAATGCCATAAGAACCTCAATGACCCTTCTCTGGAGTCTCAAAAATTATTTTATAATTTTTCGCCCGGGTCTAGGGCTTCTAGTTGCGAGAATCGTAACTTCTCACTAGGTTACCCATCGTTAGGGCACTGGCTCATTTAACTTGGTTGTATTTTATTTCTAAAATTTTTCCTAAACTTTTCTTATTAATATTTGAGTTAATTATGGTTCCTCACTTTAGTTTAAATATTTTTTCGGACGTTCTAACTGTCCGGACCGATACTGGTCACCGAAACAGTAGAATGTACGGAGTTGCTACAGGGAGGGTGTTGCAAAAACTCAAACATATGCATAGTAATCCTAGCTGGCCGAAATTCAGCTTGGTCCCTCAACAAGAATTTTCTTTTCATTTTAAGTTTATTTCTAAGTTAATCAAGCTATAAACACAACTAATAAACTAATTTTGCAACTTAAATCACTAACCTTAATCTTTGATGTCCAATCCTTCAATTCTCTTTCTTTTTCTTTTTCTTTGCTTTTTCCATCTTCTTCTTAGGTTGAGGTAACAAGTTTTGATGAAGTTTTTATAGAAAATCTTAAGGTTAAGTGAGAGAATTTGAGCTTGAGTACAAGCTTCAATGGAGGTTTAACAATGGAGAGGGAGAGAGAAATGGGAGACGGCAACTAGGGGAAAAAAAAGAAGACTTTGGACTTTTTTTTTCTTTCTTTATGTCTTTTGTCTTATGGAATACCCAAAAATCAATTTAATTAAAGTTATTAATTATAATCTTTATAGCATCATGCATGATGTCATGCATGATATCATCTCCCTACACCTTTTTCATTTTCTTCTTTTTTTTTTTAATTTTTCTATTAGTTCTTTAATTTAATTCCCGACTCTGAAATTTTTTTTTCTCCGATTTTATTTGACAGTTAGATCAGGAGTCAGCTCTCGAGGTTAATTGACCAAATTTCCCCTTGCCAGTTCAACCTGATTTACAAATAATTTGATATTTCTTCTGGCTCCCTGACCTAATTATTTGACCGACTTAACAATTCTTTTTCAAGATTTTTTTCTTTTCCACTATGTTCATAATAGTCTTAAGGACCGCAGCGTCACATTTTACTGTTCAAAATTTGAGTTTAAATCGACTTCGTAGTCGTTCGTAAGAAGGTCACCCATCACTGTGACTCTCGGCCCGTTTAACTTCTTATGTTCTGTTTTTCTTATTTATACTTAACTAATTGACAATTAGTAATTATTTGTGTTTATGGTTTATCTAGTTGTCTTAGATGTGGTTCTAATCTCCTTAATTATCCGGACCAACACCAGTCACTGAAATAGTGAAATATACCAGGCTATGCAAATAGGGGTGTTACACAATTACTGTGGTACAGGTAGTTCACATTATTGTAGCCGAGTTACTGACTCTAGCTACCTTACAAGTGTAGTCTTTCGACAGGCTAGTTCTGAAGTTTTAAATTTCTGACTAAAATTTTCACATTTACTTTTAGTAATAACACTCTATTCGGGCGTAACTGTATCAATTTATAGATTACTTGTAAAGATTCTTATTTTGTTGTACCACGAGGAAGCACGCAGCTCTACACAATAATCCCATGTCGGTACTATAATCTGCAGCTTACAATACAAACATCGAGAACATTACATAGTCACTGCGTTATAACCTCATGGACTAGGTTTTCTAACATCTTATCTTTCTCAAATCCACTAATATCCTAAACCGATTCTGATTACAATATCCCTTAACAATTACTAATAGTAACATCTTTGCCCTCATCTAGAGCAATTCTATTACTGTAACTTGCTTCTAGGTCCTCTTGCCTTACATTAAGTAGGCTCGCTAATTAGCTTTATAATTTATGGTGTGTTAGAAAATACTTTTAGCTAACAATTCTTCCAAAATTAATGTCAATCATACTTGTTATTATAGTTTTTATCCTAAAGGACTAGTCACTAATGCATCAAAATTCATTCCCATGTAAAGGAATAACAACAGAACATATAGTTCTAACACTAGCATACAACTAAGTAGTGCTGGGATAAAATAATAACTAATTGTTTCTTTCAAAAATTAAGAACTTACCAGCAGCTACATCTGAAGTTTCTGCTCTTTTCCCTTGGCACATAGTGGATGCTCTAACTGATGCGCTACTATGTTCGGGTTGATTTACTGTGTTATGGTTGTGAGGAGTACCAACTCTATTTCTATCTCGACCTCTACTGACTGTCTGTGAACTTTTGAGAGCATATTAAGGTACTCTAGTACAATTTCTAACAAAGTGTCCAAGCTTTCCACCATTATAGCAGGCTCCAGAGGCCTTACGAAATATACCTCCATGTAACTTACCACAAACATGACAAAAACGGGCAGAATAAGAACTCCTGGTTGTTCGATGACTGGACCTAGGTGTTTTCTGCCCTGATGATCTGCCTCTGTCATATCCCTGAGCTCGGGGCTCCTCAAATTCTTTTCTCTTCCCCAAATTACTGCTCGAGTTCTGACTCGTAGATTTCTCCCTCTTCTCTATTTCACACTACCCTTGTGGGGGTTGGGTTTGTGTTTGAGCTTGAGCTGATATTGTATCAACCATTTGTTGAAAGAAAGTGGCCATTTGCTGGGCCATTTGTGCAGTAATTTGTACCGGTAAAATTGGTACAGTCGGGCCTTCGACACTTTGTGGAGCTGGGGCCTCAACTTGTACTTCTGCCATCACATACTATTCTATTGTCTCATTCTTCTCTTCCATATCTCTTCATAGGATTTTCTATTCCTGCACAACCAACACAAGGAGATTTCTCTCCATTAGTTCATATTTATAATGTAAATGTACTATATGTATCAAACATTTGAGTAGTTGTAGTTACCGACAAAAAGATTTCAAATTCACAATTCGAAATTTACTTTAAAACCATTGCTCTGATACCACAAAACATGTCACACCCTACTCCTCTGTAAGATGTAACATGATCCCGTAGTACACCTAATGAATTACTGTACTTCGCCTACCAATAACCCATTAGATATACTACAAGGGATTTTAAAACAATTTTCGTGATATTTAAATCATCGATTAAAATCTGGTGTTATAAAAATTTTTCAAAATTTCGACAGAGTGCCAACTGTATTTTGAGAAAACAGTTCTTCAAAACCTGCAAAGAAACACACTCCCAATACGTTTTCTCAAATACAACTCCAATAACTTCATTTCAACTCACAATTCAAATCTCAATAATCAAATCAATTCTTTTTCAAACCAATCTCATCACAAAAGAAATATTTCATTGATTACAAGACTCAAAATTTATATTACAAAACTTTTCAGGTAAATTAAATCTCAAATTTATATTTACAATAATTTACATTTAATTACATACCAAAATATTTTACAAGAGTTTTTATACAACTGCTCAAATAATTTACATACATATTATTACATGCATACATCAAAACTTGTGTACATGGGTAAACTTGGAGCTGATCTGAATGTCTCTTCAAAGAAGCTTACTCAATTGCTCTATGCTCTTTTCACCTGCGACAGCATACAAAGCTATCGCTGAGTGGTGAACTCAGTGGTGCACAACTATAATTCAAAACATAATACAATATACTTCAACAAAATTACAGCAAATAATTTGGAAATCTGGATACTCATCAAATTCCAAAACTAAAAATATTCATTGCCAATAATATAAATCATTTGCATAAAATGACTTTGATCACAAAATTCAATTTATCAAATCATAACTAGCCATTTAAGGTAATTCCAATAAAATTAATTATACATAATCATAATTGAAATCACAATTCTTTATCTCAAAAGCCATTCTTGATCTCAAAAGCCATTCTTTATCTCAAAAACCATTCTTTATCTCACTAACTATGCAAGACTAATCCGAAAGGGCCATCTTCGGGGTGATTCTAACTCCCTATGGTCGGGATGGTCGAATCATATTCTAACTCCCTATGGTTGAGGAGGTCGAATCATCGTGCACACTACACATCACAATAATGAATCTTTTGCAAGGGCCATAACATAAAAGAACTTAGATCTAACCTCTAATAAGAGGAGAATCTAAGCCTGTGCACGTACCATGGTAATCAAAACACAACTAACTCCATTGTCTTCTCAACAAATTATAGAGACGGGTAATAACCTAGTCAAGCATCTATAGTGCGATATAAAACAATATCACAATCCTTTTTGTGAGCATAAATCACAATACAATTCGATTCAAAGTCAATTCCAATATCCAATAATTTTTATGCTCATCACAATTCAAATCATAAATTTTGCATTTTTCCATGCAAATTGCCCATCACAATTCAAAACATGGTCTATCACAATTTTCCAAAAATATAATTTATTCAATTCACAACAATACTTAATACTTGTGGAAATACCATTTCACAAAGCTAAATTCATACATACTATAATAATTTCAATAATTGTTGAATTAAATCCAATGCTTGTTAAATATAATACATAAGAAAAATATGTCATTTAATCATATGAAATATTCATAATAAAATCAGTTAAAAACTAGTTGTGCACAAACCTGATTTGAGTCGCTCCTAGGCCTTAATTCAATATTCTTTATGCTTCTCAATATCCTTATCAACTGAAACACACAATTTGAAGTGTTTCAGTACTTATTTAAACCGTTTCTAACAATAAGGCTTAATACTTAATTTATTGAATTCTATTATTTCCTTTAGTCAACCTAAAATGTTGACCCTCGATGCACTCTAGGTGAATTAAGTTTTAATGTTACCAAAATATCACATTTTATGGCCTTTTAGTGTTGGTATATGTTACCCAATTCATTTTCATGTATAGTGCATTTTATTGCAATTTGTAGGATTCTGGTATACTAATTTGACCTAGCCAGATAACCTAGTTTCCTCAGTTTTCGGGTTTCAGTCAAAACTACAAACTTGTAGATCTATGTCTTATTGCATGCAGGGCAAAATTTCAGGTCATTCTGAGTTGTGTAGACCAAGATATGGTCAATTTACTAAAGCTGGACAAAATGCAATAAAATGGTAGGCTTAGGTCATTTTTAGGTCATTTTCATTTCGGCCAGTTTTGGTACCCGAACTTGTGCAAGCTATTTGGCTTCGTTCTAGCCATTTCTGGGCTTTGGTGTCTTCAAAAGAATTGTAGATATATCTCTCAACTATTCATGGTAAAAATTTCAGGTCAATTGAACTTGTTTTGAGTGAGTTATGGCCAAAACACTAACTGCTGCCCAAATGGTCAATTTTCAGGCTTTCAATTCACTAATCCGGATTTGGTCATTTTTCAAGTCACCTTCCAAGCAGAATTTTGGTAAGCTTCCTTCATAAAAGTTAGCACATTTTGTTCCTAGTTTCACCTTCAATTAGTCTCATACCAGTTGGAGTCACACACTTAAGGTTTCTAGCCAAAACATACACTGCCCTATACACACTCTTCATCACATACCAAAGGACACATTCAACACTTACCAAGTTATTTCCTTCATGCCATTTCTGTTTTGTACCAAAACATAAACACATTTAGCAACTCATTTTTGGTCATTTTGGCAGCTTATAACTACACTCAATATGCACATTATAGTCCAGAATTTTTCAAGTCCAATTACAAATCCAATTACAAACAATTTAATCACATGACAAGCTCATTTACATGTTCAAACTCAAACCTTTATACACATATACAAGCTACCATAACAAGCACCATAATTCAATAATATAATTCCATAAACTAAACCATGAAATAGCATATTTTGATTCACACTTCAAGTTTGCCGAATTGTACATCCCTTTCAATTAACTTCCAAGCTTCTAAAATCAAGTGTACTATCACATACATCTAGTATACATCATCAAATTTATTCCCACACACATAAACACTTACATCAACACTTTAATCTACCATTTACATGCAAGGATAAACTGCTCTCATTGAAGTTCCATGGCTGCCAAAAATGTACCTCTCCCTTAACTCATCAAACTTCAAAAATCTTTCCACAATTCAACAACCCATAATATCCCTTCAAGGTTTAATGAAATAATAATAAAAAATACAAACTTACCACTTTTGAAACTCTTCAAAACCTTACCAAAACTTGATTTTCTTACTGCCTATCTACTGCCCAAGTTATATAGAACAATTTTAATGAAGGAAAATGTAAGAAAATTGGCTTGTAGATGAAGGGATGAAGCTCACATGAAGCTTGTAACAAGCGGCCATGGAGGTTTTCTTCCTCCTTGGTCTCGGCTGGTCTTAGCAAGGTTGAAGAAGATGAATAATTTCTGCCACAATAGGTTTAGTGGTCCACTTAAGTGGAGTGAGTGGAGCACTAAGTTAAAATTTAATGTTTATTTATTCTAAAGTTTCCAAATTCCACATTTAACTCCTATCTTTTTCTATTTAAACTATGTACCACTAATTTAATTTTTCATGACATTTTCCAAGTGTAACATCATTTATTTTTAATGGACATTTAGGTCAAAATACAACTCGGGGTGTCAAATGACCACAATACCTCTGTTCGGGTTGCATTCCTGATTTTTCAATAACACCGAGTTTTATCGTTTTCTCAATTTCTCGTCTTTCTTTATACTAATTAATTAATTTTTCTTTGATATTTCTAATGAAATTTATACTTCAATAGATGTTCATTTAAGTGTTAAAAATATTTTCCAGGGTTTCCCGTGGTCCAAGGCTAGTCAACGGTCCACGCCGCAATTTCCCAGTGCGGTCACCCATCGCTAGGGTTCTCGGCTCGTTTAACTTGGTTATATTTCATTGCTATTATTTTTCCTTTATTTTTCTTGTATTTTCTTTTCTTGTATTTCATTATTTTATGTCTCCTAACCCATATCTAAGTGTAGTTCTTGGCATCCTAGCTGTCCAGACAGACACTGTCACCGGAGCAGTAAAACGCACTACCGAACATAGGGGTGTTACAAAATGCATTTTGTTGAATGAAAATTATTTGAAATTGCGGTGAAATCACAGTTAGAATGACAAAATGATTGTGTTCCTCATTAGCTTACCTAGTGAAACGTATTAGATATGATCTCCTCCACTTGCGGGGTTGATTTTTCCCTCTCTCGTTCACCAGTTGAGGATTTATTAGATGAGTACTCATATTTACTAGCTAGCTTTGTATTCCCCTTTAGCCTTTGGTTATTGAGACGTATTGGTTTTGTCGTGGTGTATAACACAACATTGATTAAAAATTTGTGTCATGGTTCTAATTGTGTGCATTGTTAGCAAAACCCTTAAATCATGAAAAATTTGGATAGAATATAATTGAAATGAATGATTTACAATTATTGAAATTTGTGATTTCAGTTTCATAAACTGTGGTAAATTTGAATGCATTTCAAATTCCTTGTTATGATTTGATAAGATATGTCTTATATTGTATTCTAAAATTTAGTTGTGCACCACTAGGTAAAATACTCAGCGATAGCTTTTTATTGCTGTCGTAGATAAGGAGAAAGGTAAAGCAGCAGAGTGAGCTGCTTGTAGTTTTAGTGAAGCTTCATTTGGATCATTTTTGGGTATATTATTTATAAACTTTGTAAATCCATTTTGATGTAAATTAGTTCATGTGTATCTAAAAGACAATGTGCAGTTGTACAAATAAAATTGTTATAATATTTTTTTATCATTTTGGGTTGTAAATTTGTATATGAACATCTATTTTGATTTGTAAATGAGAAATGTATATTCTTTGGTGTTGGTTGAATGAAAAGAAATTATTTGACTTTAATTGTGTACAAATTATGGATGAGATATTCTATAAATTGATTTTCAACAGGTTGAAAAACTGTTTTATTGCATTTTTAGCCATCACTATGCAACATTTTCAAAAAATTCTAAAAATGGGAAATTAATTCTAAATAAATTTTATGGCTTATACCCAAATTAAAGGCGCTTTAATAACTATTTTATCATTGCTTTCAACTCTAAAATGAATTTGATTTGTTTAAAATCCCTTGTAGTATATTTAATAGATTATCAGTAGGTAAAGTTTGGTAATTTATTAGGTATACTACGGAATCATGTTATGCCTTACAGAGGGGCAAGGTGTGACATATTTTAGTGGTATCAGAGCTTTGGTTTTGAACTATGATTTTGAAATATTTTTTATTAGTACAACTACTCAAATGTCATTGATTGATACATACAGTGCATTTACATCAGGAATGTAAACTAATAGAGAGAAACCTCCTTGTGTTGGTTGTCAGGAATTAGAAATCCTTGTGAATTTAAATGGAAGAAGGGGATTGCTTAGTAGAGCAGTCAGTTGCAGCTGAGGCACAGGGGGAGGCCCCAGCTCCTCAGAATACCAGTGGGTCAGCTGCACCGTTTCCGCCTCTGCAGTTTCCTGCTCAGTTTGCTCAGCAGATGATTGTGTTATTTTGACAAATGGCTAGCAATGTACTAGTGTGGGCTCCAGTGCAAGTGTTAGCAGTGCAACCCCAACCCCCAGCATGGCAGTATGATAAGTTAATAAAATATGGGGCAACAGAATTCAAGGGTATAGTAGACCCATTAGAAGCTGAGCAATGGTTAGAAACGATGGAGAGGGTATTCAAGAAGCTACACTGTATAGATGATTTGAAGTTCGAATACTCAGTCTCTCGTTGCATAGGGATGTATATGAATGGTGGAAGACCATCCCCAATAGTCTACTAGAACCTCTAGTTCTGACATGGGACAACTTCCTCAGGGAATTCAGATAAAAATACATCTTAGATATGAATGTGGATATGAAGCTACAAGAATTCTTAGGATTCAAGCAAGGAAATAGATTCGTGGTTGAGTATGAAAGAGAATTCTCCTACTTAAGCCACTGTGCAGGGAGTCTACTTATCACCAGCAAAGACCGATGCTAGAGGTTTAAGTCTAGTTTGAGGCCAAGCTTGAGGTTGCAAGTAGTTGGGTTCCGACACGAGAACTTCTCTGAACTGATATCCCAAGCCCTGGAGTTAGAGAGAATAGAATCAGAAGGGGTATCTGAGAAGGGAATAACTGAAAAAGAGAAAAGTGGGAAGACCATAGGTTAGAGTTCAAGTAGTAATTCGAATAAGAGAAAGTGTCACACCTTACCCCTCCATAAGGCATAACATGATCCCGTAGTATACCTAATGAATTACCAAACTTCATCTATTGATAACTCATTAAATACACTACAAGGGATTTTAAACCTTTTCTTATTTCTTTTTCAGTGGTGAGCACTTTTGACAGGTGTTAATTTTTTTTTTTTTTAACTGAAGTGAAACCAAATAACATATCTGAAGTATCAATAATTTTTGTAAAATTTTTGGCAGAGTGCCATCTGTATTTTGAATAAAACAGTTCTTCAAAAATTGTAAAAAACACTTCCAATATATTTGTTCAATCCCAAACTCCAAGATGGCTCAATACAAATCAACTTTCTCAACATTTGTCAAACTCAATTCAACATCAAATTTTCAATATTTTAGCTGAGATAATAAATAAATATATTTTAACTTTAGTTTACAATTGCTCAAGACCAAGTATAATATATACATACAGTTCACATACATTACAACAAAAGTTACAAAAATATGGTATACTCAATATACCCGACAGAATCCCAAAATGTAGCACAAGCAGCCTACTCTGCTGCTCTGTCTGTTTGTCTACCTGCGACAGCAATGAAAAAGCTATCGCTGAGCCAATGTCTCAGTGGTGCACAACATTAAGAAAATGCAATTTAAAACCATAAACAATAAATTATATAAATTGTAGATACTTAAAATCATAGTTAAATTCAAAAGACAGAGAATGTCATAAAGAATTAAACTCCATTTTACAATGTCTCAATAAATATTAATAAATCACATACACAGCTTAATCATGAATCCAAATCCAATTCATCCCAAAAGCCAATGGCTAATGAGGAATAACATAACTAGCTAGCAATTATATGAATACTCATCCTATATGAAGAAATGGTTACTTACCTCTTATGGACTTCCTCAAAACTCCACTAAATCTCTTCTTTCTTGTTCCCAAAATGTTGCCCAAGGTGTGTGTGCAAGCTTTAATGAAGAAACTATGGTGAAATGAGGGCCTGAACATGGTTGCATGGTGGTTGAAGTGAGGTTGGCCATGGAATTTCCATGGGGTGGTTTTGGCTGGTTTGTTTGTGAGGTTGAAGATGATAGATTTTCTGTCCAAATATGCTATATTATATGTCCACTAATTCCCCTTAGTGGAGCACTAACTTAGTTTAAAGGTTTAATTAATTAAAGTTTCACAATTTTACAAATTTACCACCACACTTTCACTATTTATAATATGTATCACACTTTAAATTTTTTATGTCATTTTTAAAGTTTAATATCATTTATTTTTAATGGACATTTAGGTCAAAAGGTAACTCAGGGTGTCAAATGATCAAAATGCCCCTCTTCGGATTGCATTTTGAATTTTTCGGTGCGACCGATTAACTTCTTGACCTGCCGATTTCTTTAATTTTTGTTTTTGTTTATATTGACTTACTAAATTTTCTTTGACATTTCCAGTATCAATTACACCTCAATAAATGTTTATTTAAGTCTTAAAAATATTTTCCAGGGTTCCCAGTGGTCCAAGGCTAGTCAACGGTCATCGCCGTAACTTCCCAGTGCGGTCACCCATCGCTACGGTTTTTGGCTCATTTAACTTAGTTACATTTCATTGCTCTTATTTTTCCTTTGTTTTTCTTGTATTTTTCTCTAGTGTATTTCATTATTTTATATCTCCTCACTAATATTTAAGTATAATCCTAGGCATTCTAGCTGTCCGGATAGACACTGGTCACCAGAATAGTAGAACGCACTACCGAATATAGGGGTGTTACAATTCTCCTCCCCTTAAAATAAATTTCGTCTCGAAATTTTACTTGGTTTTAGTTTCTGACCAGCTGTGGGTGCTGTCTCCTCATGTCCTCTTCACGTTCCCAAATAGATTCCTGGCCTGAATGATAGTTCCGCAGCACTTTAACCAGGGGTATCTGTTTGTTCCTTAGCTACTTCACCTCATACGCCAGAATCTCTATAGGTTCTTCCTCATATGAAAGGTCTGGACTTACCTCAATCTCTTCAATTGATAGAATATGAGATGGGTCTGATCTGTATCTCCTTAACATGGACACATGGAAGACACTGTGTATCCTTTCTAGCTCTAGAGGTAATGCCAACCGATATGACAAAGGACCCACTCTTTCCAGAACCTCATATGGTCTGATAAAATGAGGACTCAGTTTCCCCTTTCTGCCAAATCTCATAATCCTCTTCTAAGGAGAAACTTTGAGGAATACCTTATCACCCATTGCATATTCAATATCTCTTCTCTTCAGATCAATATAGGACTTCTGATAGTCTGATGCAGCCTTGAGTCGATCTTTGATCAACCTGATCTTTTTCTTTGTCTGCTAAACAATTTCTAGCCCAATCATCTTTCTTTCACCTACTTCATCCCAACATAGGGGAGTTCTACACTTTCTACCATACAAAACTCATATGGAGGCATCCCAATGCTTGATTGGTAGCTGTTGTTATAAGCAAACTCAATCAAAGGCAAGTGTGTATCCCAACTACCTTCAAATTCAATCACATAAGCTCGTAGCATATCTTCCAAGATCTGAATTACCCTTTCAGACTGGCCATCTGTCTATGGGTGGAATGTCGTGCTGAAGTTCAATATAGTTTCTAGGGCTTTCTGAAGACTACCCCAGAGTCTAGAAGTGAACGTAGGATCTCTGTCTGATACAATTGATACTGGTACTCCATGCAGTCTTACAATCTCTTCTATGTACAATCTGGCCAATCTTTCCAGGTTGTAGTCCATCTGGACTGGCACAAAGTGAGCAGACTTGGTCAGTCTATCAACTATGACCCATACTGCATCATGACTATTTTGTGTCCTCAGAAGTCCCATCACAAAATCAGCTACATCTCTTTTTATACCCATCCACCAGTAATGCTCTTTCAGCCCTCTGTACATTTTAGTTCCACCAGGATGCATAGCAAAAGGAGACTCATGTGCTTCCTTCATAATGATCCGTCTCAATTCCACATCATTAGAAATGCACATTCTGCCCTGATGTAGCAATAAACCATCATCTCTTACAGAAAATTCAAGTTTCTTGCCCTGCTAGACTTCTTTCAGTAGCTTCTGAAATTTTTCATCATTCTGAGTAGCCATTCTGATCTGATTAATCAACACTGGCTATACATGCCATGCAACTACTGTCTGTCCCTCATCATCAATCTCCAAACTGGAATGCTATGCTTTTAACTCATGCACCATGGACAAAGGAAAAACTCTAAGACTTGCTTCAGTCTTATGACTTAAGGCGTCAGCCACCACATTTGCTTTCCCTGGCTAATAGTCTATTAAGCAATCATAGTCTTTAATCAATTCTAACCATCTCCTCTGTCTCAAATTCAATTCCTTTTGGGTGCCCAAGTACTTCAAGCTCTTGTGATCTGTGTAGATGTAGCATTTCTCCCCATACAAATAGTGTCTCCAAATCTTCAGAGCAAAAATAATAGCTGTAAGCTCCAAGTTATGTGTTAGGTAGTTCCTCTCATGCGGTTTCAGTTGGCGTGATGCATAAGCAATGACATTCCGATCTTGCATCAGTACATAGCCTAACCCATTGTGAGAAGCATCACTATAAACTGTGTATTCTTTACCCTGGGTTGGTAAAGTAAGGACTGGACTTCAGTAAAACACCTCTTCAACTCATCAAAACTCTGCTGGCATTTATCCGTCCACTGAAATTTTACATCTTTCTAAAGCAGCTTGGTCAATGGAGAAGCTAACATAGAAAATCCTTTCACAAATCAGCAGTAGTATGCAGCTAAACCCAGAAAACTACGAATTTTTGTGATATTCCTGGGTGGCTTCAAATTAAGGATAGCTTATACCTTACTGGAATCTACCTTGATCCCTTCAACTGACACAATATGTCCCAAGAAAGAGATTTCTTTCAGCCAAAATTTATATTTCGATAATTTGGCGTATAGCTGTTTCTCCCTTAAGGTCTGTAGTACAATTCGCAGATGTCTATCATGCTCCTTTGCATTTCTCGAATATATCAAAATATCATCAATAAACACCACCACAAATTGGTCGAGGTATGGTGTGATACCCCTTACCCGTCTACAGTGTAGCCGAGCAAGATATGCCACACAGTGTATCGGAACACCATAACTTATCTCATTGATATTTATTAGTTCTTAATTTATTTATTATAGTTATTAAGTGAAATTTATGAAATTGATCTCATTTAGATCATTTATTGAAAATATAAATTAATTTGCAGCTCCGAAATTTTTATAGAAAATCTGGCAGAGTGCCGGCTAAAAATGTAGAAAACAGTTCTTCGGAACCTGTAGAAAACACTTCCAATAATGGTTCAAATCACAACTCCAATTCTCACATCAATTTACAACAATTTCTTAACAATTCCTCCATTTGTCATTCATTCATTTCACACCATTATCATGCTCAAATCATAAATAAATTCTCATATGTTATTTATAAACACAAAGTTACAAATACTTACATTAATACAAAATTATATTACATAGGTTTCAAATATACATGATAAAATAAGAGTTTAATTACAAAACTTACAAAAATCACAAAATAAAAAATAGGACCTAGTGTCCTACCAATGTACTGTAGTCTATGAGGTGACATGGACACTATGCAGAACTGTGAATGGCCTTACCCAATCTATGGTCTACTGGGCCCTCTGTCCAAATCTTCAGTACCTACACATTGCAGAAGCGACACGCTAAGCATAAAGCTTAGTGGTGCCAATAATACAAGAAAATATAATATGCAAATAAAAATAATAATTTACTAGTTATTATGTTCATAAAAAAAATGAATAATTACCAACTTATTGTTTAGTCGCAGGCTAATTACATTTTATGATATTAACTTCTTCATTCATTTTGTTAATTGTTTTCTTGATGATTTTGAGTTTCTTTATTTTATTGTAATCATTCTTGATCTTTATTTTGATATTTCATTTCCTTATTTTCTTTAATAATCAGTTCAATTACAATTATACTTTTTCATGCCCAAGTAACCTATACAAATTGACCGGACTGGATAAACGGGTAAACTAGCATTGGGTACTAGGTACATCGGGCCATCACACCATCAGTCACATTGTGTCTCCCGGTGTGCAAATAGAATGGCTAATAAGCCATAAAAGCAATAAGGCATAAAAGCCAAGTATAACATCATAATCAGTATAGCCATAAGCTATCATCACATAATGGCAATAAAGCCATACATCATACGCAGTACTGCTATCAGAACCCTATTGGCATGCTAACCTATCCAAACCAATCACATTAGGCCTACTAGGGCATATTACAAAATCATTTCTTGAATATTTGTACTTTACATGTAAGGTTACTATTCATTTCATTAGTCAACTAAAATGTTGAATTTTTCATAGACAATAGGTATATTGGTTTTAATATCTCCAACATACCACATTTTGCATTCTAAAGTTGTTGGTATTGATTGCCAATACCATTTCAAAGCTTAGTATTAGTTATTCACAATTTTCAGATTTCAAGCATTAAGCTTATTATTCCATTAGTCATTTGTACAGTGTGAATTTGACAAAATTATCCTCTTAAAAGTTGTTCCTTATTGTGTCTAGTTACATCTCTTTTTTTGAATCACTCCATTTGGAGTTTTGTAACTCAAGTTATGGTATAAATACCATAACTGGCCGGATTGCAATTTTCCAGATTTTTCTAGGCAAAACCAATTCTGCAGGTTTTGTGCACTGATTGTAGGTCAGTTTTTGAACATGTTATGGTCAAAATTTGGGTTTTCTTTCTTCATGAAAGTTGTAGGTCTATGTCTCAGATTTCGGTTGGTAAAATTTCAGGTCAATTGGACCTTTCTACACTGAGTTATGACCAAATGAATAAACACTATTCAATTGGTCATTTTGCCCAGGCAGAATGCAAGTTACCCGGATTAGAGCAATTTTTTTGTCAACTTGGTTTAGTTTTCTGGGTATAGTTTCTTCACCAAAGTTGTGCTATTATGTGTCTAGTTTCATGTCCAATTGGCTTTGTACCAATTAAACCTCTACAACTCTATTTATAGCTGCCCAAACCTGCTGGACTCACACCCAGTCCTGCTGGTCACCAAGGGCAGCACACCTCATTTCAACTCCAACACCCTTACTCACTTCAACTCCTTCTCACACACATTCAAATGGTCACTAATTGACCATTAAAATGTTAACATACCATTACATGAGCAATCCCTAATGTTATTCAAATGTCAAAGTTCTTAAGTTCATTCATGCAATATACTTGCATTTCACTTACACAATCATGTTTAAGCATTCATCTTATGCTATGGGCAGCTCATAAACACTTTACTTCAAGTAAATTCATCAAACCCTAACCACCCCTAGGCTGCTGAAATTCATAGGGATGGATACACATAATTTTTATTTTTTTTTTCTTACATTTTCTACTTATCTCATGGCATTAAGCATGAATCAAGTAAAAGTGCTAAGAGATTGGACACTAACCTCTTTTGCTCACTCTTCCAAGTCTCCAAAACTTCCTTCTTTCTTCTTATTTTTGCTGGCTAGAGGTTGTTCAAGATGCAAGATCACTTTTTTGTGAAGCAAGGTAGTGGTTTCAAGGTGAGATGAGGTGAGGTTTGAAGCTTTCATTAAGCTTCCATGGAGGAATGGGCTTGGGAAAGGAAAACATGTGGTTTGGGGTGAAGAAGAGTATATTGTGTTTTGTTAATTTTTACCTCATTTGACCTCTTTTTAATTGCTTTTTAATAGCTTGGTCAAAAGTGATTGGTGGGAGCACTTTTAATGACATCATATGATGTCATAATTCCCTATTTCTTTCATTTTTCTTTCCTTTTCTTTTCTACTCATTTTCAATTAAATTTTTAGCAATATTTATTCATATTTAGATCATAATAATTATTTACTTAATAGGACAAGTCGGCCAAAAATCACCTTTGAAGGCAAAATGACCAAAATGCCTTTGTTTGGCTTAACATACTAAAATTGTGTGTACCGATTGAAAAAATTTTCTAAGCATTTTCTTGACATTCTAATGCCATAGAAACCTCAATGACTCTTCTTTGGAGTTCCAAAAATTATTTTATGAATTTTTCCTAGGTCTAGTGCTTCTAGTTGCGAAGACCGCAACTTCCCACTGGGTTTCCCATCGCTAGGGCACCGGCTAATTTAACTTGGTTGTATTTTATTTCTAAAATTTTTCTTATTAATATTTGAGTTAATTATGGCTCCTCACTTTAGTTTAAATATTTTTCCAAACATTCTAGCTATCCAGTTCAACACCGGCCACCGAAACAGTAGAATGTACGGAGTTGCTACAGGAGGGTGTTATATATGGTCTGAAGATAGTGTTCATCAAATCCATAAAAGCAGTTGGAGCATTAGTTTACCCAAATGACATTACCAGAAACTCATAGTGGCCATATCGAGTTCTGAAAGCAATTTTTTGAATAATCTGCTCTTGCACTTTCAACTGATAATAACCAGATCGCAAATCAATTTTGGAGAACACAGTTGCACCTTTCAACTTATCAAACAGATCTTCAATGTGAGGCAATGGATATCTGTTCTTTATTGTCACCTTATTCAATGGCCGGTAGTTAATACATAAGCGGAGAGTGCCATTTTTCTTCTTAACAAGCAATACTGGCGCTCCCCAAGGTGACACACTAGGGCGGATGAAGCCCTTTTCAAGTAATTCTTGCAACTGTACCTCCAACTCCTTCAATTTTGCTGGTGCCATTCTGTATGGTGTTATGGAGATTGGATCCACACCAGGCATAACATTAATCTCAAACTGTACTTTTCTTTTCGGAGGTAATCTTGGCAATTCATCAGGAAACACATCTGGAAAGTCATATACTGTAGGAATGTCCCTCAATGCTGGACTCCCCACTTGGGTGTCTACCACATGTGCTAAGTATGCTTCACTCCCCTTTCTGATCATTTTTCTAGCTAGTGCAGCCGAAATGATGTTTGATGGTAATAGCTTCTTCTCCCCATGTATTACCACATCACTGTACTGAGGGAGACCAAAAGTGACTGTCTTCAGTCTACAGTCAATCATGGCATGATGCCTAGCTAACCAATCCATTATCAAGATGATATCATAATCCCTGAAGTGCATTTAAATGAGATCAGATAGAAAAGTTTGTCCTTGGATCACCAAAGGATAATCCTTATACATTCTATTGACCTTAACCTCCTGTCCTAATGGACTTGTTACTAGCACCTCAAAGTTCATTTTTATACACGGAACAACAATGCAATCAATGATGTTAACACTCACATAGGAGTGGGTAGAACCCGGATCAAATAACGCAAACACATCTTGATTAAAAGTTGAGAAGGTACCAGCCACAATATCAGATGTCTCATCCTCTTCTCTCTGTCTCATTGCGTAGACTCTGACTGAAGCACTGCCTTGCTCTGACTGATTTACTGTGCCTTGGCTGCCTAATGGACTACCTCTACCCCTGCCTCTACCTCTGCTAGGTGGTTATGAACCTCTGATGGCAGGATTCTGAACTAACCCTTCTGCAGTAGTAGGAGGTGGCCCAATTCTACGGGCACTGGTGCAGTCTTTAACAAAGTGTCTTGTGCCTCCGCAGTTATAACAAGCTCCTATGGCCTTGTAGCATACCCCACCATAATTTCTTCCACAAGTTTCACATTGGCGGGGAGGGTAGGAACTTTTGGTAGTTTGCTAACCAGATGGAGGAGGTTTCTGTCCTGAAAATCTTCCCCTACTAGACTTTTTACCACCTCTGTTGTGTCCCCCAAAGTTTTTCCTCTTTCTAGTAGGACCACTGGAACTCTGATCTACTAAATTTCCCTCTTTCTCTTTTCTTGTCTTCTCTGATTTCTTTTTCTCTGGGGCCGCTTCTGACTCAATTCTCTCTAATTCAATTGCTTGAGAAATAAGCTCAGAGAAGTTAGTATGTTTGAATCCAACCACTTGTAATTTGAGACTAGGCTACAAATTGGTTTCAAACCTTTTACATCTTTTCCTGCTGGTAGAAAGGAGACGTCCTGCATAGTGTCTCAGGCGGGAAAACTCCCTTTCATATTCTGCCACTGATCTACTTCCCTGTTTCAGACTTAAGAACTCCTGTAGTTTTTGGTCCACATAGGCATCTGGAACATATTTTTTTCTAAACTCCCAAAGAAAGTCATCCCAGGTTAGCATTGGAGGTTCCACCAAACTATGGGGAATGGTTTTCCACCAGTCATATGCATCCCCCTGTAGTAATGACACTGAATACTCAAATCTGAGCTCCTCTGTACAGTGTAGTTTCTTGAACACCCTATTAATTCTCTCCAACCATTATTCTGCCTCTAGTGGATCTACTGTCCCCTTGAACTCAGTAGCCCCATATTTAATCAGCTTGTCATATTGCCTAGTTGAAGGCTGTGGTTGTACCACTGGTGTCTGCAGTGGGGCTTGAGTATGTGACACCCCTTACTCGTCTATAGTACAACCGAGTAAGATATGCCACATAGTATACCAGAACACCCTATTTTATTTCAATTATTTTTATCCTTCCTTAGTTATTATTATTTTTTTTCATAGTTATGAAGTATAATTTGTGAAGTATAATTCATTTGAATCATTTATTGAAATCATAAATTTTTTTTTGAGCTTCCGCAAATTTTATAGAAAATCTGGCAGAGTACCGGCTAAAAGTGGAGAAAACAATTCTTCGGAACATGAGAAAAACACTTCCAAAATTCTCAATCAATCTCAAACTCCATATCATCAACAAAATCTCAATATTTTTCAACAACATTTCCATTTCTCAATCATTCATTTCATAGGATATTCATGTATAAGTCATAAATAAATATTTACTTTTTCATTCATAAACATAATTTCCACTATTTATGTAACATCCCCATTGCACGTGTTCTGTACGTTCTGTTCTCCAGTGGTCAAATAACAGTCCAGGCAAGTCAAGATGTCTGGAACTACACTTCGGTGATAGTGAGAAGACATATAATGATGAAATAAATAAAAAGAAAATATAAGAAAAATCAAACAAAAATGAAAGAGAGAAAATGAAGCTAAGTTAAACGAGCCGGTATCGCAACGATGGGTGACCGCACTTGGAAGGCCGTTACCGACCCCAGGACTGCGGGGAACTCTTTGAATCTATTTTTGAGACATAAATAAAAGTTTACTGAAATGTAATTGACAATATAAATATCAAAGAAAAATTAGTAAATTAGTACAAAGAAAAATTAAAAAAATTGAAAAATAGACAAAAATCGGTGTTACCGAAAAATCGGGAATATAACCCGAAGTGGGGTATTTTGGTCATTTGACACCTAGTGTTGCCTTTTAACCTCAATCTCCATTAAAAATAAATGATATTACACTTTATAAATGCCATGAAAAATTAGATGGTGATACATTATGTAAATAGTGAAAGAATTGAGCTAAAGGTGCAAATAATGAAAGTTTAACTAATTAAACAATTAATTTAGAGTTAGTACTCCACTAACTCACCTTTGGGAAGATATTGGCAACAAGAAAAACAAGATTTGGTGAAGTTTGAAGGAAACTTTCAAGTGGTAAGTGTAACACCCTCCCGGTAGCAACTCCGTACATTCTACTGTTCCGGTGACCAGTGTCGGTCCGGACATTTAGAACGTTCGGAAAAATATTTAAACTAAAGTGAGGGACCAAAATTAACTCAAATATTAATAAGAAAAATTTAGAAAAAATTTTGGAAATAAAATACAACCAAGTTAAACGAGCCGGTGCCCTAGCGATGGGTAACCCAGAGGGAAGTTGCGGTTCTCGCAACTAGGAGCCCTAGACCCGAGAGAAAATTCATAAAATAATTTTTGGGACTCCAGAGAAGGGTCATTGAGGTCCCTATGGCATTAGAATGCCAAGAAAATATTTAGAAAAAATTTTCAATCGGTACAGACAATTTTGACCCGTTAAGCCAAACGGAGGGCATTTTGGTCATTTCGCCTTCAGAGGTGATTTTTTGCCGACTTGTCCAGTTGAGTAAATAATTATTATGACATAAAATATGAATAAACATTACTAAAAATTAAATTGAAAATGAGTAGTGATGAAAAGAAAAGAAATAAGATTAATATATATATATGATGTCATGATGACCTCAATTAAAATTTTTAAACCAATGGGGGATTAACAAGTTTTATTAAGGGATAAGAAAGATATAAAATTAAGGTCAAATAATAGAAAGAAGTTAACATCTTCTTCCTTGTTTCCCATGGTCGGCACCCTTCCCATACCTTCTTCCTCCATTGTTGCTCAAATTGAGCTTGAAATCTCCCAAAATCCAACCTTAAAATCCTAATATCCCTTCACAAAAATTCATCCCCACATCACAAGGCAACTCTAGGCAGCCATAAGAAGTAGAAATTCTAAGGAGAATACAAGTCCAAGAAGTGCTACTTAAAGGTTAGTGCACATAAATACCTTAAACTCTTTATTTCCATGATTAGAGACTTGAATTAAGTAAGAAATTGTAACTTAAATGAATAAGAATTTTGTATATGTCCACCATGAATTTCGGCAGCCCTAAGGAAGGGATAGGGTTGATTGTTTTGATGGATTTAAATTGGACTAGAGATCATGTTTAAAGCATGTATGTATGTGGTTAGTGAATGAGTTAGTAAATTAAGGCATCTTGTGTGAATCATAATGGGAAGCTAGGGTTTTGAGAGTAAAATGTGGATTTGGCCTATGAAATTGTTAAAGAACATTCTAATGGTCAATTAGTGACCATTTGAGATAAGTTGACCATAATTTGGACTGAAATATAGCATGGCAAAGTGAAATGTGTATGCTGCCTAGTGAGTGCAGCAGGGTGGCTGTGATTCCAGCCCACTTAGACAGCCATAACTTTGGCTGTGTAGGTCCAATTGGTGTTTGGACAATTGGACATGAAACTAGACTTATAATGGCACAATTTTGCTGAAGAAACCATGTCCAAAAGACCAAAGCAAGTGGACCAAAATTTGGCCCCAATCCGGATACCCTGCAAACAGGTTCTACAGAATGACCAAATGAAAAGTAACTGTTCATTTGGCCATAACTCACTGTAGATATGGTCAATTGACCTGAAATTTTTACAGCAACAAGTTAAGACATAGACAAACAACTTTCATGAAGAAATATACCCCAAATTATGACCAGAACCTATCCAACAAGGTAGTGGCAGTCACTATTCATTGTACTGTAGATTTGGTAAAATTCTGCAGATTGGAAATCCGGCCAGCTGTGGTTTTTGGACCATATCTGGAGCTAAAAATCTCCAAATGGAGTGATTCAAAAAAATAAATTCAACTAGACAAAATAAGGAACAACTTTCATGTTTACCATTTTCTCAAATTCCCACTGCAACAGTGCTTAATGGAACAGTAAAGTTAGGGTTCAAAAACTGAAAATTCTGTTCTCTTGGATTTAAGCTTAGAAATGGTAATGATGATCAATTCCAACAAGTTTTAAATGCAAAACGTGGTACATTGGGAGTGTTAAAACCAATGTACCTATTTTCTATCAAAAAGTCAACATTTTTGTTGACCAATGAGGTGGATAGTGACACCAAAACTTGAAATTCAAAATTTGAAGAATTCAAAAGTATCAAATGCCCTAGTATACCTAATAAGATTGGTTTGGATAGTTTGGCATGCCAATAGGGTTCGGTTAGCAGTACTGCATATGGCATTATGCCATTCTGTGATTTTATGGCTTTTAGCCATTTTGATATTGTGTTGAGACTTGGCCTTGTGCCTAATATTATTTATAGCTTGTTAGCTGTTCTGTTGCACACCGGGAGATACATTTGTGACCGATGGTGTGACGGCCAGAGGTACTTGATACCCAGTGCCAGTTTACCCGTTTATCCAGTCCAGTCGTCCAGTATAGGTTACTTGGGCAACCAAATGAATGAAAGTGGATAAAGTTAACGAAATGAATGGCTATACAAATACAAAACAAATAAGACATATACATTCAATACATATTTATTTTCTGCTATTTTCTTTTATTTTATTATTGCACCACTAAGCATCATTGCTTAGCGCGTTGCTTTTGCCACGCGTGAGTTCCGAGAGATCGATCGTGAGCCCAGTAGACCGCAGACTAAGTGAGTCCATCCTGCAGCTCTGCACAGTGTCCGTGTCACCTCACCATCTGCAGTGCATTGGTAGGACACTAGGTTTCATTTTTGTATTTTATAACTAACTTTTATTTTTTTTTCATGTGTAAATGAACTTATGGATGTATTTTGATGTTCATGTAAATAATGAGAATTGTGTTTGTAAATGGAAAAGTGAATGTTTATCTGTGTTTTATACACAATTACCACATGAGCTGAATGATTGAGAAACGAAATTGAAAAATATTGAGATTTTGATATTGGAGTTTGAAAGTGATGAGATATGAATATTGGAAGTGTTTTTAACAGTTTCCGAAGAACTGTTTTCTCCATTTTTAGCCGGCACTCTGCCGGATTTTCTTTAAAATTTTCGGAGCCTGAAATAAATAATAATTTCGATAAATGGCTTAAATAAATTATATTTCATAAATTATATTCAAAACTATGACAAAAATTGATTAAGTTAAAATAGAGGGTGCCGATACACCGTGTGACATTGCTTACTCGGATATACTGTACACGGGTAAGGGGTGTCACATTTAGTGGTATCAGAGCACGGTTTAGGCGTTTCTGGGCCTAGATTGAGTCCATACCATGCATTGCATTTGTAAGAGTCGAGGTGACACTAATGCAGATCTGTTTGTTTTTCTTATTTTGAATAGGATATGGACCCTACATCTCAGAGGGCAGTTGAGGAGGAAGTGGAGAGTCATGCTCCACCTGCAGATGGCGAGGCTGGGGTATGGGAGAACCTGCTCCGCCAGCTCAAGCAGAGCCTGCTCAGCCTCCACAGGCCATGTTCCAACAAATGGCCGAATTCTTTAGACAAATGGCTGGGGTAATGCCAGCAGCAACACCACCGCCACCACCTCCACAACCAAAATCACACCTGGAAAAATTGAGAAAATTTGGAGTAGTGGACTTCTTCGGCAAGAGAGAAGATGATTCTGTTGCAGCCGAAACTTGGTTGAACAGAACAGGCAGAGTTCTAAAACAACTCCACTGCACCCCAGAGCAAAACTTAGAAGCTGTCATATCTCTATTGCAAGATGATGCATATGAGTGGTGGGATACGATGTCTAGTGAAGTACAGCCAGAAGCTATAACTTGGGACTTCTTCCTCTCCGAATTTAAGAAGAAATATGTGGGTACTGTATACCTAGAAGAGAGAAGAAGGGAATTCATTAACCTGAGGCAGAGACAACTGTCAGTGGCCGAGTATGAGAAGGAATTCATTAGATTAAGCCGCTATGGAAGGGAGATAGTCCCTAATGAAGCTGAAAGGTGTAAGAGATTTGAAGAGGGACTAAATGACAACATAAAGATCTAGCTCACTGCCTTGGGAATCACAGAATTTACCAAGTTAGTGGAAGCTACAATAAAGGTTGAAAAAGTAAGAATCAGTGAGCAGACCAGAAGGGATAGACAGCAGAAGAGGGGCCCGGGTCAGTCTAGTTCAGCTCCTGCACCTGGGAAGAGGTTCAAGGGTCCATCTGCACAGAGTTCAGGCCAGCCACAAGGTCAGGGTCAGTCTCAGGGGCCTAGGCCACAGTTTACCCCTAGGAGAGGTCAGTCCACACCATCAGTGGGCAGCTCTCTAGGGATGGGGTTCAGGGGACCAGCCCCAGCATCTTCTACATGTCCACACTGTTTGAAATGGCATAAGGGGGAGTGTTGGAGAGTGACTGGTGCCTGCTTAAGGTGTGGGTCAACAGAGCATCAGTTGAAGAACTGTCCACGCAGAACTACTACAGCTGCTCCAACACAAGCAGACAGACCTACTCCTGCACCACAAAGGGGTAGGAAATCTGGCAAATCTGAGGCTGTGGGACCATCACAGAGGCCTGCGTCTGAGCCAGCAGAGAGGCCTGACAGCAGACCACCTGCAAGAGCTTATGCCATTAGAGCTTAGGAGGAGCAAGATGCCCCGGACGTCATCAGGGGTACGTTCTCCCTCTACAATACACCTGTGCATGCATTAGTGGATCCAGGATCCACTCATTCATACATCTGCATCAATCTACCCGTAGAAAGGGGGATACTAGTAGGGGAGAGTGACCAAGACATTCTGGTCACTAATCCATTAGGCCACAGTGTAGTGGTGAACAAAGTGTACAAGGGTTGCCCGTTAAGGATTCAGGGGTATGAATTCTTGGCAGACCTAATTGAGTTGCCCTTCCATGAGTTTGACATGATTTTGGGAATGGACTGGTTGTCACGTCATCAGGCAATAGTTGATTGCAAATTAAAGAGAATTTCTCTGAAAACTTCTGAAGGTAATGAGATCACAGTTGTTGGGGAGAGGACAGATTTCCTGTCCAATGTCTTCTCAGCCACAGTTGCAAGAAGAATGATGAGAAAAGGCTGTGAAGCCTACCTAGCACATGTGGTGGATACTAGGCAAGCTAAGCCAAACCTGAGTGATATACCTACAGTAAGAGACTTCCCAGAGGTATTTCCTGAAGAATTGCCTGGTTTGCCACCAGAAAGGGAAGTTGAATTTGCTATTGAGACACTGCCGGGTACAACACCCATTTCCATTGCTCCTTATAGGATGGCACCCACTGAATTGAAGGAGTTGAAAACTCAGTTGCAAGAGTTACTTCATAAGGGGTTCATACGCCCCAGTGTATCATCGTGGGGAGCTCCAGTGCTGTTTGTAAAGAAAAAGGATGGGACTTTGAGGCTATGCATCGACTACCAGCAGTTGAATAAAGTGACTGTGAAGAACAAATATCCGTTGCCTAGAATAGATGATCTGTTTGATCAGTTGAAGGAAGCAGGAGTATTTTCTAAAATTGATCTCAGATCAGGGTATCATCAGTTAAGGGTGAAGGATATAGATGTGCCCAAGACTGCATTCAGGACCCGATATGGGCATTATGAGTTTCTAGTGATGCCCTTTGGCCTAACAAATGCACCAGCGGCATTCATGGACCTTATGAACCGTATCTTCCATCCACACCTAGATCGGTTCGTAGTGGTCTTTATTGATGATATTTTGGTGTATTCCAAGACCAGGGAAGAACATGATGAGCATTTGAGGATTGTTCTGCAAACCCTGAGAGAAACAAAGCTGTATGCTAAGTTGTCCAAGTGTGACTTTTGGTTGAATGAGATTGCATTTCTTGGACACATAGTGTCAGCTGATGGGATTAGGGTAGATCCCAAGAAAATAGAAGCAGTGATGGAATGGAAGCCTCCCAGAAACACAACTGAGGTCAGAAGCTTCTTGGGGCTAATTTGGGTATTACAGAGATTTGTGAAGGATTTTCCTTAATAGCTGCTCCAATGACCAAGTTGTTACACAAGAATGTCAGTTATTTGGAATAACAAGTGTCGACCAGTTTTGAGAAGTTGAAGGCTATGTTGACAGAGGCACCAGTGTGCTGCACGATGCTCGTGAAAGGACTTTGTGGTCTACAGTGATGCCTCTCATAACGGGTTAGGGTGTGTATTGATGCAAGAGGGAAAGGTGGTCGCTTATGCTTCCAGGCAGCTAAGGCCACATGAACAGAAATACCCTACCCATGATCTAGAGCTTGCAGCAATTATCTTCGCATTGAAGATATGGAGGCATTACTTGTATGGTAAAAAGTGCTACATTTACACGGACCACAAAAGCCTAAAATACTTGCCAACCCAGAAGGAGCTCAACCTTAGACAGAGGCGATGGATTGAGTTCCTGAAAGACTATTATTGTGTAATTGACTACCATCCTGGGAAGGCAAATGTAGTTGCTGATGCTTTGAGTAGAAAATCCATGACAACTTTGAGATCATTGAATGCCCGTCTATCTTTGGTTCGAGATGGAGCTATTTTGGCCGAGTTGCAAGTGAGGCCAAACCTGTTACAGCAGATTTTAGATGGGCAGAAGGTAGATGAGAAGCTAATGGCTATTATGAGCAAAATCTAAGAGGGAAAAGCAACTGACTATGAGGCGAAAGCCGATGGGTGTCTGTATTACAAAGGAAGACTGTGTGTACCAGATGATGGGGAATTGAAGGCCAGTATTCTAAAAGAGGCACACACCAGTGTATATGCTATGCACCCAGGAAGTACAAAGATGTATCATGATCTGAAGCTTCAGTATTGGTGGCCTGGTATGAAGAAAGACATAGCTGACTACGTGACTAAATGCTTAACATGTCAGCAAGTCAAGGCAGAACATCAAGTTCCATCGGGTTTGCTACAGCCTATACGCATACCTAAATGGAAATGGGATCGGGTCACCATGGATTTTGTAAGTGGTCTACCTCTCACCCGGAAGAAACATGATGCAGTATGGGTGATAGTAGATAGATTGACAAAGTCAGCACACTTTCTGCCAGTTAGGACTGACTATTCACTGGAGAAGTTAGCAGAATTGTATTTCAGTGAGATAGTTAGACTGCATGGAATTCCACTTTCCATCATATCTGATCGAGACCCAAGGTTTACATCGAGATTTTGGAAGAAGTTGCATGAGTCCTTGAGTACACAACTCCATTTCAGCACAGCTTTCCATCCTCAGACGGATGGGCAATCCGAAAGAGTAATCCAGGTAAACAATTGAAACCAATGGAATTGATACAAATATTGAATTAAAATGATAATAATAACATGAAATATATGTCAGGTCCTAGAGGATATTAATAGGAGTTGTGTCATTGAGTTTGAGGGAAGTTGGGATAGATACCTACCACTGGCAGAATTTGCATACAACAATAGCTACCAAGCTAGTATCCAAATGGCCCCATATGAAGCACTGTATGGGAGGAAATGTAGAACTCTAGTGTGCTGGACTGAATTGGGCGAAGACAAACTTGTGGGGCGGACACAGTGAAAGCAGATCGGAGAAAGTGAAACTAATCAAAGCCAATCTGAAGGTTGCCTCAGACAGACAGAAATCTTATGCCGACCTGAAGAGAAAAGAAATAGAATATGTGGTTAGCGACAAAGTGTTCCTCAAGGTGTCACCGTGGAAGAAGGTATTGAGTTTTGGAAGAAAAGGTAAGTTAAGCCCTAGGTTCATTGGCCCATATGAAGTCATTGAACGTGTAGGTCCAGTGGCCTATAGGCTAGCTTTACCTCCAGAGCTGGACAAGATTCACAATGTGTTCCATGTGTCCATGTTCAGAAGATACCGTTCAGATCCTTCACATGTCATCTCCAGGGAAGAAATTGAAATACAACCGGATTTGACATATGAAGAAGAACCTCTACGGATCCTGGCTCGGGAAGTAAAAGAATTGAGGAACAAGCAGATTCTACTGGTAAAAGTGCTTTGGAGGCACCACAACACCGAGGAGGCAACTTGGGAAAGTGAAGAGATGATGAGGCAACAGTTCCCTCAACTGTTTGCATCAGGTAAATTTCGAGGACGAAATTTAAATTAGAGGGGAAGAGTTGTAACACCCTCCCGGTAGCAACTCCGTACATTCTACTGTTCCGGTGACCAGTGTCGGTCCGGACAGTTAGAACGTCCGCAAAATTATTTCAACTAAAGTGAGGGACCAAAATTAACTCAAATATTAATAAGAAAATTTAGGAAAAATTTTAGAAATAAAATACAACCAAGTTAAACGAGCTAGTGCCCTAGCTATGGGTAACCCAGAGGGAAGTTGCGGTTCTCGCAACTAGGAGCCCTAGACCCGAGAGAAAATTCATAAAATAATTTTTGGGACTCCAGAGAAGGGTCATTGAGGTCCCTATGACATTAGAATGCCAAGAAAATATTTAGAAAAATTTTTCAATCGGTACAGACAATTTTGACCCGTTAAGTCAAACGGAGGGCATTTTGGTCATTTCGCCTTCAGAGGTGATTTTTGGCTGACTTTTCCAGTTGAGTAAATAATTATTATGACATAAAATATGAATAAACATTAATAAAAATTAAATTGAAAATGAGTAGTGATGAAAAGAAAAGAAATAAGATTAATATATATATATGATGTCATGATGACCTTAATTAAAATTTTTAAACCAATGGGGGATTAACAAGTTTTATTAAGGGATAAGAAAGATATAAAATTAAGGTCAAATAATAGAAAGAAGTTAACATCTTCTTCCTTGTTTCCCATGGCCGGCACCCTTCCCATTCCTTCTTCCTCCATTGTTGCTCAAATTGAGCTTGAAATCTCCCAAAATCCAACCTTAAAATCCTAATATCCCTTCACAAAAATTCATCCCCACATCACAAGGCAACTCTAGGCAGCCATAAGAAGTAGAAATTCTAAGGAGAATACAAGTCCAAGAAGTGCTACTTAAAGGTTAGTGCACATAAATACCTTAAACTCTTTATTTCCATGATTAGAGACTTGAATTAAGTAAGAAATTGTAACTTAAATGAATAAGAATTTTGTGTATGTCCACCATGAATTTCGGCAGCCCTAAGGAAGGGATAGGGTTGATTGTTTTGATGGATTTAAAGTGGATTAGAGATCATGTTTAAAGCATGTATGTATGTGGTTAGTTAATGAGTTAGTAAATTAAGGCATCTTGTGTGAATCATAATGGGAAGCTAGGGTTTTGAGAGTAAAATGTGGATTTGGCCTATGAAATTGTTAAAGAACATTCTAATGGTCAATTAGTGACCATTTGAGGTAAGTTGACCATAATTTGGACTGAAATATAGCATGGCAAAATGAAATGTGTATGCTGCCTAGTGAGTGCAGCATGGTGGCTGTGATTCCAGCCCACTTAGACAGCCATAACTTTGGCTGTGTAGGTCCAATAGGTGTTTGGCCAATTAGAGAAACTAGACTTATAATGGCACAATTTTGCTGAAGAAACCATGTCCAAAAGACCAAAGCAAGTGGACCAAAATTTGGCCCCAATCCGGATACCACAAGCAGGTTACGAGAATGACCAAATGAACGAATCGCTCATTTAGCCATAACTCACTGTAGATATGGTCAATTGACCTGAAATTTTTACAGCAACAATTTAAGACATAGAAAAACAACTTTCATGAAGAAAACTACCCCAAATTATGACCAGAACCTATCCAACAAGGCAGTGGCCATCACTGTTTATTGTACTGTAGATTTGGTAAAATTCTGCAGATTGGAAATCCGGCCAGCTGTGGTTTTTGGACCATATCTGGAGCTACAAAACACCAAATGGAGTGATTCAAAAAAAGAAATTCAACTAGACAAAATAAGAAACAACTTTCATGTTTACCATTTCCTCAAATTCCCACTGCAACAGTGCTTAATGGAACAGTAAAGTTAGGGTTCAAAAACTGAAAATTCTGTTCTCTTGGATTTAAGCTTAGAAATGGTAATGATGATCAATTCCAACAAGTTTTAAATGCAAAATGTGGTACAATGGGAGTGTTAAAACCAATTTACCTATTTTCTATCAAAAAGTCAATATTTTTGTTGACCAATGAGGTGAATAGTGACACCAAAACTTGAAATTCAAAATTTGAAGAATTCAAAAGTATCAAATGCCCTAGTATACCTAACAAGATTGGTTTGGATAGTTTGGCATGCCAATAGGGTTCGGTTAGCAGTACTACACATGGCATTATGCCATTCTGTGATTTTATGGCTTTTAGCCATTTTGATATTTTGTTGAGACTTGGCATCGTGCCTAATATTATTTACAGCTTGTTAGTTGTTCTGTTGCACACTGGGAGATACATTTGTGACCGATGGTGTGACGGCCCGAGGTACTTGATACCTAGTGCCAGTTTACCCGTTTATCCAGTCCAGTCGTCCAGTATAGGTTACTTGGGCAACCAAATGAATGAAAGTGATAAAGTTAACGAAATGAATGGCTATACAAATACAAAACAAATAAGACATATACATTCAATACATATTTATTTTCTGCTATTTTCTTTTATTTTATTATTGCACCACTAAGCATCATTTCTTAGCGCGTTGCTTTTGCCACGCGTAGGTTCTGCAGATACTGATCGTGAGCCCAGTAGACCGCAGACTGGGTAAGTCCATCCTGCAGCTCTGCACAGTATCCGTGTCACCTCACCATCCGCAGTGCATTGGTAGGACACTAGGTTTCATTTTGGTATTTTATAGCTAACTTTTATTTTTTTTTCATGCGTAAATGAACTTATGGATGTATTTTGATGTTCATGTAAATAATGAGAATTGTGTTTGTGAATGGAAAAGTGAATGTTTATCTGTGTTTTATACACGATTACCACATGAGCTGAATGATTCAGAAACGAAATTGAAAAATATTGAGATTTTGATATTGGAGTTTGAAAGTGATGAGATATGAATATTGGAAGTGTTTTTAACAGGTTCCGAAGAACTGCTTTCTCCATTTTTAGCCGGCACTCTGCCGGATTTTCTTTAAAATTTTCGGAACCTCAAATAAATAATAATTTCGATAAATGGCTTAAATAAATTATATTTCATAAACTATATTCAAAACTATGACAAAAATTGATTAAGTTAAAATAGAGGGTGCCGATACACCGTGTGACATTGCTTATTCGGATATACTGTACACGGGTAAGGGGTGTCACAGTAAGTGTCCAAAACCTCTCCCTTGCTTTAGTAAACCTTGTGTTTAGGTTGAGGTGAGTATTTTGGTGAAGAGAAATGAAAGAAATAGTGAGAAATGGACTTGTCCATTTTTGGCAGCCATGAACCTTTGTTGAGCTTGAGTTATTTTTACTTCTAATGAATGGAAATGAAGGTTGATTAATTCAAATGAAAGTTGTAGTAAGTTTGTATCTAAGTATGTGCATGTAGTGTTTGAATTAAGGGTGTGAAATGGAACCTTGATGCCTTGAGCAAACTGCCATGTTTGGCAGCCCCTAATAGCATGAATTTGTGTGTGAACATGTAGTTATTAATGAAATATGCTAATGTTAAATTGTGGGCAGCAAGTGTAAGTGATATTGAAGTATGATTATGTTGAAGTGTATGTGTAATATTAACATTGAGATATGTTGAATTTTGGTGGAAGTGAATGTTGAACTTAATGGTGAATTGTGTGCATTGACCACTTGAATATTCTGCCCAAAATTGTTGCTGGAATTGTGTACAATATATATATGGAAGTGTTATTGATTGAATATTGAAGTAATGAGGAGGAAAAGGAATATCAAATTGGAAGTGTATGTGCTTTGTGCAGGTTGTGTATTGAAGGCAGTACTTAAATTAGGCCATAAGTACCAAACTGTGAACCCAATTGGTATGAGGCCAATGGGGGGTGAAACTAGACACCAAATAGGCCAACTTTTATGTAGAAATGTTGCCAAAATTCTGCCTAGAAACTGACCTCAAAAATGACCAAATCTGAATTAGCAACCTTGCAACCCAGGATTTTGACCATATGAATAGTAGTCCTTTAGATGACAATAACTCACTCAAAACAGGTCTAATTGACTTGAAATTTTTACCATGGTTAATTTAGACATATATCTACAATTCTTATGAAGACACCAAAGCCCAGAAATGACCAAAAACAAGTCAAATGGCTTGCACAAGTTCGGGTACAAAAACTACCGAACCAAAAGTGACCTAAAATTGACCAAATTTTGCACTAAAGGTGCAATCTGTCCAGCTTTAGTAAATTGACCATAACTTGGTCTATACAACTCGGAATGACCTGAAATTTTGCCCGGCCTGCAATAAGACATAGAGCTACAATTTTGCTTCTTTGACCAGAAGCTAAAACCTAAGAGAAATAGGACTTTAAGCTAGAAAAATCTAGCATACAAAAATTAAGAATTTGACATTTTACATATATTGATGCTTGAAGCATTTGGCAATGAATGCCAACTTGTAAAAATGGTAAATTGCACTATATTGGCAGCATATTGAGATATAAATTGTGACATATTGATGCTAGAAACAACTTATCCATATTACCTAAAAAGGTCAACATATGCATTGACTTGTGAATTATATAATAGTTAGTAAACTCCAAAAATTGAAGAATTAAACAATTAATTTATAATGTGCCCTAGTTTGCCTAGTTGACTAGTATGGATAGGTTGGCATGCCAATAGGATTCTGACAGCTGTTTTGTAAATGGCTTCATGCCATACTGTGTTTTTACGGCTTATTATGCTGCACTGTGACTATAATAGCCTACGGCTATACATATTGTGTATTTATTCATTGCTTATCTCCAGATTGACTATATGGCTTTTTAGCCACGCTATTTGCACACAGGGAGACACTTTGTGACCGATGGTGTGTTGGCCCGAGGTACTAGGTACCCAGTGCCAGTATATCCATTTATCCAATCTGGTCAGTATATAGGCTACACGGGCAGTAATTCAAGTACTATTAAATTCAAATACCTAAATCCAGTTTACTGACATACAGCACCAACAAAAATTCGTAAACACTTTATTTACTTTATTTTAGTGTATATTTCTTTATATTTGGCACCACTAAGCAAAATTGCTTAGCGCGTTGCTTTTGTAATGCGTCGGTATTGGAGACACAGTTGGGGAGCCCAGTAGACCTACGACCGGGTGAGACATCAGATCTTTACAGGAGTCTAGAGTTATCTGCACTGCATTGCATACATGGTAGGACTTAGGATATCTTGTATTTTGTACTTTTATTGTATATTTAAAATCCGGCCCTGTATTTTGTAATGTTATGAAAGCTCTGAAGTTTGTAATATTTTGTACATATTAAATAAAATGGAGATTTTCTGTATATATTTAAATTATTATGGACTGTATTATGGAACTATTTAATGACTGTAAAAGTCTATTGACTTTACTGAGAAATAGAGACTGTGAAATATTTGAGATTTTAATATCATCATATTAAACTGTTTTCAATAGGATTGGAAGGACAGTTTGTCCTAAATATGGACGGCACCTTGCCAAATTTTTATTACCAGTCTTGAAACACTGATTTTATCAAAGTATGACAATAGTATCAGCATGACATGAATATTACATAAAAGTCTTCTTAAAATCAAATTGAGTTCAAGAAATGAAATAATCACAGACTAGGTGTTCCGGCACGCCGTGTAGCACGCCTTGCTTGGCTATACTGTAGACGGGTGAGGGGTGTTACAATTTACATTAATAACAAAATACATTACATGAGTCTCAATTTATTATGAGAAAATAAAAGTTAATTACAAAATACCCAAAATGAAACCTAGTATCCTACCAATGCACTAATGTCGGTGAGGTGACACGGATACTATGCAGAGCTGCAGAAGGTTTCACCCAGTCTGTGGTGTACTGGGCTCTCGCTCGGTCTCTCCAGAACCTAGGCGTGGCAAAAGCAACGCGCTAAGCAATAATGCTTAATGGTGCTAATAATAACATAAAATAAATATGCAGTGCATGTTCTGATGTCTTATGCAAACAATTTTTTGGTCATTATTGGTAATCTTATTTATTTTGTACTTGTTATATTCATAATTTCATTAAATTTATCCACTTCCATTTTTAGTTGCCCAAGTAACCTATACTGGATGACTGGACTAGATAAACGGGTAAACTGACACTGGGTATCAAGTACCTCAGGCCATCACACCATCGGTCACATATGTATCTCCCGGTGTGCAACAGAACAGCTAATGAGTTGTAATAAATATTAGGCACAAGGCCAATTATCATCACAATGTCAGAATAGCTAAAAGCCATAAAATCACATAATGGCATAATGCCATGTGTAGTAATGCTAAATGAACCCTATTGGCATGCCAACCTATCCAAACCAACCTTGCTAGGTGTACTAGGCCATGTTACACTTTTAAATTGTACAATTCTTGAAATTTAAGTTTAGGTGTTACTATTCATTTCATTAGTCAACTAAAATGTTGACTTTTGCATAGGCAATAAGGACATTGGTTCTAATACTTCCAACATACCACATTTTGCATTCTAAAGTTATTGGTATTGGTTGCCAATACCATTTCTAAGCTTAGTGCTAGTTATTCAAAATTTTTAGATTTCAAGTCTTGTGTTTACTGTTTCATTGGTCATTTTTACAGTAGGAATTTGGCAAAGTTGTCAACATGAAAGTTGTTCCTTATTGTGTCTAGTTACATTTCTTTTTTCGAATCACTCCATTTGGATTTTTGTAACTCAAGTTATAGCCTAAGCACCATAACTGGCCGAATTGCAAACTTTCCAGATTTTCTAGACTGACCAAATCTACAGTGTTTTGTGTAGTGAATGCAGGTCACTTTTTGAACATATTATGGTCGAAATTCGGGTTATATTTCTTCATGAAAGTTGTAAGTCTATATCTCGGCTTTCTGTTAGTAAAATTTCAGGTCAATTGGATCTTTCTACACTGAGTTATGACCAATTCATTTGGTCATTTTGCCCAGGCAGAATGCAAGTCACCTGGATTAGGGTAATTTTTAGGTCAACTTGGTTCGGTTTTTTGGGTAGGGTTTCTATACCAATGTTGTGCCATTATATGTCTAGTTTCATATCTAATTGGCCTTGCACCAATTGAACATCTACAACTCCATTTATAACTGCCCAAACCTGCTGGACTCATGCTCAGTCCTGCAGGTCAGCCAAGGCAGCTCACCCACACTCAAATGCCAAACCTCAACTCACTTTATTTCCTCATCATACACATTGACCATTACAAGGTTAATGAACCATCACATGAGGAAACCCTAATGTTGTTCAAGTGTCCACATTTTCAAGGTTCATTCATGCATCACACTTGCATTTCACTTACTCTTACATGTTCAATCACCCATCTCATGATATGGGCAGCTTATAAACAATGTAGTTCAAGTAAATTCATCAAACCCTAACCATCCCTGGGCTGCCCAAATTGTAGGGATGAATATATATAAGTTTTATTTTGTTTTTCTTACACTTTTCCACTTATCTTATGCCAATAAACATGAATTAAGTAAAAGAGATAGGAGATTGGACACTAACCTCTTTGAGTAGAATTTCTAGGTAACAAAACTTTAATCCTTTCTCTTTTTTTTGCTACAACTAGCTTCTCCAAGATGCAGGAATGATTTTAGTGAAGTGAGTTTAGGGTTTTGTGGGGAGGAAGCTTAGGAAAATCAAGCTTTAAAAGAGAAAATGGAGAGAGAGCTTCTTGGCTATGGTGGATAGCAAATGAGGAAGAAGAGTGTAGTTTTTTAATTTCAATTTTCTGCCCATTTAACTCATTTTAAGTGGTTTATGGACATGTGTCACAATATGATTGGGTGAGAGTGTTTAGTGACATAAGCATGAGGTCAAAATTGCAATTTTAATTCATTTTCTTTTCTTTTCTTTTCTTTGCTACTCATTTTCAATTCAATTTTTAACAATATTTATTCATATTTTAGATCATAATAATTATTTACTTAACTGGACAAGTTGGCCAAAAATCACCTCTGAAGGCAAAATAACCAAAATGCCCTTCGTTTGGCTTAACAGACCAAAATTGTTTGTACCAATTGAAAATTTTTTCTAAGCATTTTCTTGGCATTGTAATGCCATAGGAACTTCAATGACCCTTCTTTGAAGTCCCAAAAATTATTTTATGAATTTTGCTCTGGGTCTAGGGCTCCTAGTTGCGAGAACCGCAACTTTTCACTGGGTTGCCCATCACTAGGGCACCGGCTCATTTAACTTGGTTGTATTTTTTTAAAAAATTTTTCCTAAATTTTTCTTATTAATATTTGAGTTAATTATGGTTCCTCACTTTAGTTTAAATATTTTTTCGGACATTCTAGCTGTCCGAATTGACACTGATCACCAGAATAGTAGAATGTATGGAGTTGCTACAGGGAGGGTGTTACAGAGTAGGCATGTTACCAGCCATCTATTGGAACATTGCAGCCATCTGTAGAGCAAACTGAGCAGGAAACTATGGTACTGAGGGGGCTGGTGCGGCTGATCCACTCACATTATGAAGGGCTGGGGCTTCCCTTTGTACCTCAGCCTCTATTGATTGATCGACTGAATGGTCCCCTTCTTCCATAGTCAATTTGAGGATATTATACCTCCTGAACAAATAACACAAGGAGATTTCCTCCCGTTAGTGCATATTTATAATGTAATGTACTGTATATATCAAACAATGACATTGAGCAGTTGTACTATGAAGAAAGAATATTTAAATTACAGGTCAAAACAGAATTTAAAAACTAGCTCTGATACCACTAAAATATGTCACACCTTACCCCTCTGTAAGGCATAACATGATCCCGTAGTATACCTAATGAATTATCAAACTTCGTCTATTGATAACCCATTAAATACACTACAAGGAATTTTAAACCCTTTCTTATTTCTTTTTCAGTGGTGAGCACTTTTGACAGGTGTTAAATTTTTTTTTTTACTAAAGTGAAACCAAAAAACACATCTGAAGTATCAATAATTTCTGTAAAAATTTTGGCAGAGTGCCATCTGTATTTTGAATAAAACAGTTCTTCAAAAACCTATAAAAAAACACTTCCAATATATTTGTTCAATCTCAAACTCCAATATGGCTCAATACAAATCAACTTTCTCAACATTTATAAAACTCAATTCAACATCAAATTTTCAATATTTCCAAAGTTAAACTACAAAATGACTGAATAGTTCAAAAGCTATGATAAGAAATAAATATATTACAACTTTAGTTTACAATTGCTCAAGACCAAGTACAATATATACATACAATTCACATACATTACAATAAAAATTACAAAAATATGGTATACTCAATATGCCCGACAGAATCCCAAAATGTAGCACAAGCAACCTACTCTGCTGCTTTATCTGTCTGTCTACCTGCAACAGCAATGAAAAAACTATCGCTGAGCCAATGTCTCAGTGGTGCACAACATTAATAAAATGCAATTTAAAACCATAAACCATAAATCATATGAACTGTGGATACTTAAAATCATAGTTAAATTCAAAAGACAGAGAATGTCATAAAGAATTAAACTTCATTTCACAATGTCTTAATAAATATCAATAAATCACACACACAGCTTAATCATGAATCCAAAGTCCAATTCATCCTAAAATCTAATGGCTAATGATGAATAACATAACTAGCTAGCAATTATATGAGTACTCATCCTATTCCTCCTCAATTGACACACACCTTAACACTTCAGCCAGAGAGGGAATTCAAAGCCAATTCGTCCCGCTAGACAAGCTAGCAAGGAATTCAATCAAATATATATGATAGCTGTGGTTTCAAACCATTTACAATATTTTTCAAGCAATAAGTATCCATCAAATTTCATTCAAACAATTTTTCCACAATTTAAGTAATAACATACAAATTGTCATAATTTATTTCAACTGAAAATTCAAAAGAAATAACTGTTGTGCACAAACCTTTGAAGAGTAACCTTTTGGCATTGACTCAGTGTTTCCTTCCCCTTCCCTGAGTCTTTGCTAACTGAAACACACAATTTATAGCGTTTCAGTACTCAGTTAAATTGTTTCTAACAATAAGGTTCAATAATTAATTTATTTAATACTGTTACTTTCATTAGTCAACCTATAATGTTGACCATTAATGCACTCTAGAGGAATAAATTTTAATATTATCAATATGTCACATTTTATAGTCCTTTAGTGTTAGTACATGTTACCAAATTCATTTTCAAGTGTATTGCATTTTATTGCAATTTATTGGATTTTAGTATGCTATTTTGACCTAGCCGGATGACCTAGTTCTCTCGATTTTTGAGTTCTAGTCCGAAATATAAACTTGTAGGTCTATGCCTTAGTGAACTTTTGCCACAAATTTTAGGTCATTTGGAGTTTACTAGACTAAGTTATGGTCATTTTACCAATGCTAGACAGATTGCACTAAAATGACAAACTTAGGTCTTTTTTAGGTCATTTCTGATTCTGGCAGTTTTTATACCCAAACTTGTGCAATCATTTTGACTTGCTTATGGTCATTTATGTGTAACACCCCTATTTGTATAGCTTGGTATATTTCACTGCTTCGGTGACCGGTGTCGGTCCGGACAATTAAGGAGATTAGAGCCACACTTAAGACAACTTGAGAAGCCATAAACACAAATAATTAGTAATATTTAATTAGTTAACTATAAATAAGAAAAACAGAACATAAGAAGTTAAACGAGCCGAGAGTCACAGCGATGAGTGACTTCCTCGGGAACAACTGCAAAGTCGTTTTAAACTCAAATTTCGAACCGTAAAAAGTGACGTTGCGGTCCTTAAGACCCTTATGGACATAGTGGAAAAGAGAAAATCAGGAAAAAGAACTGTTAAGTCAGTCAAATAATTAGGTCAGGGAACCGAAAGAAATATAGAATTATTTGCAAACCGGGATGAACCAGCGATGGGCAATTTGGTCAATCGACCAGAGTGACTCGACCTAATCACAAATAAAAACGGAGAAAAGAAAATTTCGGAATCAAGAATTAAATTAAAGAACTAATAGAAAAAAATAAATAGAAAAGAAAAAGAAAGAAAGAAGTTAGAAAAGTCAAGGTGATGACATCATGAATGATGTCATAAAAGATTAATTAACTTATTTTATTAATTTGGGATTTTTGGTCTTCAAAAGGGATAAGATTAAAGAAAATAAAAGAAAAACAAAAATTATTTTAGCTTCCTTCTTCCTTGTTGTGCCGCCCCACCTTCTCCCTCTCTTCTCCATGAAAGTTTCTTCCATTAAGCTTACACTTAAGCTTAATTTGCTCCACTTAATCTTCATAAATCTCCTAAAAACCTTGTTAGAACTTGCAATCTCAACTTAAGCACAAGGATTACAAGAAGAAAGAGGAGTTAAAGATAGGGTTTGGAGGATTTAAGAAAGGTTAGTGTACTAACTTTCAATTTTCTACTTCAAATGCATGTTTAGGTATTTAAGTGAGCTTAGAACTTGATTAAATGAAACAAATATGGGGAAGGACCATTGCTGAAATTTCATCCAGCTTAGAGGGAGTATGATTTTGTATGGCTTGAGGGTTTTGAATGAGTTTAGGAACCTTACTTAGTTGATTGATTAGCATTAAAACCATTAGATGTAGTTAATTGCATGAAATGTATGAGTTAGGGTTTGAATGCTAGGGTTTGTGAACCAAATTTTGGAGAAAGGCTTAAATGATGACTTTGGTCTATTATGAGATGAAAAATGGTCAATAATGACCAAAATAGATGTGTGGGAATTGTTGGAATGAAAACCAAATTCGTAGGTCAAATGGTCATGCTACTGGCAGCATGACCAAACCTACTTTTAAGGACCAAAATGGGAATTTTACAAGCCCAATTGATATGCCACCAATTGGAGATGAAAATAGACATAAAATAGCACAATTTTCATTAAGGAACCATGGCCAAAAACTGACTAAAACTTGGTGAACCAATTGACCAAAGTGAAATGAGAGCAGGCTGCCACTGCACCAAACTGACCAAATGAATAGTAACTGTTCATTTGGTCATAACTCGAGCTAGGAAGGTCAAATTGGCCTGAAATTTTACCAGCAATTAGATAAGATATAGACCTAAAACTTTCATGAAGAAAATCATCCCAAATTATGCCATTAACCTAGCCAAATTATTGAGCAAAGTTGAGTTACTGTACATGCGATTCTGCAGAATTCCATTTAAGCAGTAATGTTTGAAGGGCTATAACTTTCCCTAGGAAACTCGGATTTAGCTGATTCATGAACCGATGGAAACCTAAGACATAGTAGAACATTTCATATGAAGAAAGTTAGACCAAATTATGAACTTAACTTGATCAAATTACTGAACAAAGTTGGACCAAAAATCTGCCAGAACCAAAATCTCAGCATGAATAGTGCACGTGAACAGTAATTGTATTTTGGCTATAACTTGAGGTACAAAACTCTGATTGGGGTGATCCAAAAATGAGAATACACTTAAAACAATAAGGAACATTTTCTATGAAGGAAGTTTTGCCAAATTCCAACCGTAGATTGACCAATGGAACAGTGCAATTTTGGAGCACCAAAACCGAAAATCGGCAATTTTGCCAAAATGACTTAAGCTTTGAGAAAATGACCAAAACCAACAAGTTTAATGGCCAAAATGTGGTATGTGGGTGAAGTTGGAGTTCCCATACCTATTAAGCCTTAAAAAGTCAACAATTTGACTTGAATAGTATAGTGAATAGTAACCCGAAACACAAAAATTTCAAGAACGTCGAAATTAGCACGTTAGAGCTAGGTATAAGTGAAGTTAAATTTATTTTTGGATTTGTGTTAAATTATGGTACTGAAACACTATAAAATTGTGTGTTTCAGCGGAAAAGAATTCCGGGACAGAACCCGAGGAGTCGAGTTAAGGCCAAAAGGCAACTCATTTGAGGTTTGTGCACAACATCACTATGCTTAAAAATGTGTTGATAAAGTGAATGAAATATGTATTTTACATTTGTTTTGAATTATTGAGAATTTATTTGTGACATTAGTTATGATGTTTTGACATAAATTGTTGGAAGTTATTGTGTATATTTGAAATGACAATGTTTAACAAATTGTTAAGATAAGTTTTGAAACCACAGTATCATGACCATATATTTGAACACCTCACTAACACAATTATTGGGGGTAATTAGTTTCGAATTTTGATTCCTTCTCTGGAGAAGTGTTGAGGTGTGCCAGTAGAAGAGGATGTGAATGGATATCCATATATTTGAGCTAGCTAGCTTTGTGATGTGATTTCTCTTTAGCCTCTGGCTATTGAGATTCTATTTATTTCGAATGGCATGATCTAACTGTGGGTTTTATGAAATGTGTTTTGATACTTCGAAATGAACTTGGTTTGTATTAAAATTTCATAATTCATGTTTTGTGTTTAATGCTTATGTTTAGTCAAAATTTTGAATAAATGTGATTATATTCTGCATAAAGATTATTTTAGTATGTTGTGCACCACTGAGTCCTAGTACTCAGTGATGGCTTTATTCTTTATGCATCTGAGAGACTAGAGGAAGCGATGGTCGAAATTTTGCTAAGGTGTGAAGAGCTATCAGCTTAAAGTCTTCGGGTATAATTTATACCCTAACTGTAAATATTTCTTTTGATTTATATATTGCACATAAATGTATGGACATGTAAATGGGTCTTGAGCAGCTGTACAAAAATTTGTATGAAGTTGGTAATAAAGTTTAGTTGTATTTCTTTTGATGTAAATTTTGTAAGAATGTATATAAATTATTTTGTCCCTAATGAAAAATGAGTACAACTATTTTATTTAATTTGAATGAAATGGATTGCTAATATTTTGATGATCATTGAATAGTGGATTTGAAAATTGAAAGTTGATAAATGTGTTGAGAAATTGATTGGGATTGAGTATGAAATTGGAGTAGTGGTTGAGAAAAATTTTTAGAAGTGCTTTTTACAGGTATTTGAAGAACGGTTTTCTCAAAATACAGAGGAAACTCTGTCAAAATTTTTATAGAAATTGCAAAAAATTTAAATGGACAAAATTTTTTACTAGTATTTAAACTTGAATAAATGGTTTTTAATTCCTACCAAAATGCTTACCACTCATCAAAAATAAGAAAATTGTTTTAAAATCCCTTGTAGGGTACTTAATGAGTTATCGGTAAGTGAAGTTCGGTAGTTCATTAGGTATTCTACGGGATCATGTTATGCCTTACGTAGGAGTAAGGTGTGACATGTTTTAGTGGTATCCGAGCAAATGTTTGAAGTATGTTTTAAATTGTGAATTTATGTCTTTTCTTTGTTAAGTACAACTGCTCAATGTCCATATTTGTCACATACAGTGCATTACATCATAAATATGAACTAATGGAGGGAAATCTCCATGTGTTACTTGTTCAGGAGATACCCTAACTTCAGCCTGAAATGGAAGAAGGGGATCGCTCAGTTGAGCAGTCTGTTGAAGCTGAGGCACAAGGGGAAGCCCCAGCTTTACCGAATGTTAGTGTGTTAGCAGCACCAGCCCCACAAATGCCGCAATTTCCTGCACAGTTCGCACAGCAGATGGCGGTAATGTTTCAACAAATGGCTAGGGGTATGCCTGCTCAAGCTCCACCCCAACCACCTGTGGCACAACCACTGCCTTCAGCCAGACAATATGATAAATTACTGAAGTATGGGGCTGCAGAATTTAAGGGTACAGTGGATCCTTTAGAGGCAGAGCAATGGCTTGAAAGAATGGGCAGAGTATTTAAGAAGCTACATTGCCAAGATGAACTGAAGTTTGAGTACTCTGTGTCGCTACTGCAAGGGGATGCGTATGATTGGTGGAAGACCATCCCTCACAGCTTGGCTGAACCACCAGTGCTGTCCTGGGATGACTTCATCAGAGAGTTCAGACAGAAATACATCCCAGATGCATATGTTGATCAGAAACTGCAAGAATTTTTGAGTCTAAAACAATGGAACCGATCGGTGGCAGAGTATGAGAGGGAGTTCTCCCGCTTGAGTCACTATGCGGGGAGTCTCCTTACTACCAGTAAGGCAAGATGCAAGAGATTTGAGACGGGTTTGAAGCCCAACATAGGGATGCAAGTTGTGGGATTCCGACACAGTAACTTTTCAGAGCTCATGTCTTAAGCACTTGAGTTGGAAAGAATAGAATCAGAAACCACCCCAGTGAAAGAAAAATCAGAGAGAGCTGAGAAATCAGAAAAAGATAAAGGGGAAAAGTCAGTAGAGCCGAGTTCTGGTGGGACTTCTAGGAAAAAGAAGAAGTTTAGTGGACCCAGCAGGGGTCGAGGTGGAAGATTTGGTAGGGGCCGATTCTCCGGACAGAGACCCCCTAGGTGCAGTCGTGATCGGCGAGGGTTCACATTCACGCCCTGTGAGACTTGTGGCAAGATTCATGGGGAAGAATGTTATTGGGCCACTAGAGCCTGCTTTAACTGCGGAGGCAAGGGCCATATAACTAAAGACTGTACTAGTGCTCCGAGATATAGTCCAGCTCCTACTACTGCTGAGGGATCTATTCAGAGTCCTGCTCTCAGAGGTTCACAGTCAGTTGGCAGAGGAAGAGGTAGAGGTAGAGGCACTACTTGAGCGATCGAGCACGATTGGTTAGTCGGGATAAGGACGGGCTTCAACCCGAATCTACACAATGAGACAGCGAGAAGAGGCTGAGACTTCTGATGTGGTAGCTGGTACATTCTCTATCTCTGATCAGGAAGTATTTGTATTGTTTGATCCGGGTTCAACCCATTCATATGTTAGTGCTAGCATAGTCAGTTCACTTGCTGTTCCATGTGTGCAAATGGGTTTTGAAGTGCTAGTAACTAGTCCATTAGGACAAGAGGTCCGGGTCAACAGAATTTATAGAGGCTGTCCTTTGGTGATCCAAGGACATGTTTTCCTGTCAGACTTGATTGAAATGCCCTTTAGAGAGTATGATATTATCACAGGCATGGATTGGTTAGCTGTGCATCATGCCATGATTGGTATGGCGAAGCAGTCACTTTTGGTCTCCCTTTATACGGTGATGTGGTAATACATGGGAGAGGCATTTCACGCCATCAAACATCATTTCATTTGCACTAGCGGAAGAATGATCAGAAAGGGGTGTGAAGCATACTTAGCACATGTGATAGACACCCAAGTGGGGAGTCCAGCACTAAGGGACATCCCTACTGTATGTGATTTTCCGAATATATTTCCTGATGAATTGCCAGGATTACCTCCAGAAAGAGAGGTGCAGTTTGAGATTGATGTTATGCCTGGTGTGGACCCAATCTCCATAACACCATATAGAATGGCACCAGCAGAATTGAAAGAGTTGAAAGTGCAATTGCAAGAATTGCTTGACAAGGGCTTTATCCGCCCTAGTGTGTCACCTTGGGGAGCGCCAGTATTATTTGTTAAGAAGAAGGATGGCACTCTCCGGTTATGCATTGACTATCGGCAGTTGAATGAGGTGACAATAAAGAACAGATATCCATTGCCCCGTATTGATGATTTGTTTGATCAGTTGAGGGGTGCAGCTGTGTTCTCCAAAATTGACCTGAGATCAGGTTATTATCAGCTGAAAGTACAAGAGTAGAGTATTGCTAAAACTGCTTTCAGAACCCGCTATGGCCATTATGAGTTTTTGGTTATGCCATTCGGGTTAACTAATGCTCCGGCTGCTTTTATGGATCTGATGAACACTATCTTCAGACCATACCTTGACCAGTTTGTTGTGGTATTCATAGATGATATATTGGTCTATTCGAGGAATGCAGAAGAGCATGATAGACATATGCGGATTGTACTGCAGACTTTGAGAGAGAAACAGCTATATGCAAAATTGTCGAAATGTGAATTTTGGCTGAAGGAGATATCCTTTTTGGTGCACATAGTATCAGCAGAGGGTATTATGGTAGATCCAAGTAAGATTGAAGCTGTCCTTAATTGGAGGCCACCCAGAAATGTCACAAAAATTCATAGTTTTCTGGGTTTAGCTGGATACTACCGTCAGTTTGTGAAAGGATTCTCCACGTTGGCATCTCCATTGACCAAGCTACTTCGAAAAGATGTGAAATTTCAGTGGACGGACAAATGCCAGTAGAGTTTTGATGAATTGAAGAGATGTTTGACTGAAGCTCCAGTCCTGACTTTACCAACTCTGAGTAAAGAATACACAGTATATAGTGATGCTTCTCATAATGGGTTAGGCTGTGTATTGATGCAAGATCGAAATGTCATTGCTTATGCATCACGCCAGCTAAAACCGCATGAGAGGAACTATCCAACACATGATTTGGAGCTTGCAGCTATTGTGTTTGCTCTTAAGATCTGGAGACACTATTTGTATGGGGAAAAGTGTTACATCTATACAGATCATAAGAGTTTGAAGTATTTGGGCACCCAGAAAGAGTTGAATTTGAGACAGAGGAGATGGTTAGAGTTGATAAAAGACTATGATTGTCTGATAGACTATCAGCCAGGGAAAGCTAATGTTGTGGCTGACGCCTTAAGTCACAAGACTATGGCAAGTCTACGGGTTACTCCTTTGTCTTTGGTACATGAGTTAAGATCATTGCATGCCAGCTTAGAGATTAATAATGATGGGCAGACAGTAGTTGCATGGCATGTACAGCCAATGTTGATTGATCAGATCAGAATGGCTGCTCAGAATGATCAGAAGTATCAGAAGTTGATGGAAGAAGTCCTACAGGGCAAGAAACCAGAATTCTCAATCAGAGATGATGGTCTATTCCTACACCAGGGCAGAATGTGTGTTCCTAATGATGTTGATTTGAGGCAGATCATTTTGAAGGAAGCACATGAGTCTCCTTTTGCTATGCACCCTGGTGGCACAAAAATGTATAGAGGGCTAAAGGAGCATTACTGGTGGATGGGTATGAAAAGAGATGTGGCAGAGTTTATTTCTAAATGCCTAACTTGTCAGCAAGTAAAGGCAGAGCATCAAGTACCTGCTGGGTTGCTACATCCACTACCAGTACCAGAGTGGAAATGGGAGAGAATAACGATGGATTTTGTGATGGGACTTCCGAGGACACAGAAGAGTCATGATGCAGTTTGGGTCATTGTCGACAGACTAACTAAGTCTGCTCATTTTCTGCCAGTCTGGATGGATTACAGTTTAGAAAGATTGGCCAAATTATACATCGATGAGATTGTGAGACTGCATGGAGTGCCAGTATCCATCGTGTCAGATAGAGATCCTAGGTTCACTTCTAGATTCTGGGGTAGTCTTCAGAGAGCCCTTGGAACTAGATTGAACTTCAAGATGCGACATTCCACCCGCAGACGGATGGCGATGCGAGAGGGTAATTCAGATCTTGGAGGATATGCTACGGGCTTGTGTGATTGAGTTTGAGGGTAGTTGGGATACACACTTGCCTTTGATTTAGTTTGCTTATAACAACAGCTACCAATCAAGCATTGGGATGCCTCCATATGAAGCTTTGTATGGCAGGAAATGTAGAACCCCGTTGTGTTGGGATGATGTGGGTGAAAGAAAGATGATTGGACCTGAAATTGTTCAACAAACTGAAGAGAAAATCAAGGTGATTCGAGATCGACTTAAGGCTGCATCAAACCGTCAGAAGTCCTACATTGATATGAAAAGAAGGGATATTGAGTATGCAGTGGGTGAGAAAGTTTTCCTCAAGGTTTCTCTTAGGAAGAGAATTATGAGATTCGGCAGAAAGGGGAAACTGAGTCCTCGTTTCATTGGGCCATATGAGGTATTGGAAAGAGTGGGTCCTTTGGCATATTGGTTGGCACTACCTCCAGAGTTGGAGAAGATACATAATGTCTTCCATGTGTCTATGTTGAGGAGGTACCGATCAGACCCATCTCATGTACCACCAGTAGAAGAAATTGAAGTAAATCAAGACCTCACATATGAAGAAGAACCCATAGAGATTCTGGCTTATGAGGTGAAGCAGCTACGAAACAAGCAGATACCGTTGGTAAAAGTGCTGTGGAACCATCATTCGGGCCAGGAGGCTACTTGGGAACGAGAAGAGGACATGAGGAGACAACACCCACAGCTGTTCAGAGATTGATACCAGGTAAAATTTCGAGACGAAATTTATTTAAGGGGGGGAGAATTGTAACACCCCTATTTGTATAGCCTGGTATATTTCACTGCTCCGGTGACCGGTGTCGGTCTGGACAATTAAGGAGATTAGAGCCACACTTAAGACAACTTGAGAAGCCATAAACACAAATAATTAATAATGTTTAATTAGTTAACTATAAATAAGAAAAATAGAACATAAGAAGTTAAACGAGCCGAGAGTCACAATGATGAGTGACCTCCTCGGGAACGACTGCGAAGTCATTTTAAACTCAAATTTCGAACCGTAAAAAGTGACGATGCGGTCCTTAAGACCCTTATGTACACAGTGGAAAAGAGAAAATCACGAAAAAGAACTATTAAGTCAGTCAAATAATTAGGTTAGGGAACCGAAAGAAATATGGAATTATTTGAAAACCGGGATGAACCGGTGAGGGGCAATTTGGTCAATTAACCCCGAGAGCTAACTCCTGACCTAACTGTCAAATAAAAACGGAGAAAAGAAAATTTTGGAATCGAAAATTAAATTAAAGAACTAATAGAAAAAAATAAATAGAAAAAGAAAGAAAGAAAGAAGTTAGAAAAGTCAAAGTAATGACATCATGAATGATGTCATAAAAGATTAATTAACTTATTTTATTAATTTGGGATTTTTGGTCTTCAAAAGGGATAAGATTAAAGAAAATAAAAGAAAAACAAAAATTATTTTAGCTTCCTTCTTCCTTGTTGTGCCGCCCCACCTTCTCCCTCTCTTCTCCATGAAAGTTTCTTCCATTAAGCTTACACTTAAGCTTAATTTGCTCCACTTAATCTTCATAAATCCCCTAAAAACCTTGTTAGAACTTGCAATCTCAACTTAAGCACAAGGATTACAAGAAGAAAGAGGAGTTAAAGATAGGGTTTGGAGGATTTAAGAAAGGTTAGTGTGCTAACTTTCAATTTTCTACTTTAAATGCATGTTTAGGTATTTAAGTGAGGTTAGAACTTGATTAAATGAAACAAATATGGGGAAGGACCATTGCTGAAATTTCATCCAGCTTAGAGGGAGTATGATTTTGTATGGCTTGAGGGTTTTGAATGAGTTTATAAACCTTACTTAGTTGATTGATTAGCATTAAAACCATTAGATGTAGTTAATTGCATGAAATGTATGAGTTAGGGTTTGAATGCTAGGGTTTGTGAACCAAATTTTGGAGAAAGGCTTAAATGATGACTTTGTTCTATTATGAGATGAAAAATGGTCAATAATGACCAAAAGAGATGTGTGGGAATTGTTGGAATGAAAACCAAATTCGTAGGTCAAATGGTCATGCTGCTGGCAGCATGACCAAACCTACTTTGAAGGACCAAAACGGGAATTTTACAAGCCCAATTGATATGCCACCAATTGGAGATGAAAATAGACATAAAATAACACAATTTTCATTAAGGAACCATGGCCAAAAACTGACTAAAACTTGGTGAACCAATTGACCAAAGTGAAATGAGAGCAGGCTGCCACTGCACCAAACTGACCAAATGAACAGTAAGGTCATAACTCGAGCTAGGAAGGTCAAATTGACCTGAAATTTACCAGAAATTATATAAGATATAGACCTAAAACTTTTATGGAGAACACCATCCCAAATTATGCCATTAACCTAGTGAAAATATTGAGCAAAGTTGAGTTACTGTACCTGCGATTCTGCAAAATTCCATTTAAGCAGTAATGTTTGAAGGGCTATAACTTTCTCTAGGAAACTTAGATTTAGGTGATTCTTGAACCGATGGAAACCTAAGACATAGTAGAACATTTCATATGAAGAAAGTTAGACCAAATTATGAACTTAACTTGATCAAATTACTGAACAAAGTTGGACCAAAAATCTGCCAGAACCAAAATCTCAGCATGAATAGTGCACGTGAACAGTAATTGTATTTTGGCTATAACTTGAGCTACAAAACTTCGATTGGGGTGATCCAAAAATGAGAACACACTTAAAACAATAAGGAACATTTTCTATGAGGAAGTTTTGCCAAATTCCAATAGTAGATTGACCAATGGAACAGTGCAATTTCGAAGCACCAAAACCGAAAATTGGCAATTTTGCCAAAATGACTTAAGCTTTGAGAAAATGACAAAAACCAACAAGTTTAATGGCCAAAATGTGGTATGTGGGTGAAGTTGGAGTTTTCATACCTATTAAGCCTTAAAAATTCAACCATTTGACTTGAATACTGTAGTGAATAGTAACCCGAAACATAAAAATTTCAAGAACGTCGAAATTAGCACGTTAGAGCTAGGTATAAGTGAAGTTAAATTTATTTTTGGAATTGTGTTAAATTATGATACTAAAACACTATAAAATTGTGTGTTTCAGCGGAAAAGAATACCGAGACAGAACCCGAGGAGTCGAGTTAAGACCAAAAGGCGACTCATTTGAGGTTTGTGCACAACATCACTATGCTTTAAAATGTGTTGATAAAGTGAATGAAATATGTATTTTACATTTGCTTTGAATTATTGAGAATTTATTTGTGACATTAGTTATGATGTTTTGACTTAAATTGTTGGAAGTTATTGTGTATATTTGAAATGACAATGTTTAACAAATTGTTAAGATAAGTTTTGAAACCACAGTATCATGACCATATATTTGAACACCTCACTAATGTTGAGGTAATTAGTTTCAAATTAGTTTCAGATTAGTGGGGGTAATTAGTTTCAAATTTTGATTCCTTCTCTGGAGAAGTGTTGAGGTGTGCCAGTAGAAGAGGATGTGAATGGATATCCATATATTTGAGCTAGCTAGCTTTGTGATGTGATTTCTCTTTAGCCTCTGGCTATTGAGATTCTATTTGTTTCGAATGGCATGATCTAACTGTGGGTTTTATGAAATGTGTTTTGATACTTCGAAATGAACTTGGTTTGTATTAAAATTTCATAATTCATGTTTTGTGTTTAATGTTTATGTTTAGTCAAAATTTTGAATAAATGTGATTATATTCTGCATAAAGATTATTTTAGTATGTTGTGCACCACTGAGTCCTAGTACTCAGCGATGACTTTTATTGCTATCGCAGATACAGAGACTAAAGGAGCAGCAGACTGAGCTGATAAGGTGTGAAGAGCTATCAGCTTAAAGTCTTCGGGTATAATTTATACCCTAACTGTAAATATTTCTTTTGATGTATATATTGCACATAAATGTATGGACATGTAAATGGGTCTACAAAAATTTGTATGAAGTTGGTAATAAAGTTTAGTTGTATTTCTTTTGATGTAAATTTTGTAAGAATGTATATAAATTATTTTGTCCCTAATTAAAAATGAGTGCAACTATTTTATTTAATTTGAATGAAATGGATTGCTAATATTTTGATGATCATTGAATAGTGGATTTGAAAATTGAAAGTTGATAAATGTGTTGAGAAATTGATTGGGATTGAGTATGAAATTGGAGTAGTGGTTGAGAAAAATTTTTAGAAGTGCTTTTTACAGGTATTTGAAGAACGGTTTTCTCAAAATACAGAGGAAACTCTGTCAAAATTTTTATAGAAATTGCAGAAAATTTAAATGGACAAAAATTTTTACTAGTATTTAAATTTGAATAAATGGTTTTTAATTCCTACCAAAATGCTCACCACTCATCAAAAATAAGAAAATTATTTTAAAATCCCTTGTAGGGTACTTAATAAGTTATCGGTAGGTGAAGTTCGGTAGTTCATTAGGTATTCTACGGGATCATGTTATGCCTTACGGAGGAGTAAGGTGTGACATTATGGGTTTTAAGATCTGTACAAACGATGTAGCCCTATGTCGAAGCTTTCCAACCATATAAATTTTAGGTCATTTTAACCTGTTTTGAGTGAGTTATGGCCAAAATACTGACTGCTGTTCAAATGGTCAATTTTCAGGTTTGCAAAGTCACTAATCCGGATTTGGTTAGTTTTCATGTCATTTTCTGGAAAGAATTTAGGTAGGCTTTCTTCATGAAAGTTGGCACATTTTGTGCTTAGTTTCACCTTCAATTGGCCTTATACCAATTAGAGTCACACAATTCCATTTATAGCCTAAAATACGTACTTCCCTTAACACATTTTTGAAGGATCAACCAATCACATATTCAACTAACCATACTTCACTTCGCAAACCTAATTCTGCATTTGTATCATACCACAACCATTCATTACTTTACATTATAGTCACTTTGGGCAGAATATAACCAAATGGCAATGCACCATTTACACTTCCATTTCACAATATCCAATTCTAAACAATATATCCACATAATACTCCTAACCAATACATATAACTTCCATCATCAAATTACATATATATTTACTACTATATCATATACATATGCTGCCACTTTTAGTACCATAATTCAACAAAATTTTCATGAATTTAAACACTTCCAATCTTCATCATGAGGCTACCTAAGTAACACATATACATCAAACTTCCATTTTAACTTTTGAAACCTACAATTCAAACTATATACATGGTAAATCAACTCCTATACATTTAAGCACTTAAATCAACACCTCAAAACACCATTTACATGAAGAAATAATTCATTAACATTGATATTCCATGGCTACTGAAAATGGTACTGATGTGAAACCTCAAGCAATCGGTAACTTGAAAACCCACATTCAAGAATTAAAGGAACAATATGGAAAGCACCAAATCAAGATGTATGAATTTGATTCTTTGAACCAGCACGATCAGATTGCTGTGTAATTCAAAGAAAATATCAAAAATGGGATTCTTGACCTAATTCATATGGAGAATGAATAAACCAAGAATATTATGCATATTAGACCTTGCAAGATAGAACTCTCAGCAAGCTAATGAGCTTCACAAGAACAAAGGCAATAGCCAATTTACTCACTAATGGAGCAGAAACAATCTTTCATTAATATTCAAAGTGTGTCCTCCACTCTCTCATTACACTTGTATTTATAGTCTCTTAGCTCTAAAGCTAAAGATAAAAATATCCCTACTTTAATAACAGCTGCAAGGAGCTTTAAGTCCAAACAAAAATTAATCTATCAAAAGATTGAAAACTCCTAACAAAAAGCAAATTTAATATAGCAGCAAATAAGGGCATTTAAGTCCAAAAGAGAGGTGGTTATAATAGTAAGGAATATTCTTTAAAAAAGGTGCCAGCAAATGCATGTACATGGTTTGGATCTGGTGCATGCATATCCGCAGGTTATTCCATATAACCTAATGCTCCACATGACACTTGGTCACTTTCAAGCTTAATTTTCACCAAATTTAATCATTTATAATTTTCTTCATGCCATTCCAACTTATAATCCTTGCTCCTTAAGATTTCACAAATTAAATTCTGAAGTGATTTAGCTCTAGCTCTAGTAATTGGACCTTGGATGACATCCTTTAGCGTGGATGTAGCTTGATTCTCATCATTTCCCTCTGCTTCAAAAGGATTCATCCTTGAATCTGTTCCTGCATCAACACAAGGAGATAAATCAGCAACATTAAAGGTGGCACTGACATTATACTCATCGAGCAAGTTTATTTTGTAGGCATTATCATTAATTTTGGTCAGCACTTGGAAAGGTCCATCACATCTTGGTTGTAATTTTGATTTCCTTAGAGAGGGAAACCTTTCTTTACGCAAGTGAACCCATACGCAATCTCTAGGTTGAAATGTAACTTTCTTCCTTCCTTTGTTGGCTTGACTAGCATATTTTTCATTTTCTTTTCCATTTGAAGCTTTGCTTGTTCATGGATTTTCTTCACCAATTCTGCTTTTCTTTTTCCATCTAAACTAGCAAGCTCGTTCACAGGCAAAGGTAAAAGATCCAAAGGAGTTGAAGGATTGAAACCATACACAATTTCAAATGGAGAATAGCCAATAGAAGAATGCACATTTCTGTTGTATGCAAATTCAACAAGTGGAATGCAATCTTCCCATGACTTCAAATTTTGCTTAACCACAGCACTCAAAAGAGTAGTTAGTGTCCTATCTACTACTTCAGTTTGACCATCGGTTTGTAGGTAACAAGTGGTGGAAAATAACAACTTGGTGCCCAATTTTCCCCACAAAACCTTCCAAAAGTGACTAAGGAATTTAACATCCCTATCACTAACTAAACTCTTAGGTATGCCATGCAACCTAACAATATCTCTAAAGAATAAATTTGCAACATTTGTAGCATCATCAGTTTTATTGCATGGAATAAAATGTGCCATTTTTAAAAACCTATCAACAACAACAAAAATTGAATCATGGCCTTGTTTAGACCTAGGTAATCCTAACACAAAATCCATAGACAAATGAACCCAAGGATCACTAGGGGTAGGTAAAGGTGTATACAAACCTTGTGGCAAAACTCTAGATTTAGCCTTAGCACACACAATGCACCTAATACATACTCTTTCAACATCTCTTTTCATATTCGACCAATAAAAATGTTCCTTTAACACATCTAAAGTTTTGGCAACACCAAAATGACCCATTAATCCACCAGCAAGAGACTCATTTACAAGTAATTCACGCATGGAACTCTTAGGCACACACAATATATTTTCTCTAAACAAATATCCATCATGCTTATAAAACTTCTCAAAAGCATTCTTTTCACAAGCTGCATGCACTCTAGCAAAGTCATCATCTTCAGCATATAATTCTTTCACATATTCGAATCCCAATAACTTTGCATCAAGAAGGTTATACCTTCGAGATAAGGCATCAGCCACCACATTTTCTTTCCCATGTTTATATTGAATCACATATGGGAAGGTCTCAAGGAACTCAACCCATTTTGCATGACATCTACTCAACTTCTTTTGCCCCTTGATATGCTTCAATGACCATGATCTGTGTGGATGACAAATTGCTTTGGCCAAAGGTAATGTTGCCACGTTTCCAAGGGATGTACCAATGCATACAACTCCTTGTCATAAGTAGAATAGTTCAAAGCTACTCCATTAAGCTTCTCACCAAAGTATGCTATTGGTCTTTTATCCTGCATTAAAATGGCTCCAATACCTATACCTGATGCATCACACTCAATCTCAAAAGTCTTAGAAAAATTAGGCAAAGCTAACACAGGAGTGGAACATAACATGTCTTTAATTTTGTAAAAAGCATCATCTTGTTTCTATTCCCAAACAAAATTAACATTCTTTTTGACAAGATCATTCAATGGTGCTGCAATGGTACTGAAATTCTTAATAAATCTTCTATAGAAACTAGCTAGTCCATGGAAACTACGTACTTCAGATGCAGACTCTGGAATGGGCCAGTATTTAATAACTCTAATTTTTTATCATCGACTTCAACACTATTAGCACTAGGGACAAATCTTAAAAAGACAACCTTTTCCATGCAAAATAAACATTTCTTCAAGTTAGTATATAATTTTTCCTTTCTTAACACATCGAATACAGCTCTTAAATGATGCATATGCTCATTCATGTCTCTACTGTAAACCAATATATCATCAAAATAAATAACAACAAATTTTCCAATAAAAGCACGCAACACATGATTCATCAATCTCATAAAAGTGCTAGGAGCATTAGTTAGCCCAAAAGGCATCACTAACCACTCATATAGTCCATGTTTTATTTTAAATGCAGTCTTCTATTCATCATCTAGTTTCATGCGAATTTGATGATATCCGCTTTTCAAGTAAATTTTGGTAAAAACACAAGCACCATAAAGTTCATCCAACATATCATCCAATCTAGGTATAGGGTGGCGATATTTTACAGTGATTTTGTTGACCGCCCTACAATCCACACACATGCACCATGTGCCATCTTTCTTTGCTACCAAAAGTACGGGTACAGCACAAGGGCTTATACTTTTTCTCATATAACCCTTAGCTAGCAATTCCTTAACTTGCCTTTGTAATTCTTTGGTTTCTTCAGGGTTAGTTCTATAGGCTGGATGGTTGGGAATAACTACTCCAGGTACAAAATCAATCTAGTGCTCAATCCCTCGAATAGGTGGTAGTCCAATTGGCATCTCTTCGGGTAGCACATTCTCATATTCCTGCAAAAGGGAGACAACAACACTAGGCAAATTGGGGTCAAGGTCAGATGTGGATAAACAAGAGTCCTTAAACACAATTAATAACATTTGCTTGTTGGCAAACATGGCATTCCTCACATCTCTTCCTTTAGCATACAAGCTTAATTTTCTCTCCCCTCTTTCCACACAACTCTCCTTTTGCGCCGAAGATTCACCTTTTTCAAGAACTCTTGGAATGTTTTCTTTACTCTCTTTTCTTTCCTCACAACCACCCTTGTCTTGCTCACTCACAATATTTTCACTCAATTTCTTTTCACTCCTTCTTTTCTTCTCTACTCTCTTTTCGGCCACTCTTGATTTTACCTCACCCATTGCTTGCTTAAGCCTTGTTTGGTCTTCATAAATCTGTTTTGGTGTCATAGGTGCCAAAATGATTTTCCTTCCATTCATTTCAAAAGAATACCTATTTTTATAGCCATCGTGGATCACCTTTCTATCAAATTACCATGGTCGGCCAAGTAATAAATGGCCAGCTTGCATTGGAACCACGTAACACATAACTTCACCTTGATACTTTCCTATTGCAAAGGAAATCAGCACTTGTTTTGTTACTTTCACCTTACTGCATTCATTTAACCACTGCAATTTATACGGTCTAGGGTGTTTCAATGTCCTCAACCCTAATCTCTGCACCAAAATAGTACTAGCAACATTGGCACAACTTCCCCCATTAATGATGACACTACAAGCTTTGTCTTGGATAAGACACCTTGCATGGAAAATTGTTTCTCTTTGTAATTCATCACCAACATCCTCCTTTACTTGAGTATTTAATGCTCTCATAATCACTAGAGCACTTCCTTCAGCAGCATATTCTACCTCTGCATCCTCCTCCCCTGAAGATGTAGAATCACTCACAATTTCCTCTTCCATTTCTATCTCACCATTTTCTCTCATGACCATACTCTCTTATTAGGGCATTGAGAAGCTATGTGTCCACTGTCCAAACACCTAAAACACTTCACATCTCTATTTCGGGTAGTAGTTGCAATCTCCTCTCCTTTACTTTTTATAAATTTCTTCTCCACCTTCTTTTCCTTTTCCTCATTTTTCTTATATTTGCTAATAGCCTTTTCCCTATCCTCCTTCTTCCAGTTAGACTTCCAAGATGAAGTACCTGCGTTTCCTCCAAATTTTGACTTGCTTTTAAGTTGCCTTTCTACCTTTATAGCCATGTGGACCATATCCTTTAACTCAACAAAGTGATGTAACTCAACAATATGAGCAATCTCCTTGTTTAGCCCATTCAAGAATCTAGCTATGGTGGCTTCTCTATCCTCCTCTACATTTGCTCTAATCATAGCAATTTCCATTTCTTTATGATAATTTTCAACACTTTTAGAACCTTGAGTCAATCTTTGTAACCTATAATGTAGCTATCTATAGTAATGACTAGGAACAAATCTCCTTCTCATTATAGTTTTCATCTCACCCCAGGTTGCAATTGATTGCTCATAATTTCTCTTTCTACTAATCAACACTTGATCCCACCATACCCAAGCATAATCAGTAAATTCTACTGCTGCTAACTTTACTTTCTTCTCCTCTAAATAGTGATGACAATCAAAGACAGCTTCTACCTTTCTTTCCCATTCTAGATACACATCCGGATCATTTTTCCCTTGGAAAAAAGGGATGCTCATTTTAATACTTTTGATATTGTCATCTACCCTATTCCTCTCTCTTTTCTCTCTTCTTATCCTCCTATCCCCATTCCTCCTATCTTCAGCTCTTCTCTCATACCTACCCCTCCTAGGTCTTTCAACCTCAAAATCATAATTATCAACCTCATCTTCATCCGATTCAACTACTGGAGGTACAAGATCCCTCCTATTTGGCCTTCTCTCATTTTTCCTATCTCTTTGCTCCAATCTTTCCAACCTATCTATGATTCCATTACACACAACATTCATTCTTTCAAATTGTTGTCTAACAGCATGCATGTAGAATGGATTTTCACCTTCCCCCTCACTACCATCACCCCTTCTAGACATATTTTTAGACTTGTAAGAAAATGGTTAGTGTAAAGAAAACACCTCACTCACTCCCTTATGTGTTTTCACTTAATAGGGGACACTCCACTCGTGTTTAACTCAACAAGGCTTTTCCCCTCTTATGAACTCACCACTCTGTGCCTTTTACCTCTCTTGGCTATGTCCACAAGTTCTTATCAACTCAAGTAACTCAAACCAAGACTGTACTCATAAAAATTTAACACACAATAAAATTCTTGAATGTGACAGATCAAAACGAGTAATCAAGAAAGTAATAATGTGACTCAAGAAGTCAAGAAAAGAAAAGCTCAAGTATGGAAATGTAATACAATAAGGAATCAATAAAGAAGACACCAAAATAAAAGAGTAGTAAGCTAGAAAAGAGACAACCTAAAAAAGAGATATCAGGCTTTAGTTAGACAAGAGACAACCTAAAAAAGAGATATCAAGCTTAAATATCCAAGTTTGCCATCAACTTATCACAATTACCAGCAGTTCACACAATACACCAAGAATTGCGTAAATTTAGGATCACCAAGTAAACGAGTGTATTTTGATCTGAAATTGAGTAGGCAAATGCAACCCAATACTGACTAATTGCTGCTAGAATTTCAGGCTTTTCTTGATAGGTTTACTATGTAATCCAAATTTAAACGTGTCTGCCGCAAAATTTTGGTTCCCCACACAAATGAGTAAATTTTGAGCTGAGATTTAATTTGATAATAGCTCAAATGTGGCACAAATAACTTGTAAATTTTCAAGAATTTCTAGGCTGATTTGCTATGTGAACTTAATTTGATCAAGTTTGTCGCAAAATTTTGGTTCGCCACACAAATGGTTGAATTTTAAGCTGAAATTTAATTTGGGAACTACTGAAATGGGGTGTAAAGACCCGGTAAATTTTGAAAAATTTTTGGGTATATTTGCTATGTGAACTTAATTTGATCGATTTTGATACAAAATTTTGGTTCCCCGCACAAACGGTTGAATTTTAAGCTAAAATTTAATTTGGAAACTACTGAAGTGGGGTATAAACACCCTATAAATTTTAAGGAATTTCTGGATCTATTTGCTATGTGAACATAATTTGATCGGGTCAGCTGCAAAATTTTGATTTAACAGGCAAACAATATCAAACAACCCCCAAAATTTACACCAAGTGTCTTAAACACACCCAAATAATGTTGGTATAGTTTCAGGCCAAATAGCTAAGCCAAGCTCAATGACCCAAATAAGCTCTCATGCTTGATATCAAAATGAAGGAAGCAAAATAGATAGCTAGAATAATGGCTTTAGCTTGATTAACCCAAAACCTTAAGACAAACTCAACAAAACAAATTTTTAAACAAACAGATCATACTAAACCCCAAGAACCAATTTCGGTTAAGCATACAATGAACAAAAATGTGAATAACAGAAACACAATAAGAAGCAAATTAAGGTTTAGCAAGAAAGAACTAGGTGTAAGATGAAGAAGTAGAAGCAAATATGGAACTAGAGCCAAATAGCAAATATGAAAAAGGTAACAAACACAAAGTAAGCACAAAGAATAAGAAGGAAACAGAGAATCTACCTTGTTTGGACATCCCTTTGCTCTGATACCAAAACTGATGTGAACCCTCAAGCAATTGGTAACTTGAAAACCCACATTCAAGAATTAAAGGAACAATATGGAAAGCACAAAATCAAGATATATGAATTTGATTCTTTGAACCAGCACAATCAAATTGCTATGTAATTCAAAGAAAACATCAGAAATGGGATTCTTGACCTAATTCATATGGAGAATTAATAAACCAAGAATATTATGCACATTAAATCTTGTAAGATAGAAATCTCAGCAAGCTAATGAGCTTCACAAGAATAAAGGCAACAACCAATTTACTCACTAATGGAGCAGAAACAATCTTTCATTAATATTCAAAGTGTGTCCTCCACTCTCTCATTACACTTGTATTTATAGTCTCTTGGCTCCAAAGCTAAAGACAAAAATATCCCTACTTTAGTAACAGCTGCAAGGAGCTTTAAGTCCAAACAAAAATTAATCTACCAAAAGACTAAAAACTCCTAACAAAAAGGAAATTTAATACAGCAGCAAATAAGGGCATTTAAGTCCAAAAGAGAGGTGGTTATACAACAAGGAATATTCTTTCAAAAAGGTGCTAGCAGATGAATATACATGGGTTGGATCTGGTGCATGCATGTCCACAGGTTATTCCATGTATGTCACACCCTACTCCTCTGTAAGATGTAACATGATCCCGTAGTACACCTAATGAATTACCGTACTTCGCCTACCGATAACCCATTAGATATACTACAAGGGATTTTAAAACAATTTTCGTGAAATTTAAATCATCGATTAAAATCTAGTGTTATAAAATTTTTTTCAAAATTTCGGCAAAGTGCCAGCTGTGTTTTGAGAAAACAGTTCTTCAAACCTGAAAAGGAAAACACTCCCAATATGTTTTCTCAAATACAACTCCAATAAACTTTATTTCACCTCCAATTCAAATCTCAATAATCAAATCATAAAAGAAACATTTCATTAATTACAAAACTCAAAAATTAATATTACAAAACTATACAGGTAAATGAAATCTCAAATTTATATTACAATGATTTGCATTTAATTACATACCAAAATATTTTACAAGAGTTTTTATATAACTGCTCAAATAATTTACATACATATTATTACATGCATACATCAAAACCTATGCACATGGGTATACCTATGATATACCTAGAGCTGATCTGAATGTGTCTTCAAAGAAGCTTACTCAATTGCTCTATGCTTTTTTCACCTGCGACAACATACAAAGCTATCGCTGAGTGGTGAACTCAGTGGTGCATAACTATAATTTAAAACATAGTACAATATACATTGACAAAATTTACAGCAAATAATTTGAAAATCTGAATACTCATCAAATTCCAAAACTCAAAATATTCATTGCCAATAACATAAATCATTTGTATAAAATAACTTTGATCATGAATTTCAATTTATCAAATTACAACTAAACATTTAAGGTAATTCCAACAATTTATGGAAATAAAGATTAATTCAAATAAAATTAATTGTACATAAATCCCATTTGAAATCGAAATTCTTTACTATTCAATAACCATTCTTTATCTCGAAAATCATTCTTTATCTCAAAAGTCATTTTTTATCTCAAAAGCCATTCTTTATCTCAAAAACCATTCTTTATCTCATTAACTATGCAAGACTAATTTGAAAGGGCCATCTTCGGGGTGATTCTAACTCCCTATGGTCAGGGAGGTTGAATCAGATTCTAACTCCCTATGGTCGGGGAGGTCAAATCATCGTGCACAGTACACATCACAATAATGAATCTTCCGAAAGGGCTATAACATTAAAAAAAAAAAAAAAAAAAAAACTTAGATCTAATCTCTAATAAGAGGAGAATCTAAGCCTGTGCACGTACCCTGGTAATCAAAACACAACTAACTCTATTGTCTTCTCAACAAATAAGAGAGACGGGTAATAACCTAGTCAAGCATCTATAATGAGATATAAAACAATATCAGAATCCTTTTAGTGAGCATAAATCATAATACAATTCGATTCAAAGTCAATTCCAATATCCAATAATTTTTATGATCATCACAATTCAAATAATAAATTTGCATTTTTCCATGCAAATTGTCCATCACAATTCAAAACATGTTCTATCACAATTTTCCAAAACATAATTTATTCAATGCACAACAATGCTTAATACTTATGGAAATACCATTTCACAAAGCTAAATTCATACATTCTATAACAATTTCAATAATCATTGAATTAAATCCAATGCTTGTTAAAAATAATACATAAGAAAAATATGTTATTTAAGCATATGAAATATTTAGAACAAAATCAGTTAAAAACTAGTTGTGCACAAACCTGATTTGAGTCGCTCCTAGGTCTTGACTCAATGTTCTTTATGCTTCTCAATATCCTTATCAGCTGAAACACACAATTTAAAGTATTTCAGTACTCAGTTAAATTGTTTCTAACAATAAAATCCAATATCTAAATTTTCTTGGTACTATTCTCTTCAATTCATTTCATTAGTCAACCTATAATGTTGACCTTTGATGTACTCTAACTGAGTCAATTCTAATGTTACCAATATGTCACATTTTATAGCCCTTTAGTATTGGTATATGTTACCAAATTTATTTTCAAGTGTATTGCATTTTATTGCAATTTATCGGATATCGGTGCACGCAGGGCAAAATTTGAGTTCATTCTGAGTTGTGCAGACTAAGATATGGTCAATTTACCAATGCTGGACATAATGCACTAAAATGATAGGCTTAGGTCATTTTTTGGTCATTTTCACTTCGGCCAGTTTTAGTACCCGAACTTGTGCCAGCTATTTGGCTTAGTTTTGGACATTTTTGGGCTTTGGTATCTTCATAAGAATTTTAGATCTATGTCTAAACTATTCATAGTAAAAAGTTTAGGTTATTTGGACCTGTTTTGAGTAAGTTATGGTCAAAATATTTACTACTGCCCAAATGGTCAATTTTCAGGCTTTCAAGTCACTAATCCGGATTTGGTCATTTTTCAAGTCACCTTCTAGGCAGAATTTAGGTAAGCTTCCTTCATGAAAATTGACACTTTTTGTGCCTACTTTCACCTCCAATTAGTCTCATACCAATTGAAGTCACATAATTCCATTTACAACCTAAAATGTATATTGTCTTTACTAACCATACTTTGCATTGAAAATTGGCACTTCTAATGAACACCATTCACATTTCATTTTGGTCAATTGTCCAACCACAACTCAATTTGTCAATTTTTCCAGCAACAACTCAGTTTAATGAAATGAAATGTCCAACAATACTCAATTCACTAGAACATCCAGCAGTTATTCTATTTAAGTAAACATCCATTACACTCAATTCAATGAAATCAATATCCAACTCTTATACAAACTTCAAACCCTAATCCATTAATCAAAACCACTAATGTACATTCCATTAACTCATAATCAACATTAATATACATGAAATTAAAGCTCTCTTACATACATCAAAACTGCCCAATTGTACATATATTTCAAATTGCCATATTTAATTCACAACCTCACTTCAAATACCTAATTCAAGCATACGCATAACATTAAATTACCAATACATGTAATTGGCCTAATTAACTTCACTACCTATCAATTTAGTATAAGAAGAGCTCAAAATCTTTGACTCTCATGGCTTCCAAAAATTGAAAGTCCCACAACTCAACCATTTCTTCCATAAATCAACTCACCACAACACCAACATAAACTTTAACAAAGAAATAAAGAAAAATGGGACATGTACCTCAAATGGAACTTGTCAAACCTCTTCAAATCTCTCCTTTTTTGCTCCCAAAATGCTGCCCAAGATGTGTACTCCAATTTTAATGAAGGAACTTTAACAAATGGAAGCTTGGATCATGGTGAGAGAGAGCTCAAAGGTGGATGTTAATGGTGGATTTTGGGAAGAAATTTCATTCGGCCAAATGAAGTTATTTTGAGGAAGAACAAGATTCATGAAGTGTTAGTGGAAAAATCTGTCTTTATATAGTTTATATAATCCCACTTAGTGCTCCACTCATCCTAATTAAACATTATAATAACTAAGGTTTCCATTAATTGCAATTATGGCCTTAAATTCCCTTAAATTACATTTTATCTTTAATTTCATTTTCATTAAATTTTCAAAATGTAATACCACTTATTTTCATTGACATTTAGGTCAAAAGTCAACTCTAGGTGTTAATTGACCAAAATGCCCCTCCTCGGGTTGTACTCCCAATTTTTCGGTAACACCGATTTTTGTTGGTTTCTCGATTTCTCGTTTTTCTTTATACTAATTAGTTAATTTTTTTGACATTTCTAATGTCATTTACACTTCAATAGATGTTTATTTAAGTCTTAAAAATATTTCCTAGGGTTCCCCGTGGTCTAGGGCTAGTCAACGGTCCTCGCTGTAACTTCCCGGCGCGGTCACCCATCGCTACGGGGTTGGCTCGTTTAACCTAGTCACATTTCATTGCTCTTATTTTTCCTTTGTTTTTCTTGTATTTTCCTCTATTGTATTTCATCATTTCATGTCTTCTCACTAACATTTAAGTATAGTTCCAGGCATTTTAGTTGTTCGGACTGACACTGGTCATCGGAATAGTAGAACGCACTACCGAACATAGGGGTGTTACAATGTAACCTAATGCTCCACATGACACCTGGTCACTTCCAAGCTTAATTTTCATCAAATTTAATCCTTTATAATTTTCTTCATGCCATTCCAGCTTATAATCCTTTCTCTTTAAGATTTCACAAATTAAATTCTGAAGTGATTTAGCTCTAGCTCTAGTAATTGGACCTTGGATGAAATCCTTTGGCATGGATGTAGCTTGATTCTCATCAAGTACCTTCCAATAACTTATTAAAACCTCAAAGTTTCTTCACAAATCAACTCACCATAACACCCACACAAACTTTAACAAAGAAAGGATGAAGAAATGGTTACTTACCTCCTATGGACTTCCTCAAAACTCCACTAAATCTCTTCTTTCTTGTTCCCAAAATGTTGCCCAAGGTGTGTGTGCAAGCTTTAATGAAGAAACTGAAGAAACGGAAGCGTGAAAAACACAAGTTTATACCATTGAATTCAAAAATTTTCACCTAGGGTCACATGCATCATGCAAGATTTATTTTTATCTATTTGATTTCAATGATAAACAACATATTAAAACTCTTTTAATATGTTTTTGGATCTGTATTTTCCATTTAAGATTTTAAAATTAATCAGATTAATTTTAGAATCCTAGATTAAATCAAGAACGATTACACTAACCTCTTGATGCAATCGCAATGCCTGGCGCCTTTGATATTCGTCTTCAGGATACCAGATGTTGTCCCTCTAGCTTGTCCACACCAAGAACACCTATGGTAGCCCTTGAACAGCTTCTAAAGCCTTTTCTATTAATTAGAAATTCAAGTTCTGCCTTTTAAGAGATTAGAGATGTAAACAGGACACTAGAAACAATTTCTAGTGTTCTTAATTCAAGAGATTGATGGCTAATCTCTTTGAATTAATGAGAGATGAAGAAGAATAGAGGGAGGGCTGCAAAATGGCGTGACCAAGGAGTGTGGCTGCTAGTTATATTTTATTTTCTCATAACAACACTTAAATAGCTAGGTTAACACATTAAACCCTTGCCACATGTCACCCTTTGATTAGCTCTAGGTTTAAGTGACCCAATCACATTGTGCCAAGTGTCAAACCTATATGTAATCTTGATTTTAATCATCTTACATGATTAAAAAACATTTGGCAAGCTTATATGTTATGCTATGTGTCACCATCTCATGGTGCCACGTGTCACACTGCAAAATGACCAAAATGCCCCTGTGTCTTAATTTTGAGTTTTCAACCCAAAATAATTATTTTTCTTCTTCTAATTAATTTATATCAAATATAAATTAATTAATTAATCTTTATTAATTAATTTCTCATTAATTAAATTCATATTTAAACACTTTAAATATAAATTTAACTTATATTATACATCCAATAATCTAGATTTGGTTTCAAGTCATGCTAGGGACTTTGCAAACTAATTGCAAACCAAACCTATTTAATTAATCAATTAAACTCTTTAATTAATTAATTAAATCATATTTAATTAGGTGATAACTTGTGTATGTGTGTGACTTACTAGGCTCATCACTAATTAGCAATGAGACATGATATCAACTCTTAATATCATCAGAACTCTTTCTTACCATAAATGATTTCTCTAAATCATTTTATGAACCTCATAGACCATGGTTAACACCTAGCATAGCATGCCATGGCCACCCAATTAGTAATAAGGTTTACCTTAAATGAACCTATAATCATATGTTACCATGCACTAGAATCTCTCTGTTACAAAATCCCAACTCAAGCTGGAGTCATGGTTTATGTCAAACTCCATTTGCTATGAATATTATGTTCTCTTTTAATTCCAGTTCTTGATCAAAAAGATTTTCTCATCAGAAACTCTTTTCTGAATAAATCTATCTGTCCTGGCCAGGAATGTAACACCCTCTCGATAACCACTCCGTACATCCTACTGTTTCGGTGACCGGTGTCGGTCCGGACAGCTAGAACGTCCGGAAAAATATTTAAACTAAAGTCAGGAACCCTAATTAACTCAAATATTAATAAGAAAAATTTAGTAAAAATTTTAGAAATAAAATACAATCGAAACAACGAGCCTATGCCCAAGCGATGGGTCACCGGAGGGAAGTTGCGGTTCTCGCAACGAGGAGCCCTAGACCCGGGGGAAAAATTATAAAATAATTTTTAGGACTCCAGAGAAGGGTAATTGAGGTTCCCATGGCATTAGAATGCCAAGAAAATACCTAGAAAAATTTTTCAATCAGATGCACGATTTTGACCCGTTAAGCCAAACGGAGGGCATTTTGGTCATTTCGCCTTCCGAGGTGATTTTTGGCCGACTTGTCCAGTTGAGTAAATAATTAATATGACATAAAATATGAAGAAATATTGCTAGAAATTAAATTGAAAATGAGTAGTGGAGGAAAGAAAAGAAAAATGCAACAAATGCAAATTATGACCTCAAAGTGATGTCATTAAGGAAATGTGGACCAATCACAAATAAGCCATCCTTTGACTAACAAGTTAAAGAGATAAATGAAGACTAATGAGGACCAAAAATCAGCTGCTCTTCTTCTCCTTCTTCTCCACCAAAAACGTGAACCCTTCCTTCCACCCTCCATTGGAGCTCAATCAAGCAAGCTTGATTTCCTACCTTGTCTCACCATAAAATCCTAACCTAGCTTCACTAAAACTTGCCCTAGCACCTTGCTAAAGCCTTTGGCAGCCAAGAAAAGCCAAGAAAGTGAAGGAATTTCTTGGGAAAATTCTGCCCAAACAAGGTTAGTGCATATATACAATTAAAGCTTTTTAAATTCTATGTTAGAGACTTGGAATAAGTAGGAATTTATAACTAAAATGAATGAAATCTATGTCTATCCATGCCCTAAGTTTTGGCAGCCCTATTGAATGAAAAGGTATGAGTGTTTTGATGGACTTAAAGTGGACTAGATATCAAGATTAAACTATGTATGCATGTGATTATTGAAAGAGATAGTTAATTAAAGCATGTTGTGAAAAATTCATATGGAAATTAGGGTTTGGAAAGGTGAAAGTGTGAATTGGCTTAGGAAATTGTTAGGGCACATTGTAATGGTCAATTAGTGACCATTTTAGATATGTTGACCATAAATGGGACTGAAAAATGCTATGGCAAAGTGAGGTGAAATCGCCTATGGACAGAAAGATAGGACTGAAAGTTCAGTCCCTTTGCACTGCCATAACTTGGGCTGTGCTTGTCCAATTGATGTTTGGCCAATTGGACATGAAACTAGGCTTATAATGGCACATTTTTGCTGAAGAAACCATGCCCGAAAGACCAAAGCAAAAGGGTCAAAACTCAGCCACAATCCGAACCACAATCGCTCTGCAGAATTTGACCAAATGAAGCCATAAGTCACTGTATATTTGGTCAATTGGTCTGAAATTTTTACAGCAACAAGTTAAGACATAGACAAACAACTTTCATGAAGGAACCTACCCCAAATTATGGCCAGAACCCAGTCAACCAAGTGACTCAAGTCACTTTGTTCATGCAATCGTAGATATGGTAAAATTCTGCAGACTGCATATCCGAACAGCCTGGGTTTTTGAGCCATATCTGGAGCTACAAAACTCCAAATGGAGTGATTCAAAAAAGGAAATTCAACTAGACAAAATAAGGAACAACTTTTATGTTTTACATTTCTTCAAATTCCAAGAGTAACAGTGTCCAATGGAACAGTGAAGTTATGGTACAAAATCTGAAAAATCTGCTCCTTTGGTTTAATGCTTAGAAATGGTAAAAACACTTAATGCCAACAAGTTTTAAACACCAAATGTGGTATGTTGGGAGTGCCAAAGTTGATGTACACATTTTTATTCTAAAAGTCAACATTTTTGTTGACCAATGATGAATAGTAACACCAAAAAAAAAATTGAAATTCACAATTGACAAATTTAAGAGTTTCAAATGCCCTAGTATACCTAACAAGATTGGTTTGGATAGTTTGGCATGCCAATAGGGTTCAGTTAGCGATCGCACATGGCAAAAATGCCATTTTGTGATTTCATGGCTTTTAGCCATTCTGACTTTGCATTGAGACTTGGCCTTGTGCCTGATATTATTTACAGCTTGTTAGCTGTTCTGTTGCACACCGGGAGATGCATATGTGACCGATGGTGTGACGGCCCGAGGTACTAGGTACCCAGCGCCAGTTTACCTGTTATCCAGTCCAGTCGTCTAGTGTAGGTTACTTGGGGCAACCAAATGAATAAAAGTGAACAGAGTTAATGAATTAATGAATATACCAAAATCAAACAAAGAAAGCATACACTTTGCATACACATTTATTTTCTTGCCAATTTCTTCTATTATATTATTGCACCACTAAGCATTATTGCTTAGCGCGTTGCTTTTGCCACGCGTAGGTACTGGAGATTCCGACCGTGAGCCCAGTAGACCACAGACTGGGTGAGTCCATCTGATAGTTCTGCTCAGTGTCCGTGTCACCTCACTACCTACAGTGCATCGGTAGGGCACTAGGTGTCATTTTGTCATTTTGATATTTTGTAGCAGATTTGTATTTTCTCATAAATACTTGAACTCATGTAATATATTTTGATGTTTATGTAAATAATGAAAGTTATGACTATGAATGCAAGATTTGAGCATGTATTTATTTCTTGTATATGAGAAATGGATGTTGAGAAATGAAAAGGTTGTTGAAACCTGAAACTGAAAAATTGTTCAAATCTTGATATTGAGTTTTGTGATGATATTGAAGTTGAGAATGAATGAATTTGTTTATTGGAAGTGTTTTTAACGAGTTCAAGAACGGTTTTCTCCATTTTTAGCCGGTACTCCGCCGGATTTTCTTTAAAATTTTCGGAACCTTAAATGAATAATACTTTTGATAAATGGCTTAAACAAATTGTATTTCATAAATTATATGCAAAAGTATGATATAAATTAATTGAGGAATATTAGAGTGTGCCGGTACACCGTGTGGCATTACTTACTCTGTATATCTTGTACGGGTAAGGGGTGTCACATTTAGTGGTATCAGAGCACGGTTTAGGCGTTTCTGGGCCTAGATTGAGTCCATACAATGCATTGCATTTGTAAGAGTCGAGGTGACACTAACGCAGATCTGTTTATCTTTCTTATTTTGAATAGGATATGGATCCTTCATCTCAGAGGGCAGTCGAGGAGGAAGTGGAGAGTCATGCTCCACCGTAGTACCGAGACTGGGGCATGAGAGAATCGCTCACTTGACTCAAGCAGAGCCTGCTCAGCCTCCACAGGCCATGTTCCAACAAATGGCCGACTTCTTTAGGCAGATGGCTGGGGTAATGCCAGCACCACCACCACCACCACCACCAGCTCCACAGCAGAAATCACACCTGGAAAGGTTAAGGAAGTTTGGAGCTGTGGACTTCTATGGCAAGAGAGAAGATGACTCTGTTGCAGCCGAGAATTGGTTGAACAGAACGAGCAGAGTACTAAAACAACTTCACTGCACTCCAGAGCAAAACCTGGAAGCTGCCATCTCTTTACTGCAAGACGATGCTTATGAGTGGTGGGACACTGTGTCCAGTGAAGTGCAGCCAGAAGCTGTAACTTGGGACTTCTTCCTCTCTGAGTTCAAGAAGAAATATGTGGGTACTGTATACCTAGAAGAGAGAAGAAGGGAATTCATTAATCTGAGGCAAAGGCAGTTGTCAGTGGCCGAGTATGAGAAGGAGTTTGTTCGATTAAGCCGTTATGGAAGGGAGATAGTCCCTAATGAAGCTGAAAGATGTAAGAGATTTGAAGAGGGACTAAATGACAACATCAAGATCCAGCTCACTGCCTTGGGAATCACAGAATTTACCAAGTTAGTGGAAGCTGCAATAAAGGTGGAAAAAGTAAGAATTAGTGAGTGGACTAGAAGGGAGAGACAGCAGAAGAGGGGACCGGGTCAGTCTAGTTCAGCTCCTGCATCAGGGAAGAAGTTCAAGGGTCCTCCTGCACAGAGTTCGGGTCAGCCACAGGCCGTGGTCACCTCAGGGCCCAGGCCACAGTTCACCCCTAGGAGAGGTCAGTCCACACCATCAGTGGGCAGCTCTCCAGGGATGGGGTTCAGGGGACCAGCCCCGGCATCTTCTGCATGTCCACACTGTCAGAAATGGCATAAGGGGGAGTGTTGGAGAATGACTGGTGCTTGCTTGAGGTGTGGGTCAACAAAGCATCAGTTGAGAAACTGTCCACGCAGAACCATTACAGCTGCTCCAACACAAGCGCATGCACTGCTCTGCACCACCAAGGGGTAGAAGGTCTGGTAAATCTGAAGTTGTGGGACCATCACAGAGGCCTGCATCTGAGCCAGCAGAGAGGCCAGATAACAGGCCACCTGCCAGAAATTATGCCCTGAGAGCTCAGGAGGAGCAAAATGCCCCGGACGTCATCAGGGGTACGTTCTCCCTCTACAATACTCCTGTGCATGCATTGGTCGATCCAGGATCCACTCATTCATACATCTGCATCAATCTACCCGTAGAAAGGGGGATACTGGTTGGGGAAAGTGACCAAGACATTCTGGTCACTAATCCATTGGGTCACAGTGTGGTAGTGAACAAGGTATACAAGGGTTGCCCGTTAAGGATTCAGGGGTATGAATTCTTGGCAGACCTGATTGAGTTACCCTTCCATGAGTTTGACGTGATTTTGGGAATGGACCGTTGTCACGCCATCGTGCAATAGTTGATTGCAAATTGAAGAGGATTTCTAAAAACTTCGTGAGGGTAATGAGATCACGCTTGTGGGGAAAGGATGATTTCTTGTCCAATGTCATCTCACCATCAAAGAAGAATGATGAGAAAAGGTCGTGAAGCCTACCTAGCACATGTGGTGGATACTAGGCGTGCTAAGCCAAACCCGAGTGACATACCCACAGTGAGAGACTTCCTGCAGGTATTTCCTGAAGAGTTACCTAGTTTGCCACCAGAAAGGGAAGTCGAATTTGCTATTGAGACACTGCCGGGTACAGCACCCATTTCCATTGCTCCTTATAGGATGGCACCCACTGAATTGAGGGAGTTGAAAACTCAGTTGCAAGAGTTGCTTGATAAGGGGTTCATACGCCCCAGTGTGTCACCATGGGGAGCTCCAGTGCTGTTTGTAAAGAAGAAGGATGGGACTTTGAGGCTATGTATTGATTACCGGCAGTTGAATAAAGTGACTGTGAAGAACAAGTATCCGTTGCCTAGAATTGATGATCTGTTTGATCAGTTGAAGGGAGCAGGAGTATTTTCTAAGATTGATCTCAGATCAGGGTATCATCAGTTGAGGGTGAAGGATGTAGATGTGCCCAAGACTGCATTCAGGACCCGATACGGGCATTATGAGTTTATAGTGATGCCCTTTGGCCTAACAAATGCACCAGCAGCATTCATGGACCTTATGAACCGTATCTTTCATCCACACTTAGATCGGTTCGTAGTGGTCTTTATTGATGATATTTTGGTGTATTCCAAGACTAGGGAAGAACATGATGAGCATTTGAGGATTGTTCTGCAAACCCTGAAAGAAAAGGAGTTGTATGCTAAGTTGTCCAAGTGTGACTTTGGTGAGTGAAATTGCATTCCTTGGACACATAGTGTCACCGATGGGATTAGGTGGATCCCAAGAAAATAGAAGCGATGATGGAATGGAAGCCTCCGTAAATACAACCGAGGTCGAAGCTTCTTGGGGCTAGCTGGGTATTACGTAAGATTTGTGAAGGATTTTCCTAATAGCCGCTCCAATGACCAAGTTGTTACACAAGAATGTCAGATTTGACTGGAATGACAAGTGTCACACAAGTTTTGAGAAATTGAAGGCTATGTTGACAGAGGCACCAGCAGCACACAAACAAGGTCGTGAAGGACTTTGTGGTCTATAGTGATGCCTCACATAATGGGTTAAGGTGTGTATTAATGCAAGAGGGGAAGGTGGTCGCCTATGCCTCCAGGCAGTTGAGGCCACACGAATGTAACTACCCTACCCATGATCTAGAGCTTGCAGAATTATCTTCGTGATCAAGATATGGAGGCATTACTTGTATGGTGAAAAGTGCTACATTTACACAGACCACAAGAGCCTGAAATATTTGCCAACCCAGAAGGAGCTCAACCTTAGACAGAGGCGATGGATTGAGTTCCTGAAGGACTATGACTGTGTAATTGATTACCATCCTGGGAAGGCAAATGTAGTTGCTGATGCTTTGAGCAGGAAATCCATGACAGCCTTGAGATCATTGAATGCCCGTCTATCTTTGGTTCGTGATGGAGCTATCTTGGCTGAGTTGCAAGTGAGGCCAAACCTGCTACAGCAGATTTTAGATAGGCAAAAGGCAGATGAAAAGTTAATGGCTATTATGAGCAAGATCCCAGGGGGAAAAGCAGTTGACTATGGGGTGAAAGCAGATGGGTGTCTGTATTACAAAGGAAGACTGTGTGTACCAGATGATGGGGAATTGAAGACCAGTATTCTAAAAGAGGCACACACGGTGTATATGCTATGCACCTGTGAAGTACAAAGATGTATCATGATCCAAACTCCAGATTGGTGGCACGGCATGAAGAGAGATATCGGTGACTATGTGACTAAATGCTTGACATGTCGCAAGTCAAGGCGAACATCAAGTTCCATCGGGTTTGCTACACCAATACGCATACCGAATGGAAATGGGATCGGTCACCATGGATTTTGTAAGTGGTCCGCCTCTCACCCGGAGGAAACATGATGCAGATGGGTAATAGTGGATAGATTGACAAAGTCAAGACACTTTCTCGCGATTAGGACCGACTACTCACTAGAGAGGTTAGCGGTGTATATCGGTGAGATAGTTAGATCGCATGGAATCCCACTTTCCATCATATCGATCGAGACCCAAGGTTTACATCGAGATTTTGGAAGAAATTGCATGAATCCTTGGGTACACAACTCCATTTCAAAGATAAAGATTCCATCCTCGCACGGATGGGCAATCGAAAAGAGTAATCCGTAAACAATTGAAACCCATGAAATTGATACAAATATTGAACTGAAATGATAACAATAACGTGAAATACTTGTCGTGTCCTTGAGGATATCTTTGAGGAGTTGTGTCATTGAGTTTGAGGAAGTTGGGATAGATACCTCCCAATGGCAGAATTTGCATACAACAATAGCTACCAAGCTAGTATTCAAATGGCCCCTTATGAAGCACTGTATGGGAGAAAATGTAGAACTCAAGTGTGCTGGACTGAATTGGGAGAAGACAAACTGGTAGGGCTGACACTGTGAAACAGCCGAGGAAAAAGTGAAAATAATCAAAGCCAACTTGAAGGTTGCCTCAGACAGACAGAAATCTTATGTCGACCTGAAGAGAAAAGAAATAGAATATGTGGTTGGCGACAAAGTATTCCTCAAGGTGTCACCATGGAAGAAGGTATTGAGGTTTGGAAGAAAAGGTAAGTTGAGCCCTAGGTTCATTGGCCCATATGGAGTCATTGAACGTGTGGGTCCAGTGGCCTATAGGCTAGCTTTACCACCAGAGCTGGACAAGATCCACAATGTGTTCCATGTATCCATGCTCGTAAGATACCGCTGCACCCTTCACATGTCATCTCCAGAGAAGAAATTGAAATACAACCGGATTTGACATATGAAAAAGAACCTCTATGAATCTTGGCTCGGGAAGTGAAAGAGTTGAGGAACAAACAGATTCCACTGGTGAAAGTGCTTTGGAGGCACCACAACACCGAGGAGGCAACTTGGGAAAGTGAAGAAACGATGAGGCAACAGTTCCCTCAACTGTTTGCATCAGGTAAATTTCGAGGACGAAATTTAAATTAGAGGGGAAGAGTTGTAACACCCTCCCGATAACCACTCCGTCCATCCTACTGTTCCGGTGACCGGTGTCGGTCCGGACAGCTAGAACGTCCGGAAAAATATTTAAACTAAAGTCAGGAACCCTAATTAACTCAAATATTAATAAGAAAAATTTAGTAAAAATTTTAGAAATAAAATACAACTGAGTCAAACGAGCCGGTGCCCAAGCGATGGGTCACCGGAGGGAAGTTGCGGTTCTCGCAACGAGGAGCCCTAGACCCGGGGGAAAAATTATAAAATAATTTTTAGGACTCCAGAGAAGGGTAATTGAGGTTCCCATGGCATTAGAATGCCAAGAAAATACCTAGAAAAATTTTTCAATCGGTACAGACGATTTTGACCCGTTAAGCCAAACGGAGGGCATTTTGGTCATTTCGCCTTCCGAGGTGATTTTTGGCCGACTTGTCCAGTTGAGTAAATAATTAATATGACATAAAATATGAAGAAATATTGCTAGAAATTAAATTGAAAATGAGTAGTGGAGGAAAGAAAAGAAAAATGCAACAAATGCAAATTATGACCTCAAAGTGATGTCATTAAGGAAATGTGGACCAATCACAAATAAGCCATCCTTTGACTAACAAGTTAAAGAGATAAATGAAGACTAATGAGGACCAAAAATCAGCTGCTCTTCTTCTCCTTCTTCTCCACCAAAAACGTGAACCCTTCCTTCCACCCTCCATGGAGCTCAATCAAGCAAGCTTGATTTCCTACCTTGTCTCACCATAAAATCATAACCTAGCTTCACTAAAACTTGCCCTAGCACCTTGCTAAAGCCTTTGGCAGCCAAGAAAAGCCAAGAAAGTGAAGGAATTGCTTAGGAAAATTCTGCCCAAACAAGGTTAGTGCATATATACAATTAAAGCTTTTTAAATTCTATGTTAGAGACTTGGAATAAGTAGGAATTTATAACTAAAATGAACGAAATCTATGTCTATCCATGCCCTAAGTTTTGGCAGCCCTATTGAATGAAAAGGTATGAGTGTTTTGATGGACTTAAAGTGGACTAGATATCAAGATTAAACTATGTATGCATGTGATTATTGAAAGAGATAGTTAATTAAAGCATGTTGTGAAAAATTCATATGGAAATTAGGGTTTGGAAAGGTGAAAGTGTGAATTGGCTTAGGAAATTGTTAGGGCACATTGTAATGGTCAATTAGTGACCATTTTAGATATGTTGACTATAAATGGGACTGAAAAATGCTATGGCAAAGTGAGGTGAAATCTGCCCTATGGACAGCAGCATAGGGACTGAAATTTCAGTCCCTTTGCACTGCCATAACTTGGGCTGTGCTTGTCCAATTGATGTTTGGCCAATTGGACATGAAACTAGGCTTATAATGGCACATTTTTGCTGAAGAAACCATGCCCGAAAGACCAAAGCAAAAGGGTCAAAACTCAGCCACAATCCGGAACCCTGAAACTGCCTCTGCAGAATTTGACCAAATGAACAGTAACTGTTCATTTGGCCATAAGTCACTGTATATTTGGTCAATTGGTCTGAAATTTTTACAGCAACAAGTTAAGACATAGACAAACAACTTTCATGAAGGAACCTACCCCAAATTATGGCCAGAACCCAGTCAACCAAGTGACTCAAGTCACTGTTCATGCACTGTAGATATGGTAAAATTCTGCAGACTGCATATCCGGACAGCCTGGGTTTTTGAGCCATATCTGAGCTAAAAAACTCATAATGGAGTGATTCAAAAAAGGAAATTCAACTAGAAAAAATAAGGAACAACTTTTATGTTTTACATTTCTTCAAATTCCAACAGTAACAGTGTCCAATGGAACAGTGAAGTTATGGTACAAAATCTGAAAAATCTGCTCCTTTGGTTTAATGCTTAGAAATGGTAAAAACACTTAATGCCAACAAGTTTTAAACACCAAATGTGGTATGTTGGGAGTGCCAAAGTTGATGTACACATTTTTATTCTAAAAGTCAACATTTTTGTTGACCAATGATGAATAGTAACACCAAAAAAAAATTGAAATTCACAATTGACAAATTTAAGAGTTTCAAATGCCCTAGTATACCTAACAAGATTGGTTTGGATAGTTTGGCATGCCAATAGGGTTCAGTTAGCAGTACTGCACATGGCAAAAATGCCATTCTGTGATTTCATGGCTTTTAGCCATTCTGACTTTGCATTGAGACTTGGCCTTGTGCCTGATATTATTTACAGCTTGTTAGCTGTTCTGTTGCACACCAGGAGATGCATATGTGACCGATGGTGTGACGGCCCGAGGTACTAGGTACCCAGCGCCAGTTTACCCGTTATCCAGTCCAGTCGTCTAGTGTAGGTTACTTGGGGCAACCAAATGAATAAAAGTGAACAGAGTTAATGAATTAATGAATATACCAAAATCAAACAAAGAAAGCATACACTTTGCATACACATTTATTTTCTTGCCAATTTCTTCTATTATATTATTGCACCACTAAGCATTATTGCTTAGCGCGTTGCTTTTGCCACGCGTAGGTACTGGAGATTCCGACCGTGAGCCCAGTAGACCACAGACTGGGTGAGTCCATCTGACAGTTCTGCTTAGTGTCCGTGTCACCTCACTACCTACAGTGCATCGGTAGGGCACTAGGTGTCATTTTGTCATTTTGATATTTTGTAGCAGATTTGTATTTTCTCATAAATACTTGAACTCATGTAATATATTTTGATGTTTATGTAAATAATGAAAGTTATGACTATGAATGCAAGATTTGAGCATGTATTTATTTCTTGTATATGAGAAATGGATGTTGAGAAATGAAAAGGTTGTTGAAACCTGAAACTGAAAAATTGTTCAAATCTTGATATTGAGTTTTGTGATGATATTGAAGTTGAGAATGAATGAATTTGTTTATTGGAAGTGTTTTTAACAGGTTCCGAAGAACGGTTTTCTCCATTTTTAGCCGGTACTCCGCCGGATTTTCTTTAAAATTTTCGGAACCTTAAATGAATAATACTTTTGATAAATGGCTTAAACAAATTGTATTTCATAAATTATATGCAAAAGTATGATATAAATTAATTGAGGAATATTAGAGTGTGCCGGTACACCGTGTGGCATTACTTACTCGGGTATACTGTACACGGGTAAGGGGTGTCACAAGGAACTTGAAACATCAAGAACATTTAAATGAACATAGGATTTTATCTCTATTTACTTAAAGGAACAGATTCCATCTTGATCAACACCTACCTCCATATATAACTAGTAGGAGCTAACACATGCCCATATACCCATACACAGTACAAGTATGAAAGTAGTATCAAACTCAAACTACCTATATACAAGATAACTGTGCTATCTCAGGTCTAAAGATTATATGCACTGATATGATTTATGACAAAACATTGACAAGAGTAAACTTCATGTACTTGTCATAAGTGTCACTGGTTCGGCCTACTTATCATTTATAAGTTCCTATCATGTTTGTTATATGGCATGAGACTCACCATTCCATCTTATTTATATCTCATATAAATAACTTGGGAACAAAGATGAATACAATCTTTCTGGATAAGTCATGTCCTTATTATGAAGTATCCTCGATTGTGAACCTATTTATGATACTTCGTGCTAGAAATATTGTCACTCATATTCTTAACAACTTAAGAATAATATTTCTAACAAAATATCAATGGACCTTTTCTATTACACATAAATATATTATGTAAACGGAAAAGTGAAAATGCCTTTTATTAATAAAAATATGTACAAGATACATACTAAATGATATGCTCTAGGGCATACTACTAACAATCTCCCACTAGCACTAGGGCCATTCATTACAATATCTTAGACCTATCTTCTCAAGATGTCGGTCTAACTGAGTCTGTGACATAGGCTTAGTGAATGGATCAGCTGATGCTATTTTCTGCATGGCTACATCGCCTCGCCCAACTATTTCTCTGATAATGTGGTAGCGCCTTTCTATGTGTTTGGATTTCTGGTGAGACCTTGGTTCCTTAGCCTGTATGACTGCTCCATTATTGTCACAGTGTAGTTGAACTGCTGACTCAATGGAAGGAACTACTGTAAGTTCTGTCACGAACTTCTTTATCCAAATAGCTTCCTTTGCAGCATATGATGTAGCAATATACTCAGCCTCTATAGTGGAATCTGCAGTCGTGCTCTGTTTGGAACTCTTCCAACTGACTGCACCTCCATTACAAATGAACACATATCCAGAGGTAGACTTTCTATCATCGATATCTGATTGGAAATCAGAATCAGTATAACCATCCAATTGCAAGTCTCCACCTCCATAAATCAAGAATAAATCCTTAGTTCTTCTCAAGCACTTAAGAATATTCTTGACAGCTATCCAGTGTTCCAAACCTGGATTGGATTGATACCTGCTAGTCAAACTAACAGCATATGCGATATCCGGCCTAGTACACAACATTGCATACATTAAACTTCCAATAGCCGAAGCATATGGAATCCTGGCCATCTTATCTCTTTCTTCAGGTGTCTTTGGAGACATCTCTTTAGAAAGATGGATACCATGTCTCACTGGTAACAATCCTCTCTTGGAATCAAGCATGTTAAATGTCACACCTTACCCCTCTGTAAGGCATAACATGATCCCGTAGAATAACTAATGAACTACCGAACTTCACCTACCGATAACTCATTAAGTACCCTACAAGGGATTTTAAAACAATTTTCTTATCTTTGACAAGTGGTGAGCATTTCTAATAAGTATTTAAAACATTTAGTTGAAATTAAAACTAATTAATATTTTTGGCCATTTTAGTTTTCCGCAAATCTTATAAAAATTTTGACAGAGTTTCCTCTGTATTTTGAGAAAACCGTTCTTCAAATACCTAAAATAAAAGCACTTCCAATAATTATCTAACCACTGCTTCAAATTCATACTCAATCTCAACCAATTTCTCAAAATTCACAAGTTCAAAAATTCTCAAAATACTGTCCATCAATATCATTTATTCATATTCCATTCAAGATAAACAATTTATATATTCATCATACTAAAATTTACATTCAAAAAGTCCAAATTAAAATTTTTTTACAACTTTTATACAAACTTTGTACAAGCTGCTCAAGACCCATGTACATGTCCATACATTTATGTGCAATATATACATCAAAAGAAATATTTACAGTTAGGGTATAAATTATACCCAAAAACTTTAGGCTGGTAGCTTCTCACACCTCAAGACTCATCACGCTTCCTCTAGTCTCTCAGACTGCGACAAAGAATAAAGCTATCGCTGAGTACTAGGACTCAGTGGTGCACAATATACTAAAATAATCTTTATGCAAAACTTAAAGCACATTCATTCAAAAATTTGGCTAAACATGAAAATTAAATACAATCATGCATTGTAAGATTTTACATGTAAATCAAGTTCATTTCAAAGTATCAAAACACATTTCATAAAACCCACAGTTAGATCACGCCATTCGAAACAAATAGAATCTCAATAGCCAGAGGCTAAAGAGAAATCATATCACAAGGCTAGCTAGCTCAAATATATGGATATCCATTCACATCCTCTTCTACTGGCACACCTCAACACTTCTCCAGAGAAAGAATCAAAATTCGAAACTAATTACCCCTACTAGTCGTGTTAGTGAGGTGTTCAAATATGTGGTCATGACACTGTGGTTTCAAAACTTATCTTAATAATTTGCTAAACATTGTCTTTTCAAATATACATAATAACTTTCAATAATTTAGATCAAACATCATAAAAATGCCATAATCCAACATTTCATATTATTCAAAACGATATGCAAAAGATGATTATAAAAGTATATGTTGTGCACAAACCTCAAACGAGTCGCCTGTTGGCCTTGACTTGACTCCTCGGGTTCTGTCCCGGTATTCTTTTCCACTGAAACACGAAATTTTCCAATGTTTCAGTACTAAAACTTAAAATAAATCCAAAATAAACTTAACTTCACATTTACCTAGCTCTAACGTGTTAAATTCGATGTTCTCGAAATTTTGTGTTTCGAGTTACTATTCACTGCACTATTCAAGTCAAATTATTGACTTTCTAAGGCTTAATGGGTATGGGAACTCCAACTTCACCCACATACCACATTTTGGTCACCAAACTTGTTGGTTTTGGTCATTTGTTTAAAGCTTAGGTCATTTTGGCAAAATTGCCAATTTTCGGTTTTGATTCTCTGAAGTTGCACTGTTCCATTGGTCGATCTACTGTTGGAATTTGACAAAACTTCCTTCATAAAAAATGTTCCTTATTGTCTTAAGTGTATTCTCATTTTTGGATCACCTCAATCGGAGTTTTGTAGCTCAAGTTATGGCCAAAATAAGTTTACTGTTCACGTGTACTGTTCATACTGAGATTTTGGTGCTGGCAGATTTTTGGTCCAACTTTGGTTAATAATTTGATCAAGTTAAGTTCATAATTTGGTCTCACTTTCTTCATATGAAATGTTGTACTATGTCTTAGGTTTCCATCGGTTCAAGAATTGCCTAAATCCGAGTTTTCTAGATAGAGTTATAGCCATCCAAACATTGCTGCTCAATGAAAATTCTGCAGAATCTCAGTACAGTAAATTTAACTTTGCTCAATGATTTGAATGAGTTAATGGCATAATTTGGGGTGATGTTCTTCATGAAAGTTTTAGATCTATATCTCCTCTAACCCCTGGCCAAATTTCAGGTCAATTTGACCTGTCTAACTCGAGTTATGACCAAATGAACAGTTACTATTACTGTTCATTTGGTCAGTTTAGTGCAGTGGCAGCCTGCTATCAACTCACTTTGGTCAATTGTTTCACCAAGTTTTGGTCAGTTTTGGCCATGGTTCCTTAATGAAAATTGTGCTCTTTTATGTCTATTTTCATTCACAATTGGTGGCATATCAATTAGACTTGTAAAATTTGAGTTTTGGTCCTTCAGTGGTTTGGTCATGTCACAAGAAGATGACCATTGACCTACGAATTTGGTTTAGTTTTCTATCATTCCCACACAAGTTATTTGGTCATAATTGACCATTATTTCACTTCACAATAGGTCCAAGATATCATTTATGCATTTCTTCAAAATTTTGCCTCAAAACCCTAACATTCAAACCCTAGCTCTTCCATCTCATGCATTAAATCACAACTACTGCACTTAACCTTAACCATTCACTAATCAAAGCTTTTAAAATTATTCTAATGCATCAAATTCATGTAAATCATACTCCTCTCAAGCTGCCCAAATTTCAGTTTGGTCCTTCTCCCATGTTTTTATTTCATTTCATAACTTCTAAGCTCATGTCAACCATTGCATATGCATTTAAAGAAGTAATATAATGAGTTAACACACTAACCTTTCTTAAATCTTCAAAACCTTAACTTTTGTTCTTCTTTCTTTCTTTCTTTCTTGCTCAATTCTCTTCTCAAGTTGCCTAGATAAGCTTTAACTATGGTGGCTAATTTTTCTATGGTGAAATTTTATGATATACAAGCTCAAAATTGAGCTTTAATGGAGTTTGTGGAGATGGAGAGTTAAGAAAAAGAGAGATGAGAGAGGAGATGAAGGTTGATTTGAAATGAAGAAGAAAAAAAACCAATTTCTTTTCTTTTTATTTTGCTTATGGAAGACCACAAAGTCACAATTTAATAATTCATTTAAATAAATTCTTTTATGACATCACCTTTGACTTTTCTAACTTCTTTCTTTTCTTTTTTTTTTTCTATTTATTTTTTTCTATTAGTTCTTTAATTTAATTCTCGATTCCGAAATTTTCTTTTCTCTGATTTTATTTGACAGTTAGGTCAGGAGTCAGCTCTCGGGGTCAATTGACCAAATCACCCCTTGCCGGTTCATCCCGGTTTGCAAATAATCCAATATTTCTTCCGGTTCCCTGACCTAATTATTTGACTGACTTAACAGCTCTTTTTCGTGATTTTCTCTTTTCCACTGTGTTCATAAGGGTCCTAAGGACCGCAGCGTCACTTTTTACGGTTCGAAATTTGAGTTTAAAATGACTTCGCAGTCGTTCTCGAGGAGGTCGCTCATCGATGTGACTCTCGGCTCGTTTAACCTCTTATGTTCTGTTTTTCTTATTTGTAGTTAACTAATTAAACATTACTAATTATTTGTGTTTATGGCTTCTCATGTTGTCTTAAGTGTGGCCCTAATCCCATTAATTGTCCGGACCGACACCATCATCGGAACAGTGAAATATACCAGGCTATACAACGGGGGTGTTACAATTCTCCCCCCCTTAAATAAATTTCGTCTCGAAATTTTACCTGGTATCAATCTCTGAATTGCTGTGGGTGTTGTCTCCTCATGTCCTCCTCTCGTTCCCAAGTAGCTTCTTGGCCCGAATGATGGTTCCACAGCACTTTTACCAACAGTATCTGCTTATTCCGTAGCTGCTTCACCTCATAAGCCAGAATCTTTATGGGTTTTTCTTCATATGTGAGGTCTGGATTCACTTCAATTTCTTCTACTGGTAGTACATGAGATGGGTCTGATCGATACCTCCTCAACATAGACACATGGAAGACATTATGTATCTTCTCCAACTCTGGAGGTAGTGCCAACCGATATGCCAAAGGACCCACTCTTTCCAGAACCTCATATGGCCCGATAAAACGAGGACTCAGTTTCCCCTTTCTGCCGAATCTAATAATTCTCTTCCAAAGAGAAACTTTGAGGAAAACTTTCTCACCCACTGCATACTCAATATCCCTTCTTTTCAAATCAATATAGGACTTCTGACGGTCTGATGCAGTCTTAAGTCGATCTCGAATCACCCTGATTTTCTCTTCAGTTTGTTGAACAATTTCGGGTCCAATCATCTTTCTTTCACCCACGTCATCCCAACACAATGGGGTTCTACATTTCCTGCCATACAAAGCTTCATATGGAGGCATCCCAATGCTTGATTGGTAGCTGTTGTTGTAAGCAAACTCAATCAAAGGCAAGTGTGTATCCCAACTACCCTCGAACTCAATCACACAAGCCCGTAGCATGTCCTCCAATATCTGAATTACCCTCTCAGACTGGCCATCTGTCTGTGGGTGGAATGCAGTACTGAAGTTCAATCTAGTTCCTAGGGCTCTCTGAAGACTACCCTAGAATCTAGAAGTGAACCTAGGATCTCTGTCTGATACAATGGATACTGGCACTCCATGCAGTCTCACAATCTCATCGATGTATAACTTGGCCAATCTTTCTAAACTGTAGTCCATCCGGATCGCGTAAAATGAGCAGATTTAGTCGATCACAACAATGACCCAAATCGCATCATGACTCTTCCGTGTCCTCGGAAGTCCCATCACAAAATCCATCGTTATTCTCTCCCATTTCCACTGCATCGGTAGTGGATGTAACAACCCATGGTACTTGATGCTCTGCCTTTACTTGCTGACAAGTTAGGCATTTGGATATAAACTCTGCCACATTCCTTTTCATACCCATCCACCAGTAATGCTCCTTTAGCCCTCTATACATTTTTGTGCCACCAGGATGCATGGCAAAAGGAGACTCATGTGCTTCCTTCAAAATGATCTTCCTCAATTCAACATCATTAGGAACACATATTCTACCCTGGTGTAGCAGTAGACCATCATCTCTGATTGAGAATTCTGGTTTCTTGCCCTGCTGGACTTCTTCCAACAATTTATGATACTTCTGATCATTCTGAGCAGCCATTCTAATCTGATCAATCAACACTGGCTGTACATGCCATGCAACTGCTGTCTGCCCATCATCACTAATCCCTAAGCTGGCATGCAATGATCTTAACTCATGTACCAAAGACAAAGGAGTAACCCGTAGACTTGCCATAGTCTTGCGACTTAAGGCTTCAGCCACAACATTATCTTTCCCTGGCTGATAGTCTATCAGACAATCATAGTCTTTTATCAACTCTAACCATCTCCTCTGTCTCAAATTTAGCTCTTTCTGGGTGCCCAAATACTTCAAACTCTTATGATCTGTGTAGATGTAACATTTCTCCCCATACAAATAATGTCTCCAGATCTTAAGAGCAAACACAATGGCTGCAAGCTCCAAATCATGTGTCGGATAATTCCTCTCATGCGGTATTAGCTGGCGTGATGCATAGGCAATGACATTTCGATCTTGCATCAACACACAACCTAACCCGTTGTGAGAAGCATCATCAGAATCAGATATTCTTTACCCGGTGTGGGTAAAGTTAGGACTGGAGCTTCAGTCAAACATCTCTTTAATTCATCAAAACTCTGCTGGCATTTATCCGTCCACTGAAATTTTACATCTTTTCTAAGCAGCTTGGTCAATGGAGATGCCAACATGGAGAAACCCTTCACAAATCTACGGTAGTATCCAGATAAACCCAGAAAACTGCGAATCTCTGTGACATTTCTGGGTAGCCTCCAATTAAGAACAGCTTCAATCTTACTTGGATCTACCTTGATGCCCTCTTCTGATACTACATGCCCCAAGAAAGATATTTCCTTCAGCCAAAATTCACACTTCGACAATTTGGCATATAGTTGTTTCTCCCTCAAAGTCTGCAGTACAATCCGCAAATGTCTATCATGCTCTTCTGCATTCCTCGAGTAGACCAATATATCATCAATGAATACCACAACAAACTGGTCGAGGTATGGTCTGAAGATAGTGTTCATCAGATCCATAAAAGCAGCCAGAGCATTAGTTAACCCAAATGGCATAACTAGGAACTCATAACGGCCATAGCGGGTTCTGAAGGCAGTTTTAGGAATACTTTGCTCTTGTACCTTCAGCTGATAATAACCTGATCTCAGGTCAATTTTGGAGAACACAGCTGCACCCCTCAACTGATCAAACAAGTCATCAATGCGGGGTAATGGATATCTATTCTTTATTGTCACCTTATTCAACTGCCGATAATCAATACACAAGCGGAGAGTGCCATCTTTCTTCTTTACAAACAACACTGGCGCTCCCCAAGGTGACACACTAGGGCGGATGAAGCCCTTGTCAAGCAATTCTTGCAATTGCACTTTCAACTCTTTCAATTCTGTTGGTGCCATTCTATATGGTGTTATGGAGATTGGGTCCACACCAGGCATAACATCAATCTCAAACTGCACCTCTCTTTCTGGAGGTAATCACGCAACTCATCAGAAATACATCCGAAAGTCACATACCGTAGGGATGTCCCTTAGTGCCGACTCCCACCGGGTGTCTATCACATGTGCCAAGTATGCTTCACACCCTTTCTCGATCATTCTTCCGCTAGTGCAGCCGAAATGATGTTTGATGGCGATAAATGCCTCTCCCTGTATTACCACATCACCGCATGCAGGGAGACCAAAAGTGATCTTTCGCCTACAAATAATCATAGCATGATGCACAGCTAACCAATCCATGCCCAAGATAATATCATACTCTCTTAAGGGCATTTCAATCAAGTCGACAGAAAACATGTCCTTGGATCACCAAAGGATGCTCTATAAATTCGTTGACCGGACTTCTTGTCCTAACGGAATAGTTACGAGCACTTCAAAACCCATTTGCACACATGAAACAGCAAGTGAACTAACTATGCTAGCACTAACATATGAATGGGTTGAACCCGGATCAAACAATACAAATACTTCTTTATCAGAGATAGAGAATGTACCAGCTACCACATCAGAAGTCTCAGCCTCTTCACGCTGTCTCATTGCGTAGATTCTGGTTGAAGCACTTCCTTGTCCTGACTGACCAATTGTGCCTCGATCACAGGCAAAGGCCTCTACCTGCCTCTTCCTCTACCAATGCATCAGTGAACCTCTGGGAGCAGGACTCTGAATAGATCCCTCGGCAGTAGTAGGAGTTGGACCATATCTCGGAGCACTAGTATAGTCTCTTGCTAAATGACCCTTGCCTCCGCAGTTAAAACAAGCTCCAGTGGCCCAATAACACTCCCCCCCCCCCCCCCATGAATCATGCCACAAGTCTCACAGGGGCGGGCAGATTGTGAACCCTCGCTGATCGGCCGGACCTAGGGGTCTCTGTCCGAAAATCTGCCTCTACTAAATCTTTCCACCCCGACTTCTGGGTCCACTAAACTTCTTTCTCTTCCAGGTAGCACCTACACTCTGTTCAACTGTTTTTTCCCGCTTGTCTTTTTCTGATTTATATAGTGAACCCTTCCACACTGCCCCTTCTGATTCTATCCTTTCTTCTTCCATGGCGTGTGAGATCAATTCAAGAAAATTCGATGTCTCAAACCCACAACTTGCATTCTCGCACTCTGCCTTAGCCCGGACTCAAACCTCTTGCATCTATCTCTGGGGGTGGAGACTAAGCTTCTAGCATAGTGGCTTAGCCTTGAGAAATCTCTCTCATACTCTGCTACAGTTCGGTTCCCTTGTTTCAAACTCAAAAATTCTTGCAGTTTCTGATCAACATATGCATCTGGGATGTATTTGTCTCGAACTCTCGATGAAATCATCCTAGGTCAAGATCGTGGTTTAGCCAAGCGTGGGGATGGTCTTCCACCATCATACGCAACCCCTTGCGATGGCGACGCAGTATTCAAATTTCAGTTCATCTTGGCGGCAGCCTTCTTAAATACTGGCCCATTCTTTCAAGCCATTGTTTCGCCTCCAAAGGGTCCATCAGACCCTTAAATTCTGCAGCCCCATACTTTAATAATTTATCATATTGTCCGGCCGAGGCGTGGTTGTGCCAGTGGTTGGGGTGGAGCTTGAGCAGCATACCCTGACCATTTGTTGAAACATTGTCGCCATCTGCCAGGTGAACTGCAGGCAGAAATTGCGGCATTTGTGGGGTCAGTGTCCGACCCACTGACATTAGGTAAAGCTGGGGCTTCCCCTTGTGCCTCAGCTTCAACAGACTGCTCAACTGAGCGATCCCCTTCTTCCATTTCAATCTGAAGTGAGGGTATCTCCTGAACAAGTAACACATGGAGATTTCCCTCCGTTAGTTCATATTCATGATGTAATGCACTGTATGTAACAATTATGGACATTGAGCAGTTGTACTTAACAAGAAAGACACAAATTTATATGTTAAAACATACTTCAAAAATTTGCTCTGATACCACTAAAACATGTCACACCTTACCCCTCTGTAAGGCATAACATGATCCCGTAGAATACCTAATGAACTACCGAACTTCACCTACCGATAACTCATTAAGTACCCTACAAGGGATTTTAAAACAATTTTCTTATCTTTGACAAGTGGTGAGCATTTCTAATAAGTATTTAAAACATTTAGTTGAAATTAAAACTAATTAATATTTTTGGCCATTTTAGTTTTCCGCAAATCTTATAAAAATTTTGACAGAGTTTCTCCGTATTTTGAGAAAACTGTTCTTAAAATACCAAATAAAAGCACTTCCAATAATTATCTAACCACTGCTTCAAATTCATACTCAATCTCAACCAATTTCTCAAAATTCACAAGTTCAAAAATTCTCAAAATACTGTCCATCAATATCATTTATTCATATTCCATTCAAGATAAACAATTTATATATTCATCATACTAAAATTTACATTCAAAAAGTCCAAATTAAAATTTTTTTACAACTTTTATACAAACTTTGTACAAGCTCAAGACCCATGTACATGTCCATACTTTTATGTGCAATATATACATCAAAAGAAATATTTACAGTTAGGGTATAAATTATACCCAAAACTTTAGGTGGTAGCTTCTCACACCTCAAAGAAATCACGCTTCCTCTAGTCTCAGATCTCATGACAAAGAATAAAGCTATCACGAGTACTAGGACTCAGTGGTGCACAATATACTAAAATAATCTTTATGCAAAACTTAAAGCACATTCATTCAAAAATTTGGCTAAACATGAAAATTAAATACAATCATGCATTGTAAGATTTTACATGTAAACCAAGTTCATTTCTAAGTATCAAAACACATTTCATAAAACCCACAGTTAGATCACGCCATTCGAAACAAATAGAATCTCAATAACCAGAGGCTAAAGAGAAATCATATCACAAGGCTAGCTAGCTCAAATATATGGATATCCATTCACATCCTCTTTTACTGGCACACCTCAACACTTCTCCAGAGAAGGAATCAAAATTCGAAACTAATTACCCCCACTAGTCGTGCTAGTGAGGTGTTCAAATATGTGGTTATGACACTGTGGTTTCAACACTTATCTTAACAATTTGCTAAACATTGTCTTTTCAAATATACATAATAACTTTCAATAATTTAGATCAAACATCATAAAAATGCCATAATCCAATATTTCATATTATTCAAAACGATATGCAAAAGATGATTATAAAAGTATATGTTGTGCACAAACCTCAAACGAGTCGCCTGTTGGCCTTGACTTGACTCCTCGGGTTCTGTCCCGGTATTCTTTTCCACTGAAACATGAAATTTTCCAATGTTTCAGTACTAAAACTTAAAATAAATCCAAAATAAACTTAGCTTCACATTTACCTAGCTCTAACGAGTTAAATTCGACGTTCTCGAAATTTTGTGTTTTGGGTTACTATTCACTGCACTATTCAAGTCAAATTATTGACTTTCTAAGGCTTAATGGGTATGGGAACTCCAACTTCACCCACATACCACATTTTGGTCACCAAACTTGTTGGTTTTGGTCATTTGTTTAAAGCTTAGGTCATTTTGGCAAAATTGCCTATTTTCGGTTTTGGTTCTCCGAAGTTGCACTGTTCCATTGGTCGATCTACTGTTGGAATTTGACAAAACTTCCTTCATAGAAAATGTTCCTTATTGTCTTAAGTGTATTCTCATTTTTCGATCACCTCAATCGGAGTTTTGTAGCTCAAGTTATGGCCAAAATAAGTTTACTATTCACGTATACTGTTCATAATGAGATTTTGGTGCTGGCAGATTTTTGGTCCAACTTTGGTTAATAATTTGATCAAGTTAAGTTCATAATTTGGTCTCACTTTCTTCATATGAAATGTTGTACTGTGTCTTAGGTTTCCATCGGTTCAAGAATTGCCTAAATCCGAGTTTTCTAGATAGAGTTATAGCCATCCAAACATTGCTGCTCAATGAAAATTCTGCAGAATCTCAGTACAGTAAATTTAACTTTGCTCAATGATTTGAATGAGTTAATGGCATAATTTGGGGTGATGTTCTTCATGAAAGTTTTAGATCTATATCTCCTCTAACCCCTGGCCAAATTTCAGGCCAATTTGACCTGTCTAACTCGAGTTATGACCAAATGAACAGTTACTGTTACTGTTCATTTGGTTAGTTTAACTCACTTTGGTCAATTGTTTCACCAAGTTTTGGTCAGTTTTTGGCCATGGTTCCTTAATGAAAATTGTGCTCTTTTATGTCTATTTTCATCCACAATTGGTGGCATATCAATTAGACTTGTAAAATTTGAGTTTTGGTCCTTCAAAGTGGGTTTGGTCATGCTGCCAGCAGCATTACCATTGACCTACGAATTTGGTTTAGTTTTCTATCATTCCCACACAAGTTATTTGGTCATAATTGACCATTATTTCACTTCACAATAGGTCCAGGATATCATTTATGCATTTCTCCAAAATTTTGCCTCAAAACCCTAACATTCAAACCCTAGCTCTTCCATCTCATGCATTAAATCACAACTAGTGCACTTAACCTTAACCATTCACTAATCAAAGCTTTTAAACTTATTCTAATGCATCAAATTCATGTAAATCATACTCCTCTCAAGCTGCCCAAATTTCAGTTTGGTCCTTCTCCCATGTTTTTATTTCATTTCATAACTTCTAATCTCATGTCAACCATTGCATATGCATTTAAAGAAGTAATATAATTAGTTAACACACTAACCTTTCTTAAATCTTCAAAACCCTAACTTTTGTTCTTCTTTCTTTCTTTCTTTCTTGCTCAATCCTCTTCTCAAGTTGCCTAGATAAGCTTTAACTATGGTGGCTAATTTTTCTATGGTGAAATTTTATGATATAGCTCAAAATTGAGCTTTAATGGAGTTTGTGGAGATGGAGAGTTAAGAAAAAGAGAGAGATGAGAGAGGAGATGAAGGTTGACGGAAATGAAGAAGAAAAAAAACCAATTTCTTTTCTTTTTATTTTGCTTATGGAAGACCACAAAGTCACAATTTAATAATTCATTTAAATAAATTCTTTTATGACATCACCTTTGACTTTTCTAACTTCTTTCTTTTCTTTCTTTTTTTTTCTATTTGTTTTTTTCTATTAGTTCTTTAATTTAATTCTCGATTCCAAAATTTTCTTTTCTCCGATTTTATTTGACAGTTAGGTCAGGAGTCAGCTCTCGGGGTCAATTGACCAAATCGCCCCTCGCCGGTTCATCCCGGTTTGCAAATAATCCAATATTTCTTCCGGTTCACTGACCTAATTATTTGACTGACTTAACAGCTCTTTTTCGTGATTTTCTCTTTTCCACTGTGTTCATAAGGGTCCTAAGGACCGCAGCGTCACTTTTTACGGTTCGAAATTTGAGTTTAAAATGACTTCGCAGTCGTTCTCGAGGAGGTCACTCATCGCTGTGACTCTCGGCTCGTTTAACCTCTTATGTTCTGTTTTTCTTATTTGTAGTTAACTAATTAAACATTACTAATTATTTGTGTTTATGGCTTCTCATGTTGTCTTAAGTGTGGCCCTAATCCCATTAATTGTCCGGACCGACACCGGTCATCGGAACAGTGAAATATACCAGGCTATACAACGGGGGTGTTACATTAAACCTCTTTAACACCTTTTCTAAGTATAGACTTTGGGATAAACCAATTATTCTTTTCGCTCTATCTCTATAGATGCAAATTCCAAGAATATAGGTTGCCTCCCCTAAGTCTTTCATGGAGAATGTATTTGACAACCATACCTTTATAGTCATCAACATACCTGCGTCATTACCCATCAACAGTATGTCATCCACATATAAGACAAGGAAAGTGATAGCACTGTCACTAACCTTCTTATATACACATGGCTCATCCTCATTTTTGATAAAACCAAAGAATTTAATGGCTTCATCAAAACGGATTTTCCAACTCCTCGAAGCTTGTTTCAACCCATAAATGGATCGCTTTAGCTTGCATACCTTGGAACTATCTTGGGATTCAAATCCCCTAGGTTGTTCCATGAAAATGTTTTCTTCAATGTATCCATTGAGAAAAGCTGTTTTGACATCCATCTGCCAAATCTCATAATCATAGTATGCAACTATTGCTAATAAAATCCTAATTGATTTAAGCATGGCAACAGGCGAGAAAGTCTCCTCATAGTCGATTCCTTGCCTTTGGCGAAACCCTTTCGCTACTAGCCTTGCCTTATAGGTCTCTACCTTTCCATCAGAACCAATTTTCTTTTTGAAAACCCATTTGTTCCCTATAGGTATAATACATTCAGGTGGGTCAACAAGATCCCAAACTTGATTCTTATACATGGAATCAATCTCGGATTTCATAGCATCAATCCATTTTGAAGAGTCTATATCTGATATAGCTTCTTCATAGGTAAGTGGATCATCTCCATGATCTACTTCTTCATGAGTAGACAACTCTTATTCTTCTTCATGAAGAAAACCATATCTCACTAGTGGGTGAGATACCCTGGTTGTTCTACGAGGAACAGCTGTAGATGTTTCATCAACGGGTATTGGTTGACTAGATGGATCTATATCCATCTGATCTATTGGTTGGTCAGAATTCTCCAATTCTAACTCTATTTGCCTTCCTTTGCCTCCTTCTTGAACAAACTGTTGTTCAAGAAATGTGGCATCTCTACTTATCACAACCTTTTGTGAAGTAGGCAAATAAAAATAATATCCAAAACTATCTTTTGGATATCCAACAAATCGACCTTTTTCTGATCTGGTCTCCAATTTATCAGTGTTCAGTTTTTTGATATAAGCTGGACAACCCCAAATCTTAACATGCTTAAGACTTGGTTTTCTTCCATGCCATATCTCATAAGGTGTGGAAGAAACTGATTTTGATGGAATCCTATTCAGAATATACAAAACTGATTCTAATGCAAATCCCCAAAGAAGATTGGCATATCAAGATAGCTCATCATACTACGTACCATATCCAATAGGGTATGATTTCTCCTTCAGATACACCATTCATTGTGGCGTTCTGGAGGAGTCGGTGAGAAACAATGCCATGCTCTCTCAAGTATTCATCAAATTCGATTACTCAAATATTCACCTCCACGATCTGATCGAAGAGCTTTAATATTCTTTCCTGTTTGATTTTCTACTTCAGATTTAAATTCTTTGAACTTTTCAAAAGATTCATGTTTGTATTTCATCAAATACAAATACCCAAACCTTGATTTATCATTAGTAAAGGTAATAAAATAATGAAAACCCCCTCTAGCCATTTCTTTAAATGGACCACATACATCACTATGTATTAGCTCCAAAATATTTTCAGCTCTTAGCCCTTGTCCAACAAAGGGTGATCTAGTCATTTTACCCTGAAGGCAAGATTCACAAGTTGGAGTAGGCTCAGAGCCCAATAAGGATAGAATCCCCATTTTCTCCAATTTTGCAATCCTATCTTCTGCAATATGACATAATCTTAAGTGCCAAATATATTTTGAACTTGAGTTGGTTTTCACCATGGCATTGCATTCTTTTAGATCACTTGCATTCAATTTGTGTTTGTCATTATTATCCAAATAATAAAGACCATCATTCATATAACCCGAATCAACATATTTATTTCCAAAATAAATATTGCAAACATCATCAGTGAACTGAAATTCATAGCCATTTCTAGTCAAACTAGATATGGAAATGATGTTCTTAAAAGCATCAGGTACATATAAAATATTATCCAAACACAAAACATGTCCAAACATGTAAAAAGATTTAGATCCTATGGCTAAAGCTTCAAGCTTGAGCCATTGCCAATCCGACTCTAATATCTTGAGAACGCAAGTCGCATCTTGCTTGCTAGTTCCTACATATCATTAGAAATGTGAGAACTAGCACCAAGATCTAAAACCCAAGTCGTAGATGAACTATGAGTATCATCGAATCTAAATAACAAGATATGGACATACCTTAGAAGGTGTATCCTTCTTGTCCTTCAGAGAAGCAAGATACTCGAGGCGGTTCCTTTTCCAGTGCCCATCTTTTTGGCGGTGGAAACACTTTCCTTTGCTTCCATCACTTTAGTCTTCCTTTCTGCTTAGCTATTTTCTTGGAAGGACCGTGAATCGAGGTTTCTTTTTCTTATTGCCCTTCTTCTTGTTGGACTTTCCAGCAGAAGAAGATGCAACAAAGCTACCTCTTTCCCTTTATTGCACAGTATATTCTTTTGGGCAATAACCAGATGTTGAGTAAACCAGCTAAGGTGCATTCTTGTTTAGTCATATGGAAATTTGTCACAAAATTCCCAAAAGACTCGTGAAGGATCAAGGATCAAATCCGTCTGTAGTTCGAAATCCATGTTGAAGTCAAGATGTTCCAACCGCTCAATCACCGAATCATCTTGTGGACATGATCCCCAACATTCATCCCTTAAACATCCTCATACGGAATAGCCGTCTAGATATCTCATACCTAGCATTCTGCTGTGCTCACCATACAACTCTTGTAGGTGAAGGAGGATCTCACTCGCACTCTGCATGTTCTCATGTTGCTTCTGTAACTCATTACTCATGGAAGCAAGCATGTAACACTTAGCTCTCATATCATGCTCCTTCCACTTGTCCAAAGTATCATGTTCCTCTTGTGTGGCCTCTGGAGGTAAGGGACCAGGAACATTTGAATCTAGAACATATCCTATATGTTCAAGGTTCAGGACAAGCTTCAAATTTCTTAGCCAATCGCATGATTTGGTCCTGTCAACCTATTGTGATCAAGTATGCTTGCAAGGATATTGGATGGTGGTGGTTGTTTTGTGCTCATTTTTATCAGAAAATTAACTGCAGAAAATAACCAGATTAATTAGTAAATGTATCATGTAATTAACCAAAATGATTATGGTCTTTTAATCAAATTGGTCCTCCCACTAACTTAGCGAATCCTACACTTCCAAAGTAGGAAACGGAAATCCTAGTTAGATGGATTTCTAGTGGGTGATTGAATTCTTATAATTCTATTGATCATCCTCAGGTACATCCATTATTGGAATTACAATAAACTATAAGTGAGCAACTCCTTGCCCATCACATCTCATATGAGGTTTAATCCTTTACCTAGCCCCTAATGCTCAAAATCTCAGGTACATCCATTATTGACTTATCTTGCATTAGTTAAGTTGATCCCATTGAGCCAGTAATTATGTAAATAATGTTAATGTCCTCAGGTACATCCAATATTGGCCACCAAACCATTTATATATTTACAACATCTCATGCTTAACAATTATTCTTAAGAAAATCTCTTAAATTAATTGCATCTCATGTAACTATTTAAAATTTCTTAAAATAATTGCCCCAATGGAGGGCCTATGTTATAATTACTTTAATTATAGCATATCCAACTTAATCATTTGTTTGAAAGATTTTATGGTCATTCTAATTACTATTAAGGTCTCACTTTGCACATTATCCATTTAGCATGCATATATCATATAATTGCATACATTTCCATACATCTCATACATTCATGGATAAGCAGTAAATATGGTATGATCATGGACTTTCTAAGGGATTCAATTCTGAGCCACCAAGAATTGAATCAGGGCATTCCTAGGTGCATTTCATTCATTCATTTTACAAGAGTTGCTGAAGGAGTACATAATCAACACTTGATCTTGAATTCCTCCCACTAGTCCCACCAATGCTCTTGACCTCCTTGAACTTCTTGCAATCCAATATTACATAGTAATCCTTGGCATACTAAGGCGAATTTACAAGTGTAACACCCTCCCCGTAGCAACTCCGTACATTATACTGTTCCGGTGACCGGTGTCGGTTCGGACAGCTAGAACGTCCGGAAAAAATATTTAAACTAAAGTCGGGAATCATAATTAACTCAAATATTAATAAGAAAAATTTAGTAAAAAAATTTTAGAAATAAAATACAACCAAGTAAAACGAGCCGGTGCCCAAGCGATGGGTAACCGGAGGGAAGTTGCGGTTCTCGCAACGAGGAGCCCTAGACCCGGGGGAAAAATTATAAAATAATTTTTGGGACTCCAGAGAAGGGTCATTGAGGTTCCTATGGCATTAGAATGCCAAGAAAATACCTAGAAAAAATTTTCAATCGGTACAGACAATTTTGACCCGTTAAGCCGAACGGAGGGCATTTTGGTCATTTCGCCTTCAGAGGTGATTTTTGGCCGACTTGTCCAGTTGAGTAAATAATTAATATGACATAAAATATGAAGAAACATTGCTAGAAATTAAATTGAAACTTGATAGAAAAGAAAAGAAAGAAAAAGGAGCTTAATTGGGGATTATGATGTCATGCTTAGGTAATTAAAAGTGTATTGGCCAATCAAATTTAAGCAAGTCCATTAAAATGAAATAAAAATGGGTAATGAGGCAGAATTCTAGAGACCCAAAACCAGCTCCCTCTCTTCTTCTTCACGCCACTCACTCACTCTTACCCATTCCACCATTAACAACCTTTCATCCTTCATCTTTCTTAGTTTTCTTCCACTAAAAACCCTAACTACCAACACAAAAATTCATTCTATCATCTTGGTGATTATTGTGGGAGCAAAAAGAAAAGGAAATCAAGACTTTGAGGAAGGGAAAAACTCTGCCACTTGAGGTTAGTGCATTTATATCTTAAAAACTCATTATTTTCATGGTTTGGGACTTGAAACTAGTAAGGATTGTGATTTAAATTAACAAAAACTTATGTGTATAACATCTTGAATTTTGGCTGCCCTAGCTATGGAATAGGGGGAAGTGTTTTGATGAGCTTAGAGTGGAATAGAAACCATGTTGAAGTGATAAACATATGAGCAATGCATTGGTAGCTACTAAGATACATGGCATAAACCATGAATTTGAATTAGGGTTTGGAAAGGTGAAAATGTGACTTGGCTTAGGAAATTATTAGAGAGCATTTTAATGGTCAATTAGTGACCATTTTAGGTAATTTGACCAACAAATGGATAGAAAAATGAGATTGCAAAGTGAGGATTGCAGGCTGCCCTAGGACAGCAGCATAGGGACTGAAAATTCAGTCCCTTTGCACTGCCATAACTTGGGCTGTGTTAGTCCAATTGGTGTTTGGCCAATTGGACATGAAACTAGGCTTATAATGGCACATTTTTGCTGAAGAAACCATGCCCAAAAGACCAAAGCAAGAGGACCAAAACTTGGCCCCAATCCGGATCCCCTGCAACAGCCCCTACAGAAATGACCAAATGAACAGTAACTGTTCATTTGGCCATAACTCACTGTAGATTTGGTCAATTGAGCTGAAATTTTTACAGAAACAAGTTAAGACATAGACAAAAAACTTTTATGAAGAAACCTACCCCAAATTATGACCAGAACCTAACCCAAATGGCAGTCACGATTCATCGTTCAAACCTGCAACTCTGCAGATTTTCATTTGAGCAGTAATGTTTGGATGGCTATAACTCTCTCTAGAAAACTCGGATTTAGGCGATTCTTGAACCGATGGAAACCTAAGGCATGGTAGAACATTTCATATGAAGAAAGTTAGACCAAATTATGAACTTAACTTGGTCAAATTACTGACCAAAGTTGGACCAAAATCTGCCAAAACCCAAAATCTCAGCAGGAACAGTACACGTGAACAGTAAACTTATTTTGGCCATAACTTGAGCTACAAAACTCCAAATTGAGTGATTCAAAAAATGAAATTCAACTAGAAAAAATAAGGAACATTTTCTATGAAGGAAGTTTTGTCAAATTCCAACAGTAAATCGACCAATGAAACAGTGCAACTTCGGAGCACCAAAACCGAAAATTGGCAATTTTGCCAAAATGACCTAAGCTTTGAGAAAGTGACCAAAACCAACAAGTTTTAAATGAAAAATGTAGTATGTTTGAAGTGCCAAAGTCAATGTACATATTTTCTATGCAAAAGTCAACATTTTAGTTGACTAATGAAGTGAATAGTGACATGAAAACTTGAAATAAGCTTGGAAATGGATTTGGTAATTAATTCCAACAAGTTTTAAATGCAAAATGTGGTACATTGGGAGTGTTAAAACCAATGCACCTATGATCTATGCAAAAGTCAACTTTTTGTTGACTATTGAAGTGAATAGTGACATAAAAACTTGAAATTCAAAAATTGAAGAATTCAAAAGTATCAAATGCCCTAGTAGGCCTAATGTGATTGGTTTGGATAGGTTGGCATGCCAATAGGGTTACGATAGCGATCGCGTATGATGTATGGCTTCAATGCCATTCTGTGATGTGATAGAATATGGCTATACTGATTATTATGTTTTAATTGTATTTATGCCTTATTGCTTATATGTCTTATTAGCCATTCTTTTTTCACAAATTGAGAAACATTGTGACCGATTGTGTGACTTCAAGAGGTACCTGGTACCCATTTCTATTTTACCCATTTATCCAGTCCGGTAAATTTGTATCGGTTACTTGGGCATGGAAAAGTATAACTGTAATTGAACTGATTGTTAAAGAAAATACGAAAATTAAATATCAGAAATGATTACGATAGAATACAAAGAAACTCAAGATCATGAAGAAAATAAATAATCAAAATGCATGAAGAAGTTAATATCATAAAACGTAATTAGCCCTCGACTAAACATTAAGTTGGTAATTATTCAGTTCTTATGAACACAATGGCTAAGAAATTATGATTTTTATTTGCATATTATTTCTTTCTATTTTATTATTTGCACCACTAAGCTTTATGCTTAGCGCGTCGCTTTGCAACGCTGTAGGTATCAAGATACCGATCGAGAGCCGTAGACCACGATTGGGTAAGTCCATCCTGTAGTTCTCGCATAGTGTCCGTCACCTCACAGACAAGCATTGCATTGGTAGGACACTAGGTGTCATTTTGGTATTTTGTAATTGATCTTATTTTCTCATGTGTAAATGAACTTATGAAATGTAATTTGATGCCCATGTAAATAATGAGAATTGTGTTTGTAAATGAAAAAGTGAATGTTTATCTGTGATATATATATGATTATCACATGAAATGAATGATTGAGAAATGAATGTGAACTGAAAAATATTGAGATTTTGATAAATGGAGTTGAGATGAATGAATAAGAATATAGGAAGTGTTTTTCACAGGTTCCGAAGAATGGTTTTCTCCATTTTTAGCCGGTACTCTGCCGGATTTTCTTTAAAAATTTTCGGAACCTCAAATAAATTACAATTTCAATAAATGAATTATATTTCACAAATTATTTTCAAAACTACGATAAAAATGAATTAAGATAAAATAGAGTGCTCCGGCACACTGAGTGGCATAACTTGCTCGGCTACACTGTAGTCGGGTAAGGGGTGTCACAACAAGAACTTAAATAAATGAAATTACAACCCAAAAATTTAACACCCTCCCGATAACCACTCCGTACATCCTACTGTTCCGGTGACCAGTGTCGGTCCGGACAGCTAGAATGTCCGGAAAAATATTCAAACTAAAGTCAGGAACCATAATTAACTCAAATATTAACAAGAAAAATTTAGTAAAAAATTTTAGAAATAAAATACAATCAAGTTAAACGAGCCGGTGCCCTAGCGATGGGTAACCGGAGGGAACGAGGAGCCCTAGACCCGGGGGAAAAATTATAAAATAATTTTTGGGACTCCAGAGAAGGGTAATTGAGGTTCCCATGGCATTAGAATGCCAAGAAAATACCTAGAAAAATTTTTCAATCGGTACAGACGATTTTGACCCGTTAAGCCAAACGGAGGGCATTTTGGTCATTTCGCCTTTAGAGGTGATTTTTGGCCGACTTGTCCAGTTGAGTAAATAATTAATATGACATAAAATATGAAGAAATATTGCTAGAAATTAAATTGAAAATGAGTAGTGGAGGAAAGAAAAGAAAAATGCAACAAATGCAAATTATGACCTCAAAGTGATGTCATTTAAAATGTCTAACCAATCACCATTAAGCCATCCATTGACTAATTAAGAAAAGGACTAAATGAAGACTAAATAACCAAAAGAAAATTTCAGCAGCCACCCCTTCCTTATGCAGCCGAAACCCTAGTCTCCATAGCCACCTCCATGAAAGCTCCTTCAACCTTCAATTCTCTCCTTCATTTCACCCTAAAACCCTAGTTTCCTTTCACTAAAATTTGCCCTAGCACCTTGCTAAAGCCTTTGGCAGCCAACAAGAGGGAAGAAAGTAAAGTTTAGGGCTTTGGAAATTCTGCCCAATCAAGGTTAGTGCATATATGTAGTTAAAATACATTAATTCCATGATTTAGGCTTGTAATGAACTAGAAAATGTGAAATAATGAAACAAATTCAATGTGTATCTCCACCAAAGAATTCGGCAGCCCTAATAGAGGAAGGGTTTTTAATGTTTTTAATGGACTTAGCATGAGTTGGAGATTGTATTTAAGTTATATATTTACATATATGTTGAACTAGGGTGCTAATTGAGGGTTTATGGGTAAAGTGCATTGGACATTAGGGTTTTGAGGCATGAAAATGTGACTTGGCTTATTAAACTGTTAAAGAACAATATAATGGTCAATAAGTGACCATTTGATGTATGTTGAACACAATTTGGACTGAAAAATGGTATGGTAAACTCAAGGTGTAAACTGCCCTAGGACAGCAGCAGAGGGACTGAAAATTCAGTCCCTTTGCACTGCCATCGTCTAGTGTAGGTTACTTGGGGCAACTAAATGAATAAAAGTGGACAAAGTAAATGATATACAAATACCAAACAAATAAAACCTATACATTCACTACACATTTAATTTCTTGCTATTTTCTTTTATTATATTATTGCACCACTAAGCATTATTGCTTAGCGCATTGCTTTTGCCACGCGTAGGTACTGGAGATACAGATCGCGAGCCCAGTAGACCACGTGATCGGGTGAGTCCATCCCGCACTCGCACAAGTGTCCGTGTCACCTCAACTTCTGCAGTGCATTGGTAGGACACTAAGTGTCATTTTGATATTTTGTAGCTAATTTTACTTTCTCATATGTATTTGAACTTATGTAATGTATTCTGACGTTCATGTAAATAATGGAAGTTATGACTATGAATGCAAAATTTGAGCAATTATTTATTGTTTGTATATGAGTATTATGAGAAATGGATGTTTGAGAAATGAAAAGGCTATTGAGAACTGAAATTGAGAAATATTGTTGAGATTTTGGATATTGGAGTTTGAGATGATTGAACATAAATTTTGGAAGTGTTTTTAACAGGTTCCGAAGAACTGTTTTCTCCATTTTTAGCCGGTACTCCGCCGGATTTTCTTTAAAATTTTCGGAACCTCAAATAAATAATAATTTTGATAAATGGCTTAAATAAAGTATATTTCACAAATTATATTCAAAAGCATGGTATAAAATAATTAAGGTATATTAGAGTGTGCCGGTACATTGTGTGGCATTACTTACTCGGGTATACTGTACACGGGTAAGGGGTGTCACATTTAGTGGTATCAGAGCACGGTTTAGGCGTTTCTGGGCCTAGATTGAGTCCATACCATGCATTGCATTTGTAAGAGTTGAGGTGACACTAACGCAGATCTGTTTATCTTTCTTATTTTGAATAGGATATGGACCCTTCATCTCAGAGAGCCGTTGAGGAGGAAGTGGAGAGTCATGCTCCACCTGCAGCAGCTGAGACTGGGGGCATGAGAGAATCTGCTCCACCAGCTCAAGCGAGCTCAGCCTCCACAGGCCATGTTTCAACAAATGGCCGACTTCTTTAGACAAATGGCCGGGGTAATGCCAGCACCACCACCACCACCACCAGCTCCACAGCAGAAATCACACTTGGAGAGGCTAAAAAAGTTTGGAGCTGTGGATTTCTATGGCAAGAGAGAAGATGACTCTGTTGCAGCCGAGAATTGGTTGAACAGAACAGGCAGAGTACTAAAACAACTCCATTGCACTCTAGAGCAAAACCTAGAAGCTGCCATCTCTTTGCTGCAAGATGATGCATATGAGTGGTGGGACACTGTGTCCAGTGAAGTGCAGCCAGAAACTGCAACTTGGGATTTCTTTCTCTCTGAATTCAAGAAGAAGTATGTGGGTACTGTATATTTGGAAGAGAGAAGAAGGGAATTCATTAACCTGAGGCAGAGACAGCTGTCAGTGGCCGAATATGAGAAGGAATTCGTAAGATTGAGCCGCTATGGAAGGGAGATAGTCCCTAATGAAGCTGAAAGGTGTAAGAGATTTGAAGAGGGACTAAATGACAACATCAAGATCCAGCTCATTGCCTTGGGAATCACAGAATTTACCAAGTTAGTGGAAGCGGCAATAAAGGTTGAAAAAGTAAGAATTAGTGAGTGGACTAGAAGAGAGAGACAGCAGAAGAGGGGACCGGGTCAGTCGAGTTCAGCTCCTGCATCAGGGAAGAAGTTCAAGGGTCCTCCTGCACAGAGTTCACTCACCCACGTGGTCGTGGTCACCTCGGGGCCTGTGCCACGCTCACCCCTAGGAGAGGTCACCCACACCATCGGTGGGCGCTCTCTCCAGGGATGGGGTTCAGGGGACCAGCCCCAACATCCTCTGCATGTCTGCATTGCCTGAAATGGCACAAGGGGGAATGTTGGAGAGTAACTGGTGCCTGCTTAAGATGTGGGTCGACAGAGCATCAGCTGAGAAACTGTCCACGCAGAACTACTACAGCTGCTCCAACATAAGCAGACAGACCTGCCCCTGCACCACAGAGAGGTAGAAAATCTAGTAAATCTGAAGTTGTGGGACCATCTCAAAGGCCTGCATCTGAGCCAGCAGAGAGGCCAGACAGCAGACCACCTGCCAGAGCTTATGCCTTGAGAGCTCAGGAGGAGCAAGATGCCCCGGACGTCATCAGGGGTACGTTCTTCCTCTACACTACACCTGTGCATGCATTTGTGGATCCAGGATCCACTCATTCATATATCTGCATAAATCTACCCGTAGAAAGGGGGATACTAGTAGGGGAGAGTGACCAAGACATTCTGGTCACTAATCCATTGGGCCACAGTGTAGTGGTGAACAAGGTATACAAGGGTTGCCCGTTAACGATTCAAGGGTATGAATTCTCGGCAGACCTAATTGAGTTGCCCTTCCATGAGTTTGACGTGATTTTGGGAATGGACTGGTTGTCACGTCAGCAGCCAATAGTTGATTGCAAATTGAAGAGAATTTCTTTGAAAACTTCTGAGGGCAATGAGATCACTATTGTGGGTGAAAGGACAGATTTCTTGTCCAATGTCATCTCAGCCACAGTTGCAAGAAGAATGATGAGAAAAGGCTGTGAAGCCTACCTAGCACATGTGGTGGATACTAGGCAGGCTAAGCCAAACCTGAGTGACATACCCATAGTGAGAGATTCCAGCAGGTATTTCTGAAGAATTGCACAGTTTGCCACGAGAAAGGAAGTTGAATTTGCTATTGAGACAACTGCCGTACAACACCCATTTCCATTACTCCTTATAGGATGGCACCCAGAATTGAGGAGTTGAAAACTTCGTTGCAAGGATTCTTTGGATAAGGGGTTCATACGCCCAGATGTGTCACCATGGGGAGCTCAGTCTTTGTTCGTGAAAAAGAAGGATGGGACTTTGAGACTTTGTATTGATTACTGGCGGTTGAATAAAGTGGTATGAAGAACAAGTATCCGTTGCCTAGAATTGATGATCTGTTTGATCGGTTGAAGGAAGCGAGTATTTTCTAAGATTGATCTCGGATCGGGTATCATCGGTGAGGTGAAGGATGTAGATGTGCCCAAGATCGCATTCAGACCCGTGCGGGCATTATGAGTTTCTCGTGATGCCCTTTGGCCTAACAAATGCACCAAAGCATTCATGGACCTTATGAACCGTATCTTCCATCCATACGGATCGGTTTGTAGTGGTTTTTATTGATGATATTCGTGTACTCCAAGACCAGGAAGAACATGATGAGCATTTGAGGTTGTTCGCAAACCACGAGAGAAAAGGAGCTGTATGCTAAGTTGTCCAAGTGTGACTTTTGGCTGAATGAAATTGCATTCCTTGGACACATAGTGTCAGCTGATGGGATTAGGGTGGATCCCAAGAAAATAGAAGCAGTGATGGAATGGAAGCCTCCCAGAAACACAACTGAGGTCAGAAGCTTCTTGGGGCTAGCTGGGTATTCTGAGAAGATTTGTGAAGGATTTTCCCTAATAGCTGCTCCAATGATAAAGATGTTACACAAGAATGTCAGATTTGACTTGAATGACAAGTGTCAGACCAGTTTTGAGAAATTGAAGGCTATGTTGACAGAGGCACCAGTGTTAACACAGCCAGTGTCCGGAAAGGACTTTGTGATCTATAGTGATGCCTCACATAATGGGTTAGGGTGTGTATTGATGCAAGAGGGGAAAGTGATCGCCTATGCTTCCAGACAGCTAAGGCCACATGAACAGAACTACCCTACCCATGATCTAGAGCTTGCAGCAATTATCTTCGCCGAAGATATGGAGGCATTATTTGTATGGTGAAAAGTGCTACGTTTACAGACCACAAGAGCCTAAAATATTTGCCAACCTGAAGGAGCTCAACCTTAGACAGGCGATGGATTGAGTTCTGAAGGACTATGACTGTAATTGATTACCATCACGGGAAGGCAAATGTAGTTCTTGATGCTTTGAGCAGAAAATCCATGGACCTTGAGATCATTGAATGCCCGTCTATCTTTGGTTCGTGATGGAGCTATCTTGGTGAGTTGCAAGTGAGGCCAAACCTCTGCACAGATTTTAGATGGGCAGAAGGTAGATGAGAAGCTAATGGCTATTATGAGCAAAATCCCAGAGGGAAAAGCAACTGACTATGGGGTGAAAGCTGATGGGTGTCTGTACTACAAAGAAAGACTGTGTGTACCAGATGATGGGGAATTGAAAGCCAATATTCTAAAAGAGGCACACACCAGTGTGTATGCTATGCACCCAGGAAGTACAAAGATGTATCATGATCTAAAGCTTCAATATTGGTGGCCTGGTATAAAGAAGGACATAGCTGATTATGTGACTAAATGCTTGACATGTCAGCAAGTCAAGGCAGAACATCAAGTTCCATCAGGTTTGCTACAGCCTATACGCATACCTGAGTGGAAATGGGATCGGGTCACCATGGATTTTGTAAGTGGGCTACCTCTCACCCGGAAGAAATATGATGCAGCATGGGTGATAGTTGATAGATTGACAAAGTCAGCACACTTTACGCGATTAGGGTGACTACTCACTGGAGAAGTTAGCAGAATTGTATATCAGTGAGATAGTTAGACTGCATGGAATTCCACTTTCCATCATATCTGATCGAGACCCAAGGTTTACATCGAGATTTTGGAAGAAGTTACATGAGTCCTTGGGTACACAACTCCATTTCAAAGATGACTTTCCATCCTCGAGACGGATGGGCAATCGTAAAGAGTAATCCTGTAAACAATTGAAACCCATGAAATTGATACAAATATAGAACTGAAATGATAATAATAACATGAAATACTTGTCAGATCCTTGAGGATATGCTGAGGAGTTGTGTCATTGAGTTTGAGGGAAGTTGGGATAGATACCTCCCACTGGCAGAATTTGCATACAACAATAGCTACCAAGCTAGTATCCAAATGGCTCCGTATCAAGCGCTGTATGGGAGAAAATGTAGAACTCGAGTGTCTTTGGTGAATTGGGCGAAGACAAACTGGTAGGGCCAGACCTGGTGAAACAGGCTGAGGAAAAGGTAAAATCAATCAAAGCCAATCTCAAGTTTGCCTCAGACAGACATAAATCTTATGCCGACCTGAAGAGAAAAGAAATAGAATATGGGGTTGGCGACAAAGTGTTCCTCAAGGTGTCACCATGGAAGAAAGTGTTGAGGTTTGGAAGGAAAGATAAGTTAAGCCCTAGGTTCATTGGCCCATATGAAGTTATTGAACGTGTGGGTCCAGTGGCCTATAGGCTAGCTTTACCACCAGAGCTGGACAAGATCCACAATGTGTTCCATGTATCCATGCTCAGAAGATACCGCTCAGATCCTTCACATGTCATCTCCAGAGAAGAAATTGAAATACAGCCGGATTTGACATACGAAGAAGAACCTCTACAGATCTTGGCTCGGGAAGTGAAAGAGTTGAGAAACAAGCAAATTCCATTGGTGAAAGTGCTTTGGAGGCACCAATCCGAGGAGGCAACTTGGGAAAGTGAAGAGTCGATGAAGCAACAGTTCCCTCAACTGTTTTCATCAGGTAAATTTTGAGGACGAAATTTAAATTAGAGGGGAAGAGTTGTAACACCCTCCCGATAACCACTCCGTACATCCTACTTTATTCGGTGGCCAGGTGTCGATCGGACAGCTAGAATGTCCGAAAAATATTCAAACTAAAGTCAGAACCATAATTAACTCAAATATTAACAAGAAAAATTTAGTAAAAATTTAGAAATAAAATACAATCAAGTTAAACGCAGTGGTGCCCTAGCGATGGGTAGCAGGAGGGAAGTTGCGGTTCTATAACGAGGAGCCCTAGACCCGGGGGAAAATTTATAAAATAATTTTTGGGACTCCAGAGAAGGGTAATTGAGGTTCCCATGGCATTAGAATGCCAAGAAAATACCTAGAAAAAATTTTCAATCGGTACAGACGATTTTGACCCGTTAAGCCAAACGGAGGGCATTTTGGTCATTTCGCCTTCAGAGGTGATTTTTGGCCGACTTGTCCAGTTGAGTAAATAATTAATATGACATAAAATATGAAGAAATATTGCTATAAATTAAATTGAAAATGAGTAGTGGAGGAAAGAAAAGAAAAATGCAACAAATGCAAATTATGACCTCAAAGTGATGTCATTTAAAATGTCTAACCAATCACCATTAAGCCATCCATTGACTAATTAATAAAAGGACTAAATGAAGACTAAATAACCAAAAGAAAATTTCAGCAGTCACCCCTTCCTTATGCAGCCGAAACCCTAGTCTCCATAGCCACCTCCATGAAAGCTCCTTCAACCTTCAATTCTCTCCTTCATTTCACCCTAAAACCCTAGTTTTCTTTCACTAAAATTTGCCCTAGCACCTTGCTAAAGCCTTTGGCAGCCAACAAGAGGGAAGAAAGTAAAGTTTAGGGCTTTGGAAATTCTGCCCAATCAAGGTTAGTGCATATATGTAGTTAAAATACATTAATTCCATGATTTAGGCTTGTAATGAACTAGAAAATGTGAAATAATGAAACAAATTCAATGTGTATCTCCACCAAAGAATTCGGCAGCCCTAATAGAGGAAGGGTTTTGAATGTTTTTAATGGACTTAGCATGAGTTGGAGATTGTATTTAAGTTATATATTTACATATATGTTGAACTAGGGTGCTAATTGAGGGTTTATGGGTAAAGTGCATTGGACATTAGGGTTTTGAGGCATGAAAATGTGACTTGGCTTATTAAACTGTTAAAGAACAATCTAATGGTCAATAAGTGACCATTTTAGGTATGTTGAACACAATTTGGACTGAAAAATGGTATGGTAAACTCAAGGTGTAAAGCGCCTAGGGCAGTGAGAGGGATGAAAATTTAGTCCCTTTGCACTGCCATAACTTGGGCTGTGTTAGTCCAATTTATGTTTGGCCAATTGGACATGAAACTAGGCTTATAATGGCACATTTTTGCTGAAGAAACCATGCCCAAAAGACCAAAGCAAAAGGACCAAAACTCAGCCCCAATCCGGATACCCTGCACTGAATTCTGCAGAATTGACCAAATGAACAGTAACTGTTCATTTGGCCATAACGCACTGTAGATTTGGTCAATTGACCTGAAATTTTTACAGCAACAAGTTAAGACATAGAAAAACAACTTTCATGAAGGAACCTACCCCAAATTATGGCCAGAACCTAACCCAAATGGCAGTGGCAATCACTGTTCATGTTACTGTAGATATGGTAATTTCTGCAAAATGCAAATCCGGCCAGCTGTGGTTTTTGGACCATATTTGGAGCTACAAAACTCCAAATGGAGTGATTCAAAAAAGGAAGTCCAACTAGACAAAATAAGGAACAACTTTCATGTTTTTCATTTCTTCAAATTCCCACTGCAACAGGGCCCAATGGAACAGTAAAGTTGGGTCTCCAAAACTGAAATTTCTGCCCTTTTAGATTTAAGTTGAGAAATGAAAATGGCAATCAATTCCAACAAGTTTTAATTACAAAATGTGGTATGTTTGGGGTGTTAAAACTAATACACCTATTTTCTATCCAAAAGTCAACATTTTTGTTGACCAATGAGGTGAATAGTAACACCAAAACTTGAAATTTACAAATTGAAGAATTTAAAAGTTTTAAATGCCCTAGTATACCTAACAAGATTGGTTTGGATAGTTTGGCATGCCAATAGGGTTCAGTTAGCAGTACTGCACATGGCAATATGCCATTCCGTGATTTCATGGCTTTTAGCCATTCTGACCTTGTATTGAGCTTGGCCTTGTGCCTGATATATTTACAGCTTGTTAGCCGCTACATTTGCACTGGGAGATACATATGTGACCGATGGTGTGACGGCCCGAGGTACTTGATACCCAGTGCCAGTTTACCCGTTTATCCAGTCCAGTCGTCTAGTGTAGGTTACTTGGGGCAACCAAATGAATAAAAGTGGACAAAGTAAATGATATACAAATACCAAACAAATAAAACATATACATTCACTACACATTTAATTTCTTGCTTTTTTTTATTATATTATTGCACCACTAAGCATTATTGCTTAGCGCGTTGCTTTTGCCACGCGTAGGTACTGGAGATACAGATCGCGAGCCACAGTAGACCCACGGTGGGTGAGTCCATCCTGCGATTACGCACGATGTCCGTGTCACCTCAACTTCTGCAGTGCATTGGTAGGACATTAGGTGTCATTTTGATATTTTGTAGCTAATTTTACTTTCTCATATGTATTTGAACTTATGTAATGTATTCTGACGTTCATGTAAATAATGGAAGTTATGACTATGAATGCAAAATTTGAGCAATTATTTATTGTTTGTATATGAGTATTATGAGAAATGGATGTTTGAGAAATGAAAAGGCTATTGAGAACTGAAATTGAGAAATATTGTTGAGATTTTGGATATTGGAGTTTGAGATGATTGAACATAAATATTGGAAGTGTTTTTAACAGGTTTCGAAGAACTGTTTTCTCCATTTTTAACCGGTACTCCGCCGGATTTTCTTTAAAATTTTCGGAACCTCAAATAAATAATAATTTTGATAAATGGCTTAAATAAAGTATATTTCACAAATTATATTCAAAAGCATGGTATAAAATAATTAAGGTATATTAGAGTGTGCCGGTACATCGTGTGCCATTACTTACTCGGGTATACTGTACACGGGTAAGGGGTGTCACAAAAAATTATTACAAACTTAATAATACATGCCCAAAATAAATTAAAATAAATTAATTAATTTACAATCCCAAAGAAACATAAAAGAAATAAATCCAATCACATTGGTCTTTTACAGTCCATGATCATCCATCATGCATATCACTATTTAACAATTAAATAAAACATACATACTTAAATTAAATTGAATATCTCATATTCAACTTAAAAATCTAGATTTGAATATGATTCAAATAAATTTAAAAATTCATATTTGAATCTCATTCAAACAAATTTAAAAATTCAGATTTGAATCACATTCAAACAACTTAAAAAATTCAGATTTGAATCACATTCAAACATTTTTTAAAAAAATCAGATTTGAATCACATTCAAACATTTTTAAAAAAATCAGATCTGAATTTTATTCAATCAATTTTAAAAAATCAGATTTAAATATGATTCAAACAACTTTAAAAATTCAGATTTGAATCACATTCAAACAACTTTTAAAATTCAGATTTGAATCACATTCAAATAATTTTTAAAATTTTTGATTTGAATCATAATTTAATTGTGTGATTAAAAATCCTAATTAAACATTTTAATTAGTCATATGATGAACCTTTCATCATGCAACAATTGCAGAATTTAATAACAACCATGCGCACCATGATCTTCCAAAGCCATGCGTACCATGTTGGAGTTCATCAAGCATGCCGCCACACCTTTTGATCCAACCAGCAATGGATCAATCATCTCATGATCAAATCACACAATTAAATCATATATAAACAATATAAATGGCAAATATAGTGGCTCTGATACCAATTGAAGGAACGGAAGCGTGAAAAACACAAGTTTATACCATTGAATTCAAAAATTTTCACCTAGGGTCACATGCATCATGCAATATTTATTTTTATCTATTTGATTTCAATGATAAACAACATATTAAAACTCTTTTAATATGTTTTTGGATCTGTATTTTCCATTTAAGATTTTAAAATTAATCAGATTAATTTAAGAACCCTAGATTAAATCAAGTACGATTACACTAACCTCTTGATGCACTGCAGCGTGTCTGCGCCTTTGAGATTCGTCCTCAGGACACCAAATGTTGTCCCTCTAGCTTGTCCACACCAAGAACACCTATGACAGCCCTTGAACAGCTTCTAAAGCCTTTTCTATTAATTAGAAATTTAAGTTCTGCCTTTTAAGAGATTAGAGATGTAAACAGGACACTAGAAATAATTTCTAGTATTCTTAATTCAAGAGATTGATGGCTAATCTCTTTGAATTGATGAGAGATGAAGAAGAATAGAGGGAGGGCTGCAAAATGGCGTGACCAAGTAGTGTGGCTGCTGGTTATATTTTATTTTCTCATAACAACACTTAAATAGCTAGGTTAACACATTAAATCCTTGCCACATGTCACCCTTTGATTAGCTCTAGGTTTAAGTGACCCAATCACATTGTGCCAAGTGTCAAACCTATATGTAATCTTGATTTTAATCATCTTACATGATTAAAAAACATTTGGCAAGTTTATGTGTTATGCCATGTGTCACCATCTCATGGTGCCACGTGTCACACTGCAAAATGACCAAAATGCCCCTGTGTCTTAATTTTGAGTTCTCAACCCAAAATAATTATTTTTCTTCTTCCAATTAATTTATATCAAATATAAATTAATTAATTATTCTCTATTAATTAATTTCTCATTAATTAAATTCATATTTAAACACTTTAAATATAAATTTAACTTATATTATACATCCAATAATCTAGATTTGGTTTCAAGTCATGCTAGGGACTTTGCAAACTAATTGCAAACCAAACCTATTTAATTAATCAATTAAACTCTTTAATTAATTAATTAATTAAATCATATTTAATTAGGTGATAACTTGTGTATGTGTGTGACTTACTAGGCTCATCACTAATTGGCAATGAGACATGATATCAACTCTTAATATCATCAGAACTCTTTCTTACCATAAATGATTTCTCTAAATCATTTCATGAACCTCATAGACCATGGTTAACACCTAGCATAGCATGCCATGGCCACCCAATTAGTAATAAGGTTTACCTTAAATGAACCTATAATCATATGTTACCATGTACTAGAATCTCTCTGTTACAAAATCCCAACTCAAGCTGGAGTCATGGTTTATGTCAAACTCCATTTGCTATGAATATTATGTTCTCTTTTAATTCCACTTCTTGATTAAAAAGATTTTCTCATCAGAAACTCTTTTCTGAATAAATCTATCTGTCCTGGCCAGGAACTTGAAACATCAAGAACAATTAAATGAACATAGGATTTTATCTCTATTTACTTAGAGGAACAGATTCCATCTTGATCAACACCTACCTCCATATATAACTAGTACGAGCCAACACATGCCCATATACCCATACACAGTACAAGTATGAAAGCGAGATCAAACTCAAACTACCTATATACAAGATAATCTGTGCTATCTCGGTCTAAAGATTATATGCATCGATATGATTTATGACAAAACATTGATAAGAGTAAACTCCATGTGCTTGTCATAAGTGTCACCGGTTTCCCTACTTATCATTTATAAGTGCCTATCATGTTTTTTATATGGCATGAGACTCACCATTCCATCTTATTTATATCTCATATAAATAACTTGGGAACAAACATGAATACAATCTTTCTGGATAAGTCATGTCCTTATTATGAAGTATCCTCGATTGTGAACCTATTTATGATACTTCGTGCTAGAAATATTGTCACTCATATTCTTAACAACTTAAGAATAATATTTCTAACAAAATATCAATGGACCTTTTCTATTACACATAAATATATTATGTAAATGGAAAAGTGGAAATGCCTTTTATTAATAAAAATATGTACAAGATACATACTAAATGATATGCTCTAGGGCATACTACTAACAGAAACTATGGTGAAATGAGGGCCTGAACATGGTTGCATGGTGGTTGAAGTGAGGTTGGCCATGGAGTTTCCATGGGCTGGTTTCGGCTAGTTTGTTTGTGAGGTTGAAGATGCCATATTTTCTATCCCAATATGCTATATTATATGTCCCCTAATTCCCCTTAGTGAAGCACTAACTTAGTTTAAAAGTTTAATTAATTAAAGTTTCTTAATTTTGAAAATTTGCCACCACACTTTCACTATTTATAATATGTATCACACTTTAATTTTTTTTTATGTCATTTTCAAAGTTTAATATCATTTATTTTTAATGAACATTTAGGTCAAAAGGCAACTCTGGGTGTCAAATAACCAAAATGCCCCTCTTCGAGTTGCATTTCAAATTTTTCGGTGCTACCGATTAACTTCTTGACCTGCCAATTTCTTTAATTTTCGTTTTTATTTATATTGACTTACTAAATTTTCTTTGACATTCCCAGTGTCAATTACACCTCAATAAATGTTTATTTAAGTCTTAAAAATATTTCCCAAGGTTTCCCACAGTCCAGGGCTAGTCAACGGTCCTCGCCGCAATTTCTCGGTGCGGCGACCCATCACTACTATTTTTGGCTCGTTTAACTTAGTTACATTTTATTGCTCTTATTTTTCCTTTGTTTTTCTTATATTTTTTCTCTAGTGTATTTCATTGTTTTATATCTCCTCACTAATATTTAAGTATAATTCCAAGCATTCTAGCTGTTCGAACAGACACTGGTCACCAAAACAGTAGAATGCACTATCGAATATAGGGGTGTTACAGAAAGAGCTTTGGGGGACTGAGTAACAAAAAATCTAGTAGAGGAAGATCTTTAGGGCAAAGGCCACCTAGATCCAACAAGCAGATACCCAGGAGTTCATTTCCTATTCGTCTCTAAGAGACATGTGGCAAGACCCATGGAGGGGTATGCTACAAGGCCATAGGTGCCTATTATAACTGTGGTGGTATAGGGCACTTTGTTAAAGATTGTACCAGTGCCTACAGATCTGGGCCATCTACCACCACTGAAGGATCAGTCCAAGGTTCTACCACTGAAGGATCAGTAACAAAGGCAGAGGTAGAGACAGGGGCAGTACTTCTAGTAGTCAAGGCACTGTGAATCAACTAGAGCAGAGTGGTACACCAGCCAGGGTGTACACTATACTCCAGAGGGACGAGGTCGAGACTTCAAATGTAGTAGCCGATACATTCTCCATCTTTTATATAAATGTTTATGTGTTGTTTAATCCTGGCTCCACACACTTGTATGTTAGTGCTAGTATTGTTTGCTTTGCTGCTATGCCTTGCTTGAAAATGGACTTTGATGTGCTAGTGACTAGTCCATTGGGCCAAAAGGTTAGGGTGAGCAGACTGTATAATGATTGTCCATTAGTGATCCAAGGACATTCTTTCCTTTCCAATCTGATTGAAATGCCCTTCAGAGATTATGATATCGTCTTAGGCACGGATTGGCTAACCAAGCATCATGCTATGATTGACTGTAGACTGAAGACAATCACTTTTGGTCTCCTCCAGTATGAAGATGTGGCAATACACGGGGAGAGGCAGTTATTGCCATCAAATCTCATTTCGGCTGCATTTGTTAGAAAAATGATTTAGAAGGGATGTGAAGCATATTTGGCTCATGTGATAGACAACCAAGTAGGGAGTCCAGAATTGAGGGATATTCCTACTGTATGTGATTTTTTGGATGTCTTTCTTGAATAATTGCTAGGATTACCTCCTGAAAGACAGGTGCAGTTTGAAATAGAGGTTATGCCTAGTGTGGAACCAGTCTCTATTACTTCTTATAGGATGGCACCTGCTGAGTTGAAAGAGTTGAAGATGCAGTCACAAGAGTTGCTTGAGAAGGGTTTCATCTGCCCTAGTGTGTCACCTTGGGAAGCACCAGTTTTGTTTGTCAAGAAGAAGGATGGTACTCTCCATCTGTGCATTGACTACAGACAGTTGAACAAGGTGATAATAAAAAATAGATATCCTCAGCCATGGATTGATGATTTATTTGATCAGCTAAAAGATGCAGCTATATTCTCTAAAATTAATTTGAGTTCGGCTTATTATCAGTTGAGGGTGCAAGAGTAGAGTATACCTAAAACTGCCTTTAGAACTTGGTATGGCCACTATGAGTCTCTGGTGATGCCATTCGGGTTGACTAATGCTCCAGCTGCTTTTATGGACCTAATGAACACTATCTTCAAGCCATATTTAGATCAATTTGTTGTGGTGTTTATTGATGACATTTTTGTGTGCTCGAAAAATGCAGTGGAGCATGATAAGCACTTGAGGATAGTATTGCAAACTTTAAGGGAGAAATAATTATATGCCAAATTGTCTAAATGTGAATTTTGCCTGAAGGAAATTGCCTTTTTAGGGCACATTGTATCAGCTGAGGGTGTCAAGGTGGATCTTAGTAAGGTAGAAGCTATTCTTAATTGGAAGCCGCCCAAAAATGTCACAGAAGTTTGAAGTTTCCTTGGTTTGGCTGGTTATTACTATAGATTTGCGGACGGATTCTCCATGTTAGCATCTTCACTGACCAAGTTGCTTCAGAAAGATATGAAATTTTAGTGGATTGATCAGTGTTAGAAAAGTTTTGATGAGTTAAAATGGTGTTTGACTGAAGCTCCAGTCCTGACTTTACCTACTTTGGGTAAAGAATACATCATATACAGTGATGCTTCTCACAATGGTTTAGGATGTGTGCTGAAGCAAGATAGAAATGTCATTGCCTATGCTTTATGCTAGCCTAAGCCATATGAGAGGAATTATCATACACATGACTTGGAGCTAGCGACAATAGTCCTTGCCTTGAAAATGTAACACTCCTCACCCGTCTACAGTGTAACCGAGCGAGGTGTGCTACATTCGATGTCGGAGCACCCTATCTTATCTTATTTTATTATTTTAGTAATTTTGAATTAATTTAATTTAATATCAATTATTTTTCTATGGAGAAACCAGCGGAGTTTCCCCTATTTTATTAAATATTGACCTGTTTGAAAATTTAATAATATTTTACAATAAAAATCTCATCAGTTATTCTCATAACCATCTCATAATTCACATACTCATTTGCATATCTCAATTTCATATTCATTTTCATGCATTTCAATTCATGCACAATTTATATATATAAATTCTCAAGTTTCATTAATTTACATGATTTACAGACTGATTACATAAATTCATAATTTACATGATCTACAAATTAATTACAGTTTCATAATCTATATTTCGACATAAAATTCATAGTTTACGTTACAGATAATAACTAATTATAATGTACAAAATACATAATATAATCTATATGGGCCCTATCTATATGCATTGCTGAGGAGGTGACAACCTTTGACACTCTGCAGATCCGGACTCCAAAATTTCTGTTTATTATCCTCTGGGCTTTAACTTCAGTACTTGCGCGAGGAAATAAATTTTTCGCGCTAAACATTGCTGCTTAGTGGTGCAATAATATAGCAAGAAAATAATATACAATTAAATGTAGAAATAAACCATAGTTCAAAACATTTAGATTTATAATTAATTTAGTTTCTAATATTAACTGTCCTCTATCCTGCCATGTTCTTCTTTGGAGGTGCTCATGTAACACCCCTATGTTCGGTGGTGCGTTATGCTGCTCTGGTGACCAGTGTTGTCCGGACAGCTAGGATGCCTAGAATTACACTTCGATATGAGTGAGAAGACATAAAATAATGAAATACAAGAAAAGAAAATACAAGAAAAACAAAGGAAAAATAATAGCAAAGAAATGTGATCAAGTTAAGCGAGCTGGGAACCCTAGCGATGGGTGACCGCACCGGGAAGTCACGGCGTGGACCGTTGACTAGCCTTGGACTGCAGGGAACCCTGAAAAACATTTTTTAGGACTTAAATAGACCCTTATTGAAGAATAAATATCATTAGAAAGATCAAAGAAAAATTAAATAATTAGTACAAAGAAAATGGAGAAATCGAAAAACAGACAAAACCCGGTGTTATCGAAAAATCGGGAATGCAACCCGAACAGGGGCATTATGGTCATTTGACATCCCAAATTGTCTTTTGACCTCAATGTATACTAAAAATAAATAATATTACACTTAGAAAATAAAATGAAAAATTAAATTGAGGGTACCTAATACAAATAGCCAAAATGGAGTGAAAAATGTGTAAATAACACATGTAAACATATTATATGAATTAATCTAAGTAAGTGGACCACTAAAGGAATAAATTAAAGATAATGGGGCAGGTGTACACTCATCTTACCATCTGCAATTCATCTTCCTCATTTGGATTCAAAGTTGCCGAATTGAAGGATGAGAGGAAACCACCATTGCCGTTTTGCATGAGCTCTCCTAACTCCTCCATTTCAACTCCAATCACTTAGGTTCCTTCATGAAAAATTGTCTACACATCACAAGGAAGAGTTTGATACCAAATTTAAGAACTTTAATCAAGGTTTAACAAGTTCCAACTATAAGGTAAGTTAGCATTTTTGAAGATAGCTTTGTTAAACTTTGTGTGCATGTTATGGGTGTTGAATTTGTGAAGAAAATTTTTAAGTTTGAAGAGTTATTAAGATGTTCATTTTGGACAGCCATGGAGTCACGTAATTGATGAAATAATTGTGTATATATTTGATGAGAAATGTTGTTGGTTATGGTGATTTAATATCCTAATAAATTACTTCATATGTATATAGTGATTTTTGCACTTGGATGGAAATTGATGAATTGTGGGATACTTTGGTGTTGAGGAAATTTTCGGCAGCCTTGAGATTCTTGGATAAATGTATATGTTCATGAAGGTATTGGCAGAATATTGACCTTGAGAATTGATGGATATGTGTAAAGATTGATTGTGTAAAGTGTATGTAAGAATTAGTGATGTTTAGGTGTGTATGTGATTGTATTTAGACTTTGTAAATGTGAGCTTTAATTGGTGTATTAAGGATGTTTGTAATCTGCCCAAAGTGATGTTAATGTAAAGTGGGATATGGTTTTGGTAATGAACCAAAACAAGAATGGTAAGGGAAGTGAACATATAGTAAGGTACATGTGTAATTGATGTGTGTTTAAGCATGGTAGTTAAGGGCAGTATGTATTTTAGTCAATAACTTTAATTGTGTAACCTCAATTGGTATGAGACCAATTGGAGGTGAAACTAGGCACAAAATGTGCCAACTTTCATTGAGAAAGCATACCAAAATTCTGCTTGCAAGGTGATATGAAAAATGACCAATTCGGATTGAGTACATTTGAGGCCTGAAATTTGACCAATTGGGCAGCAGTTAGTGTTTAGGCCATAACTCACTCAAAACAGGTCCAATTGACCTGAAATTTTAACCATGAATAGTTAAGACCCATACCTACAAGTCTTATGAAGACACCAAAGCCCAGAAATGACCAGAAGTAAGTCAAAAAGCTTGCACAAGTTCGGGTCCAAAAACTGGCCGAACCAAAGTTGACCAAATTGACCTAAAATTGACCTAATTTGATGCCATTTGACTAGCAATAGTGTAATGACCATAACTTGGTGTACATAACTCGGATTGACCTGAAATTTTGCCCCGCGTGCAATAAGACATAGATCTACAAGTTTGTAGTTTTGACCAAAACCCGAAAACTGAGAGAACTAGGTCGTCCGGCTAGGTCAAACTAGTATCCCGGAATCTAGCAACTTGCATTAAAATGCACTAAACAAGGAAATGAGTTTGGTAAAACATACCAACCCTAAAACCCTATCGAATGTGACATATTAATGACACTAAAACCTAATTTACCTAAAACGCATCGAGGGTCGGTATATTAGGTGATTGAGCAAATAATAGCCTTCAGTGAATTACTTATCGAACATTATCGTTAGAGACAGTTTAATTTAGTACTGAAACACTTCAAATTGTGTTTCTTAGTTACCAAAGACTCAGGAAAAGGGAAGGAAATACTGAGCCCAGAACCGAAGACAGTTATCAGAGGTTTGTGCACAACAACTATTTCTTTTGAATTATTTTCAATTGAAATAAATTATGACTATTTGCATTTTATTGTTTTAAGTTGTGAAATTGTGAAAAATGGTTTGAAAGATATTTGATGGATACTTATTGATTGAAAAACACTGTAATTGGTTTGAAACCACAGCTATCATGTACATTGATTGTATTCCTCGCTAGCTTGTCTAGTGGGATGAATTGAATTCCCTCTCTGGCTGAAGTGTTGAGGTGTGTGCCTGTTGAGGACGAATAGAATGAGTACTCATATTTTTGCTAGCTAGCTATGTTATTCCTTATTAGTCATTGACTTTTGGGATGAATTGAATACCTCATTAGCCATCGGCTTTTGGGATGAATTGAACTTGGGAACATGATTAAACCTGTGTGTGATTTATTGATATGTATTGTGAGATTGTGAAATGAATTTAAACTCTTATTGACATATACTGTCTTTTGAATTCAACCATGATCTGACTTATTGAAATTTATTGTGATATTGAGAAATGGAGTTTAAATTCTAGTTGACAATTATTGTTTTGAAATTAACTATGGTTTTAAGTATCCACTATTTACATGACTTATGAATTGTGATTTAAATTGTATTTGGTTAATGTTGTGCACCACTGAGACATTGTCTCAGCGATAGCTTTTTATTACTGTCGCAGGTAGACAGACAGACAGGGCAGCAGACTAGGCTGCTAGTACCTCCAGCGAGAGATTTTTCGGGTATAATAAGTATACCAGTATTTTGTATTTTGTAATGTAATGTATATTCACTGTATGTATATATTGTTGTTGGTTTTGAGCAGTTGTAAATAAAAATTGTACATTGAAGCTGTAAAATAATTATGAGTTATTTTGGCTTGTAAAAAAATTGTATTATATCTCTTTTATCTCAGTCTTTGAAAAATCACTGTGGATTTGAGTTGAGTAATGTGTTGTGTTGAGAAAAATGTTGGCGTTGAGATTTGGAAATCTATTAAAGTGTTTTTTTACAGGTTTTCTGAAGAACTGTTTTATCCAAAACACAGATGGCACTCTGCCAAAATTTTTACAGAAATTCCAAATAATCCAAATGAGTTAGCTGTTTCACTCAGTTCACAGAAGTTTTTAACACCTGTAAATAGTGCTCACCACTGTAAAAGAAGTAAGAAAAGTTTTTAAAATCCCTTGTAGTGTATTTAATGGATTATCAGTAGACGGAGTTGGTAATTCATTAGGTATACTACGGGATCATGTTATGACTTACACAGGGGTAGGGTGTGACAGCTCAGTTCAGAAGTTTGCATTAATAATGTACCAAATACGAATAATCTAAAATTGAAACTTATGCTTATATTCTTATGTAAGTCACATTTGTAATGTTATTTAAGTTATAATTCTTCTACTAGTCTTTTTATCACTTCCTTGATACTTTCTAAATTGTTACAATCATTTTGAAATATTTAAAATTGTTAGAACTAATTTAAATTACTTTAGACCCTTATAAGAAACAAATTTTTGGAGCTAATCTAATTTATTTCAGAACTTCTTACTCATTTATTTGCTTTTTAGCATTTTTAATTTCTAATATTCGTAACATATTTTAATAAATTAAACTGCCCAAGTAACCTACGATAAGCTGACTAAACTGGATAACGGCTCATTAGCACTGGACACTGCAGTGCCTCGGGCCGTCATACCATGGGACGCGGAACGTCAACCACGTATGCAGTCAGTATGGCTAAAAAGCCATGATAACACATAATCGGGCATAAAAGCCATGAGTGCGGGCATAAAGCCATGAATACAGGCATAAAGCCATGAATACGGGCATAAAGCCATGAATACAGGCATAAAGCCTTTCACAGTACTGCTAAAATAATACCCTATTGGCATGCCAATCTATCCAATTTGACACACGTGTCTAGGCAATACATGGGCACATAGTACCATTAAGAGTTTATATGTTTCATCATTTCATTATATTTTTTGTTTGTATTTTTATAGCATTCTAATTTTGTTTATAATGGAAACATAATTTCCAAATTCACATTTCTAAGTAATTTATGCATTCATCATAATATTCATACTAATTACAATTCACATTCATTTAATCTCATGTACCATTCACATTTCAAACATCTTTCCTTTCTCTCTTGATGGGAACCTAAATCCCAAATGACACTTTTATCACATTTATTCATTCAACAATCTATTCATGTAAAGTACATTTCATACTTCAAGTTGTATTGCTAATATATTATGAACTCCATTGGTGTTGGGAGTATAAGTCTCAACAATCCATCTAGGTTAATTTCATTTCATATTTAAGAGGTATCACTCATGTTTTATTAGACCTACTAGTAATGGGAATACAAATCTTAACTATATACTCACGTAACTTAAATGTTCATTAAGTCATTTAGGTGAATTACTATTTCTATTCCAAGTAATCCATGAACATTTCATGGATTCCAAATTTCATACCTTAATTTCCTCCACCAATTTAGTTCTTACACTTTGTGTCTTTGCATTACTATTCACATTACTATTTACTCAAATTGTTGACTTTTTAATACATAATATATTTATTAAACCTAAGTTTACCAAGATACCACATTTTGCATTTTATTTTTGTTGGTATTGATTTCTAATACCATTTCAAAGCTTATCTTATGTTATTCAAAATTTTCAGATTTCATACCCTAGGTTTACTGTTCTATTGGTCATTCGTACAGTAGGAATTTGACAAAATTGTCTTCATGAAAGTTGTTGCTTATTGTGTCTAGTTACATTTCTTTTTTAGAATCATGCCATTTGGAGTTTTGTAACTCAAGTTATGGTCATTTTACTATAACTGGCCAAATTGACCTCTACCCAGAATTTCTGGGTAATTTGGTTCTGCCAGATTTATTGACCTAAGTTTGGTTAGCAATTTGACTAGGTTATGATTAGAATTTGAATTTGTGTTCTCCATGAAAAATATAGGCCTATGTCTCAGATTTCTGTTGGTAAAATTTCAAATCAATTGGACTTTTCTACGCTGAGTTATGACCAAATGAATAAATACTATTCATTTGGTCATTTTTGCCCAAGCAGAATGCAAGTCACTCGGATTTGGTCAATTTTTAGGGCATCCTATGTTTAGTTTCTGGATAGAGTTCCTTCACCAAAATTGTGCCATTATGTGTCTAATTTCATGTCCAACTGACCTTGCACGAATTGAACCTATACAACCCAAGTTAAAACTGCCCAAACTTGCTGGACTCACATCCAGACTTGCAGGGTACATTGGACAGCATGCCTAACCTCCATTCCCTTGGCACTATTCACTCAATTTCCTACTCAAATATGGCCAAATGGTCACTAATTGACTATTACAACTTCTTTTCATCAATACATGAGCAAAACCCTAAGTTTGCTCCAAACCCTATCTTCCATACTCAACTTCCATGCAACCCATACTACATCAAACTATCCATCACATATATACATATCTCAAATCATTTCTAGGCAAGTTTAATATCAATTAAACTAAACTCATCATACCCTCATACATCAAAGCTGCTGAAAATTTAAGTTCCCATATACTTGATATTTTCTTCAATTTCATGTCATACTAACTTGATTTAGCATGCTTATAACACTTAAAAAAAAGAAGTAGGATGATTATAGCACTAACCCTTTTTTAGCAGAATTTTCCCAAACTTAAACTTCACTTTCTCTTCAATTCTTGGTAGCCAAACACTTCTACAAGGTGTGGGTGTAATTTTTAGTGAAGGGACTTAAGGGTTTTGGGGTAAGAATAGAGAGAAATTCAAGCTGGAAGGAAAGAAGAAATGGAGGAGTTTCATGGCCATGGTGGTGCTGCTGGTTTGATGGGAGAAAATGGTAGATTGTTGTTTCATTTAATCCCATTTTATCTCTTTTTAATAACTTTAAATATGCTTGTTGTGTTGTGATTGGTGGAGGGCTAACTAATGACATCATGTGATGTCATATTTCCCATTTAATTTATTTTCTTTTTTTTTTTCTTTTTTACTCATTTTTAATTTAATTTTTAGCAATATTTATTCATATTTTATGTTATAATAATTATTTACTTAACTGGACAAATCAGCCAAAAATCATCTCTGAAGACGAAATGACTAAAATGCCCTCTGTTTGGCTTAACAGACTAAAATTGTCTGTACCGATTGAAAAATTTTTCTAAACTTTTTCTTGGTATTCTAATGCCATAGAAACCTCAATGACTCTTCTCTGGAGTCTCTGAAATTATTTTATGAATTTTCTCTTGGGTCTAGGGCTCCTAGTTGCGAGAACCGCAACTTCCCACTGGGTTACCCATCACTAGGGCATCGGCTCATTTAACTCAGTTGTATTTTATTTCTAAAATTTTTCTTAAATTTTTCTTATTATTATTTGAGTTATTTATGGTTCCTTACTTTAGTTTAAATATTTTTCCAGACGTTCTAGCTATCTGGACCAACACCGGTCACTGAAACAGTAGAATATATGGAATTGTTACTGTGAGGGTGTTACAGAAAATTTGGAGACACTACTTGTATGGGGAGAAGTGTTACATCTACACAGATCACAAAAGCTTAAAATATTCAGGCACACAAAAGGAGTTGAATTTGAGGCAGAGGAGATAGTTAGAGCTGATAAAAGATTATGACTGCTTAATAGATTACCAGCCTGGGAAAACAAGTGTGGTAGCAAATACTTTAAGTCATATGACCATGGCTAGCTTAAGAGTTTCACCTGTGTCCATGGTGCACGATTTAAGGCCATTACATGCAAATTTGGAAATTGATGATGAGGGACGGATGATAGCTACTTAGCAAGTGAAGTCGATGTTGATTGATCAAATTAAAATGGCAGCTCAGAATGATGATAAGTATGCTAAATTGATGATAGAAGCTCGAGATGGTAAGAAATCAAACATTGCAGTGAATGATGAGGGCTTATCGTTACACCAGGGCAGAATGTGCATTCTTGATAATGTTGAATTGAGGCCAATCATTTTGAAGGAAGCACATGACTCGCCATTTTCTATGCACCCTAGTGGCACCAAAATGTATCAAAACATGAAAGAATACTATTGGTGGATAGGCATGAAGAAAGATATTGCAGAATATGTGGTCAAATGCCTAACTTGTCAGCAAGTAAATGTAAAACACTAAGTGCCAGTAGGGTTACTATAGCCATTACCGATACCCGATGTCACACCTTACCCCTCTGTAAGGCATAACATGATCCCATAGAATACCTAATGAACTATTGAACTTTACTTACCGATAACCCATTAATTACCCCACAAGGGATTTTAAAATCATTTTCTTACTTTTTGGAAGTGGTGAGCTTTCCTAATAGGTATTAAAAACATTTAATTGGAGTTTGAGAACTAGTTAAAATTTTTATCCATTTTTATTTGTCCGCAAATTTTAAAAAAATTTCGACAGAGCGCCGTCTGTATTTTAAGAAAACTGTTCTTCAAAAACATGTAAAAACACTTCCAATATCTCATTTTATCAAATCAAACACTACCACAACAAAATCAACATCAATTTTTCTCAACTCCAAAATTCAAAATAATTCTCATTTCAATTGTCTTCAAAATATAACACAAAATAACTTCATTCATTTTTCATTAAAGTAAAATCAAATTACATTCATCATCCAAAATATATATGAGAAAATCGAAACTAATATTATTACAAACTGTATACATCTGTTCATGACCAGTTTATACATGTATATACATTTACATACACCAAAATAAATATTACAATCAGGGCATAAAATATACCGGATAAAATTTCAGAGATGTGGCTCTAAGATCTTCAACAGCTCACTCTGTTGCTCCTCTAGTCTCTATATCTGCGATAGCAATAACAGCCATCGCTGAGTACTATGACTCAGTGGTGCACAACATACTAAAATGACATTTATGCATAATTCAAATCACATTTATTCAATTATGATACTGAACATGAAAAACAGAAACAAAACATAATTTATAAATTTTTAGTCCAAATAATCTCATTTAGGAAATCTCAAAACGAATTTCATAAAAACACACAGTTATATCATGCCATTCAGAACAATACTCGTCTCAATAGTCGAAGGTGTATGAAAAATCACAAGGCTAGCTAGCTCAAACTATGGGTACCCATTCAAATTTCTTTCTCTACTGGCACACACCTCAATACTTCAGCCAGAGAGGGAATCAAAATTCAAAACTATTTCCTCCCACTATTCATGCTAGTGAGGTATTCAAATATATGGTCATGACACTGTGGTTTCAAAACTATCTTAACAATTTATCAGACATTTACTGACAATCAAATCACATGTCATCAAATTTTCAACAATTTAGATCAAAAGCATAGTGCATATTTCAATCATCACTTTGCAATATAAGTAAACCACAAATCATTTCATGCACTTTGTAAAAGAATTTTAAAGGATGTTTATATTGTGCACAAACCTTATGCAAGTCGCCTTTTGGCCTTGATTCGATGCTTCGGGTTCTTTCCCGGTATTCTTTTCAACTCAAACATACAATTTTATAGTATTTCAGTATCATAATTTATCATAAGTCCAAAACTAAATTTAAATCTATTTATCTCTAGCTTAAATATGCTAAATTTGATATTCATTAACATTTACACTTCGGGTTACTATTCAAGATACTATTCAAGTCAATTTATTGACTTTCTAATACTTAATAGGTATGGAAATTTCAATTTCACCCACATACCACATTTTAGTTACCTAATTTGTTAGGTTTGGTTGTTTTCTCAAACTTTAAGTTTCTTATGTGAAACTTCCAAAATTTCAGATTTGGTGTCCTGTTTTGCACTGTTCCATCAATCATGTTGTTATAGTAATTTGGTTAAGTTTTCTTCATAGAAGTTGTTCCTTATTGTCTTAACTTTATTTCCCTTTTTGAATCACTCTATTTGGAGTTTTGTAGCCCTAGTTTTGGCCGTTTGAACATGGCTAGCCAGACTTGGCATTACCCAGAATTCTGGGCATTTCCTGGATTTTGGCAATTTTTGTACATTGACTGCAGGTGACTTTTTGGACCGCTTCTGGTCAAAGTTTGGGTTTGTTTTCTTCATGAAAGTTGTAGGGCTATTGGTATAAAATTCAAGTCATTTGGACCTTTCTAGACCAAGTTATGGTCATTTACGTAACTACTATTCATTTGGTCATTTTTGTATAGGGCAGTGTGCCCAATTCTGAATTTAGTCTAATTGTTCACTAAGTAGGGTCACTTTCTGGCCATGATTTCTAAATGAAAAAATGCCATTTTGTGTTTAGTTTCATTCCCTATTGGCGTCAAACCAATTGGGTTGGTAAATTTTCAGTTTTGGTCCCTGAAAGGGACTTAGGTCAAGCTGCCTGCAGACTGACCCTATCCAATCCGAATTGAAACTTGATTCCAACAATTCATTCACACCACAAATGGTCACAATTGACCATTTCTCAACTCAAATAAGGTCAACTACATCAATTGATCAATTCTCAACTTTTTCTTCAATTTTTCATATGTTCAAAACCCTAGCTACACATAAAGTGCAATCTAATGCATTCAAAGTGCACATTCATGATCTATACACCTAATTCACCTCAAATAACCATTCAAACACCTCAAACTCATTCATTTCAAACCCTAACTAAGGCTGGCTGAAATTCTTTTTTGGTCCCTCAACAATTGTTTTTGTTTGATTTACACAATTTCTAAGTTAATTGAACTAGAACATAAACATTTAACTACAATTTTCAAGTTTAGATTACTAACCTTGTTTAGACAAAATTTCCTCTTCTCAAATCTTTGATTCCTTTCTTCTTTTTGCTCCTAAGTTGCTTAGCAAGATCCAAAGACAAGATTTAATAGAGGAGTTTATGGATTTGATGATTGGGTTTAGGGTTTCTCAAGCTCAAAATGGAGCTTCAATGGAGTTTTGGGAGAGAGAAATGATAGAGAGATGGGGCGGCTGAATGAAGAAGAAAAAAAACAATTTTATTTCCTTTGAATTTTTAACTTTATTAAGACATAATTATCCCAAATTTCAATTTTTAAATATTAGATTTATTGCATCATGCTTACGTCATGCATGATGTAAATAAATTTTTTTTTCTTTTCCTTTTTCTTTTACATTTATTTTTCCATTAGTTTTTTTAATTTAATTCTTAATCCTGAAATTTTCTTTTCTTCAATTTTATTGGACAGTTAGGTCAGGAGTCAGCTCTAGGGGTGAATTGAACAAATTGCCCCTCGCTAGTTCAATCCAGTTTGCAAGTTATTCGATATTTGTTTTGGATTCCTAACCTAATTATTTGACCTGCTTAACAATTCTTTTTAGTGATTTTCTCTTTTCCACTGTGTTCGCAATAGTCCTAAGGACTGCAGCATCACATTTTACAGTTTGAAATTTGAGTTTAGACTGACCTCACAGTCATTCCCGAAAAAGTCACCCATCGCTATGACTCTCGGCTCATTTAACTTCTTGTGTTCTGTTTTTCTTCTTTATACTTAATTATTTGGCAATCACTAATTATTTGCATTCAGGGCTTATCTAGGTGTCTTAGATATGGTTCTAATCCTCTTACTTGTCCAGACTGACACTGGCCATCGGAACAGCAAAATGTATCAGGCTATGCAAATAGGGGTGTTACAATTCTCCCCCCTTTAAAATAAATTTCGTCTCGAAATTTTACCTGGTATCAGTCTTTGAAAAGCTGTGGATGTTGTCTCCTCATGTCCTCCTCTCGTTCCCAAGTAGCATCCTGGCCTGAATGATGGTTCCACAACACTTTCACTAACGGTATTTGCTTGTTCCGTAGCTACTTCACCTCATAAGCCAGAATCTCTATGGGTTCTTCCTCATATGTGAGCTCTGGATTCAGTTCAATCTCTTCCACTGGTAATACATAAGATGGGTCAGATCTAAGCCTCCTCAACATTGATACATGGAAGATGTTATGTATCTTCTCTAACTCTAGAGGTAGTGCCAAATGATATGCCAAAGGACCCACTCTCTCCAGAACCTCATATGGCCCAATGAAACGAGGACTCAGTTTCTCCTATCTGCCGAATCTCATATTTTTCTTCCAAGAGGAAACCTTGAGGAATACTTTATCACCCACTGCATACTCAATATCCCTTCTCTTTAGATCAATATAGGACTTCTGATGGTCTTATACAGTCTTAAGTCGATCTCTTATCAACATGATTTTCTCTTCAGTTTGCTGAATAATTTCTGGCCCAATCATTTTTCTGTCACCTACCTCATCCCAACACAATGGGGTTCTATATTTTCTACCATACAAAGCTTCATATGGAGGTATCCTAATGCTTGATTGGTAGTTGTTGTTGTAAGCAAACTCAATCAAAGGTAAGTGTGTGTCCCAACTGCGCTCAAACTCAATCACACAAGCCCATAGCATGTCCTCTATGATCTAAATTACCCTCTCAGACTGGCCATCTGTCTGTGGGTTAAATGCCATGTTGAAGTTCAATCTAGTTCCTAGGGCTCTCTAAAGACTATCCCAGAATCTAGAAGTGAACCTAGGATCTCTGTCTGATACGATGGATATTTGCACTCCATGCAGTCTTACTATCTCATCAATGTACAACTTGGCCAATATTTCCAAGCTATAGTCCATCCACTTAGGCAGAAAATGAGCAGACTTGGTCAGTCTGTCAACAATGACCCATACTGCATCATGGCTCTTCTGTGTCCTCGTAAGTCCCATCACAAAATCCATAGTTATTCTCTCCCATTTTCATTCCGGTACTGGTAATGGATGTAACAAACCAGCTGGTACTTGATGCTCTTGTTAGTAGTATGCCCTAGAGCATATCATTTAGTATGTATCTTGTACATATTTTATTAATAAAAGGCATTACCACTTTTCCGTTTACATAATATATTTAAGTGTAATAGAAAAGGTCCATTGATATTTTGTTAGAAATATTATTCTTAAGTTGTTAAGAATATGAGTGACAATATTTCTAGCACAAAGTATCATAAATAGGTTCACAATCAAGGATACTTCATAATAAGGACATGACTTATCCAGAAAGATTGTATTCATGTTTGTTCCCAAGTTATTTTTATGAGATATAAATAAGATAGAATGGTGAGTCTCATGCCATATAACAAACATGATAGGCACTCATACATGATAAGTAGGCCGAACCAGTGACACTTATGACAAGCACATGGAGTTTACTCTTGTCAATGTTTTGTCATAAATCATATCAGTGCATATAATCTTTAGACCTGAGATAGCATAGTTATCTTGTATATAGGTAGTTTGAGTTTGATACTGCTTTCATACTTGTACTGTGTATGGGTATATGGGCATCTGTTGGCTCCTACTAGTTATATATGGAGGTAGGTGTTGATCAAGATGGAATCAGTTCCTCTACGTAAATAGAGATAAAATCCTATGTTCATTTAATTGTTCTTGATGTTTCAAGTTCCTGGCCAGGACAGATAGATTTATTCAGAAAAGAGTTTCTGATGAGAAAATCTTTTTAATCAAGAACTGGAATTAAAAGAGAACATAATATTCATAGCAAATGGAGTTTGACATAAACCATGACTCCAGCTTGAGTTGGGATTTTGTAACAGAGAGATTTTAGTGCATCGTAACATATGATTATAGGTTCATTTAAGGTAAACCTCATTACTAATTGGGTGGCCATGGCATGCTATGCTAGGTGTTAATCATGGTCTATGAGGTTCATAAAATGATTTAGAGAAATCATTTATGGTAAGAAAGAGTTCTGATGATATTAAGAGTTGATATCATGTCTCATTGCCAATTAGTGATGAGCCTAGTAAGTCACACACATACACAAGTTATCACCTAATTAAATATGATTTAATTAATTAATTAATTAAAGAGTTTAATTGATTAATTAAATAGGTTTGGTTTGCAATTAGATTGCAAAGTCCCTAGCATGACTTGAAACCAAATCTAGATTATTGGATGTATAATATAAGTTAAATTTATATTTAAAGTGTTTAAATATGAATTTAATTAATGAGAAATTAATTAATAGAGATTAATTAATTAATTTATATTTGATATAAATTAATTAGAAGAAGAAAATAATTATTTTGGGTTAAGAACTCAAAATTAAGACACAGGGGCATTTTGGTCATTTCAAAGTGTGACACGTGGCACCATGAGATGGATGTAATCGTTCTTGATTTAATCGTTCTTGATTTCAAAGTGTGACACGTGGCACCATGAGATTAGCCATCAATCTCTTGAATTAAGAACGCTAGAAATTGTTTCTCTATTAATTAATTTCTCTAGAAATTGTTTCTTTACTAATCTCTATTATTAACAACAGATTAAGGCGCAGACACGCTGCAGTGCATCAAGAGGTTAGTGTAATCATTCTTGATTTAATCTAGGGTTCTAAAATTAATCTGATTAATTTTAAAATCTTAAATGGCAAATACAGATCCAAAAACATATTAAAATAGTTTTAATATGTTGTTTATCATTGAAATCAAATAGATAAAAATAAATCTTGCATGATGCATGTGACCCTAGGTGAAAATTTTTGAATTCAATGGTATAAACTTGTGTTTTTCACTCTTCCGTTCCTTCAATTGGTATCAGAGCCACTATATTTGCCATTTAGATTGTTGATTATATGATTTAATTGTGTGTTTGATCATGAGATCAAGAGTTCATTGCTGGTTGCAAAGCAAGTTGGCGGCATACTTGAAAAAACACCATCAATGGTGCGCATGGTTTGGCTTCCATGGGTGGTTTAAGGTTTGGCTTTTAATTCTGCAATTGTTGTATGATCTAAGGCCTATTCTTTGACTAATTAAAGTGTTTAATTAGTAGTTTTTATCACACTATTAAATTATGATTCAAATCAGAATTTTAAAAATTGTTTGAATGTGATTCAAATCTGAATTTTAAAAGTTGTTTGAATGTGATTCAAATCTGAATTTTTAAAGTTGTTTGAATCATATTTAAATCTGACTTTTTAAAATTGATTGAATAAAATTCAGATCTGATTTTTTAAAAAATGTTTGAATGTGATTCAAATCTGATTTTTTAAAAAATGTTTGAATGTGATTCAAATCTGAATTTTTGAAGTTGTTTGAATGTGATTCAAATCTGAATTTTTAAATTTGTTTGAATGAGATTCAAATCTAAATTTTTAAATTTATTTGAATCATATTCAAATCTGGATTTTTAAGTTGAATATGAGATATTCGATTTAATTTAAGTATGTATGTTTTATTTAATTGTTAAATAGTGATATGCATGATGGATGATCATGGACTATAAAAGACCAATGTGATTGGATTTATTTCTTTTATGTTTCTTTGGGATTGTAAATTAATTAATTTATTTTAATTTATTTTGGGCATGTATTATTAAGTTTGTAATAATTTTTGGGTTGTAATTTCATTTATTTAAGTTCTTGTAAATTCGCCTTGGTATGCCAAGGATTACCATGTAATATTGGATTGCAAGAAGTTCAAGGAGGTCAAGAGCATTGGTGGGACCAGTGGGAGAAATTCAAGATCAAGTGTTGATTATGTACTCCTTCAGCAACTCTTGTAAAATGAATGAATGAAATGCACCTAGGAATGCCCTGATTCAATTCTTGGTGGCTCAGAATGGAATCCCTTAGAAAGTCCATGATCATACCATATTTACTGCTTATCCATGAATGCATGAGATGTATGGGAATGTATGCAATTATATGATATATGCATGCTAAATGGATAATGTGCAAAGTGAGACCTTAATAGTAAATAGAATGACCATAAAATCTTCCAAATAAATGATTAAGTTGGAAATGCTATAATTAAAGTAATTATAACATAGGCCCTCCATTGGGGCAATTATTTTAAGAAATTTTAAATAGTTGCATAAGATGCAATTTATTTAAGAGATTTTCTTAAGAATAATTGTTAAGCATGAGATGTTGTAAATATGTAAATGGTTTAGTGGCCAATATTGGATGTACCTGAGGACATTAAAATTATTTGCATAATTACTGGCTCAATGGGATCAACTTAACTAATGCAAAATAAGTCAATAATGGATGTACTGAGATTTTGAGCATTAGGGGCTAGGTAAAGGATTGAACCTCACATGAGATGTGATGGGCAAAGAGTTGCTCACTTATAGTTTATTGTAATTCCAATAATGGATGTACCTGAGGATGATCAATAGAATTATAAGAATTCAATCACCCACTAGAAATCCATCCAACTAGGATTTTCGTTTTCTACTTTGGAAGTGTAGGATTCGCTAAGTTAGTGGGAGGACCAATTTGATTAAAAGACCATAATCATTTTGGTTAATTACATGATACATTTACTAATTAATCTGGTTATTTTCTGCGATTAATTTTACGATAAAAATGAGCACAAAACAACCACCACCATCCAATATCCTTGCAAGCATACTTGATCACAATAGGTTGACAGGACCTAATCATGCGATTGGCTAAGAAATTTGAAACTTGTCTGAACCTTGAACATTTATGATATTTTATAGATTCAAATATTCCTGGTCCCTTACCTCCAGAGGCCACACAAGAGGAATATGAAACTTTGGACAAGTGGAAGGAGCATGATATGAGAGCTAAGTGTTACATGCTTGCTTCCATGAGTAATGAGTTACAGAAGCAACATGAGAACATGCAGAGTGCGAGTGAGATCCTCCTTCACCTACAAGAGTTGTATGGTGAGCACAGCAGGAATGCTAGGTATGAGATATCTAGACAGCTATTCCGTATGAGGAAGTCTGGGGGACAGAATGTTGGGGATCATGTCCACAAGATGATTCGGATGATTGAGCAGTTGGAACATCTTGACTTTAACATGGATTTCCAACTACAGACGGATTTGATCCTTGATCCTTCACGAGTCTTTTGGGAATTTTGTGACAAATTTCCATATGACTAGACAGGAATGCACCTTAGCTGGTTTACTCAACATGCTGGTTATTGCCCAAAAGAATATGCCAGGCAATAAAGGAAAAGAGGTAGCTTTGGTTACATCTTCTTCTACTGGAAAGTCCAACAAGAAGAAGGGCAATAAGAAAAAGAAACCTCAGATTCCTGGTCCTTCCAAGAAAATAGCTAAACAGAAAAGGAAAACCAAAGCTGACAAAGGCAAAGGAAAGTGTTTCCACTGCCAACAGGAAAGTGTTTCCATTGCCAGTAAGAAAGTGTTTCCACTGGCCAGAGTATAGCAATCTAAATGAAAGCAATGCCATGGTGAAAACCAACTCAAGTTCAAAATATATTTAGCACTTAAGGTTATGTCATGTTGCAGAAGATAGGATTACAAAATTGGAGAAAATGGGGATTCTATCCTTATTGGACTCTGAGCCTACTCCAACTTGTGAATCTTGCCTTCAGGGCAAAATGACTAGATCACCCTTTGTTGGACAGGGGCTAAGAGCTGAAAATATTTTGGAGCTAATACATAGTGATGTATGTGGTCCATTTAAAGAAATGGCTAGAGGGGGCTTTCATTATTTTATTACCTTTACTGATGATAAATCAAGGTTTGGGTATTTGTATTTGATGAAATACAAACATGAATCTTTTGAAAAGTTCAAAGAATTTAAATCTGAAGTAGAAAATCAAACAGGAAAGAGTATTAAAGCTCTTCGATCAGATCGTGGAGGTGAATATTTGAGTACTGAATTTGATGAATACTTGAGAGAGCATGGCATTGTTTCTCAGCTGACTCCTCCAGGAACACCACAACTGAATGGTGTATCTGAAAGGAGAAATCGTACCCTATTGGATATGGTACGTAGTATGATGAGCTATACTGATATGCCAATCTCCTTTTGGGGATTTGCATTAGAATCAGCTTTGTATATTCTGAATAGGATTCCATCAAAATCATTTTCTTCCACACCTTATGAGATATGGCATGGAAGAAAACCAAGTCTTAAGCATGTTAAGATTTGGGGTTGTCCAGCTTATATCAAAAAGCTGAACACTGATAAATTGGAGACCAGATCAGAAAAGGGTCGATTTGTTGGATAGTTTTGGATATTATTTTTATTTGCCTACTTCACAAAAGGTTGTGATAAGTAGAGATGCCACATTTCTTGAACAACAGTTTGTTCAAGAAGGAGGCAAAGGAAGGCAAATAGAGTTAGAATTGGAGAATTCTGACCAACCAATAGATCAGATGGATATAGATCCATCTAGTCAACCTATACCCGTTGATGAAACATCTACAGATGTTCCTCGTAGAATAACCAGGGTATCTCACCCATCAGTGAGATATGGTTTTCTTCATGAAGAAGAACAAGAGTTGTCTACTCATGAAGAAGTATATCATGGAGATGATCCACTTACCTATGAAGAAGCTATATCAGATATAGACTCTTCAAAATGGATTGAAGCTATGAAATCCGAGATTGATTCCATGTATAAGAATCAAGTTTGGGATCTTGTTGACCCACCTGAAGGTATTATACCTATAGGGAACAAATGAGTTTTCAAGAAGAAAATTGGTTCTGATGGAAAGGTAGAGACCTATAAGGCAAGGCTAGTAGCGAAAGGGTTTCGCTAAAGGCAAGGAATCGACTATGAGGAGACTTTCTCGCCTGTTGCCATGCTTAAATCAATTAGGATTTTATTAGCAATAGCTGCGTACTATGATTATGAGGTTTGGCAGATGGATGTCAAAACAGCTTTTCTCAATGGATACATTGAAGAAAACATTTTCATGGAACAACCTAAGGGATTTGAATCCCAAGATGGTTCCAAGGTATGCAAGCAAAAGCGATCCATTCATGGGTTGAAACAAGCTTCGAGGAGTTGGAACATTCGTTTTGATGAAGCCATTAAATCCTTTGGTTTTATCAAAAATGAGGATGAGCCATGTGTATATAAGAAGGTTAGTGACAGTGCTATCACTTTCCTTGTCTTATATGTGGATGACATACTATTGATGGGTAATGACACAGGTATGTTGACGACTATAAAGGTATGGTTGTCAAATACATTCTCCATGAAAGACTTAGGGGAGGCAACCTATATTCTTGGGATTCGCATCTATAGAGATAGAGCGAAAAGAATAATTGGTTTATCCCAAAGTCTATACTTGGAAAAGGTGTTAAAGAGGTTTAACATGCTTGATTCCAAGAGACGATTGTTACCAGTGAGACATGGTATCCATCTTTCTAAAGAGATGTCTCCAAAGACATCTGAAGAAAGAGATAAGATGGCCAGGATTCCATATGCTTCGGCTATTAGAAGTTTAATCTATGCAATGTTGTGTACTAGGCCGGATATGCATATGCTGTTAGTTTGACTAGCAGGTATCAATCCAATCCAGGTTTGGAACACTGGATAGCTGTCAAGAATATCCTTAAGTACTTGAGAAGAACTAAGGATTTATTCTTAATTTATGGAGGTGGAGACTTGCAATTGGATGGTTATACTGATTCTGATTTCCAATCAGATATCGATGATAGAAAGTCTACCTCTGGATATGTGTTCATTTGTAAGGGAGGTGCAGTTAGTTGGAAGAGTTCCAAACAGAGCACGACTGCAGATTCCACTACAGAAGCTGAGTATATTGCTGCATCAGATCTTTGCAAAGGAAGTCATTTGGATAAAGAAGTTCGTGATGAACTTACAGTAGTTCCTTCCATTGAGTCGACAATTCCACTACACTGTGACAATAATGGAGCGATCATACAAAGCAAGGAACCAAGGTCTCACCGTAAATCCAAACACATAGAAAGGCACTACCACATTATCGGACATATAGTTGGGCAAAGCGATATAGCCATGCGGAAAAATAACATCATTGAAAAATTCAGGTGATCCATGCACTAAGCCTTTGTCACAAGCTCGATTAGACTGACATCTTGAGAAGATGGGTCTAAGGTATTGTAATGAATGGCTCTAGTGCTAGTGGGAGATTGTTAGTAGTATGCCCTAGAGCATATCATTTAGTATGTATCTTGTACATATTTTATTAATAAAAGGCATTACCACTTTTCCGTTTACATAATATATTTATGTGTAATAGAAAAGGTCCATTGATATTTTGTTAGAAATATTATTCTTAAGTTGTTAAGAATATGAGTGACAATATTTCTAGCACAAAGTATCATAAATAGGTTCACTATCAAGGATACTTCATAATAAGGACATGACTTATCGGAAAGATTGTATTCATGTTTGTTCCCAAGTTATTTATATGAGATATAAATAAGATGGAATGGTGAGTCTCATGCCATATAACAAACATGATAGGCACTTATACATGATAAGTAGGCCGAACCAGTGACACTTATGACAAGCACATGGAGTTTACTCTTGTCAATGTTTTGTCATAAATCATATCGATGCATATAATCTTTAGACACGAGATAGCACAGATTATCTTGTATATAGGTAGTTTGAGTTTGATCTTGCTTTCATACTTGTGTATGGGTATATGGGCATCTGTTGGCTCCTACTAGTTATATATGGAGGTAGGTGTTGATCAAGATGGAATCTGTTCCTCTACGTAAATAGAGATAAAATCCTATGTTCATTTAATTGTTCTTGATGTTTCAAGTTCCTGGCGGAGACAGATAGATTTATTCGAGAAAAGAGTTTCGATGAGAAAATCTTTTAATCAAGAACTGGAATTAAAAGAGAACATAATATTCATAGCAAATGGAGTTTGACATAAACCATGACTCCGGCTTGAGTTGGGATTTTGTATGAGAGATTTTAGTGCATCGTAACATATGATTATAGGTTCATTTAAGGTAAACCTTATTACTAATTGGGTGGCCATGGCATGCTATGCTAGGTGTTAACCATGGTCTATGAGGTTCATAAAATGATTTAGAGAAATCATTTATGGTAAGAAAGAGTTCTGATGATATTAAGAGTTGATATCATGTCTCATTGCCAATTAGTGATGAGCCTAGTAAGTCACACACATACACAAGTTATCACCTATTTAAATATGATTTAATTAATTAATTAAAGAGTTTAATTGATTAATTAAATAGGTTTGGTTTGCAATTAGATTGCAAAGTCCCTAGCATGACTTGAAACCAAATCTAGATTATTGGATGTATAATATAAGTTAAATTTATATTTAAAGTGTTTAAATATGAATTTAATTAATGAGAAATTAATTAATAGAGATTAATTAATTAATTTATATTTGATATAAATTAATTAGAAGAAGAAAATAATTATTTTGGGTTAAGAACTCAAAATTAAGACACAGGGGCATTTTGGTCATTTCACAGTGTGACACGTGGCACCATGAGATGGTGACACATGGGATTACACATAAGCTTGCCAAATGTTTTTTTTTAATCATGTAAGATGATTAAAATCAAGATTAAATATAGGTTTGACACTTGGCACAATGTGATTGGGTCACTTAAACCTAGAGCTAATCAAAGGGTGACATGTGGCAAGGGTTTAATGTGTTAACCTAGCTATTTAAGTGTTGTTATGAAAAGAAAAAACAACCAGCAGCCACTCCTCTCCTTTGTCACGCCTCTTTGAGGTTTTTCATCTATTCTTCTTCATCTCTCATCAATTCAAAGAGATTAGCCATCAATCTCTTGAATTAAGAACGCTAGAAATTGTTTCTAGTGTCCTGTTTACATCTCTAATCTCTTAAAAGGCAGAACTTGAATTTCTAATTAATAGAAAAGGCTTTAGAAGCTGTTCAAGGGCTGCCATAGGTGTTCTTGGTGTGGACAAGCTAGAGGACAACATCGGTGTCTCAAGACGAATCTCAAAGCGCAGAACATTGCGATTGCATCAAGAGGTTAGTGTAATCGTTCTTGATTTAATCTAGGGTTCTAAAATTAATCTGATTAATTTTAAAATCTTAAATGGCAAATACAGATCCAAAAACATATTAAAAGAGTTTTAATATGTTGTTTATCATTGAAATCAAATAGATAAAAATAAATCTTGCATGATGCATGTGACCCTAGGTGAAAATTTTTGAATTCAATGGTATAAACTTGTGTTTTTCACGCTTCCGTTCCTTCATCTCTGCCTTTACTTGCTGACAAGTTAGGCATTTGAAAAAAAATTTTGCCACATCTCTTTTCATATCCATCCACCAGTAATGCTCTTTCAGCCCTCTATACATTTTTGTACCACCAGGGTGCATAGTAAAAGGAGACTCATGTGTTTCCTTTAAAATGATCTATTTTAAGTCAACATCATTAGGAATACACATTCTGCCCTAGTGTAGCAATAGGCCGTCATCTCTCACTAAAAACTCAGGTTTCTTGCCTTGTCTGACTTTTTCTAATAGCTTATGATACTTCTGATCATTCTGAGTAGCCATTATAATCTGATCAATCAACACTGGCTATACATGCCATGCAACTGCTATCTGCCCCCTCATCATTAATCTCTAAACTGGCATGCAATGCTCTCAACTCATGTTCCATAGAGAAAGGAGAAGCTCTCAGACTTGCCAGAGTCTTGTGACTTAAGGCGTCAGCCACAACATTAGCTTTCCCTGGCTGATAGTCTATCAGATAAACATAGTCTTTAATTAATTCTAACCATCTCCTCTGTCTTAAGTTTAACTCTTTTTGGGTGCCGAGATACTTCAAACTCTTATAATCTGTGCAGATATAGCACTTCTCTCCATACAAATAATGTCTCCAGATCTTAAGAGCAAATACAATAGCTGCAAGCTCTAAGTCATGTGTTGGATAATTCCTCTCATGCGGTTTCAGCTGGCGTGATGCATATGCAATGACATTCTGCTTTTGCATCACTACACAGCCTAACCCATTGTGAGAAGCATCACTGTAAACAGTAAACTCTTTACCCGGGGTAGGTAAAGTAAGGACTTGAGCTTTAGTCAAACATTTCTTCAATTCATCAAAACTCTATTGGCCTTTATCCATCCACTGAAATTTCACATCTTTTCAAAGTAATTTGGTTAATGGAGATGGCAACATGGAGAATCTTTTCACAAATCGACGGTAGGATCCAGCTAAACCCAGAAAACTGTGACTCACCGTGATATTTTTAGGTGCCCTCCAATTAAGGACAACTTCTATCTTTGTAACACCCCTAAGTTCGGTAGTGTGTTCTACTATTTCGGTGACCAGTGTTGTCCGGACAGCTAGGATGCCTAGAACTACACTTGGCTATCGATGAGGAGACATAAAATAATGAAATACAAGAAAATAAAATATAAGAAAAACAAAGGAAAAATAACAGCAATGAAATGTAACCAAGTCAAATGAGCCGAGAACCCTAGCGTTGGGTGACCGCACTGGGAAGTCGCGGTGTGGACCGTTGACTAGCCCTGGACCGCGGGAAACCCTAAAAAATATTTTTAGGACTTCAATAGAAACCTATTGAAGTATAAATACCATTATAATATCAAAGAAAAATTAATTAATTAGTACAAAGAAAAGTGAGAAATCGAAAAACGGACAAAACCCGGTGTTACCGAAAAATCAGGAATGCAACCCGAACAGGGGCATTGTGGTCATTTGACACCCCGAGTTGTCTTTTGACCTAAATTTCCATTAAAAATAAATAATATTACACTTGGAAAATGTCATGAAAAATTAAATTAGTGGTACCTAATGTAAATAGCAAAAATGGGGAGTTAAATGTGGGAAAATAAAACTTATGAATAAACTAATATTTAATTTAAGCTTAGTGCTCCACTCACCCATCAAAGTGGACCACAAACTCATCATCTTGGGCAGAATACACATCTTCATCTTCAACCTTTGAACCAGCTGAAAATTGCTCCCAATAATCCTCCATTGCCGCATGACTTGAAAGCTCCATGCAAGTGTGATTCAAGCTCCTTTCTTGGTACCTTCCTTCTTTAAAAGTTGTCCATACGCCTTGGGCATTAGATAGGCAACAAGAAGACCAAGTTTTGGACAGGTTTTGAAGAGTTTCCAAAGTGGTTAGTTTGTGTTTTTGATTATTGCTTCATTAAATTTAGTAAGGATGTTATGGGTACTTGAATTATGGAGAGATTTTTGAGGTTTGATGTTTAAAGGGAGATGTGTACTTTTGGCAGCCATGGAAACTCCTTAAGGACAGTTTATTCTTGCTTGTAAATGGTAGATTAAAGGGTTGATTAAGTGTTTAAGTGTGTAGGAATTAATTTGAGTGATGTATACTAAGTATATGTAAATGTGTACTTGAATTTGGAAGCTTGGAAATTAGTGGAGAGAGGTGTATGAATCAGCAGCTTGAATGGTGAACCATAAAAATGTTATTTCATGTTTGGTTTATGGAATATTAATGTTGAATTGTGGTACTTGTTATGGCAGCTTGTGTATATGTATGATGGTGAGAGGTTGGACATGTAAATGAGCTAGGTTAGGTGATTGAATTGTTTGTAATTTGAGCTTGAAAAATTATGTACTATATGGTGCATATTGAGTGTGATTATAAGCTGCCAAAATGACCAAAAATGTGTTGTGAAATGTGTTTGTGTCATGGTACAAAACAGAAATGGCATGAATGTGCAACTTGGTAAGTGTTAAAAATGTATTTGGTATGTAATGAAGAGTGTTGCTATAGGGCAGTGTGTATTTTGGCTTAGAACCTTAAGTGTGTGGCTCCAATTGGTATGAGACCAATTGGAAGTGAAACTAGACACAAAATGTGCCAACTTTCATGAAGAAAGCTTACCAAAATTCTGCTTGTAAGGTAACTTGAAAAATGACCAAATCCGGATTAGTGCACTCAAGGCCTGAAAATTGACTATTTGGGCAGCAGTTAGTGTTTTGGCCATAACTCACTCAAAACAGGTCCAATTGACCTGAAATTTTTACCATGAGACTTATATCTACAAGTCTTATGAAGACACCAAAGCCCAGAAATGACCATAAGCAAGTCAAATAGCTTGCACAAGTTCAGGTCCAAAAACTGGCCGAACCAAAATTGACCTAAAATGACTTAAAGTGTCCAATTTTGGTACATTCTGACCAGCAATAGTAAAATGACCATAACTTCATCTAGTAAACTCAAAATAACCTGAAATTTTGCCCCGCGTGCAATAAGACATATATCTACAAGTTTGTAGTTTTGATCGAAGCCTGAAAATCGAGGAAACTAGGTCATCCGGCTAGGTCAAATTAGTATACCGGAATCTGGCAAATTGCAATAAAACGCAATATACATGAAAATGAATTGAGTAACATGCACCAACCCTAAAAGGCTACAAATGTGACATATTGGTAACATTAAAACCTAATTCACCTAGAATGCATCGAGGGTCTACATCTTAAGTTGACTAAGGAAATAATAGAACTCAATGAATTAATTTTTAAGCATTATCGTTAGAGACAGTTTAAATGAGTACTGAAACACTTCAAAATGTGTTTCTCGGTTAGCAAAGACTCAGGGAAGGGAAGGAAACACTAAGTAAGAGCTAAGAGACAGTTATCAGAGGTTTGTGCACAATAGTTATTTCTTTTGAATTTTTCAACTGAAATAAATTATGATTATTTGTATGTTATTCTTTTAAATTGTGTTTGTGCACAATAGTTATTTCTTGTGAATTTTTCAATTGAAATAAATTATGATTATTTGTATGTTATTGTTTTAAATTGTGTTTGTGCACAATAGTTATTTCTTTTCAATTTTTCAATTGAAATAAATTATGATTAATTGTATGTCATTGTTTTAAATTGTGTTTGTGCACAATAATTTTGATTTCTTATTTTCTACTTAAAAATTTATTTGAACATTATATTTTTAAATTGTGTCTGTGCACAATACTTTTATATTCACTGCTTTTACTAGCAAATTTATTTGGAGAAATGAGTTATGAATAATTTTTGATTGTTTTGACTTTGAGAATCTTATTTGGAAATTATTGTGTTGCCTACTTTGCAAATGGAAATTTTGAGATAAAATATGATTTGTGGTTTGTATGAAATATGTAAATATTGTGATTTGGAATTGTTTTTATTCACATTTGGCATGACACTGTTACTATGTTCCTCCTCCATTTATGGGGTGAGTGTGATTATATTCCTTCCTCTTTGACTTATCAGTCTGGGGTGAGTGTGATTATTTTCCTCCTTCTCTTGTTTACCAGTTGAGGTTGTAGATCGGATGAGTACTCATTAGCTAGCTAGCCACCTCCCTCATTGATTTCGATTAGTGGGTTGTAGATTGATTTGTCGTGGTGTACAACACGGCATTGATTGGAAATTTTGTGTCATGGCTTAAGTTGTGTATGAATTGGCAACACTGTGTTTATTAAATTATTTGACCCAAAATTTTTCTATAATGAGCTTTGATAATTTGTGAAATGTAATTGTGCAGCATTTAAATTGTGTTATTGATTTGCAAAATAGTACTATTCAGTTATTTGATCAAATTGTGTTATTGATTGGTAAAACTGTATTATTCAGTTATTTTACCAAATGGTAATATTGATTGGCAAAACTATATTATTCAGTTATTTGATCAAATTTGTGTTATATGAACTTTGTAAATTGTAAAATGGAATTGTGAACTATTTGATTTGTGAATTGTCAATAAAAGATTTATGTATGGCATTTCAAATTGTTATTGTGCACCACTGAGTAAATTTTACTCAGCGATAGCTTTCATTCTTTATCGCAGTAGACAGGCAAGCAGAGCGTGACTAGGCTGCTAGTGCTTCAGTGAGAGATCATCGGGTATATTGAGTATACCATATTTTGCATTTTATATTGTAATGTATGTTCACTGTATGTATATAATGTTCTTGGTTTTGAGCAGTTGTAAATTAAAATTGTACATTTAAGTTGTAAAATAAATTGTAAATTATTTTGGGCTTGTAAAATTTGTACTATATTTTTTTTATCTCAGCCTTTGGAAATATTGAAAAATTATTATAGTTTTGAGTTGAGAAACATATTGTGTTGATTAAATGTTGGAGTTTGAGATTGAGAAATGTAATTGAAGTGCATTTTTACAGGTTTTTGAAGAACTGTTTTATTCAAAATACAAATGGCACTCTGCCAAAATTTTTACAGAAATTATTATTTCTTCAAATGTGTTAGCTGTTTCACTTCAGTTAAAAAAAAAAATTTAACACCTGTAAATAGCGCTCACCACTGTAAAAAGAAGTAAGAAAAGTTTTAAAATCCCTTGTAGTATATTTAATGGGTTATTAGTAGACGAAGTTGGTAATTCATTAGGTATACTACGGGATCATGTTATGCCTTACAGAGGGGTAGGGTGTCACATGTTTTAGTGGTATCAGAGCAAAGTTTTTGAATTCTGTTTTCACCTATAATTTGAATATTCTTTCTTCATAGTACAACTGCTCAATTTTATTGTTTGATGCATATAGTACATTACATTATAAATATGCACTAACGGGAGGAAATCTCCTTGTGTTAATTGTTCAGGAGGTCTAAGATCCTCGAATTGACTATGGAAGAGGGTGATCATTCAATCGATCAATCGATAGAGGCTGAGGTACAAGTTGAGGCCCCAACTCCATAAAGTGTCGAAGGCCCGACTGTACCAGTTTTACCAGTACAAATTACTGCACAAATGGCCCAGCAAATAGCCACTTTCTTTCAACAAATGGCTGATAATCTGTCAGCCCAAGCCCAAGTACAGACCTAACCCCCACAAGGGCAACATGAAATAGAGAAGAGGGAGAAACCTCTGGGTTAGAGCTGAAGCAGTAATTTGAGAAAGAGAAAAGAATTTGAGAAGCCCCGAGCTCAGGGATATAACAGAGGTGGATCATCAAGGCATAGACCACCAAGGTCCAGTCGTCGAACAACTAGAAGTTTCTACCCTCCCTGCTAATGTGAAACTTGTGGTAGAAATCATGGTGGGGTATGCCACAAGGCTATAGGAGCCTGTTATAATTGTGGAGGCATAGGACACTTTACCAATGACTGCACCAGTGCCCATAGAGTTGGACCACCTCCTACTACTGCTGAAGGGTTAGTTCAGAGCCCTGTCACCAAAGGTTCACAACCACCCAGCAGAGGTAGAGGCAGGGGTAGAGGTAACCCAGTAGGCAGCCAAGGCACAGTGAAACAATCAGAGTATGACAGTGCTCCAGTCAGAGTCTACGCAATGAGATAGAGAGAAGAAGTCGAGACATCTAATGTTGTGGCTAGTACCTTCTCAACTTTTAATCAAGATGCGTTTGTGTTATTTGATCCGGGTTCTACCCATTCTTATGTGAGTGCTAGCATCATTGATTGCATTACTGTTCCATGTACAAAAATGGACTTTGAGGTGTTAGTAACAAGTCCGTTAGGACAAGAGGTCAGGGTTAATAAAATGTATAGGGATTGTCCTTTGGTGATCCAAAGATATACTTTTTTGTCTGATCTCATTGAGATGCCCTTCAGAGATTATGATATCATCTTGGGCATGGATTGGTTAGCCAGGCATCACGCCATGATTGACTGTAGATTGAAGACAGTCACTTTTGGCCTCCCTCAGTACAGTGATGTAGTAATACATGGGGAGAGGCAGCTATTGCCATCAAACGTCATTTCGGCTGCACTAGCCAGAAAAATGATCAGAAAGGGGTGTGAAGCATACTTGGCACATGTGGTAGACACCCAAGTGGGGAGTCCAGCATTGAGGGACATCCCTACAGTATATGACTTTCCATATGTGTTTCCTAATGAATTGCCAGGATTACCTCCAGAAAGAGAGGTGCAGTTTGAAATTAATGTTATGCCTGGTGTGGATCCAATCTCCATAACCCCATACAGAATGGCACCAGCAGAGTTGAAGGAGTTGAAGGTACAGTTGCAAGAACTACTTGAAAAGGGCTTCATCTGACCTAGTGTGTCACCATGGGGAGCGCCAGTATTGTTTGTTAAAAAGAAGGATGGCACTCTTCGTTTATGTATTGTTTGACCTGGAGTCTGAATACTTTTATGTTAGTGTTAGAATTATACGTTCTGTTGTTATTCCTTTACAGGGGAATAAATTTTAATGCATTAGTGATTAGTCTTTTAAGATAAGGATTGTGATAATAAGTGAAATAGGTTTTGAAAGAGTTTATCGGTGAAAAGTATTTTCTAACACACCATAAATTATAAAGCTAATTGGCGAGCCTACTTAATGTAAGGCAAGAGGACGTAAAAGTAAGTTACAGTAATAGAATTGCTCTAGATGAGGGCAAGGATGTTACCGTTAGTAATTGTTAATGGATATTGTAATTAGAATAACATTCGAATATCAGTAAATTCAAAAAGGATAAAATATCAGAAAATTTGATCTATTGGGATGTACCGTAGTAACTATGCAATGTTCTTGATGTTTATACTGTAAGCTGCAGATTATAATACTAACTTGAGATTATTGTGTAAAGCTATGTACTACTCGATAGTACACCTAGATGAAAATAGTTGCTAACGGCATCTATTTTGTATAGTTATGCCATGACATAATTTAATTGTTAGAAATAAGTTTGAAAATCCTACTTAGGGATCTAAACCTCAAAAGTTAGAATATTGAAAGGTTATAGTTCAGTACAAAAGGAAGTAAGTTATAGAATATTGATAGATAAAAAGAGTTATGGAAGTAAAAATTTGAACAGTTGGTTCTGATATAACAAAGAAATGTTACGAATGTGAGGAAGACTATTGACTAGAATAGTCAGAGGACCAATGACTAGATAAATCATTCTAACATGACCTCAAGGGTCATTCAAGAAGGAACATGAACCGAAATGTTAGACAGCACAATAGTAAGAGAAGATTGGTGTTATACAAACAAATTAAATATTGTATTAGATTGTTAAAAGTCTTATACAAATTCGAGGGAAAGAAGATTATATGATCATATATAAAGGAGAAAATAAACATTTGACTATTGTAAGATGGCTATTGGGTAAAATTTCATGGACGGAATTTATTTCAAGGGGGGGAGAATTGTAACACCCCTAAGTTCGGTAGTGCATTCTACTGTTCCGGTGACCAGTGCTGTCCGGACAGCTAGGATGCCTAGAACTACACTTAGATATCGATGAGGAGACATAAAATAATGAAATACAAGAAAACAAAATACAAGAAAAACAAAGGAAAAATAATAGCAATGAAATGTAACCAAGTCAAACGAGCCGAGAACCCTAGCGATGGGTGACCGCACTAGGAAGTCGCGGCATGGACCATTGACTAGCCCTGGACCGTGGGGAACCCTGGAAAATATTTTTAGGACTTAGATAGAAACCTATTGAAGTAAAAATATCATTAGAAATATCAAAGAAAAATTAATTAATTAGTACAAAGAAAAGTGAGAAATCGAAAAACGGACGAAACCAGGTGTTATCGAAAAATCAGGAATGCAACCCGAACAGGGGCATTGTGGTCATTTGACACCCCGAGTTATCTTTTGACCTAAATGTCCATTAAAAATAATAATATTACACTTGAAAAATGTCATGAAAAATTAAATTAGTGGTACCTAATGTAAATAGCAAAAATGGGGAGTTAAATGTGGGAAAATAAAACTTATGAATAAACTAATATTTAATTTAAGCTTAGTGCTCCACTCACCTATCAAAGTGGACCACTAACTCATCGTCTTGGGCAGAATACACATCTTCATCTTCAACCTTAGAACCAGCCGAAAATTGCTCCCAACAAACCTCCATTGCCGCATGACTTGAAAGCTCCATGCAAGTGTGATTCAAGCTCCTTTCTTGGCACCTTCCTTCATTAAAAGTTGTCCATACACCTTGGGCAGTAGATAGGCAACAAGAAGACCAAGTTTTGGAGAGGTTTTAAAGAGTTTTCAAAGTGGTAAGATTGTGCTTTTTATTATTGCTTCATTAAAGTTAGTAAGGATGTTATGGGTACTTGAATTGTGGAGAGATTTTTGAGGTTTGATGTTTAAAGGGAGATGTGTACTTTTGGCAGCCATGGAAACTCCTTAAGGACAGTTTATTCTTGCTTGTAAATGGTAGATTAAAGGGTTGATTAAGTGTTTAAGTGTGTAGAAATTAATTTGAGTGATGTATACTAAGTATATATAAATGTGTACTTGAATTTGGAAGCTTGGAAATTAGTGGAGAGAGGTGTATGAATCAGCAGCTTGAATGGTGAACCATAAAAATGTTATTTCATGTTTGGTTTATGGAATATTAATGTTGAATTGTGGTACTTGTTATGGAAGCTTGTGTATATGTATGATGGTGAGAGGTTGGACATGTGGATGAGCTAGGTTAGGTGATTGAATTGTTTGTAATTTGAGCTTGAAAAATTCTGTACTATATGGTGCATATTGAGTGTGATTATAAGTTGCCAAAATGACCAACAATGTGTTGTGAAATGTGTTTGTGTCATGGTACAAAACAGAAATGGCATGAATGTGCAACTTGGTAAGTGTTAAAAATGTATTTGGTATGTAATAAAGAGTGTTGCTATAGGGCAGTGTGCATTTTCGCTTAGAACCTTAAGTGTGTGGCTCCAATTGGTATGAGACCAATTGGAAGTGAAACTAGACACAAAATGTGCCAATTTTCATGAAGAAAGCTTACCAAAATTCTGCTTGTAAGGTAACTTGAAAAATAACCAAATCCGGATTAGTGCACTTAAGGCCTGAAAATTGACCATTTGGGCAGCAGTTAGTGTTTTGGCCATAACTCACTCAAAACAGGTCCAATTGACCTGAAATTTTTACCATGAGACATATATCTACAAGTCTTATGAAGACACCAAAGCCCAAAAATGACCATAAGCAAGTAAAATAGCTTGCACAAGTTTGGGTCCAAAAACTGGCCAAACCAAAATTGACCTAAAATGACTTAAAGTGACCAATTTTGGTACATTCTGACCAGCAATAGTAAAATGACCATAACTTGGTCTAGTAAACTCAAAATGAACTGAAATTTAGCCCCGCATATAATAAGACATAGATCTACAAGTTTGTAGTTTTGACCGAAGCTTGAAAATCGAGGAAACTAGGTCATCCGGCTAGGTCATATTAGTATACCGGAATCCAGCAAATTGCAATAAAACGCAATATACATGAAAATGAATTGGATAACATGTACCAATCCTAAAAGGCTACAAATGTGACATATTGGTAACATTAAAACCTAATTCACCTAGAATGCATCGAGGGTCGACATCTTAGGTTGACTAAGAAAATAGTAGAACTCAATGAATTAATTATTAAGCATTATCGTTAGAGACAGTTTAAATGAGTACTGAAACACTTTAAATTGTGTTTCTCAGTTAGCAAAGAATCTGGAAAGGGAATGAAACACTGAGTCAGAGCCAAGAGACGGTTATCAGAGGTTTGTGCACAATATTTATTTCTTTTGAATTTTTCAACTGAAATAAATTATGATTATTTGTATGTTATTATTTTAAATTGTGTTTGTTCACAATAGTTATTTCTTGTGAATTTTTCAATTGAAATAAATTATGATTATTTATATGTTATTGTTTTAAATTGTGTTTGTGCACAATAGTTATTTCTTTTGAATTTTTCAATTGAAATAAATTATGATTATTTGTATGTTATTGTTTTAAATTGTGTTTGTGCGCAATAGTTATTTCTTTTGAATTTTTAAATTGAAATAAATTATGATTAATTGTACGTTATTTTTTAAATTGTGTTTGTGCACAATAATTTTGATTTCTTATTTTCTACTTAAAAATTTATTTGAACATTATATTTTTAAATTGTGTCTCTGCACAATACTTTTATATTCACTGCTTTTACTAGCAAATTTATTTGGAGAAATGAGTTATGAATAATTTTTTATTGTTTTCGCTTTAAGAATCTTATTTGGAAATTATTGTGTTGCCTACTTTGCAAAAGGAAATTTTGAGATAAAATATGATTTGTGGTTTGTATGAAATATTTAAATATTGTGATTTGGAATTGTTTTGATTCACACTTGGCATGACACTATTACTATGTTCCTCCTCCATTTATGGGGTGAGTGTGAATATATTCCTCCCTCTTTGACATATCAATCTGGGGTGAGTGTGATTATTTTCCTCCCTCTCGGTTTACCAGTTGAGGTTGTAAATCGGATGATTACTCATTAGCTAGCTAGCCACCTCCCTCATTGATTTCGATTAGTGGGGTTATAGATTGATTTGTCATGGTGTATAACATGGCATTGATCGGAAATTTTGTGTCATGGCTTAAGTTGTGTATGAATTGGCAACACTGTGTTTATTAAATTATTTGACTCAAAATTTTTCTATAATGAGCTTTGATAATTTGTGAAATGTAATTGTGCAGCATTTAAATTGTGTTATTGATTTGCAAAACGGTACTATTTAGTTATTTGATCAAATTGTGTTATTGATTGGCAAAACTGTATTATTCAGTTATTTGATCAAATGGTAATATTGATTGGCAAAACTATATTATTCAGTTATTTGATCAAATTTGTGTTATATGAACTTTGTAAATTGTAAAATGGAATTGTGAACTATTTGATTTGTGAATTGTCAATAAAAGATTTATGTATCGTATTTCAAATTGTTATTGTGCACCATTGAGTAAATTTTACTCATCGATAGCTTTTCATTGCTGTCGCAGGTAGACAGACCGATAGGGCAGCAGACTAGGCTGCTAGTGCTTCAGTGAGAGATCATCGGGTATATTGAGTATACCATATTTTGCATTTTGTATTGCAATGTATGTTCACTGTATGTATATAGTGTTCTTGGTTTTGAGCAGTTGTAAATTAAAATTGTACATTAAAGTTGTAAAATAAATTGTAAATTATTTTGGGCTTGTAAAATTTGTACTATATTTCTTTTATCTCAGCATTTGAAAATATTGAAAAATTATTGTGGTTTTGAGTTGAGAAACATATTGTGTTGATTAAATGCTGGAGTTTGAGATTGAGAAATATAATAGAAGTGCTTTTTTACAGGTTTTTGAAGAACTGCTTTATTCAAAATACAAATGGCACTCTGTCAAAATTTTTACAGAAATTATTATTTCTTCAAATGTGTTAGCTGTTTCACTTCAGTTCCAAAAAAAAAAAAAAAATTTAACACCTGTAAATAGCGCTCACCACTGTAAAAAGAAGTAAGAAAAGTTTTAAAATTCCTTATAGCATATTTAATGGGTTATTAGTAAGTTGGTAATTCATTAGGTATACTACGGGATCATGTTATGCCTTACAGAGGGGTAGGGTGCGACAATCTTACTTGGATCTACCTTGATGCCCTTTACCGATACTACGTTCCCTAAGAAGGATATTTCCTTCAGCCAAAATTCGCACTTCGATAATTTGGCGTATAGTTGTTTCTCCCTCAAAGTCTGCAGTACAATCCACAGATGTCTATCATGCTCTTCTGCACTCCTTGAATAAACCAATATATCATCAATGAATACCACAATAAACTGGTCAAGGTATAGTCTGAAGACAGTGTTTATCAGATCCATAAGCAGCCTGAGTATTAGTTAACTTGAATGGCATGACCAAGAACTCATAATGGCCATAGCGGGTTCTAAAAGCAGTTTTAGGAATACTCTACTCTTGTACTTTCTGCTGATAATAACCTAATCTCAGGTTAATTTTGGAGAACACAACTGCACCCCTCAACTGATCAAACAAGTCATCAATGCGGGGGAATGGGTATCTATTCTTTATTGTCACCTTATTCAACTGCCGGTAGTCAATACATAAATGGAGGGTGCCATCCTTCTTCTTAATAAACAACACTGGCGCTCCCCAAGTTGACACACTAGGGCAAATAAAGCCCTTGTTAAGCAGCTCTTGCAACTGCACTTTCAATTCTTTCAGTTCTGCTGGTGCCATTCTATATGGTGTAATGGAGATTGGATCCACACCAGGCATAACATCAATCTCAAACTGCACTTCTCTTTCCGGAGGTAGTCCTGGCAATTCATCAGGGATCGCATCCAGAAAGTCACATACAGTAGGGATGTCCCTCAGTATTGGATTCCCACTTGGGTGTCTATCACGTGTGCCAAGTATGCTTCACACCCCTTCCTAATCATCCTTCTGGCTAGTGCAGCAGAAATGATGTTTGATGGCAGTAACTGGCTCTCCCCATGTATTACCACATCACCGTACAGAGGAAAACCAAAAGTGACTGTCTTCAGTCTATAGTCAATCATAGCGTGATACCTAGCCAACCAATCCATGCCTAAGATGATATCATAATCTCTGAAGGGCATTTCAATCAAATCTGACAGAAAAGTGTGTCCTTGGATCACCAAAGGACAATCTCTATACATTTTATTGACCCGGACCTCTTGTCCTAATGGACTAGTTATTAGCACTTCAAAATCCATTTTGGCACACAGAACTGCAAGGGAACTAACTATGCTAACACTAACATATGAGTGGGTAGAACTCGGATCAAACAGTACAAATATATCTTCATCAGAGATAGAGAATGTACTGACTACAACATCGGAAGTCTCAGCCTCTTCCCACTGTCTCATAGTATAAAATCTAGTCGAAGCACTTCATTGTGCTGACTGGCTAATAGTACCCTGACTGCTAGAAGTATTGCCTCTACCTCTGCCTCTTCCTCTGCTAACTGGTTATGAACCTCTGGTAGCAGGACTCTGAACGGACCCTTCTGCAGTAATAGGAGCTGGCCCAAATCTACAGGCACTGGTGTAGTCCTTAGCAAAATGACCCATGCCTCCACAATTAAAGTAAGCTCCTATAGCACAATAGCATTCTCCCCTATGAGTTTTGCCACATGTCTCATAGGGGCAGGGAGGATATGAACCTCTGGTCGACTGCTGATCAGACCCAGGGGGGTCTCTGTCTGGAGAATCTGCCCTTTTCGAACCTTCCACCTCTACCTCAGCTTGGTCCCCCAAAATTTTTCTTCTTTCTAGATGTACCACTAGGACTTTGCTCTACTGATTTTTCCCCTTTATCTTTCTCTAATTTCTCAGTCTTCTCTAGTTTCTCTTTCGTTGGTGTCGCTTCTAATTCAATCCTTTTTAACTCAAGTGCCTGAGAGATGAGCTTAGAGAAGTTACCGTGTCTGAATCCCACTACTTGCATCCTTAGACTGGGCTTCAAAATAGTCTCAAATCTCTTGCACCTTTCTTTGCTGGTAGACAGGAAACTCCTAGCATAGTGGCTTAAGCGGGAGAACTCCCTTTCATACTTTGCCACAAATTTATTCCCTTCCTTCAGACTAAAAAATTCTTGCAGTTTCTGATCCACATATGCATCTGGGACATATTTCTGTTTGAACTCTCTGATGCAGTTGTCCCAGGTCAATACTCGAGGTTCCACTAAGCTGTGGGGGATGGCTTTCCACCAGTCATATGCATCCCCTTGTAGCAGCGATATCGAATACTCAAATTTCAGTTCATCTTAGTAGTGCAACTTCATAAACACTCAGTCCATTCTCTCCAGCCACTACTCTGCCTCTAAAGGGTCTACTGTACCCTTGAATTCTGTCGCACCATATTTCAACAGCTTGTCATACTATCTGACTGGAGCCTGAGGTTGCACCACAGAAGTCTGGACTGGAGCTTAAGTAGGCATACCTCCAGTGTGACACCCCTTACCCGACTACAGTGTAGCCGAGCAAGTTATGCCACTCAGTGTGCCGGAGCACTCTATTTTTTCTTAATTCATTTTTATCGTAGTTTTGAATATAACTTGTGAAATATAATTCATTTATTGAAATTGTAATTTATTTGAGGTTCCGAAAATTTTAAAGAAAATTCGGCGGAGTACCGGCTAAAAATGGAGAAAACAGTTCTTCGGAACCTGTGAAAAACACTTCTAATAATCATATTCATCCATTCACAAACTCCAATATCAAAATCTCAATATTTTTCAACCATTCGTTTCTCAATCATTCATCACATTTGATAGTCATGTAACAGTCACAGATCAATATTCAATCAATCCCAACTCCAATTATCAACAAAGTCTCAGAATAATTTCATCAATTTCATTTATTTCTCAATCATTCATCTCATGGTACTCATACACAATTCACATTTTGTATCACATCAAGTTACAGCAATTTCTTAACGATTCCTCTATTTATCATTTCACATCATCATTAGACTCAAATCATAAATAAATTCTCACATGTGATTTATAATCACAAATTACAAGTACTTACATTAATACAAAATTATATTATATTTGTTCAAATACATATGTTAAAATAAGAGTTTAATTACCAAATTTACAAAAAATCTCAAAATACAAAATGGGACCTAGTGTCCTACTAATGCACTGTGGATGGTGAGGTGACACGGACACTATGCAGAACTGTGAACTGCCTTACCGAATCTGTGGTCTACTGGGCCCTCTGTCCAAATCTTCAGTACCTACGCGTTGCAAAAGCGACGCGCTAAGCATAAAGCTTAGTGGTGCCAATAATACAAGAAAATATAATATGCAAATAAAAAATAATAATTTCCTTGCTATTGTGTTCATAAGAAATGAATAATTACTAACTTGTTGTTTAGTCGAAGGCTAATCATGTTTTATGATATTAACTTCTTCATGCATTTCGTTAATTATTTTCTCATGATCTTGAGCTTCTTTGTATTTTTGTAATCATTCCTGATACTTAATTTTCGTATTTTCTTTAATAATCAGTTCAATCACAGTTATACTTTTCCATGCCCAAGTAACCTATCTTTGGGCGATCGACTGGATAACGGGTCGTTAACCTTGACACCGCGGTGCCTCGGGCCGTCATACCATGGGACGCAGAACGTCAACCATGTATGCAGTCAGTATGGCTAAAAAGCCATGATATCACATAATCGGGCATAAAAGCCATGCATACGGGCATAATATCCATGAATACGGGCATAAAGCCATGAATATAGGCATAAAGCCTTTCGCAATACTGCTAAAACAATACCCTATTGGCATGCCAATCTATCCAAACCAATCACATTAGGCCTACTAGGGCATTTTGCACTTTTAAGTTTCACAATTTTTGAATTTCAAGTCTTGGTGTCACTATTCACTTCATTGGTCAACAAAAAGTTGACTTTTACATAGAAAATACATTGGTTTTAACACTTCCAATGTACCACATTTTGCATTTAAAACTTGTTGGCATTAAGCATTAATACCATTTCTAAGCTTAAACCAAGAGAAGCAAAATTTTCAATTTTTGTAACTCAAATTTACTATTCCATTGGGCACTGTTGCAGTAAGAATTTGAGGAAATGGTAAACATGAAAGTTGTTCCTTATTTTGTCTAGTTGAATTTCCTTTTTTGAATCACTCCATTTGGAGTTTTGTAACTCAAGTTGTGGCCAAAATAAGTTTCTTGCTCACGTGCAATCGCTCATCTTTGAGATTTTGGGTCTGGCAGATTTTTGGTCCAACTTTGGTCAGTAATTTGATCAAGTTAAGTTCATAATTTGGTCTAACTTTCTTCTTATGAAATGTTCTACCATACCTTAGGTTTCCATCGGTTCAAGAATCGCCTAAATTCGAGTTTTCTAGAGAGAGTTATAGCCATCCAAACATTACTGCTCAAGTGAAAATCTGCAGACTTGCAGGTTTGATAACTTAAGTTTGCCCAATAATTTGAATGGGTTAATGGCATAATTTGGGGTAATGTTCTTCATGAAAGTTGTTTGTCTATATCCTATCTTGTTGCTGTAAAAATTTCAGCTCAATTTGACCATTCTACAGTGAGTTATGGCCAAATGAACAGTTACTATTCATTTGGTCATTTCTGCAGGTGCTGGTTACAGGGTATCCGGATTAGGGCCAAATTTTGGTCCTCTTGCTTTGGTCTTTTGGGCATGGTTTCTTCAGCAAAAATGTGCCATTATAAGCCTAGTTTCATGTCCAATTGGCCAAACACCAATTGGACTAACACAGCCAAGGATATGGCAGTCCAAGTGGATTGAAATCTCAGTCATCATGCTGCTGTCTTTAGGCAGCCTACCATTCCACTTTGCCATGCCATTTTTCAGTCCAATTTATGGTCAACATACCTCAAATGGTCACTAATTGATCATTAGAATGTTCTTTAACCAATTCATAAGCCAAGTCAAATTTTCATTCCTAAACCCTAGCTAAATTTCAAAGTTTTCACAATTTCCCTAATTTACTCTTTCATTCTCTATATATATATATGTATACACTTTAAACATAATCTCCAATTCACTCTAAGTCCATTAATACAATCAAACTCATTCCTTCCTAGGGCTGCCGAAAATTCATGTACACATACACATGGGTTTGGTTCATTTATTTCACAATTTCTTACCTATTACACATCTCTAACATGGAATTAATGAGTTTTAAATACATATGCGCACTAACCTTTAAGTGGCAGAATTTCTCCAAGCTTAACTTCACTTTCCTTGTACTCTCTTGGCTGCCAAACACTTCCTCTAGGTCCAAGGATTCATTTTAGTGTTGGGGTCTTGAGGAAATATGGTGAGGAAGCATGAGAAATGAAGCTTTTGTTTGAAAATCAATGGAGGAGAAGAGGAGAGATTCACTTCTTGAGGAAGAAGAAGAAGAAGAGCAGCTGGTTTTTAATTCCTTTAGCCTTCATTTTGTCTCTTTTATTTGTTAATTTGATAGTTGTTTAAAGGTAATTGGTTAGAGCTCTTAATGACATCATCAAGATGTCATAAATGAGCCTTTCTTTGATTTTTCTTTTCTTTTCATCACTACTCAATTTCAATTTAATTTTTAGTAATATTTATTCATATTTTAAATCATAATAATTATTTATTCAAGTGGACAAGTCGGTCAAAAATCACCTCTGAAGGCGAAATGACCAAAATGCCCTCCGTTTGGCTTAACGGGTCAAAATTGTCTGTACCGATTGAAAAATTTTTCTAAATATTTTCTTGGAATTCTAATGCCATAGGAACCTCAATGACCCTTCTCTGGAGTCTCAAAAATTATTTTATAATTTTTTCCCCGGGTCTAGGGCTCCTCGTTGCGAGAACCGCAACTTCCCTCTGGTTACCCATCGCTTGGGCACCGGCTCATTTAACTTGGTTGTATTTTATTTCTAAAATTTTTACTATATTTTTCTTATTAATATTTGAGTTAATTTTGATCCCTCACTTTAGTTTAAATATTTTTCCGGACTTTCTAGCTGTCCGGACCGACACCGGTCACTGGAACAGTAGAATGTACGGAGTTGCTACCGGGAGGGTGTTACATCCAGCCATCTGTTGAAACATTAGCATCATCTGCTTGGCAAATTGTGCAGGAAACTGTGACATTTGTGGGGTCAGTGCCACTGACCCACTAACATTTTGGAGAGCTGGGGCTTCCCCTTGGGCCTTAGTCTCTATCGACTGCTCAACAGAGCGATCCCCTTCTTCCATTTTTGTTTGGAGTTAGGATATCTCCTAAACAAATAACACAAGGATATTTCCCTCCGTTAGTTCATATTTATGATGTAATGTACTGTATGTAACAAATAAGGACATTGAGCAATTGTACTTATCAAAGAAAAGACATAAATTTACAAATCAAAACATACTTCAAAAATTTGCTCTGATACCACTAAAACATGTCACACCTTACCTCTCTGTAAGGCATAACATGATCCCGTAGAATACCTAATGAACTACCGAACATCACCTACTGATAACTCATTAAGTACCCTACAAGGGATTTTAAAACCATTTTCTTACATTTTGGAAGTGGTGAGCTTTTCTAATAAATATTAAAAACATTTAATTGGAGTTTGAGAACTAGTTAAAATTTTTATCCATTTTTATTTGTTCGCAAATTTTAGAAAAATTTCGGTAGAGCGCTGTCTGTATTTTGAGAAAACAGTTCTTCAAAAACCTGTAAAAACACTTCCAATATCTCATTTCATCAAATCAAACACTACCACAACAAAATCAACATCAAATTTTCTCAACTTCAAAATTCAAAATAATTCTCATTTCAATTGTCTTAAAAATATAACACTAAATAACTTCATTCATTTTTCATTAAAGTAAAATCAAATTACATTCATTATCCAAAATATACATGAGAAAATCCAAACTAATTTATAATAAACTCTATACAACTACTCATGACTAGTTTATACATGTACATACATTTACATACACCAAAATAAATATTACAATCAGGGTATAAAATATACCCGATAAAATTTCAGGGATGTGGCTTCAAGATCTTCAGCAGCTCACTCTACTGCTCCTCTAGTCTCTATATCTGCGAGAGCAATAATAGCCATTGCTAAGTACTATGACTTAGTGGTGCACAACATACTAAAATATCATTTATGCATAATTCAAATCACATTTATTCAATTATGATACTGAACATGAAAAACAGATACAAAATATGATTTATAAAATTTTAATCTAAACAATCTCATTTAGGAAATCTCAAAACGAATTTCATAAAAACACACAGTTATATCATGCCATTCAGAATAATACTCATCTCAATAGTCGGAGGCTTATGAGAAATCACAAGGCTAGCTAGCTCAAACTATGGGTACCCATCAAATTTCTTCCTCTACTGGCACACACGTCAACACTTCAGCCAGAGAGGGAATCAAAATTCAAAGCTATTTCCTCCCACTAGTCATGCTTGTGAGGTATTCAAAAATATGGTCATGACACTGTGGTTTCAAAACTATCTTAACAATTTATCAAATATTTACTGACAATCAAATCACATGTCATCAAATTTTTAACAATTTAGATAAAAAAACATAGTGGACATTTCAATCATCACTTTACAATATAAGTAAACCACAAATCATTTCATGCACTTTGCAAAAGAATTTTAAAAGATGTTTATATTGTGCACAAACCTTATGCGAGTCGCCTCTTAGCCTTGACTCGATGCCTAGGGTTCTTTCCTGGTATTCTTTTCAACTGAAATACATAATTTTACAGTGTTTCAGTATCATAATTTATCATAAGTCCAAAACTAAATGTAAATCTATTTATCTCTAGCTTAAATATGCTAAACTTGATGTTCATTAACATTTATACTTTAGGGTTACTATTCACGATACTATTCAAGTCAATTTGTTGACTTTCTAATGCTTAATAGGTATGGAAATTTCAATTTCACCCACATACTACATTTTAGTTGCCTAATTTGTTGGATTTGGTTGTTTTCTCAAACTTTAAGTTTCTTAAGTGAAACTTCCAAAATTTCAAATTTGGTGTCCTATTTTGCACTGTTCCATTGGTCATGTTACTGTGGTAATTTGGCTAAGTTTCCTTCATAGAAGTTGTTCCTTATTGTCTTAACTTTGGTTTTCTTTTTGAATCACTCCATTTAGAGTTTTTTAACCCTAGTTATGGCTATTTGAACATGGCTGGCCAGATTTGGTGTTACCCAAAATTCTGGGCATTTCCTGCATTTTTGGCAATTTTTGTACATTGATTGAAGGTGACTTTTTGGATAGCTTATGGTCAAAATTTGGGTTTGTTTTCTTCATGAAAGTTATAGGGCTATGTCTCAGCTGTCACACCTTACCCCTCTGTAAGGCATAACATGATCCCGTAGAATACTTAATGAACTACCGAACTTCACCTACCGATAACTCATTAAGTACCCTACAAGGGATTTTAAAACAATTTTCTTACATTTTGGAAGTGGTGAGCATTTTGGTGAGAATTAAAAACCATTTATTCAAGCTCAAATACTAGTAAAAATTTTGTCCATTTTAAATTTTGCCGCAAATTTTATAAAAATTTTGACAGAGTTCCGTTTGAAAATTGAAGAAAACAGTTCTTCAATTACCTAAAAAAAAACACTTCCAAAAATATTTCACAACTCCCAACCTTCAATAACTCAATCAACTCAGTTCAACATACTTTAAAATAATTTCACAATACAATTCAAGACTTATCATCTCAAAATATTTAATATCTCCAATCACAAAGCATAAAGTAAGAAATTCATAAGTACAAATATTAATTTGCAGAAGGAAATCCAAAAAAATATATTATTACAATTTATTTACAACTGCTCGACTATGTTGATACATACAACATTTATATATTTACATCAAAATTATCTACAAGGGTATAAAATAATACCCGTACAAAAGATTGGTGTGATCTTCAACTCAATAGCAGCTCACTCTGCTGCGACAGCAAAATAAGCCATCGCTGAGTATAAAAATACTCAGTGGTGCACAATAAAAATTTAAAATGCAATAAATAAATCATTCATTGCCAAACACAATTTAAATGTTTCTCAATCACATTTCACAAATATTAAAGTTCATAATAACATCATTTTGTCAAATAATCTATTAAACACAGTTTAGTCAAACAATTTCATAAACACAGTGTTGCCAAAGTCATACACAACTTAAGCCATGACACAAAATTTCCGATCAATGCCGCGTTGTACACCACGACAAAGTAATCTCAACCCCATTAATCGAAATCAATGAGGGAGGTGGCTAGCTAGCTAATGAGTACTCATCCAATCTACAACCTCAACTGGCAAGCCAGAGAGGGAGGAAAATAAACGATCTCAACCCTATAAATGGAGGAGGAATAATGTGGTACTGTCATGCTAAGTGTGAGCATAAAATCAATTCAAAACAATTTATACAAACAATTTATGAGAAATTTGATCAATTTCCAAAGTCACATTTACGATTATAAAATGGCAACACAGTACATAATTAATCAAAGAAGTCAAATTTTTTAGATTAAAATATTTAAACAATTATTATTGTGCACAAACCTGACTGGAGTCGCCTTGAAGCCTTGACTCAGTCTCTTTGAGTTTCCAAGTCTTTTTCAGCTGAAACACACAGTTTCACAGTGTTTCAGTACCATAACTTAGCATAAATCCAAAAATAAATTTCACTTCATTTTTACCTAGCTTTAATGTATTAATTTCGACGTTCTCGAAGTTTTTGTGTTTCGGGTTACTATTTATTACACTATTTAAGTCAAATTGTTGACTTTTTAAGGCTTAATAGGTATGGAAACTCCAATTTCACCCACATACCACATTTTGGTCACCAAACTTGTTGGTTTCGGTCATTTTCTCAAAGCTTAAGTTCTTTTTGCAAAATTGTAAAATTTTAGTTTTGGTGCTCTTAGTTGCACTATTCCATTGGTCAATCTACTATTAGAATTTGGCAAACCTTCCTTCATAGAAAATGTTTCTTATTGTCTTAAGTGTATTCTCATTTTTTGATCACCCCAATTGGAGTTTTGTAGCTCAAGTTATAGCCAAAATATAATTACTGTTGATGTGCATTGTTCATACTGCTATTTTGGTTCTGGCAGATTTTTTATCCAACTTCATTCAGTAATTTGATCAAGTTAAGTCCATAATTTGGTCTAATTTCCTTCATATGAAATGTTCTACTATGTCTTAGGTTTCCATCGGTTCAAGAATCGCCTAAATCGGAGTTTTCTAGAGAGAGTAATAACCATTGGAACTTTACTGTTCAAATAGAAATCTGTAGTTTTGCAGGTTCAGTAACTCAACTTTGCCCAATAATTTGATTAGGTTAATGGCATAATTTGGGTTGGTGTTCTTCATGAAAGTTTTAGATCTATATCTTATCTAATTAGTTGTAAACTTTCAGGTCATTTTGACCTGCCTAACTCGAGTTATGACCAATTGAACAAATACTGTTCATTTGGTCAGTTTATGCAGTGGCAGACTGCTCTCAACCAATTTTGGTCAATTGGTTCACTAGGTTGTGGTCAGCTTTTGGGCATGGTTCCTTGATGAAAATTGTGCCATTTTATGTCTATTTTCATCCCCAATTGGTGGCATATCAATTGGACTTGTAAAATTTCCGTTTTGGTCCTTCAAAGTTGGTTTGGTCATACTGCCAGCAGCATGACCATTCACCCTACGAATTTGACCTCCATTCCAATAATTCCCACACATCTCCTGTGGTCATTATTGACCATTTTTCAGCTCACAATAGGTCAAAGTCATCATTTATGTATTTCTCTAAATTTTGGTTCACAAATCCTAACATTCAAACCCTAACTCATCCATCTCATGCATTTAATCACAATTAGTGCACTTAACCTTAACCATTCAACTAATCAAAGCTTTTAAACTCATTCAAACTCATTAAATTCATGCAATTCATACTCCCTTCAACAGGTCAAAATTTTAGCAATGGTCCTTCCCCCATATTTGTTTCATTTAATCAAGTTCTAAGCTCACTTTCACAACTAATTATGCATTTAAAGAAGTAAAATAGTAAGTTAGCACACTAACCTTTCTTAAATCCTTCAAACCCTATCTTTAACTCTTCTTTCTTCTTGTAATCTTCTTCTCAAGTTGTAATAACAAGCTTTAGTGAAGTTTTTTTTTTTTGGGAGTTATTTGGATTAAGTGAAGAAAATTAAGCTTAAATGTAAGCTTAAATGGAGGACCATTCATGGAGGAATTTGGGAGGAAAGTGGGGCGGCAAGGAAGAAGAAAGAAGAGATTTTCTATTTTTTTTTTCTTTTGTTTTCTTTATTTATTTTAGGTTATGGAGGACCACAAAAACCTAATTAATTTATTTATTAATTAATTCTTTTATGACATCATGCATTAGGTCATGCATGATGTCATCACCCTTTTTACTTTTTCATTTTCCTCCTTTTTTTTTTCTATTTTTCTATTAGTTCTTTAATTTAATTCTCAATTCCGAAATTTTCTTTTCTTCGATTTTATTTGACAGTTAGGTCAGGAGTCAGCTCTCGGGGTCAATTGACCAAATTGCCCCTCGCCAGTTCATCCCGGTTTGCAAATAATTCCATATTTCTTCCGGCTCCCTGACCTAATTATTTGACTGGCTTAACAGTACTTTTTCGTGATTTTCTCTTTTCCATTGTGTTCATAATGGTTCTAAGGACCGCAGCGTCACGTTTTATGGTTCGAAATTTGAGTTTAAAATGACTTCGCAGTCGTTCTCGCAGAGGTCACCCATCGCTGTGACTCTCGGCTCGTTTAACTTCTTATGTTTTGTTTTTCTTATTTATACTTAAGTAATTGGACATTACTAATTATTTGTGTTTATGGTTTCTCTGGTTGTCTTAAGTGTGGTTCTAATCCCCTTAAGTGTCCGGACCGACACCAGTCACTAGAACAGTGAAATATACCAGGCTATACAAATAGGGGTGTTACAATTCTCCCCCCCTTAAAATAAATTTCGTCTCGAAATTTTACCTGGTATCAATTTCTGAATAGCTGTGGGTGTTGTCTCCTCATGTCCTCCTCTCATTCCCAAGTAGCTTCTTGGACCGAATGATGGTTCCACAGCACTTTTACCAATGGTATCTGCTTGTTTCGTAGCTGCTTCACCTCATAAGCCAGAATCTTTATGGGTTCTTCTTCATATGTGAGGTCTGGATTCACTTCAATTTCTTCTACTGGTAGTACATGAGATGGGTCTGATCGATGCCTCCTCAACACTGACACATGGAAGACGTTATGTATCTTCTCTAACTCTGGAGGTAGTGCCAAACGATAAGCCAAAGGACCCACTCTTTCCAATACCTCATATGGCCCGATAAAACGAGGACTTAGTTTCCCCTTCCTGCTGAATCTCATAATCCTCTTCCAAGGAGAAACTTTGAGGAAAACTTTCTCACCCACTGCATACTGAATATCCCTTCTTTTCAAATCAATATAGGACTTCTGACTGTCTGATGCAGCTTTAAGTCGATCTCTTATTACCCTGATCTTCTCTTCAGTCTGTTGAACTATTTCGGGTCCAATCATTTTTCTTTCACCCACGTCATCCCAACACAACGGGGTTCTACATTTTCTGCCATACAAAGCTTCATATGGAGGCATCCCAATGCTTGATTGGTAGCTGTTATTATAAGCAAACTCAATCAAAGGCAAGTGTGTATCCCAACTACCCTCAAACTCAATTACACAAGCCCGTAGCATGTCCTCCAAGATCTGAATTACCCTCTCAGACTGGCCATCTGTCTGTGAGTGGAATGCCGTACTGAAGTTCAATCTAGTTCCTAGGGTTCTCTGAAGACTACCCAAGAATCTAGAAGTGAACCTAGGATCTTTGTCTGATATAATGGATACTGGCACTTAATGCAGTCTCACAATCTCATCAATGTACAACCTCACTAATCTGTCCAAACTGTAGTCCATTCGGACTGGCAGAAAATGAGCAGACTTAGTTAGTCTGTCGACAATGACCCATACTGCATCATGACTCTTCTGTGTCCGCGGAAGTCCCATTAAAAAATCCATCGTTATTCTTTCCCATTTCCATTCTGGCACTGGTAGTGGATGTAACAACCCAGTTGGTACTTGATGCTCTGCCTTTACTTGCTGACAAGTCAGGCATTTGGATACAAACTCTGCCACATCTCTCTTCATACCCATCCACCAGTAATGCTCCTTTAGCCCTCTATACATTTTTGTACCACCAGGGTGCATGGCAAAAGGAGACTCATGTGCTTCCTTCAAAATGATCTGCCTCAAATCAACATCATTAGGAACACATATTCTACCCTGGTGTAGCAATAGGCCATCATCTCTGATTGAGAACTCTAGTTTCTTGCCCTGTCTGACTTCTTCCAACAGCTTCTGATACTTTTCATCATTCTGAGCAGCCATTCTGATCTGATCAATTAACACTGGTTGTACATGCCATGCAACTGCTGTCGGCCCCTCATCATTAATCTCTAGACTGGCATGTAATGATCTCAACTCATGTACTAAAGACAACGGAGTAACTTGTAGACTTGCCATAGTCTTGCGACTTAGGGCGTCAGCCACAACATTAGCTTTTCCTGGCTGATAGTCTATCAGACAATCATAGTCTTTTATCAACTCTAACCATCTCCTCTGTCTCAAATTCAACTCTTTTTGGGTGCCCAAATACTTCAAACTCTTATGATCTGTATAGATGTAACACTTTTCCCCATACAAATAATGTCTCCAGATCTTAAGAGCAAACACAATGGCTGCAAGCTCTAAATCATGTGTCGGATAATTCCTCTCATGCGGTTTTAGCTGGCGTGATGCATAGGCAATGACATTTCGATCTTGCATCAACACACAACCTAACCCATTGTGAGAAGCATCAGAACAGTATATTCTTTACCCGGTGTAGGTAAAGTCAAGACTGGAGCCTCAGTCAAACATCTCTTCAATTCATCAAAACTTTGCTGGCACTTGTCCGTCCACTGAAATTTCACATCCTTTCTAAGTAGCTTGGTCAATGGAGATGCCAACATGGAGAATCCCTTCACAAATTGACGGTAATATCCAGCTAACCCCAGAAAACTGCGAATCTCCGTGACATTTCTGGGTGGCTTCCAATTAAGTACAGCTTCAATCTTGCTAGGATCTACCTTAATACCCTCTGCTGATACTATGTGCCCCAAAAAAGATATCTCCTTCAGCCAAAATTCACATTTCGACAATTTGGCGTATAGCTGTTTCTCCCTCAAAGTCTGCAGTACAATCCACAGATGTCTATCATGCTCTTTTGCATTCCTCGAATAGACCAATATATCATCAACAAATACCACAACAAACTGGTCGAGGTATGGTCTAAAGATAGTGTTCATCAGATCCATAAAAGCAGCCGGAGCATTAGTTAACCCGAATGGCATGACCAAGAACTCATAATGGCCATAGCGGGTTCTGAAAGCAGTTTTAGAAATACTCTGTTCTTGTACTTTTAGCTGATAATAGCCTGACCTCAGGTCAATTTTGGAGAACACAGCTGCACCCCTTAACTGATCAAATAAGTCATCGATGCAGGGCAATGGGTATCTGTTCTTTATTGTCACTTTATTCAACTACCGATAGTCAATGCATAACCGGAAAGTGCCATCCTTCTTCTTTACAAACAATACTGGCGCTCCCCAAGGTGACACACTAGGGCGGATGAAGCCTTTGTCAAGCAACTCTTGCAACTGTACTTTCAATTTTTTTAGTTTTGCAGGTGCCATTCTGTATGGTGTTATGGAGATTAGGTCCACACCAGGCGTAACATCAATTTCAAACTGCACTTTTCTTTCTGGAGGTAATCCTAGCAATTCTTCAGGAAATACATCCGGAAAGTCACATACAGTAGGAATGTCCCTCAGTGCTGGACTCCCCACTTGGGTGTCTATCACATGTGCCAAGTACGCCTCACACCCTTTTCTAATCATTTTTCTGGCCAGTGCAGCTGAAATGATGTTTGAAGGCAATAATTGTCTCTCCCCATGTATTACTATATCACCATACTGAGGAAGACCAAAAGTGATTGTCTTCAGTCTACAGTCAATCATGGCGTGATGCCTGGCTAACTAATCCATGCCCAAGATAATATCATAATCTCTGAAGGGCATTTCAATTAAATCAGACAAAAAAGTGTGTCCTTGGATCACCAAAGGACAGTCCCTATATAGCCTATTTACCCTGACCTCCTGGCCTAATGGACTAGTTACTAGCACATCATAGTCCATTGGTACACACTGAATAGCAGTAGAACACATCCCCTAGCACTAACATACGAATGTGTGGAGCTAGGATCAAATAACACATACACATCTTGGTCAAGGATGGAGAAAATACCAGCTACTACATCTGATGTTTCGGTTTCCTCCCTCTGATGCATAGTATACACTCTGACTGGTGCGCCACTGGATACTAGCTGGTTAACAGTGCTCTGACTTCCAGGAGTGCTACCAGGACCCCTACCTCTGCCTCTACCTCTAGCAGCTGATGGTGACCCTCTAGGTGCAGAGACGTGGGTTGATCCTTCCGATGTAGCAAAAGATCCAAGCCAGCGTGGACTAGTGCAATCCTTCGTGAAATGTCCGCTCCCTCCATAGTTAAAACATGCGCCAGTAGCTTTGAAACAAACCCCGCCATGAGTTTTCCCATAAGTTTCACACTGTCGTACTGATAGAGATCCTCGAGAAGCTTGTTGGGTTGGCTGACCAGACCGGGGTGGTCTTTGGCTAGAAAATCTGCCTCTGCCAGATTTACGGGAGCTAGATCCCCCAAACTGTTTCCTCTTCCCAGAACCACTTTCAAATGCTTGTCCAGTAGTCTTTTCAGTTTTCTCTTGAGGACCCTTCTTCACTGCCCCTTCAGATTCTATCCTCTCTAGTTCCAGGGCCTGTGAGATCAATTCAGCAAAATTCTGATGTCTGAAACCCACAACTTGCATCCTCAGACTTGGCCTTAGCCCGAACTCAAACCTCTTGCATCTGTCTCTTGGGGTGGAGACTAAGCTTCCTGCATAGTGGCTTAGCCTTGAGAAGTCTCTCTCATACTCTGCTATGGTTCGGTCCCCTTGCTTCAAACTTAGGAATTCTTGCAATTTCTTATCTACATATGCATCAGGAACCCATTTCTGCCTGAATTCCCTCAGGAAGTCTGTCCATGTCAGCACAGGTGGCTCAACCAGGCTGTGGGGGATGGTCTTCCACCATCCATATGCATCCCCTTGAAGAAGAGATACTGAATACTCAAACTTCATCTCTTCTGTACACTGCAGCTTTCTGAAAACCCATTCCATTCTTTCCAACCACTGTTCTGCCTCCAGTGGATCCACAGTGCCTTTAAACTCGGTGGCCCCAAATTTCATCAGTTTTTCATATTGCCGAGCTGAGGGCTGTGGTTGTGCTACAAGTACTGGCATTTGAACTTGGGGTGGCACATTACCTGCCATTTGCTGGAAGAACGCAGCCATCTGCTGTACAAATTGAGCAGGAAACTGCGGTGCTGGAGCAGGAGCTGGAGTGGCTGACCCACTCACGTTAGGAGTCTTTGGGGCTTCCCCTTGAACCTCAGCCTCAACAGATTGTTCTTCGGAATGATCTCCTCCTTCCATTCCGTTTTCTCAAATTTTCTACTTCCTGAGATCAAACACAAGGAGGTTGACCCCCGTTAGTGCATATTCATGATGTAAATACGTCATATGTATCAATAAAAGACACTTGAGCAGTTGTACTTATCAATAAAATGTTCATACACATAGTTAAAATTTATTGAAAAACCATGCTCTGATACCAATAAAACATGTCACACCTTACCCCTCTGTAAGGCAAAACATGATCCCGTAGAATACTTAATGAACTACTGAACTTCACCTACCGATAACTCATTAAGTACCCTACAAGGGATTTTAAAACAATTTTCTTACATTTTGGAAGTGGTGAGCATTTTGGTGAGAATTAAAAACCATTTGTTCAAGCTTAAATACTAGTAAAAATTTTGCCGCAAATTTTATAAAAATTTTGACAGAGTTCCGTTTGAAAACTGAAGAAAACAGTTCTTCAATTACCTAAAAAAAAACACTTCCAAAAATATTTCACAACTCCCAACCTTCAATAACTTAATCAACTCTGTTCAACACACTTCAAAATAATTTTACAATACAATTCAAGACTTATCATCTCAAAATATTTAATATCTCCAATCACAAAGCATAAAGTAAGAAATTCATAAGTAAAAATATTAATTTGCAGAAAGAAATCCAAAAAAATATATTATTACAATTTATTTACAACTGCTCGACTACGTTGATACATACAACATTTATATATTTACATCAAAATTTTCTACAAGGGTATAAAATAATACCCGTACAAAAGATTGGTGTGATCTTTAACTCAATAGCAGCTCACTCTGCTGCTTTTTCCTTGCTCTTATCTGCGACAGCAAAATAAGCCATCGCTGAGTGTAAAAATACTCAGTGGTGTACAATAAAAATTTAAAATGCAATAAATAAATCATTCATTGCCAAACACAATTTAAATGTTTCTCAATCACATTTCACAAATATTAAAGTTCATAATAACATCATTTTGTCAAATAATCTATTAAACACAGTTTAGTTAAACAATTTCATAAACATAGTGTTGCCAAAGTCATACACAACTTAAGCCATGACACAATATTTCCGATCAATGCCGCGTTGTACACCAAGACAAAGCAATCTCAACCCCATTAATCGAAATCATGGCTAGCTAGCTAATGAGTACTCATGCGATCTACAACCTCAACTGGCAAGCCAGAGAGGGAGGAAAATAAACGATCTCAACCCCATAAATGGAGGAGGAATACTGTGGTACTGTCATGCTAAGTGTGAGCATAAAATCAATTCAAAACAATTTATACAAACAATTTATGAGAAATTTAATCAATTTCCAAAGTCACATTTACGATAATAAAATGGCAACACATTACATAATTAATCAAAGAAGTCAAATTTTTTAGATTAAAATATTTAAACAATTATTATTGTGCACAAACCTGACTGGAGTGGCCTTGAAGCCTTGACTCAGTCTCTTTGAGTTTCCAAGTCTTTTTCAGCTGAAACACACAGTTTCACAGTGTTTCAGTACCATAACTTAGCATAAATCCAAAAATAAATTTCACTTCATTTTTACCTAGCTTTAATGTACTAATTTCGACGTTCTCGAAGTTTTTGTGTTTCGGGTTACTATTCATTACACTATTCAAGTCAAATTGTTGACTTTTTAAGGCTTAATAGGTATGGGAACTCCAACTTCACCCACATACCACATTTTGGTCACCAAACTTGTTGGTTTTGGTCATTTTCTCAAAGCTTAAGTCCTTTTTGCAAAATTGTAAAATTTTAGTTTTGGTGCTCTTAGTTGCACTATTCAATTGGTCAATCTACTGTTAGAATTTGGCAAACCTTCCTTCATAGAAAATGTTCCTTATTGTCTTAAGTGTATTCTCATTTTTGGATCACCCCAATTGGAGTTTCGTAGATCAAGTTATAGTCAAAATACAATTACTGTCACGTGCACTGTTCATACTGCTATTTTGGTTCTGGCAGATTTTTGATCCAAATTCGTTCAGTAATTTGATCAAGTTAAGTCCATAATTTGGTCTAATTTCCTTCATACGAAATGTTCTACTATGTCTTAGGTTTCCGTCGGTTCAAGAATCGCCTAAATCGGAGTTTTCTAGAGAGAGTTATAACCATTGGAACTTTACTGTTCAAATAGAAATCTGCAGTTTTGCAGGTTTAGTAACTCAACTTTGCCCAATAACTTGATTAGGTTAATGGCATAATTTGGATTGGTGTTCTTCATGAAATTTTTAGATATATATCTAATCTAATTACTGGTAAAATTTCAGGTCATTTTGACCTGCCTAACTTGAGTTATGACCAAATGAACAAATACTGTTCATTTGGTCAGTTTATGCAGTGGTAGACTGCTCTCAACCAACTTTGGTCAATTGGTTCACTAGGTTGTGGTCAGTTTTGGCCATGGTTCCTTAATGAAAATTGTGCCATTTTATGTCTATTTTCATCCCTAATTGGTGCATATCAATTGGAGTTGTAAAATTTCCGTTTTGGTCCTTCAAATTTGGTTCACCCTACGAATTTGACCTCCATTCCAATAATTCCCACATATCTCCTTTGGTCATTATTGACCATTTTTCAGCTCACAATAGGTCAAAGTCATCATTTATGCATTTCTCCAAATTTTGGTTCACAAACCCTAACATTCAAACCCTAACTCATCCATCTCAAGCATTTAATCACAATTAGTGCACTTAACCTTAACTATTCAACTAATCAAAGCTTTTAAACTCATTCAAACTCATTAAATTCATGCAATTCATACTCCCTTCAACAGGTCAAAATTTCAGCAATGGTCCTTCCCCCATATTTGTTTCATTTAATCAAGTTCTAAGCTCACTTTCACAACTAATTATGCATTTAAAGAAGTAAAATAGTAAGTTAGCACACTAACCTTTCTTAAATCCTTCAAACTCTATCTTTAACTCTTTTTTCTTCTTGTAATCTTCTTCTCAAGTTGTAATAACAAGCTTTAGTGAAGTTTTTTTTTTTGGGAGTTATTTGGATTAAGTGAAGAAAATTAAGCTTAAATGTAAGCTTAAATGGAGGACCATTCATGGAGGAATTTGGGAGGAAAGTGGGGCGGCAAGGAAGAAGAAAGAAGAAGAGATTTTCTTTTTTTTTTTTTCTTTTGTTTTCTTTATTTATTTTAGGTTATGGAAGACCAAAAACACCTAATTAATTAATTTATTAATTAATTCTTTTATGACATCATGCATGAGGTCATGCATGATGTCATCACTCTTTTTACTTTTTCATTTTCCTCTTTTTTTTTTTCTATTTTTCTATTAGTTCTTTAATTTAATTCTCGATTCCGAAATTTTCTTTTCTTCGATTTTATGTGATTAGGTCGAGTCACTCTAGGGTCAATTGACCAAATTGCCCCTCGCCGGTTCATCCCGGTTTGCAAATAATTCCATATTTCTTCCGGCTCCCTGACCTAATTATTTGACTGGCTTAACAGTACTATTTCGTGATTTTCTCTTTTCCACTGTGTTTATAATGGTCCTAAGGACTACAGCGTCACATTTTACGGTTCAAAATTTGAGTTTAAAATGACTTTGCAGTCGTTCCCGAGGAGGTCACCCATCGCTGTGACTCTCAGCTCGTTTAACTTCTTATGTTCTGTTTTTCTTATTTATATTTAAGTAATTGGACATTACTAATTATTTGTGTTTATGGTTTCTCTGGTTGTCTTAAGTGTGGTTCTAATCCCCTTAATTGTCCGGACCGACACCGGTTACCAGAACAGTGAAATATACTAGGCTATCCAAATAGGGGTGTTACATCAGCTTTCTATTGGTATAAAATTCAGGTCATTTGGACCTTCTTAGACCAAGTTATGGTCTTTTACATAACTACTGTTCATTTGATCATTTTTGTACAGGGCAGTGTGCCCAATTCCGGATTTGGTCTAATTTTTCACTAAGTTATGGTCACTTTCTGGGCATGATTCCTACATAAAAAAATGTGTCATTTTGTGTCTAGTTTCATTCCCAATTGGCGTCACACCAACTGAGTTGGAAAATTTTCAATTTTGGTCCCTGAAAGGGACCTAGGTCAAGCTGCCTGCAGACTGACCCTATCCAATCCAAATTGAAACTTGGTTCCAACAATTCATTCACACCACAAATGGTCACAATTGACCATTTTTTAGCTCAAATAAGGTTAACTACATCAATTGGCCAATTCTCAACTTTTTCTTTAATTTTTCATATGTTCAAAACCCTAGCAACACATAAAGTTCAATCTAATGCATTCAAAGTGCACATTCATGATCTATGCACCTAATTCACCTCAAATAACCATTCAAACACCTCAAACTCATTTATTTCAAACCCTAACTAAAGCTGGCCAAAATTCTTGTTTGGTCCCTCAACAATTGTTTTTGTTTGATTTACACAATTTCTAAGTAAATTAAACTAGAACATAAATATTTAATTACAATTTCCAAGTTTAGATTACTAACCTTGTTTAGACAAAATTTTCTCTTCTCAAATCTTTGATTCCTTTCTTCTTTTTACTCCTAAGTTGCTTAGCAAGGTCCAAAGACAAGATTTAATGGAGGAGTTTATGGATTTGATGATTGGGTTTAGGGTTTCTCAAGCTCAAAGTGAAGCTTCAATGGAGTTTTGGGAGAGAGAAATGAGAGAGAGATGGGGCGGCTGAATGAAGAAGAAAGAAAACAATTTTATTTCTTTTGAATTTTTAACTTTATTAAGACATAATTATCCCAAATTTTAATTTTTAAATATTAGATTTATTGCATCATGCTTATGTCATGCATGATGTAAATAAACTTTTTTTTTCTTTTCCTTTTTCTTTTACATTTATTTTTCCATTAGTTCTTTAATTTAATTCTTGATCCAGAAATTTTCTTTTCTCCAATTTTATTAGACAGTTAGGTCAGGAGTTAGCTCTAGGGGTGAATTGACCAATTTACCCCTCGCTGGTTCAATCCGATTTGCAAGTTATTCGATATTTCTTCCGAATCTTTGACCTTATTATTTTACCTGCTTAACAATTCTTTTCTATGATTTTCTCTTTTCCACTGTGTTCCCAATAGTCCTAAGGACTGCGGTGTCACATTTTACGGTTCAAAATTTGAGTTTAGGCTGACCTCGTAGTTATTCCCAAAAAGGTTACCCATCGCTATGCCTCTTGGCTCATTTAACTTCTTGTTTTCTGTTTTTCTTCATTATACTTAACTATTTGGCAATTACTAATTATTTGGATTCAGGGATTATCTAGGTGTCTTAGATGTAGTTCTAATTCTCTCACTTGTCCGGACCGACATCGGTCACCAGAACAGCAAAATGTACCAGGCTATGCAAATAGGGGTGTTACACCCGAGTGGAAATGGGATGTCGCACCTTACCCCTCAGTAAGGTATAACATGATCCCGTAGAATACCTAATGAATTACCGAACTTCACCTACCAGTAACTCATTGAATATACTACAAGGGATTTTGAAACAATTTCAAATTCAACTGGGAGTTTTAAGTGACCATAAAATAGTGGTTAGATGTCATAACTTTTTTTTTCCCATTTTAAAAATTTTACAAAAATTTTGGCAGAATAACGACTATAGATATAAGAAAATAGCTCTTTAATTCATCTGAAAAAGCAATATACAATAACATTCCAGTCCAATCGCAATATTTCACAAATCATTTCGCATTTCATTCCAAGCAATCATCATATATATACAAAAGTAAGATTTCAAAATTTACAAACTCAAATATTATACAAGACTTTTTTGTACAATTGCTCAATATTCATGATCATATACATATATGTACTGTAATTACATCAAAAAGGAAAATACAATGGGTAGTTCTAATATACCTAAAAATGAGATCACAAAAGGGCTCCAATCTACAGCTCACTCAGCTGTCTAAGCAGACTTCTCCTTACTCCTACCTACGACAGCATAACAAGCTATCGTTGAGTATTATACTCAGTGGTGCACAATCATAATTTAATACTTTAAGTAAACACAATTTGTCAAAAATATAAATAAGAGTTTTCAACATTCATCTAACATTCATGTTTTCAAAAATATTATATCAAATAATTTCAAACATTGGTGTTGCCACAATTCACACCATTTAGGTTAAGACACAAAATTTTCAATCAATACCGTGTTCTATACCATGACAAAGCAATCTACAATCTCACTAACCGAAATTAATGAGGGAGGTGGCTAGCTAGCTATATGAGTGCTCATCTGAACTCAACCTCAAACTGGCAAGTCTGAGAAGGAGGAACATAATCAAACTCAACTCCATAGATGGAGGAGGAACACAATAATATTTGTCATGCCAAGTGTGATTTCTATAACGCTCTCACTTTAGGTAGTTCCATACATTCTACTATTCTGATGACTAATATCTGTTTGAACAGCCAGGATGCATGAAACCACACTTAAACTAGAGTGAGGAGTCATAAATAAATTAAATAAAGATCAATTAAGGGTGTAGGGAAAATAAAAGAAGTGAAGCAGAAATCGGTTAAATGAGCGTAAGTCCTGGTGATTGGTGACCTCATTGGGAAATGACAGTGAGTTTGATGTAACCTTAAATTCAAGAAGAACTATGTAAGACCCTTAATGAAGACTTAATTAAGGGTATTTCCATGAATTAATAAGCCAAGAAAATGAAAAGAAGTAAGCACAAAGCAAAGAAAGATAAGGAGTTATCGGGTATTATGGAAAAGACAGACATAAACCCAGTAAATGCCAAACTTAGTCAATTAAATTTAAAGGTCCAATATTGACAAAAAATAAGAGTTATTAATTTAATGAAGCTAGATTATTTTAATTAATTAAAATTATAAAAATTAAATATAATTATTGGAAAGTCAAATTATAATGATTATAAACTTTAAAATAATTACAAAATTGCCATTTCCACTTATTTACAAATATTCCATTGAATATTAAATTAATATATATCGATAATTGATCAACATTTCTGCCATCTTCTTCCTTAGTTTCCCGTCCATATGCTCTCCCTTCACTTTCTATCAAAATTCCTTTGTTCTACCATTGATACACCAAATCTAAGCTTCCAAGCACCTACCTTTCTTCACCAAATTTAGTGGAAACCTTGAGAAAAGTCCATAGCCAGCCTTTAAGTGAAGAAAACACACCAAATTTCCAAGTGAGAAATCTAGCCAGAAGTGGAATACAAGGGGGAAGTGGAGTTTGATTGAAGTGAAAGGTGATTGAAAGTTGTTTGAAGCCAAGGAGTAAGGCTAGTGCTATGATTCCCTCTTAATTTTGAAGTTCTGAAATTTGCCGTTAGGGTTTGGTATATTTGGCAATTTTTTGATTTATGCCCTAATTGTTGTGATTAATTATATAGTATGAACTTTGGATGAATGATTGTTCAGGATATATTGATGAATTGATGGAAGTATGGACTGATTATGGAGGTGTGTGTGAAATTTGGATTCTAGACAGCTTCAGTCTAGTGAAATTAATTACCTAGAACTTGAGTTATACAACTTTAAATGAAGTGAAATTTATACTGAATTAAAGATAAGACATAAATCTACAATTATTGTGTTTTGACCCAGACCAAAATCCCAGAGTAACTTGGTTGAAAAATTTGAGGAATTCGGAAGTGTTGAAACTGGAATTCCCTAGAACTCTAGTAAATTGCCTTGTGATGACAGTGTAGAAAATATGGCATAACTTTCTTTGTAGAACTCCAAATGAGATGATTAAAAATAATCTAGAAAGCTAAGACATAGACCTACAAATTTGATTTAGAGAACTTACTCAAATTCTGAACTTAACTCAACCAAATTGCTGGACCAATTTAGTCCAGCAAACCTGACCAAAACCAAACCTGACCTGGAAATCCTGAGTTTCAGGATACCCGACTAGTTGTGGCAAAAATACCATAACTCAGCCTACAAAACTGCAAATGCAGTGATTCAAAAGAAAAATCCTCATAATACCTAGAGCTATAATTTTTATATTTTGACTAGAACCCAGAACCAAATGCAACTTAGATAAATTGCTAGGAGAAATCAGGAATTTCCAATCTGGAATTCTTGCACCTGGACAGATGTGCCATTTGACACCCGAATGGTAAATTGACCATAACTTCCATTAGAAAACTTCAATTGGAATGAGCCAACCTAATTTGAAAACTTAAGAAATAGAGTTATAACTTTGGTTTAGAAACCTTACTCAAATTTTGAGTGTAAGACCCTTAGATATTAATTGTAAGATAGACCTAGAACCTGAAATCCTGGAGTTACAAGATCTAAGAGTCAGGGTTAGTTAATTGGCCATAACTCATTCTACACAGCTTCAAAACTAGAAATTCTTGAGCCTATGCAACCATAAGACATAGGAGAACAACTAACATGAAGAACATTGAGCCAAATTATGCCTATAACTTGCCCAAATAGCTTGACAAAGTTGAGTTTCAGAATCTGCCCTACTTTGGAGCAGTATTGATCACTGGACCAGTACTTAATAAATTGACTATAACTAGAGCTAGATAACTCCAAATTTATTGATTCAAAAAGCAAATTAAAGTTAAGACAACAAAGAATAACTTTTTGAAGAAAGTGTGATCAAATTACTACTGCAGTTTGTCCTAATATATGAGTAAAGTCAAGATACAAATTCTGGAATTTATAAGTACTTCTAGAATGACTTGAAATATGATTGGTAACTAATACCAATGACTTAAGGAACATGAATGTGGTGTGAATATGTGTCTGGGACTCATATTCCCAACATGATTAGAATAAAATTATGATGAAGCATGAATATAACATGTAAAGAAATTATTTGATTTATGAACACTTAAGAATATAAATTACCCATGTATACCTAAATATGTTTGTATGGGTTGGATAAATTGGCATGCCAGTATGGCTCTAATTTGTAATACTACTTATGTTCTTGTGCCATTCTATTATCATGGCTTTCATGCCATTTTGTTATTAAGGCTTCTAGCCATTCAGTTACATGATGATGTATATGGCTTTATACCCGATTGCTATCATGGCTTTTTAGCCATTCTGTTGCATACTTGGTTGACATTATGTGTCCCATGGTATGACTGCCCGAGGCACAAGTGTGTCTAGTGCTAGTTACTCGCTTATCTAGTCCAGTCAGTCTGTTACATGTTACTTGGGCATGGAAAAGTATTAATGAGATTGAAAATGTATTGAAATAAGGTAAAGAAATTGAATAATAAGATAAAGAAAAAAAGAAAGATCACAACAGAATAAATGTTTCCAAAGATCAGCATAATTAAAAAAAAAAAAAAAGATGTTTAAGATCACTATAGGATCGACCAATAAGATATTAGAAAGAGTTGATATCATAAATCTTAATTAGCCTTTAACTAGTTCATAATTCATTAATTCTGCATTTTCCTTATAAGCACTATAACCATGAAAATTACTACTTTTATTTGTATATTATATTTCATTGTATTATTGCACCACTAAGTAGAAATGCTTAGCGCATTGGATTTTTCTATGCGTAGGTATTGAAGATAAAGCCAATAGACATTAGACTGGGAGTTGGAAATTTTGGATCTACATCAGTGTCGGATAGTGTCACCTCCTCACGCAGTGCATCTTAGTAGGGTCTACCAGACCACAATAGTGCATTTTATACATTGTAAATATTCATTAAATTTTATAATGTAAATTATGAATTTATGAAATTACATTTGTATATGATGCAAATTATACATTTTTGTAATAAATTGTGCATTGATGTAAATTAATGAAATTTGAGTATTTCATATATGAATTGAGCATGAATGGATATGTATAGAAATGGTTACATAAATTGAATTTGAGATGATGATGAAAGTAATGACTTGATATGAAATTTTTTTAAATAGGTAAATAGTAGAATACGCCAAATATCCATGAAAAATGGGAAACTTTGCCAGTTTCTCCACAAAAAAAAAAAAAAAAAAAATTAATATGGAATAAAAGAAGATAAGACAAGGTGCTCTAGCAAAGAATATAGCATTTCTTTCTCGGCTACACTGTAGATTGGGTAAGGGGTGTTACAGTTTCAAAAACTAGTTCAAACCATTTCATTCAAATAATTTCATTGTAAATCACTAGTCATATGTCATTAAAATTTTCACTTATAGAATAGGCAACATACTATTTCTCAAATAAATTTCTCAAGGCAATAATAATAATAATAAGAAAAAAAAATCAATCACACACACTCATTCAAATAAATTTCAAAGTGGAAAACAAAGAGTTAAAATTTGTTGTGCACAAACCTCCTTTACTTGTCTCGACTTAATCCAATCTTTCTCCTTCCTTGGAAGGCTCATTTCTAACTGAAACACATAATTAAAGTGTCTCAATACTCATCGAAAATGTTTCCAATAATTAATCCAACAATTGCATTATGCATACTTAAGTTACTTATGAAGTTTCATAAGGTTTGAGTTCTGGGCAGTTTTACTTCCTGACTTTTGAACCCAATTTTGATCTAGTTCTAATCATAATCTAGTAAGGTGTTCTCCATAAAATTTTTCCCTCTATGTCTTAGTTTCATTTTCCAATTTCAATCAATCCATTTGGAGTTCTGGTTTTCATGTTATGGTCAATTTATCATGTGTTGGTCCAATGACTTTTTATAGTTCTAGAACCAGGTAGATTCTGGAACCTCAATTTACCCTGCCAATTGAACTAGCTACAGTCTTATTTTGGCTTAATGTTCCTCATATGAGTTGTTCTCCTATGTGTCTTGGTCACACTGTTTTAAAATCAAAATTTTTAAAGTTATGTATGGTGAGTTATAGCAATGTAACTGACCTGAACTCATAAACCCTATGCATCAGGATTTCAGGTTCAAGTCAGTGTTTTGTATCTCACATTTGAGGTTCATATCCTCAAAATTTGGGTAAGGTTTCTGAATCAAAGTTGTATCCCTATTTCTTAGGTTTCTAGAACAGCTTGGCTCATCACAATTAAAGTTTTCTAGTGGAAGATATCGTATAAATACTATTCTGGGGTCAAATGGTTGTTTAGCTCATTTCCAGGACTTGAATTGCAAATTTGTCTTAGCAAATTGTGCAAGTTCCATTGGGTTCTGAGTTTTGGTCAAAACACCAAAGTTATAGTTCTAGGTCTTATAAAAGTTTTGGCTTTGGTTTCACTGCATTTTCAGTTTTTTGGACCAAGTTATGGCATTTTTTCCAAAACTAATCAGATAGCCGTTTGTCCAAGATTTTAGGTCAATTTTGATTCTGGTCAGTTTTGTTGACCTAAATTTTTCCAACAAATTGGTTGAGTTAGAGTCAGTATTTGGGCTCATGATCTTCATGAAAATGTGCTCCTATGTCTAACCTTTCCAATGGTTCAAGAATCATATCATTCTGACCTTCCTAGAGTGAGTTATGGCCATTTGAACATTTACTGTTCATTTGGTCATTTTTTCAGGTTTAGTATTAGGTCACCCGGATTCAAGCCAATTTTAGACTAATTTATGGTCAGTTTTTGGGTAAGGCTTCTTCACAAAAAATGTGGCATTATGACCCTTTCATCTTCAATTGGCTTTACACCAATTGGAGCAACAAAACTCTACTTATGGCCATTTAACCTTGTTAGACTCATTAGTCCAGAATTCAACAATTCAATAACCATCACTTCTCTCAATTCCATTCATCAATTCATGTTAATTCTCAACTCAAAATACACCAAATGACCATAATTAGGCATAATAACACCAATTGGTTAACATTTCCTCAAAATCCTAATTTTCAGCCAAAACCCTAATTCTCTTCTTCACAATTCATGCAAAATCATGCAAGCTTAACTCAACAATCATATACATATCCTTAATCAAGCTACAATACATGTTTAATCAAATTAAAACTCATCAAAACCTTAATGCTCCATGGCTGCTGAAATTTGGCTCTTTCATATTCCCATCATTTTCTTAACTTTTCATGCCAATTCAACTTAATTCTACGTGCTTTAAGAGATTAAAGAAGGGAATGGCTTAGAAGATCACTTACCTCTATGAAGCTTTTTCAATCTTCTAAAGCTTTTCAAAATTTTCCTTTCTTTCACTTTTAATCTTTCTACCAAGGCCAAATAACAAGGTTTTATTTTGGTGGGTATGAAATTTATGAATAAACATTAGGGTTTAAGAAGCTTAGGGTGACCATTAATGGAGGAATTAAAAAGAAAGAGAGAGAGAAAAGGAATGGTGAGCCGATTGCCTTTAGGGAAGAAGAAGGCTTATCTTTGTCTTTTTAATTTTAGCTTTATTTATGTCATAATTATCCCAAATTTTCATAATTTAAAAGTATAAATTGGTTAGGTCAGGCTTACTTCATGCTTATGTCATAAAACACTTTAAAATTTGAATTTTTCTTTTCTTTTTCTCTTTTTCTACTATACCTCTACACATTTAATCAAATTTTCAATATTTTTAATTTTTCATAAATTAATGGAAATTTAGGTCAAAAGTCACCTCTAAGAGTGAATTAACCAAAATGCCCCTTATCGGGTCTAATTAATTTTTCTAATAGTGCTTGGTTACTTCTGAATTCTGATTCACTTATTTAGAGTTATTTTCTTTTCTTTTCTATGGTTTTCCAATTACAATTAGTTTCACAGTTATCCCTACGCCTGGGGTGTCATAGGGTCCCACGAATTTAGGATAACAACTGAGCTCGCAGTCACTTCTCGGGTCAGTCACCCATCGCTGGGACCTCGTCTCATTTAACCAATTAGGCTTTGTTTTTCTTATTTCTATTTCACCCTCATGTGATTTCTATTAATTTTTATTTATGGCTTTTCCAGATGACTTAGATATGGTTCTAAACATCCTGACTGTCCGGACAGACACTAGTCACTGGGACAATAGAATATATAGGCTACTTAGTATGGGGATGTTACATGGGAGAGAATTACTATGGATTTTGTAATGGGACTTCCACGGATACAGAAGAACCATGATCCAATTTAGGTCATTGTAGACAGATTAATCAAGTCTGCACATTTTCTACCAGTGAGAATGGACTACAGTATAGACAGATTGGCTAAATTGTACATTGATGAAGTGGAGAGGTTGCATGGAGTGCTAGTGTCCATTGTATCAAATAGAGATCCAAGGTTCACTTTTAGATTCTGGGGTAGTCTTCAAAAAGCCCTATAAACTAGATTGAACTTCAACACAGCATTCTATCCACAGAAAAATGGCCAGTCTGAGAGGATCATCCAAATCTTATAGGATATGCTTCGAGCTTGTGTGATTGAGTTTGAAGGAAGTTGGGATACACACTTGCCCTTGATTGAATTTTCCTACAACAATAGCTATCAGTTGAGTATTGGGATGCCTCCATATGAAGCACTTTACGGCAAAAGATGTAAAACTCCCTTGTGTTGGGATGAAGTGGGCAAGAGAAAGTTGATTGGCCCCAAAATTGTGCAGCAGACTGAAGAAAAGATTAAGCTTATTAGAGACAGACTCAAGACTACATCAGATAGACAAAAGTCCCACATAGATTTGAAGAGACGGGATATTGAATAATCTGTGGGTGATAAAGTATTCCCTAAAGTTTCCCCCTAGAAGAAGATCATAAGGTTTGGCAGAAATGAGAAACTAAGTCCTCGCTTCATCGGGCCATATGAGGTTCTGGAAAAAGTGGGTCCGTTAGCATACAGACTTGTATTGCCTCCGGAGTTGGAAAAGATTAACAATGTCATTTATGTCTCCATGTTAAGGAGGTATAGATCAGACCCCTCACACATCCTACTAGTAGAGGAGATTAAAGTGAATCCAGACTTAACATATGATGAAGAGCCCATAAAGATCTTGGCACATGAGGTGAAGCTGCTGAGAAGCAAACAGATACCACTAGTTAAAGTGCTGTGGAACCATCATTCGGGCCAGAAGGCTACATGGGAACGTGAAGAGGACATAAGGAGACAACACCCATAGTTATTCAGAGACTGATACTAGGTAAAATTTCAGGATGAAATTCTCATTTAAGGAGGGGAGAATTGTAACACCCTCATACTAAGTAGTCGTGTACGTTCTACTGTTTTAGTGACTAACGTCTGTCTGGACAGCTAGAATGTCTAGAACTGTACTTAAATCACATAGAGAAATCATAAATAAAATTGATAAAGATCAAAAGAAGTTGGATAAAAAAAAGAGAAACAAAGCACAAATTGGTTAAATGAGCCGAAGGTTCCATCGATAGGTGACCAACCCAGGAAGTGACTGCGAGCTCAGTTGCTACCCTAAATTCATGTGAGACCCCATGACATCCTTAATTAAGGGATAATTGTGAAACTACTAGGAATTAAAAAATCATAGAAACAAAAAGGGAACAAGCACCATTAAGTGAATCAAAACCTTAGGACTCATCAGGCATCATGGAAAAGGATACCCTATAACCCGATGAGGGGCATTTTGGTCAATTCACTCCAAGAGGTGACTTTTGACCTAAATGTCTATTAAATTGTATGAGATTAAAATATTGAAAAATAATTAAAAATACAGAAATGTGTATGGAAAAGAAAAGAAAAGAAATGAAATGAAAACTTAAAAATTTTAAATGAATTATGACATAAGCATGATCTCACCATGATATAATTAAAATTTTATAATTTAAAATTAATTAAATTTTGGGATAAATATGGATATAAGAGACAAGAAAATAATTAAAAGAAAAAAAAATCCTATCTTCTTCTAGTTGGCCGACTCTCCACGCTCTCTCTCTTCTCATTTCCTTCTTCCTCCATTGATAAGCTAATTCAAGTTTTGAAAGCTTGATTTCTTCCCATAATCCCTAGAATTAAACCATAGAAAACCTTTAATTGGACCTTAAAGTGAAGGTTGGAAGAAAGAGACTTAAGGAAACTTGAAGGAATTTGAAGTTGCAAAAAGCTCGATTAGAGGTAAGCTTCTCCACAAACTCAAATGGTTATATATACATAGAATTAGGGTTGCTTATGGAAAATAACATGGAAAAAGAAGAAAATTATGCATGAAACAAATGGGTAGGATTTTCGGCCAGCTTAGGGCATGCTAGGATTTGATGTGTTTTGATTGAATTGATGATGAATTCTAGCTAAATTGAAGCAATGTACATGATTGGTATGTTAAAGTTGCATGAGTTTGCATGAAATTGAGAAGGTAAATATTAGGGTTTTGGTGAAATTAGGGTTTCTTTGATATGAAGTGCAATTACTATACCTAAGGCCAAATTAAGGTCAAATAATGTGCATTGGATGTGATTTGGTGTGAATTAATGAAAGGAATGAATGGATTGGTAGTGTGTTGAATTGCAGGAATTCTGGACCCTTGAGTCCAGTAGGTTTGAAAGGGTATAAGTTGAGTTACATAGCTCCAATTGGTGTGAGGCTAATTAGAGATGAAACTTAAGAGATAATGCTAGAAATGTCATGAAGCCACTTGGTCTAGAAACTGACCATAGATTGCCTTAAATTTAGCTTGAATTCGGATTGCAATTTTGAACCTGACAAAAAATGACCAAATAAATAGTACTTAGTAAATTAGGCATAACTCACTTTAGAAAACTCCAAATTAGGTGATTCTTGAACCAAAGGAAACCTGAGGCACAGGAGAACAATTCTTATGAAGACCATAGAGCTAAAATATAACCTCAACTTGATCAAATTGCTAGACACATTTCATCTAGTAAATCTGCCTTGATTCTGGACTAACCTGGAAATCCTGAACAATGAGCCATCTGACTAGTTTTGGTAAAATTGCCATAACATGGCCTACAAAAATGAAAATTAGGTGATTCCAAAACAAAATTTCTCATAGGACATAGAACTAAAAATTTCATGTTTTGACTAGAACCCAGTTCTTAGGGCAAGGTAGGTGAATTGTTGGAATAAATCTAAAATTCTTGCACCTTAGCTAATTGGCCCTATGACCTCTGAATGGTTATCAGGCCATAACTTCCTCTAAAAACTCAAATTGAAGTAATTCAAAATGATTTGGAAATCTAAGAAAAAGACCTAAAACATTTTTTTAGGGACTAGGGCCAAATTATGAGCTTACGATGCCCGGATATAGAATGCAAAGTTTGGATACAAATCTGGAAACCTAGAATTTTAGGATATGGCACCTGGAACAGTGTGTAATCATTTGGCCATAACTTGAGATCCAGAACTTTAAATTGAGTGATTCAAATTGAAAAATAAAACTAAGACATAGAGGAACAATATTTATGAAGAACACTTTACCAAATTATGACTAAAACTAGGTTAAAATGGGGTTGAAAAGTCAGGGTTCCAAACTATCCAGAACAAGAATTTATTGAAATTGCATAACCAACTTAGGAAATTCATAAGGAATTTATTGAATAACTTTTAGAGATAATTGGGATGAGTATTTAGACATTTTAATTGTGTATTTCAATAGAAAAGGAGACCTTGGGAGACAAGAAAAAGTAAATCTAGAGAAAGGCAATCCATAGAGGTTTGTGCACAACTAATCCTTTTTCTATGTTTTAAACTTTGAAATGGATTTGAATGAATTTACATAAATGACTTATGATTTTCCCTTGCATTTGTGAACTTTAATTTTATGAAATGAATTTGTGAATGTGGAAAGATGGATGTTGGCCCTTTGAGATCACTGTAGCACGGGGGTGGGCCGGTTTTGAATGTTTTTTGAAGTGCTTTTGAGAATTCTATGTGTTGCCAACCGTGTACATGAATTTGCTACAACTAAATGTGTTTATTAATTGTAAATGCGTTATGTTGAATTGAAATTATTTGAAATTGCTTTAAAACCACAGTTAGTATGACTATATGATTTGTGTTCCTCTTTAGCTTACCTAGTGAGATGTATTGGATATGATCTCCTTCACTTGTGGGGTTGAGTTTTCCCTCTCTGGTTCACTAGTTGAGGATGTATTGGATGAGTACTCATATTTTCTAGCTAGCTTTGTATTCCCCTTTAGCCTTTGGTTATTGAGACGTATTAGCTTTGTCGTGATGTACAACACGACATTGATTGAAAATTTGTGTCATGGTTCTAACTGTGTGCATTGTTAGCAAAACCCTTAAATTGTGAAAATTTTGGATAAAATATGATTGAAATGAATGATTTACAATTATTAAAATTTGAGATTTCATTCTCATAAATTGTGGTAAATTTGAATACATTTTAAATTCCTTGTTATGATTTGATAAGATATGTCTTGTATTGTATTCTAAAATTTAGTTGTGCACCACTGGGTAAAATACTCAGCGATAGCTTTTTATTGCTGTCGCAGATAAGGAGAAAGGCAAAGCAGCAAAGTGAGCTACTTGTAGCTATAGTAAAGCTTCATTTGGATCATTTTCGAATATATTATTTATACCCTTTGTAAATCCATTTTGATGTAAATTAGTTCATATGTATCTAGAAGAGAATGTGCAGTTATACAAATGAAATTGTAATAATATTTTGTTATCCTTTTGAGTTGTAAATTTGTATATGAACACCTATTTTGATTTGTAAATGAGAAATGTATATTCTTTGGTGTTGGTTGAATGAAAAGAAATTATTTGAGTTTGATTGTGTATGAATTGTGCATGAGATATTCAATAATTGATTTTCAATAGGTTTGAAGAATATTTTATTATATTTTTAGCTGTCACCACATAAAATTTTCAAAAAATTCTAAAAATGTGAATTAACTCTAAATAAATTTTATGGCTTATACCCAAATTAAAGGCACTTTAATAACTATTTTTCCATCACTTTCAACTCTAAAATGAATTGGATTTGTTTAAAATCCCTTATAGTATATTTAATAGATTATCGGTAGATGAAGTTTGGTAATTTATTAGGTATACTATGAGATCATGTAATTTGTTTAAAATCATTTTGAAGGAAGCACATGATTCACTCGGGATGGAACTAAAATGTATAAAACTGTTAAAGAGCACTACTGGTGGATGGGCATGAAGAAGGACATTGTAGAATATGTTGCCAAATGCCTAACTTTTCAGCAAGTGAAGGTACAACACCAAGTACCAGCAGGGTTACTACAGCCATTACCGATTTCCAAGTGAAAATGGGAATGAATCACTATGGATTTTGTGATGGAACTTTTGTGTACATAGAAGAATCATAATGCAGTTTGGCTCATTGTGGATAGATTGACTAAGTTTGCACACTTTCTGCTGGTGAGGATGGACTATAGTCTAGAAAAATTGGCTAAACTATACATTGATGAAGGGGTGAGGTTACTTGGAGTGCCAGTGTCCATTATATCAGATAGAGATCCAAGGTTCACTTCTAGATTCTAGGGGAGTCTTCAAAAGGCGCTAGGAACTAAATTGAATTTTAGCATAGCATTCTGTGACACCCCTTACTCGTCTACAGTATAGCCGAGTAAGATATGCCACACCTTGTATCGGAACACCCTATTTTATTTCAATTATTTTTATTTTTTTCCTTATTTATTTTTTTTTTCATAGTTATGAGCTACAATTTGTGAAATATCATTCATTTAAGTAATTTATTGAAACATAAATTCATTTGAGGTTTCGTAAATTTTATAGAAAATCCAGCAGAATACCGGCTAAAAATAGAGAAAACAGTTCTTTGGAACCTGTGAAAAACACTTCCAATATGTTTTCAATCATTCCCAAACTCCATTTCATCAACAAAGTCTCAATATTTTTCAACAATAATTCCATTTCTCATTCATTCATTCCTCATGATATTCATATACAAGTCATAAATAAATACTCAATTTTTCATTTATAAACACAAATTTCCACTATTTACATTAATACCAAAATACATTACATAAGTCTTAATTATACATGAGAAAATAAAAGTTAATTACAATATACTAAAATGAAAGCTAGTGTCCTACCAATGCACTAAAGACGGTGAGGTAACACGGACACTATGCAGAGCTGCAGATGGTCTCACCCAGTCTATGGTCTACTGGGCTCTCTATCGGTCTCTCCATAACCTACACATGGCAGAAAGCAACGCGCTAAGCAATAATGCTTAGTGGTGCCAATAATAGAATAAAAAGAAATAACATAAAATAAATATGCAATGAATGTTCTGATGTCTTATGCAAAAAAATTTTCGATAATTATTTGTAGTCTTATTTGTTTTATACTTGTTATATTCATTATTTCATTAAATTTATCCACTTTCATTTTTGGTTGCCCAATTGACCTATACTGGATGACTAGACTGGATAAACAAGTAAACTGGCACTGGGTATCAAGTACCTCGGGCCGTCACACCATTGGTCACATATGTATCTCCCGGTGTGCAACAGAACAAGTAATAAGCTGTAATAACATTAGGCATAAGGCCAAGTATCATCACAATATCAAAATGGCTAAAAGCCATAAAATCACAGAATGGCATAATGCCATGTGCAGTACTGCTAACTGAACCCTATTGGCATGCCAACCTATCCAAATCAATCTTGCTAGGTGTACTAGGGCATGTTACACTTTTAAATTTCACAATTCTTGAAATTGAAGTTTAAGTGTTACTATTCATTTTATTAGTCAACTAAAATGTTAATTTTTGCATAGACAATAGGTACATTGGTTCTAATATTCCCAACATACCACATTTTGCATTCTAAAGTCGTTGGTATTGGTTGCTAATACCATTTCTAAGCTTAGTATTAGTTATTCACAATTTTCAGATTTCAAGCATTATGTTTACTGTTCCATTGGTCATTTGTACAGTTGGAATTTGACAAAGTTTTCTTCATAAAAGTTGTTCCTTATTGTGTCTAGTTACATTTTGTTTTTTGAATCACTCCATTTGGAGTTTTGTAGCTCAAGTTATGGCCTAAATACCATAACTGGTCGGATTGCAATTTTCCAAATTTTTCTGGGCAAAACCAATTCTGCAGGTTTTGTGCACTGACTGCAGGTCAGTTTTTGAACATGTTATGATCAAAATTTGGATTTGGTTTCTTCACAAAAGTTGTAGTTCTATGTCTCAGATTTCTTCTGGTAAAATTTCAGGTCAATTGAACCTTTCTACACAGAGTTATGACCAAATGAATAAATACTGTTTATTTGGTTATTTTGCCCAGGCAGAATGCAAGTCACCAAGATTAGGGCAATTTTTAGGTCAACTTAATTTGGTTATCTGGGTAGGGTTTCTTCATCAAAGTTGTGACATTATGTGTCTAGTTTCATGTCCAATTAGGCTTGCATCAATTGAACCTCAACAACTCTATTTATAGCTGTCCAAACCTGCTGGACTCACACCCAGTCCTGCAGGTCACCAAGGGTAGCACACCTCATTTCAACTCTAACACCCTTACTCACTTCAATTCCTTCTCACACACATTCAAATGGTCACTAATTGACCATTACAAGGTTAGCATACCATTGCATGAGCAAACTCTAATGGTGTTCAAGTGTCCAATTTTTCATGTTTATACATGTATAATCTTTGTATTTCACTTACACAACTATGTTCAATCACTCATTTAATACCAAGGGCTGCTCATCACCACTTTGCTATCAAGAAAAATCACCAAACCCTAACCAACCCTAGCTGCTGAAATTTGTAGGGTGCACACACACATATGTTTATTTTATTTTTTTATAATTCCTACACAATTCTTGGCATTAAACATGAACTAAACCAAAAATTATAAGAGTTGGACACTAACCTTGTTGAAGCTGAATTTCAAGTTAACCAAACTTGCTTTTTCCTTCTTCGTTTGGCTGCCTAGATGATGTCCAAGTTGCAAGATCAAATTTTTGTGAAGCTAAGTAGTGGTTTCAAGGTGAGATGAGGTGAGGTTGGGAGCTTTGGTGAGCTTTCATGGAGGAAATGGCTATGAGAGAGGGAGACGGCTGGTTGGGTTGTGGGTGTGGCTGATGACTTTTTTTTCTTTATTCTTATCTCTTTTTATTTGTTTCAAGTGGGCTTGATTAATTGTAATAGGTGGTAAATGTTTAATGACATCATGGTGATGTCATAATTAGCCTTTTATCTCATTTTCTCTTATTTTCTTCTCTACTCATTTTCAATTTAATTTTTAGCAATATTTATTCATATTTTATTTCATAATAATTATTTACTTAACTAGACAAGTTGGCCAAAAATCACCTCTGAAGGCGAAATGACCAAAATGCCCTCCGTTTGGCTTAACAGACTAAAATTGTCTGTACCAATTGAAAATTTTTTCTAAGCATTTTCTTGACATTCTAATGCTATAAAAAGCTCATGACTCTTCTCTGGAGTCCCAAAAATTATTTTATGAATTTTCTCCCTGGTTTAGGGCTCCTAGTTGCGAGTACCGCAACTTTCCAATGGGTTACCCATCGCTAGGGCACCGACTCATTTAACTTGGTTGTATTTTATTTCTAAAATTTTTTCCAAATTTTTCTTATTAATATTTGAGTTAATTATGGTTCCTCACTTTAGTTTCAATATTTTTTCCAGACATTCTAGCTGTCCGAGCTGACACTGGTCACCGAAACAGTAGAATATACAGAATTGCTATAGTGAGGGTGTTACAACTCTTCTCCTCTAATTTAAATTTCGTCCTCAAAATTTACCTGATGCAAATAGTTGAAGGAACTGTTGCCTCATCGTCTCGTCACTTTCCCAAGTTGCCTCCTTGGTGTTGTGGTGCCTCCAAAGCACTTTCACCAATGGAATCTGCTTATTCCTCAACTCTTTCACTTCTCGAGCTAGGATCCATATGGGTTCTTCTTCATATGTCAAATTTGGTTGTACTTCAATTTCTTCCATGGAGATGACATGTGAAGGATCTGAGCAGTATCTTCTTAGCATAGATACGTGGAACACATTGTGGATCTTGATCCAGCTCTGGTGGTAAAGCTAGCCTGTAGGCCACTGGACCCACACATTCAATGACTTCATATAGGCCAATGAACCTAGGGCTTAACTTACCTTTTCTTCCAAACCTCAGTACCTTTTTCCACGGTGACACCTTGAGGAACACTTTGTCGCCAATCGCATATTCTATTTCTTTTCTCTTTAGGTCGGCATAAGATTTTTGTCTGTTTGAAGTAACCTTCAGATTGGCTTTGATTAGCTTTACTTTCTCCTCAATCTCTTTCACTAGGTCTGGCCCTACCAGTTTATCTTCACCCAATTCAGTCCAGCACACTGGAGTTCTATATTTCCTCCCATACAGTGCTTTATACGAGGCCATTTGGATGCTAGCTTGGTAGCTATTGTTATATGCAAATTCTGCCAGTGGGAGGTATCTGCCCCAACTTCTCTCAAATTCAATGACACAACTCCTCAACATATCCTCAAGGACCTGACATATATTTCATATTATTATTATCATTTCAGTTCAATATTTGTATTAGTTCAATTGGTTTTAATTGTTTACCTAGATTACTCTTTCTGATTGCCCATTCGTCTGAGGATGGAAAATAGTGCTGAAGTGGAGTTATATACCCAAGGATTCATGCAACTTTTTCTAAAATCTCTATGTAAACCTTGGGTCTCAATCAGATATGATGGAAAGTGGAATTCCATGTAGTCTAACTATCTCACTGATATACAATTCTACTAACTTCTCCAGTGAGTAGTCAGTCCTAACTGGCAGAAACTGTGCTGACTTTGTCAATCTATCTACTATCACCCATACTGCATCATGCTTCTTCTGGGTGAGAGGTAGACCACTTACAAAATCCATGGTGACCCGATCCCATTTCCATTCAGGTATGCGTATAGGCTGTAGCGAACTCGATAGAACTTGATGTTTTGCCTTGACTTGCTGACATGTCAAGCATTTTGTCACATAGTCAGCTATGTCCTTCTTCATACCAGGCCACCAATAATGAAGCTTCAGATCATGATACATTTTTGTACTTCCTGGGTGCATAGCATAAACACTGGCGTGTGCCTCTTTTAGAATACTGACTTTCAATTCCCCATCATCTGGCACACATACTCTTCCTTTGTAGTATAGACACCCATCTGCTTTTACCTCATAATCAGTTATTTTCCCTTCTGAGATTTTACTCATAGTAGTCATTAACTTTTTATCTACCTTTCGCCCATCTAAAATCTACTGTAGCAGGTTTTGCCTCACTTGCAACTCAGCTAAAATAGCTCCATCTCGAGCTAAGGATAAACGGGCATTCAATGATCTCAAAGCTATGATGGATTTTTTGCTCAAAGCATCAGCAACTACGTTTGCCTTCCCAGGATGGTAGTCAATCACACAATCATAATCCTTCAGGAACACAATCCATCGCCTCTGTCTATGTAACACCCTCCCGGTAACCACTCCGTACATTCTACTGTTCCGGTGACCGGTGTCGGTCCGGACAGCTAGAACGTCCGGAAAAATATTTAAACTAAAGTTAGGAACCCTAATTAACTCAAATATTAATAAGAAAAATTTAGTAAAAAAAATTTTAGAAATAAAATACAACTGAGTCAAACGAGCCGGTGCCCAAGCGATGGGTAACCGGAGGGAAGTTGCGGTTCTCGCAACGAGGAGCCCTAGACCCGGGGGAAAAATTATAAAATAATTTTTGGGACTCCAGAGAAGGGTAATTGAGGTTCCCATGGCATTAGAATGCCAAGAAAATACTTGGAAAAATTTTTCAATCGGTACAGACAATTTTGACCCGTTAAGCCAAACGGAGGGCATTTTGGTCATTTTGCCTTCCGAGGTGATTTTTGGCCGACTTGCCCAGTTGAGTAAATAATTAATATGACATCAAATATGAAGAAATATTACTAGAAATGAAAATTGAAATGAGTAGTGGAAGAAAAGAAAAGAAAATGCAAAAATAAGGCAAAAATGACATCATTTAAAAAGTTGGACCAATCACACTTAAGCCATTGTTTGACTAACCATTAAAAGAGATAAGAGAAGACCAAATTCAACAAAATTTCAGCAGCCATCCTTCTCTCCTTAGTGCAGCCAAAACGTGAACCTCTCTCCTCTCTCAAACTCCATTAAACCTCACTTCTCAAGCTTAATTTCTCCCTTGTTTCACCACAAAACCCTAACCTCTCTTCATTAAAATTTTACTCCACACCTTAAACAACCTTTTGGCAGCCTTGAAAGTGAAGGAAAGTGAAGTTTAGAGGTGGGAAAAATCTGCCCTAAGTGAGGTTAGTGCTACAAACTTCATTCTCCTTCTTTTAATCTTAGTTAGAATATCATTTGAGCTAAGAAATTTTAAAGAATTGAAGTAAATTACATGAGTTATGGTACTTTAAATTTTCAGCAGCCCTATGGAAGTATGAGGTTGATTGTTTTGATAAATTTAAAGTGGCTAGAAAGGATGGTTAAAGTATTAAAACACATGGACATTAAACTAAGTATGTTAATTAAGTTCATGAGTAAATTTAGTTGGATATTAGGGTTTGGAAGGGTGAAAATGTGAATTGGCTTAGGAAATTATTAGGGCACATTGTAATGGTCAATTAGTGACCATTTTAGATATGTTGACCATAAATGGGACTGAAAAATGCTATGGCAAAGTGAGGTGAAATCTGCCCTATGGACAGCAGCATAGGGACTGAAATTTCAGTCCCTTTGCACAGCCATAACTTGGGCTGTGTAAGTCCAATTGAATTTTGGCCAATTGGACATGAAACTAGGCTTATAATGGCACATTTTTGCTGAAGAAACCATGCCCAAAAGACCAAAGCAAGAGGACCAAAACTTGGCCCCAATCCGGAACCCTGAAACTGCCTCTGCAGAATTTGACCAAATGAACAGTAACTGTTCATTTGGCCATAACTCACTGTAGATTTGGTCAATTGGTCTGAAAATTTTACAGCAACAAGTTAAGACATAGACAAACAACTTTCATGAAGGAACCTACCCCAAATTATGGCCAGAACCTAGTCAACCAAGTGACTCAAGTCACTGTTCATGTTACTGTAGATATGGTAAATCTGCAGAATTTGAAATCCGGCCAGCTTGGGTTTTTGAGCCATATCTGGAGCTACAAAACTCCAAATGGAGTGATTCAAAAAAGGAAATTCAACTAGACAAAATAAGGAACAACTTTCATGTTTTACATTTCTTCAAATTCCAACAGTAACAGTGTCCAATGGAACAGTGAAGTTAGGGCATCAAAACTGAAATTTTCTGCTAGTGTGGGTTACACTTTGAAATTGCATTAACACTTAATGCCAACAAGTTTTAAGCACCAAATGTGGTATGTTGGGAGTGCCAAAGGCAATGTACACATTTTTATTCTAAAAGTCAACATTTTTGTTGACCAATGATGAATAGTGACACTAATAAAAGTTGAAATTCAAAAAATGACAAATTAAAGAGTATAAAATGACCTAGTATAACTAAAAAGAATTTTTTGGATAGTTTGGCATGCAAATAGGGTTCCGTTAGCGATCGCACATGGCAACAATGCCATTCTGTGATTTCATGGCTTTTAGCCATTCGACTTTACATTGAGACTTGGCCTTGTGCACGACATTATTCTGACTTGTTAGCGTACATTGCACTGCCGGGAGATGCATATGCAACCAATGGTGTAACGGCGAGGTACTAGGTACCCGAGTGCGGTTACGTTATCGATCCGATCGTCTAGTGTAGGTTACTTGGGGCAACCAAATGAATAAAAGTGAACAAAGTTAATGAATTAATGAATATACCAAAATCAAACAAAGAAAGCATACACTTTGCATACACATTTATTTTTTGCTATTTTCTTCTATTATATTATTGCACCACTAAGCATTATTGCTTAGCGCGTTGCTTTTGCCAGCGTAGGTACCGGAGATCCCGATCGTGAGCCCAGTAGACCACGCATAGGTGAGTCCATCGGCGATTACGCTCGATTATCGTGTCACCTCACTACTGCGATTGCATCGGTAGGGCACTAGGTGTCGGTTGTCATTTTGATATTTTGTAGTAGATTTGTATTTTCTCATATGTATTTGATCTCATGTAATATATTTTGATGTATATGTAAATTATGAAAATTGTATTTGTTAATGGAAAAGTAGATGTTTACTTGTGATTTACATGCGAACATCACATGTGAATGATGAATGAAAATGGAAATTGAAATGTGGAAATCATGATATTGAATTTGGTGTTGATAATGAATGTTTGAGAAATATTGTTGAGATTTTGGGATATTGGAGTTTGAGATGATGAAATAAAAGTATTGGAAGTGTTTTTAACAGGTTCCGAAGAAGCAGTTTTCTCCATTTTTAGCCAGGTACTCATGGATTTTCTTAAAATTTTTGGAACCTTAAATGCATGATACTTTTGATAAATGGTTTAAATAATTTGTATTTCATAAATTATGTGCAAAAGCATTTTCTAAATTAATTGAGAAATATTAGAGTGTGCGGTACACGGTGGCATTACTTACTCGGGTATCTTGTACGGGTAAGGGGTGTCACATTTAGTGGTATCAGAGCACGGTTTAGGCGTTTCTGGGCCTAGATTGAGTCCATACCATGCATTGCATTTGTAAGAGTCGAGGTGACACTAATGCAGATCTGTTTATCTTTCTTATTTTGAATAGGATATGGATCCTTCCTCTCAGAGAGCCGTTGAGGAGGAAGTGGAGAGTCATGCTCCACCTGCAGCAGCTGAGACTGGAGGCATGAGAGAATGCTCCGTCGGCTCAAGCGAGCACCTTTCTGCCTCCACAGGCCATGTTCCAACAAATGGCCGACTTCTTTAGACAGATGGCTGGGGTAATGCCAGCACCACCACCACCACCACCAGCTCCACAGCAGAAATCACACCTGGAAAGGTTAAGAAAATTTGGAGCTGTGGACTTCTATGGCAAGAGAGAAGATGACTGCATTGCGGTAGAATTGGTTGAACCGAGCAGGCGAGTCTTAAAACAACTCCACTGCACCCAGAGCGTAACTTAGAAGGCTGTTATATCCTTGTTACAAGGCGATGCCTACGGATGGTGGGACAACTGTGTCGATGAAGTGCAGCCAGAAGCTGTAACTTGGGACTTCTTACTCTCTGAGTTAAAGAAGAAATATGTAGATCTTGTATACGGAAGAGAGAAGAAGGGAATTTATTAACCTGAGGCAGAGACAATTGTCAGTGGCTGAGTATGAGAAAGAATTCGTCCGATTAAGCCGCTACGGAAGGGAGATAGTCCCTAATGAGGCTGAAAGGTGCAAGAGATTCGAAGAGGGACTGAATGACAATATCAAGATACAGCTCACTGCCTTGGGAATCACAGAATTTAGCAAGCTAGTGGAAGCTGCAATAAGGGTTGAAAAAGTGAGAATCAATGAGCAGACCAGAAGGGAGAGACAGCAGAAGAGGGGACCAGGTCAGTCTAGTTCCACCCCTGGATTTGGGAAGAAGTTTAAGGGTCCTCCTGCACAGAGTTCGGGTCAGCCACAGGGTCAGGGTCAGTCTCAGGGGCCCAGGCCACAGTTCACCCCTAGGAGAGGTCAGTCCACACCATCAGTGGGCAGCTCTCCAGGGATGGGGTTCAGGGGACCAGCCCCAGCATCTTCTGCGTGTCCACACTGTCAGAAATGGCACAAGGGGGAATGTTGGAGAGTGACTGGTGCTTGCTTGAGATGTGGGTCGACAGAACATCAAATGAGGAACGCCACGCAGAACTACTACAAGCTCAGACACAAGTAGAGCAGACACTGCTCTGCACCACCAAGGGGTAGAAGGTCTGGTAAATCCGAAGCTGTGGGACCATCTCAGAGGCCTACATCGAGCGGCGAGAGGCGGATAACGGACCACCGCGAGAAATTATGCCTTGAGAGCTCGGGAGGAACAAGATGCCGGGCGTCATCGAGTGCGTTCTCCCTCTACAATACTCTGTGCATGCATTGGTGGATCCAGATCCACTCATTCTTACATTTGCATCAACCTACCCGTAGAAGGGGATATTGGTAGGGAGAGTGACCAAGACATTACGGTCACTAATCCATTGGGCCACAGTGTGGTAGTGAACAAAGTATACAAGGGTTGCCGTTGAGGATTGAGGTATGAATTCTTGGCGGACCTAATTGAGTTGCCCTTCCATGAGTTTGGCGTGATATTGGGAATGGATTGGTTGTCACGTCATCGAGCAATAGTTGATTGCAAATTGAAGAGAATTTCTCTAAAAACTTGAGGGTAATGAGATCACGGTTGTGGGGAAAGGGCGATTTCTGTCCAATGTCATCTCGACCACGATTGCAAGAAGAATAATGAGAAAAGGTTGAAGCCTACCTAGCACATGTGGTGGATACTAGGCGAGCTAAGCCAAACTGAGTGACATACCCACGGTGAGAGACTTCCCAGGTATTTCTGAAGAGTTGCACAGTTTGCCACGAGAAGGGAAGTCGAATTTGCCATTGAGACAACTGCAGTCTGACACCCATTTCCATTGCTCCTTATAGGATGGCACCATCGAGTTGAGGAGTTGAAAACTTCGGTTGCAAGAGTTGCTTGATAAGGGGTTCATACGCCCGATGTGTCACCGTGGGGAGCTCGGTCTTTGTTTGTGAAAAAGAAGGATGGGACTTTGAGACTATGCATCGATTACAAGCGATTAAACAAAGTGACGTATGAAGAACAAATATCCGTTGCCTAGAATTGATGATCTGTTTGATCGGTTGAAGGAAGCAGGAGTATTTTCCAAGATTGATCTCGGATCGAGGTATCATCGATTGAGGGTGAAGGATGCGGATGTGCCAAAGATCGCATTCAGGACCCGATATGGGCATTATGAGTTTCTAGTGATGCCCTTTGGCCTAACAAATGCACCGGCATTCATGGACCTTATGAACCGTATCTTCCATCCACACTTAGATCGGTTCGTAGTGGTCTTTATTGATGATATTTTGGTGTATTCCAAGACCGAGGAAGAACATGATGAGCATTTGAGGATTGTCCTGCAAACCACGAAAGAAAAGAAGGCGTATGCTAAGTTGTCCAAGTGTGACTTTTGGTGAATGAAATTGCATTCCTTGGACACATAGTGTCGGTGATGGGATTAGGTGGATCCCAAGAAAATAGAAGCGATGATGGAATGGAAGCCTCCCGAAACACAATCGAGGTCGAAGCTTCTTGGGGCTAGTGGGTATTACTGAAGATTTGTGAAGGATTTTCCCTAATAGTGCTCCAATGACCAAGTTGTTACACAAGAATGTCGATTTGGATGGAATGACAAGTGCCGGACCAGTTTTGAGAAGTTAAAGGCTATGTTGACAGAGGCACCGGTGTTAACACAAAGATGTCGTGGAAGGATTTTGTGGTTTACTGGTGATGCCTCTCATAATGGGTTAGGGTGTGTGTTGATGCAAGAGGGGAAAGTGATCGCCTATGCTTCCGCATACTAAGGCCACATGAGCAGAACTACCCTACCCATGATCTAGAGCTTGCGGCAATTATCTTATGCTTGAAGATATGGAGGCATTATTTGTATGGTGAAAAGTGCTACGTTTACACAGACCACAAGAGCCTAAAATATTTGCCAACCCAGCAGGAGCTCAACCTTAGACGAGGCGATGGATTGAGTTCTGAAGGATTATGACTGTAATTGACTACCATCACAGGAAGGCAAATGTAGTTCTTGATGCTTTGAGCAGAAAATCCATGACACCTTGAGATCATTGAATGCCCATCTATCTTTGATTCGAGATGGAGCTATTTTGGTGAGTTGCAAGTGAGGCCAAACTCTGACAGAGATACTAGATGGGCAAAAGCGGATGAAAAGTTCTTGGCTATTATGAGCAAGATCTCGGATGGAAAAGCAAGCGACTATGGGGTGAAAGCAGATGGGTGTCTCATGCTACAAAGGAAGACTGTGTGTACCGGATGATGGGGAATTGAAAGCTAGTATTCTAAAAGAGGCACACACTAGTGTATATGCTATGCACCGGGAAGTACAAAGATGTATCACGACACGAAGCTTGATATTGGTGGCACAGTATGAAGAGAGATATCGGTGACTATGTGACTAAATGCTTGACATGTCGGCCAAGTCAAGGCGAACATCAAGTTCCATCGGGATTGCTACACCTATACGCATACTGAATGGAAATGGGATCGGGTCACCATGGATTTTGTAAGTGGTGCGCCTCTCACCCGGAGGAAACATGATGCGGCATGGGTAATAGTGGATAGATTGACAAAGTCAAGACACTTTACGCGATTAGGACCGACTACTCACTAGAGAGGTTAGCGAGTGTATATCGGTGAGATAGTTAGGCGCATGGAATCCCACTTTCCATTATATCGATCGAGACCCAAGGTTTACATCGAGATTTTGGAAGAAATTGCATGAATCCTTGGGTACACAACTCCATTTCAAAGACTTTCCATCCTCGGACGGATGGGCAATCGTAAAGAGTAATCCAGTAAACAATTGAAACCCACGAAATTGATACAAATATTGAATTGAAATGATAACAATAACATGAAATATTTGTCGAGTCCTTGAGGATATCTTTGAGGAGTTGTGTCATTGAGTTTGAGGAAGTTGGGATAGATACCTCCCAGCAGCGAGTCGCATACAACAATAGCTATCAAGCTAGCATCCAAATGGCCCCATATGAAGCCTTTGTATGGGAGAAAATGTAGAACTCGGTGTCTTTGGACTGAATTGGCGAAGACAAGCGGTGGGGCGGACACGGTGAAACAGATCGAGGACAAGGTAAAATTGATCAAAGCTAATCAAGGTTGCCTCGAGACATGAGAAATCTTATGCCGACACGAAGAGAAAAGAAATAGAATATGGGGTTGGCGACAAAGTGTTCCTCAAGGTGTCACCATGGAAGAAGGTATTGAGGTTTGGAAGAAAAGGTAAGTTGAGCCCTAGGTTCATTGGCCCATATGAAGTCATTGAGCGTGTGGGTCCAGTGGCCTATAGGCTAGCTTTACCACCGTAGTGGACAAGATCCACAATGTGTTCCATGTATCCATGCTCGGAAGATACCGCTCGGACCCTTCACATGTCATCTCCGGAGAAGAAATTGAAATACAACCGGATTTGACATATGAAGAAGAACCTCTACGAATCTTGGCTCGGGAAGTGAAAGAGTTGAGGAACAAACAGATTCCATCGTGAAAGTGCTTTGGAGGCACCACAACACCGAGGAGGCAACTTGGGAAAGTGAAGAAGCGATGAGGCAACAGTTCCCTCAACTGTTTGCATCGGGTAAATTCGAGGACGAAATTTAAATTAGAGGAAGAGTTGTAACACCCTCCAGGTAACCACTCAGTACATTCTATTCGGTGACCAGGTGTCGGTCCGGACAGCTAGAACGTCGGAAAAATATTTAAACTAAAGTTAGGAACCTAATTAACTCAAATATTAATAAGAAAAATTTAGTAAAAATTTTAGAAATAAAATACAACCGAGTCAAGCAAGGTGCCCAAGCGATGGGTAGCAGGAGGGAAGTTCGGTTCTATAACGAGGAGCCCTAGACCGGGAAAAATTATAAAATAATTTTGGGACTCCAGAGAAGGGTAATTGAGGTTCCCATGGCATTAGAATGCCAAGAAAATACTTAGAAAAATTTTTCAATCAGTGCAGACAATTTTGACCCGTTAAGCCAAGCGGAGGCATTTTGGTCATTTTGCCTTCCGAGGTGATTTTTGTGACTTGCCCAGTTGAGTAAATAATTAATATGACATCAAATATGAAGAAATATTACTAGAAATGAAAATTGAAATGAGTAGTGGAAGAAAAGAAAAGAAAATGCAAAAATAAGGCAAAAATGACATCATTTAAAAAGTTGGACCAATCACACTTAAGCCATTGTTTGACTAACCATTAAAAGAGATAATAGAAGACCAAATTCAAAAAAATTTCAGCAGCCATCCTTCTCTCCTTAGTGCAGCCAAAACGTGAACCTCTCTCCCTCTCTCAAACTCCATTAAACCTCACTTCTCAAGCTTAATTTCTCCCTTGTTTCACCACAAAACCCTAACCTCTCTTCATTAAAATTTTACTCCACACCTTAAACAACCTTTTGGCAGCCTTGAAAGTGAAGGAAAGTGAAGTTTAGAGGTGGGAAAAATCTGCCCTAAGTGAGGTTAGTGCTACAAACTTCATTCTCCTTCTTTTAATCTTAGTTAGAATATCATTTGAGCTAAGAAATTTTAAAGAATTGAAGTAAATTACATGAGTTATGGTACTTTAAATTTTCAGCAGCCCTATGGAAGTATGAGGTTGATTGTTTTGATAAATTTAAAGTGGCTAGAAAGGATGGTTAAAGTATTAAAACACATGGACATTAAACTAAGTATGTTAATTAAGTTCATGAGTAAATTTAGTTGGATATTAGGGTTTGGAAGGGTGAAAATGTGAATTGGCTTAGGAAATTGTTAGGGCACATTGTAATGGTCAATTAGTGACCATTTTAGATATGTTGACCATAAATGGGACTGAAAAATGCTATGGCAAAGTGAGGTGAAATCTGCCCTATGGACAGCAGCATAGGGACTGAAATTTCAGTCCCTTTGCACAGCCATAACTTGGGCTGTGTAAGTCCAATTGAATTTTGGCCAATTGGACATGAAACTAGGCTTATAATGGCACATTTTTGCTGAAGAAACCATGCCCAAAAGACCAAAGCAAGAGGACCAAAACTTGGCCCCAATCCGGAACCCTGAAACTGCCTCTGCAGAATTTGACCAAATGAACAGTAACTGTTCATTTGGCCATAACTCACTGTAGATTTGGTCAATTGGTCTGAAAATTTTACAGCAACAAGTTAAGACATAGACAAACAACTTTCATGAAGGAACCTACCCCAAATTATGGCCAGAACCTAGTCAACCAAGTGACTCAAGTCACTGTTCATGTTACTGTAGATATGGTAAATCTGCAGAATTTGAAATCCGGCCAGCTTGGGTTTTTGAGCCATATCTGGAGCTACAAAAAGCCAAATGGAGTGATTCAAAAAAGGAAATTCAACTAGACAAAATAAGGAACAACTTTCATGTTTTACATTTCTTCAAATTCCAACAGTAACAGTGTCCAATGGAACAGTGAAGTTAGGGCATCAAAACTGAAATTTTCTGCTAGTGTGGGTTACACTTTGAAATTGCATTAACACTTAATGCCAACAAGTTTTAAGCACCAAATGTGGTATGTTGGGAGTGCCAAAGGCAATGTACACATTTTTATTCTAAAAGTCAATATTTTTGTTGACCAATGATGAATAGTGACACTAAAAAAAGTTGAAATTCACAAATTGACAAATTTAAGAGTTTCAAATGCCCTAGTATACCTAACAAGATTGGTTTGGATAGTTTGGCATGCCAATAGGGTTCCGTTAGCAGTACTGCACATGGCAACAATGCCATTCTGTGATTTCATGGCTTTTAGCCATTCTGACTTTACATTGAGACTTGGCCTTGTGCCTGACATTATTCTGACTTGTTAGTGTTACATTGCACTGCCGGAGATGCATATGCAACCAATGGTGTGACGGCGAGGTACTAGGTACCCGGTGCGGTTACCCGTTATCGATCCGATCGCCTAGTGTAGGTTACTTGGGGCAACCAAATGAATAAAAGTGAACAAAGTTAATGAATTAATGAATATACCAAAATCAAACAAAGAAAGCATACACTTTGCATACACATTTATTTTTTTGCTATTTTCTTCTATTATATTATTGCACCACTAAGCATTATTGCTTAGCGCGTTGCTTTTGCCACGCGTAGGTACTGGAGATCCCGATCGTGAGCCCAGTAGACCACGGTAGGTGAGTCCATCGGCGATTCGCTCGATTATGTGTCACCTCACTACTGCGATTGCATCGGTAGGGCACTAAGTGTCAGTTTGTCATTTTGATATTTTGTAGTAGATTTGTATTTTCTCATATGTATTTGATCTCATGTAATATATTTTGATGTATATGTAAATTATGAAAATTGTATTTGTTAATGGAAAAGTAGATGTTTACTTGTGATTTACATGCGAACATCACATGTGAATGATGAATGAAAATGGAAATTGAAATGTGGAAATCATGATATTGAATTTGGTGTTGATAATGAATGTTTGAGAAATATTGTTGAGATTTTGGGATATTGGAGTTTGAGATGATGAAATAAAAGTATTGGAAGTGTTTTTAACAGTTCAAGAAGAGCAGTTTTCTCCATTTTTAGCCGGTACTCCGCCGGATTTTCTTAAAATTTTTCGGAACCTTAAATGCATGATACTTTTGATAAATGGTTTAAATAATTTGTATTTCATAAATTATGTGCAAAAGCATTTTCTAAATTAATTGAGAAATATTAGAGTGTGCCGGTACACCAGGTGGCATTACTTACTCGGGTATACTGTACACGGGTAAGGGGTGTCACAGTCTAAGGTTGAGCTCCTTCTGGGTTGGCAAGTATTTCAGACTTTTATGGTCTGTGTAAATGTAGCACTTTTCACCATACAAGTAGTGCCTCCATATCTTCAGTGCGAAGATAATTGCTGCAAGTTCTAGATCATGAGTAGGGTAATTCTGTTCATGTGGCCTCAACTGCTTGGAAGCATAAGCGACCACCTTCCCCTCTTGCATTAATACACACCCTAACCCATTATGAGGGGCATCACTGTAGGCCACAAAGTCCTTTCTCGACACTGGCTATGTTAACACTGGTGCCTCTGTCAACATAGCCTTAAACTTCTCAAAACTGGCCTGACACTTGTCATTCCAGTCAAATATGACATTCTTGTGTAACAACTTGGTCATTAGAGTAGGTATTAAAGAAAATCCCTTCACAAATCTTCTATAATACCCAGCTAGCCCCAAGAAGCTTCTGACCTCAGTTGTATTCCTGGGAGGCTTCCATTCCATCACTGCTTCTATTTTTTTGGGATCCACTCTAATCACATCTACTGACACTATGTGTCCAAGGAATGCAATTTCATCCAACCAGAAGTCACACTTGGACAACTTAGCATACAGCTTTTTTTTCTCTCAGGGTTTGCAGAACAATCCCCAAATGCTCATCATGTTCTTCCCTGGTCTTGGAATACACCAAAATATCATCAATAAAGACAACTACGAACCGATCTAGGTATGGATGAAAGATATGGTTCATAAGGTCCATGAATGTTGCTGGTGCATTTGTTAGGCCAAAGGGCATCATCATGAACTCATAATGCCCATACCGGGTGCTGAATGCAGTTTTTGGCACATCTGCATCCTTCACCCTCAACTGATGATACCCTAACCTTAGATCAATTTTTGAAATTACTCCTGCTCCCTCCAACTAATGAAACAAATCATTGATTTTAGGCAATGGATAATTGTTCTTCACTGTTACTTTATTCAACTGCCGGTAATCGATGCATAACCTCAAAGTCCCATCCTTCTTCTACACAAACAGCACTGGAGCTCCCCATGATGACACACTGGGGTGTATGAACCCCTTATCCAGTAAATCCTGTAACTGGTTTTTCAGTTCCTTCAATTCTGTGGGTGCCATCCTATAAGGAGTAATAGAGATTGCTGCTGTACCCGGCAGTATCTCAATAGCAAATTCAACTTCCCTTTCTGGTGGCAAACCAGGCAATTCTTCAGGGAATACATCTGGGAAATCTCTTAATGTGGGTATGTCACACAGATCTGGCTTAGCCTGCCTAGTGTCCACCACATGCACTAGGTAGGCTTCATAGCCTTTTCTCATCAGTTTTCTTGCCACTGTGACTGAGATGACATTGAACAAGAAATTTGTCCTTTCCCCCACAACTATAATCTCGTTACCCTTAGGAGTTTTCAAGGAAATTCTCTTCAATTTACAATCAACCATTGCCTGATGACGTGATAACCAATCCATTCCTAAAATCATGCCAAATTCATGGAAAGGCAATTCAATCAGGTCTGCCAAGAATTCATACCCCTGAATCCTTAACAGGTAACCCTTGTACACTTAGTTCACCACTACACTGTGGCCCAATGGATTAGTGACTAGAATGTCTTGGTCACTCTCCCCTACTAGTATCCCCCTTTCTATGGGTAAGTTGATGTAGATGTATGAATGAGTGGATCCTGGATCCACTAATGCATGCACAAATGTGTTATAGAGGGAGAACATACCCCTGATGACGTCCGGGGCATCTTGCTCCTCCTGAGCTCTTATGGAATTGGCTCTGGCAGGTGCTCTGGCCTTTGGCCTCTCTGCTGGCTCAGATGCAGGTCTCTGTGATGGTCCCACTGCCTCAGATTTACCAGATTTCCTGCCCTTTTGTGGTATAGGAGCAAGTCTGTCTGCTTATGTTGGAGTAGCTGTAGCAATTCTGCGTGGACAATTCCTTAGCTGATGCTTTGTTGACTCACACCTTAAGCAGGCACCCGTCACTCTCCAACACTCCCCCTTATGCCACTTTAGGCAATGCAGACATGCAGAAGATGCTGGGGCTGGTCCCCTGAAGCCTATCTCTAGAGAGTTGGCCACTGATGATGTGGGCTAGCCTCTCCTAGGCGTGAACTGTGGCTTGGGTCCCTGGGACTGACCCTGACCTTGAGGTTGTCCTGAACTCTGTGTAGGTGGACCTTTGAACTTCTTCCTAGGTGCAGAAGATGAGCTAGATTGACTCGGACCCCTCTTCTGCTGTCTCTCCCTTTTAGTCTGCTCACTTATTCTTACTTTCTCAACTTTTAATGCAGCTTCCACTAACTTGGTGAAGTCTGTGATTCCCAAGGCAGTAATCATGATCTTTATGTTGTTATTTAATCCCTCTTCAAATCTTTTACACCTCTCGACTTCATTAGGGACTATCTCCCTTCCATAACGACTCAGTCTGATAAATTCCTTTTCATAAGACATAGAACTACAAATGTCATATTTGGACCTAAATGGAACTCCCCTATTTGCATAGTCTGGTATATTTCACTGTTCTGGTGACTGGTGTTGGTCCGGACAATTAAGGGGATTTGAACCACACTTATGACAACTAGATAAGCCATAAACACAAATAATTAGTGATTGTCAATTAGTTAAGTATAAATAAGAAAAATAGAACATAAGAAGTTAAAGCGATGGGTGACCTTCTCGGAAAAGACTGCGAAGTCGTTTTAAACTCAAATTTCGAACCGTAAAATGTGACGCTGCAGTCCTTAGGACTATTACAAACATAGTGGAAAAGAGAAAATCACAAAAAAAAATTTGTTAAGTCAGTCAAATAATTAGGTCAGGGAGCCGGAGGAAATATTGAATTATTTGCAAACCGAGATGAATCGACGAGGGGCAATTTGGTCAATTGACCCTGAGAGCTAACTCCTGACCTCACTATCAAATAAAATTAGAGAAAAGAAAATTTCAGAGTCGGGAATTAAATTAAAGAACTAATAGAAAAATTAAATAAAAAAAAGGAAAAGAAAAGAAAAGAAAAAGTTAATTACATCACCTTATGACATCAAAATGATGTCAAAATTAATTACTTTAATTCCCACAATTTTTGACCCATTCAAATATGTAAAACAATACTTAAAATACATAAAAACAAAAAAAAAATATCAACTTTCTCCTACCTCAAAGAAATCGGCAGCCATAGTTTTTCCCAAACCCCACCATTGATCCTCCATGAAAGCTTGAATACAAGCTTTTAAACACCCATTTGACCCTACCTTACCCCAAATTCTCCCATAAAACTTAATTTAATCACTTGAGAAGGAGATTGGTCATCAAAGAAAGAGGAAAAAAGGAAAGCATAAAGACACCTAACAAGGTTAGTGATTTAAGATGTAAAGTTAGTTTATTTGTTGTATTCTTAGCTTGATTAACTTGTAAATAAACTTAAAATGAAAAGAAAATTTATTGAGGGACCAAACTAAAATTCAGCCAGCATGAAGGGGAGGGTGATTTGCATGGTTTGATTTACTTGAATGGGTAGATAAACCTTGAATTAGTGAGTGGTTATGATTAAAGAGTTTGAAAGTAGCTAAATGCAAGAAATTGGCAACTTAGGGTCTTGGACATTAGGGTTTAGAGACCAAAAATGTGATGAAGTGGTAAATGGTGTCTTTGTCCTAATGTGAAGTGAAAAATGGTCATTTGTGACCTAATTAAGTGTGTTAGAAGTGTTGGAATTAAAGCCAAATTCGGAGGGAGTGTGTTCATGCTGCTGGCAGCATGACAAAAATTTCCTTTGACGGACCAAAAATGAAATTTTACAAGTCCAATTGGTATGGGACCAATTGGGGATGAAAATAGACACTAAATGACACAATTTTCATTTAGGAAGCATGCCTAAAAAGTGACCAAAACCTAGTGAACAAATTGGCCAAAGTTGAAAAATCACAGTCTGCCTCTATACAAACTGATCAAATGAACAGTATTTGTTCATTTAGTCATAACTTGAGCTAGGAAGATCACAATGACTTGAAATTTTACCAGTGGTTAGATGAGATATAGACCTAAAACTTTCATCAAGAACACAAAACCAAATTATGCCATTAACCAAGTCATTTGGCCACCCCAAGTTGGTGACCCAAATCTGCCAGCACCAAAAATTGCCCAGAATTCTGGGTTGAATCCAATCCGGCAACCATGGTTCAAATGGCCATAACTTGAGCTACAAAACTTCAATTGGGGTGATTCAAAAATGATAATAAACTTAAGACAATAGGGAACATTTTCTATGAAGGAAGTTTTGCCAAATTCCAACAGAAAGGTGACCAATGGAATAGTGTAACCTTAGACACCAAAACTGAAAATTTGGCAATTTTGCCTAAAAGACCTAAGTTTTGAGAAAATGACCAAAACCAACAAGTTTAGTGACCAAAATGTGATATGTGGGTGAAGTTGGAATTCCCATACCTATTAAGTCTTAGAAAGTCAATAATTTGACTTGAATAGTGTAGTGAATAGTAACCCGAAACATAAAATTTCAAGAATATCGAATTTAGGACGTTAGAGCTAGGTAAAAGTGAAGTTAAATTTATTTTTGGATTTATGCTAAGTTATGGTACTGAAACACTGTAAAATTGTGTGTTTTAGTTGAAAAGAATACCGAGAAAGAACTCGAGGAACCGAGTCAAGGCCAAGAGGCAACTCGCTTGAGGTTTGTGCACAACATCACTATGCTTTAAAATTCATTGATAAAGTGAATGAAATATGCATTTTACTTTTGCTTTGAATTGTTGAAAGTTTATTGTGACCTTATTTATGATGTTTTAATTTAAATTGTGAAAGTTATTGTGTATATTTGAAATGACAATGTTTAGCAAATTGTTAAGGTAAGTTTTGAAACCACAGTGTCATGACCATATATTTGAACATCTCACTAGCACGACTAGTGGGGGTAATTAGTTTTGAATTTTGATTCCTTCTCTGGAGAAGTGTTGAGGTGTGCCAGTAGAAGAGGATGTGAATGGATATCTATATATTTGAGCTAGCTAGCCTTGTGATGTGATTTCTCTTTAGCCTCTGGCTATTGAGATTCTATTTGTTTCGAATAGCATGAACTAACTGTGGGTTTTATGAAATGTGATTTGATACTTCAAAATGAAATTGTTTGGGATTAAAATCTCATAATGCATGATTTTTATTTAATTCTCATGTTCAGTCAAATTTTCGAATAAATGTGATTTAAGTTCTGTATAAAGATTATTTTAGTATGTTGTGTACCACTGAGTCCTAGTACTCAGCGATAGTTTTAATTACTATTGCAGATATAGAGACTTGAGGAGCAGCAGACTGAGCTGTCGAGGATTGAGGATTTATCAGCTTGAAGTTATCGAGTATAATTTATACCCTGCCTGTAAATATTTATTTTGATGTATGTATTGCACATAAATGTATGGACATGTAAATCGGTCTTGAGCAGTTTGTACAAAGTTTGTATAAAGTTGTAATAAAATTTAGTTTGAATTTTCATACTGTAGATTTTGGTATGATGTATATATATATAGTTTGTTATCTTTAATAAATGGAAATGTTTTATTTTAATTTGAATGAGATTGATAGATATTATTTTACTGATGATTGAATTTTGAAAATTGAGAAATGTTGACTGTTGAATTTTGAGATTTAAGAAATTGTTGAGATTGATTGTGAAATTGAAATGGTGGTTGAGAAAATTTTTGGAAGTGCTTTTTTATAGGTATTTGAAGAACTGTTTTCTCAAAATACAGACGAAACTCTGGCAAAATTTTTATAAAATTTACGGAGAAGACCAAAAATATTAACTAGTTTTAATTTTAATTAAATGTTTTAAATACCTATTAGAAAATACTCACCACTTACCAAAAATAAGAAAATTGTTTTTAAATCCCTTGTAGGGTACTTAATGAGTTATCGGTAGGTAAAGTTCGGTAGTTCATTAGGTATTTTACGGGATCATGTTATGCCTTACAGAGGGGTAAGGTGTGACACTAAACGCAGTTCTTAGGGCAAAGTAGAGGAATTGTTAGGGTAAATCAGGAATGCCAAATCTGAAATTTTTGCACCTTAAATGGTTATCAGGCCATACTTTCCTCTACAAAACTCCAATTAAAGTGATTCAAAAAGATTTAAAAACTTAATGCAAAGGCCGAAAACATTATTTTAGGGACCTATTTCAAATTCTAAGCTTAAGATGCTTGAAAATGGAATGCAAGTTTAAGGTATAAATCTAGAAAACCTAGAATTTCAGGATATGACACCTGGAACAGTGTTTAGTAATTTGGCCATAATTAGAACTAAAAAAACTTCAAATTAAGTGATTCAAAAAAGAAAATAAAACTAAGACATAGAGGAACAACTTTCATGAAGATTACCTTATCAAATTATGACTGGAACTAGGTTAGAATTAGATTCTAAGGTCAGATCTTAAATGTGCCCTGAACCTAGAAACTTTTAAATTTCATGGTAACTTAGGAAATTATTTGATTAGCTATTAATAAAGTTTAGAATGAGTATTAAGACTTTACAATTGTGTAATTTCAGTGGAGAAGGAGCCTTCTAAGGAAGGGAAGGATTAATTCAAGAAAAGAGGATTCAAAGAAGGTTTGTGCACAACTAGTCTCTCTTTTTGTTTAACATTTAAATGTGTTGAATTAACTTTGTATGATTTAAGTATGAGTTTTCTTATGCAATTAAGAATTATTTGCATTGTTTTGAGGATCTTAATTTATGAAATGAATTTATATTATGGAAAGGCGGATGTTGGCTATTTGAAATTTTTTTAGCGAGAGGGTGAGCCAGTTTGAATGCTTTTAGAAGTGTTTTGAGAAACTTGATGTGTTGCCACTCTTGTATGGGAATTTATGATGAATGAAATGTAACTATTTGATTTTGAAAATGTGATTATTTGAATGGAAATTATTTGAATTTGTTTCGAAGCCACGGTTGGCATGGCAATGTGATTTGTGTTCCTCGTTAGCTTGCCTAGTGAGATGTACTAGATGTGATCTCCTCCACTTATGGGGTTGAGTTTCCCTCTCTGGCTTGCCAGTTGAGGTTGATTCGGATGAGTACTCATATAGCTAGCTAGCCTTTGTGTCCCCCTTTAGCCTCAGTTATTAGGGTGAGATTGCTTTGTCGTGGTGTAACACAGCATTGATTTGAAATCTTGTATCATGGCCCTAACTGTTTGATTGTGGCAACACCCTTGATCTGTGAATACTTTGATAAAATGTTATTCAAATAAATGATTTGTATGATTGAAAATGTTAACATTGGTTTTATGAATTATGAAGAATTTGGTTATATCAAGCTCTTTGTTATGACTTGATAAAACATGTTTCATATTGAGTTTTTAAATTATAGTTGTGCATCACTGAGTGTCAATACTCAGTGATGGCTTGTGTATGCTGTCGTAGGTAGGGGAAAGGAGAAGACTATAGAGTGATAGACAGTGGAGCATAGTTGGAGCAATCTTTTGGGATTAACATTGCGTATATATTAAATATACCCTTGTAATTTCATTTTGATTTATTTGTAGCTATATGTATGCATATACAGACATTGAGTAGTTGTATAAAAAACATTGTGATAATATTTTGAGATTGTAAATATTTGTAATGTTATTTTGAGATTTTATCCAAATGTAAATCCTTGTAATACTAACTTTTTTCTTGAATGTAAATGTTTAAATTTCTTCTTGGATTATGTTAATGATGAAATGTTTTCTTTTTTTTTTTCATGGAAATTGATGAGAAGGGATTATATAAATTGTTACAGGTTGAGTTTTAACAGGTTTTAAAAAATTGGTTTTGTGTATTTATAGCCGTTATTACGCGAATATTCCATAAAAATTAAATAAAGTAATTTTTTAAATTGTAGAATGACTAATGGATTTCTCGATTAATGACTTATCCCTTTTGCTATAATTTAACTTAAAAATAAATTTGAATTGGTAAAATCTCTTATAGTATATTTAATAGATTATCGGTAGGTGAAGTTTGATAATTTATTAGGTATACTACGAGATCATATCTTACAGAGGGGTAAAGTGTAACATTATGTTATCATATTAATTGCAAATTATAATATGATATAATATTATTATAAGTATACTATGATCTAATATCATTAGTGTAAATATATTAATATAATATTATTATATAATGGTAGACTATATTATAACTGGTGTGTGCAAATGACAGATAACCACCATGGGTCATTATATGATAATAATGATATTATCCCGATAGCACTATGTGACAATAATTATTATTATTATACTAATTAATCTATAGTATATTTTATATAGTATTTCTACTAATGGATATTATATGCTAATATGTCACCATATATGGTTATAATTTAATCTATAAATATGATACCATAATAATATGTACTACTAATATTAACTATCAACGATATTGCAAATCATAGTGATACTGATAATAGGTTAGTTAGATTCGGCAAACATGTTAATGGGGTCAGGTTATAAAGAAACAATTATGAATATTAAATTTAAATTTATTCAATTCGCAGATTCAAGTCCATTCAATAACCCTTCTAAAAAAAAAAACCATTTCAATAAAAATATTAATTGCTTTGTTTTGGAAAAATAATTATATTTATTTAATTTTAAAATTTAAATTTAAATCAATAAAATTAACTTAGGCAGTGTTTGCTACAAATAAATTTTATAAACTTTTGTGAAATTTATTTACAAATATAAAATTTTAGTGTTTGGTTTAAATAAACATTTATTTGGAATTCTTAATTATTAATTTCATGAAATTTATTATAACTAAACTAAATTCTATCAAAATTGATAAAATTTATAAGTAAATTTCAAATTTAAAATCATATATATTTTAAGTGATAAAATTATTGATAAAATTATTCTCTTATTATACATTATTTTATTTTATTTTATTTTATTTATTCTAAATGCAGAATTTATTTTATTTGAAATAAATTCATATTTGATATAAAATATATCAAATAAATAAATTCATTTATAAATGAATTCTATCATTAAATTTCATTTGTAAATAAAATGAGTTTTAGCATAAAATTGAACCAAATATGTTTTTAAACGAGTCATTTCAATCAAATCATGTAAATTATTAAGTTTTTCTATGAAATTTAAATTATGAAATTAATATTTAATTAAAATTTTAATTTCATGAATCATTTTATATCAATTATTAATTTAAAAACTATTTTGAATCAAATAAATTTAAATTAATTAATGGCTATATGTTTAACAATTATCATGTTTAATTTCAGTTGCCTACAAATTTAGAGGACAGAAGTTATGTCACACTATGCCCTGAGTACCATCACTACATTCCAAGCATGTAACTGCATTAACTATTTTTTTTAACTATAATTAAGGAGTATCAAGCTGATTATACATATAGTACTGCTTAATTATTATGAAAATATAAAACAAATAAATATATATATATATATATATATATATATATATATATATATATATTATATTTAACTTTAATTGTGATTTAAATTCAAGATTTTATGACTTTAATACCTTATTGGTGAATCTTAAAAATATCTATTACCATAAAACTTCCCTTTCCTAACTACTTTGACAATGAAATGAAATTGGGTAGTTAATCTTTCTGTTTTCCTTTAACCTTACTTTTATTTCTTACTTGATTACTCTACCCATTGGCAGTTGAACTGTGGAACTAGTAAAGTTTCAAGGGTATAATGCTATTTCACCTAGCAAATATGGTTTTATTTATTTATTTATTTATTATTTTTTATGAAGGTACCAAAATTATACTTGTGTGGACAAAAATTAAGGCAATTCTAAAGGATGTGTAGGTGAAAACTTAATTGGTATTAATGATATGCAGTGCTAGTGAATTAGGGTTTGTTGAAAAGCTGCTGTAATTTGTTGTAAAGGTGAAATTATTAGGTGCACTCAGAATATTAAATTTTATTGTATTTTACACTCATATAAATTTAAATATTCTTATAAATTATGGAAAGTGAATCTCACGTCAATGTGAGTGAACGAAAAAAGCACATACTAAAATGTATTGTAAAATTTGCAAAAGGAATATGGAAGGCACTTCATTGAAATGCCATTTTTTTTTCTAAAAAAGGAAAGATCCAAGTAATTAAGTGATGTTAAAATCTGAACAAAGTTTTCTAGGAAAAATAAAATTAAGTGCATGGATTGGCTGCAAGTCTAACTTAAATATTAATTGTCCTAGCTGATAACTATATTTTTGCAATTAAAGTCTAAGTTACTTGATGGGATCAAACATGGTAAATAGTAATTTCCCAAGTTCATCAACCATACAATTAATCATCCACAACCAGAACTTGTTTCGAGTTTTCTAAGCCAAATTAATTTCCAAAACCTATGGATGAGTCAACAACTTATTCAATCCTCTTAATGGCTGAAAGTTATAGTTTTTGATATGTAGCCCAACAGCTCTGTCCTCTCATGAATTTTGCAGTTCAACGTTTAAAATGAGAACCGAACCATTAAATCTAATATTGAATGTGATATTAGAAAGTATATATGTGCAATGTATTCTTATCTTTGAAATGAAGAGAAATCTCAATACAATTAAGAGAAATAATTTAAAGATCCTAGCTAGGGTCTATGGCATTATTTTTTCTTTATTTGCTTTCTAAAATCGATTGATGAGACTTCAATATTTATATTTTAAATTTAAAATAAATCAAACCTAACACAAGAAAAATTCTATATTTTTAATAAGATTTCTATTTTGGTGTACCATTAGGTGTACATGCTCTATCACTTAATATATATATATATATATATATATATATATATATATATATATATATATATATATATATATATATATATAGTAATATCCTCATTTTAACTAGTCCGTACGTTCTATTGTTCCAGTGACCAATGTCGGTCTGGGCAGCTAGAATATTTGAAATTATAATTAGACTAGAGTGAGAAGTTATAAATAAACCAAATAATGATAAGAAAAATTAAGGAAAAATTTTTAGAAATGAAATGCACTAAGGTTAAATGAGTCATAGCCCCAGTGATGAGTGACCCTAACGGGAAGCGACGGCGAGGGCCGTTAGTAATCCTAGACCCAAGGAAAAACTTCATGAAATAATTTTTGGAACCTCAGGGAAGGATTATTGGGGATTCAATGATAATAAAATGCTAAGAAAACACAAAAAAATTTAATTAATCGGTACACATAATTTTAGCTCGTTAAGCTAAATGGAGGGCATTTTGATCATTTCATCTTCATAGGTAATTTTTGACCAACTTGTCCAATTAAGCATATAAATTATATGATACCAAATATGAATAAACATTGCTAAAAATGAAATTAAAAGTGAGTAGTAAAGAAAAAGAAAAGAATAAAGATAAATTGATTTATGAGGTAAGCATGAGGTCATTTAAAATTTTTGGGCCAATCAAAATGTAATAAAATCACTTATAATACATTAAAAGAAAGAAAAGAAGTAAAAAAAAACTCTAGAAAAAGCCAGCAGCCACCTTCTTCCTCTTCATGCCGAAATTGTTTCCTCATCCCTCTCCTTCATTGCCAAGTTTTCCAAAGCTTAGTTCCTTGGTTTTTCTTCAACCAAACCCTATGTTCCCAACACAAAACCTTAATCTTTCATCTTAGTGAAGCTTTTGGGAGCAAAAAGAAGTAAAAATGAAGAGCTTTTACAAGCTTGGAATTGACTCCATTCAAGGTTAGTGCCTAATTTATTCTCTCTCTATCACACCCTACCCTTCCGTAAGGTATAACATGATCCCGTAGTATACCTAATGAATTACCAACTTCATCTACTGATAACCTATTAAATACACTATAAGGAATTTTAAACCTTTTCTTATTTCTTTTTACAGTGGTAAGCACTATTGACAGGTGTTAAAATATTTTTAATTGAAGTGAAAACAATTAACAAATCTGAGTATCAGTGATTTCTGTAAAAATTTTGATAGAGTGCCATTGTATTTTTAATAAAGCAGTTCTTTAAAAACCTATAAAAAGCACTTCTAATAATTTGTTCAATCCCAAATCCAATAGTAGTTCAACACAATAAATTTCTCAATATTTATCAACTCAGTTCAACATCAATTTTCCTGTGTTTCCAAAAGCTGAGATAAGATAAGTATATCACAATATTTTTACAGGCCAAAATAATTTATAATTTTAGTTTACAACTGCTCAAGACCAAGTACAATATATATATACAGAGCACATACACTACAACAAAAACTACAAAATATGGTATACTCAATATACCGGTGAAATCTCAAAATGTAGCATAAGCAGCCTATTCTGCTGCTCTGCCCATCTGTCTACCTGCGACAGTAATGAAAAAGCTATCGCTGAGTAAAATTTACTCAATGGTGCACAATAACAATTTAAAATGCGGTATATAAAACTTTCATTGACAATTTACAATTCAAATAATTCACAATTTTTCAAAGCTCACATAACATAAATTTGATCAAACAATTGAATAACACAGTGTTGCCAATCAATAACACAACTTAGGTCATGACACAAACTTTTTCGAACATACCGTGTTGTACACCACGACAAGGCATACTCACCCTAATAATCGAAATCAATGAGGGAGGTAGCTAGCTAGATAATGAGTGCTCATCCATACTCACCTTAGACTGGCAAGTCAAAGAGGGAGGAATATAGTCATACTCACCCCATAAATGGAGAAGGAACATAGTAATTGTCATGCCAAGTGTGAATCAAAACAATTCCAAATCACAATATTTAAATATTTCATACAAACCAGAAATCACATTTTATCTCAAAATTTTCATTTACAAAGTAGGCAACACAATAATTTCTAAATAAAATTCCTAAAGTCAAAACAATAAAAAATTATTCATAACTCATTTCTCCAAATAAATTTTCTGGTAAAAGCAGTGAATATAAAAAGTATTGTGCACAGACCTAGTTTGAGTCGCCTCTACGCCTTGACTCAATGTTCCTTATGCTTTTTAATATCCTTTTCAACTGAAACACACAATTTAAAGTGTTTCAGTACTCAGTTAAATTGTTTCTAACAATAAAATCCAATATCTAAATTTTTTTTTTGTACTATTCCTTCGATTCATTTCATTAGTCAACCTATAACGTTGACCATTAATACACACTAGGTGAATAAATTTTAATGTTATCAATATGTCACATTTTTCATTTTAATATGCTATCAATATAGTGCAATTTACCATATCTACAAGTTGGCATTCATTGCCAAATTATTTCAAGCATCATTGTATGTAAATGTCATGTTCTCAATTTTTTGTGTGCTAGATTGGTCTAGCTTAAAGTCCTATTTCTCTTGGTTTTTAGCTTCTGGTCAAAGAAGCAAAATTGTAGCTCTATGTCTTATTGCACTCGGGATAAAATTTCAGGTCATTCTGAGTTATATAGACCAAGATATGGTCAATTGACTAAAGCTGGACAGATTGCACCTTTAGTGCAAAATTTGATCAATTTTAGGTCACATTTAGTTCTGGCAGTTTTGGTACCCGAACTTGTGCAAGCTATTTAACTTGCTTATGATCATTTCTGGGTTTTGGTGTCTTCATAAGAGTTGTAGCTCTATGCCTAATCTATTCATGGTAAAATTTCAGGTCATTTGGACCTGTTTTGAGTGAGTTATGGTCATCCTAATGACTACTGTTCATATGGTCAAAAATCTGGGTTTGCAAGGCTACTATTTCGGATTTGGTCATTTTTAAGGTTAGTTTCTAGGCAAAATTTTGGCAATATTTCTATATGAAAGTTGGCCTATTTGGTGTCTAGTTTCACCCCCCATTGGCCTCATACCAACTGGGTTCACAGTTTTGCACTTATGACCTAATTTAAGTGCTACCAACATACACAACCTGCATTTGAACATCACACTTCCAATTTTGACAATCCTCCTCCTCCCAATACTTTAACATTTAATCATGGTACTTCTATATATATTGTACACAATTCCAGCAAGCATTTTGGGCAGAACACTCAAGTACTCAATACACATATTACTACCCTAATTCTCAAAATTAAATTAAACACAATATATACATGTATTCACTTAATTTTTACTACATACAATTCCACCACTACTTCACAAATACTGCCCTTAAACCATAATTGCCATAATTCATCAATTTAATTCATGATATCAAGCATCAATTCATGCACTTCAAGGATGCCAAAAATGGCAGTTTACTAAAGTCTCCAAATTTCTTTCCAAAACCTCTAAATTCAATACTTACTTACACATACATGGGAATTAATTGGCTAGCACTTCAATTTAACTCCATCAACACTAATTCTTATCAATTTAATGTAAGAAAAACTCAAAGAACATGAGCTCCCATGGCTGCCAAAAATTTTATACATCAATAACTCATCAAAACCTTCAAATTTCTTCACCATTCAACTCATCTCAACCTTAAAACAAACTTTAATGAAGCAAGGAATGAAAAACTAGCACTAACCTTTTTTGAGCTTCACCAAAACTTCATCAAATCCTCTTCTTTTTGCTTCTAACATGCTGCCCAAGGTGTGTGTTCAAGCTTTAATGAAGAAACCAAGTGGAAAGGAGGCTTGAATCATAAGTGTATGGTGGTGGAGTGAGGTTTAGCCATGGAGGATTTCCATGGTGTTTCTCTCGGCTGGTTTGTTTCCAAGGTTGAAGATGAACATTTCTGTCCCAAATTGGCTTATATATGTGTCCCAAAATCTGAGTTAGTGGAGCACTAACTATAAATTAATGATTTAATTACTTAAAGTTCCATAATTTGCACATTTACCTCATTTCTTCCACTATTTAAATAATGTACCTCATTTTTATTTTTCATGACATTTTCAAAGTGTAATACCACTTATTTTTAATGGACATTGAGGTCAAAAGTCAACTCTAGGTGTTAAATGACCAAAATGCCTCTCTTCGGGTTGTATTTCCGATTTTTCGGTAACACCGATTATTGTTGTTTTCTCGATTTCTCATTTTTCTTTGTACTAATTAATTAATTTTTCTTTGACATTTCTAATGTCACTTACACTTCAATAAGTCTTTAATTATGTCTCAAAACTAAATTTCGAGGGTTCCCTGCAGTCTTGGGGTCGGCTATTACCTGCGCTGTAACTTTCTCGTGCGGTCACCCATCGCTGCGATGCTGGCTCGTTTAACTTGGTTACATTTCATTGCTATTATTTTTTCTTTGTTTTTCTTGTATTTTCCTTTCTTGTACTTCATTATTTTATGTTTCCTCACTAGCATCTAAGTGTAGTTCCAGGCATCCTAGGTGTCCGGACAGACACTGATCACTAGAACAGTAGAACGCACTACCAAACATAGGGGTGTTAAACTCTCTCACTCAATTCATGTTTAAGGACATGATATAAGTTGAAATTGTAAGTTTAATGCATAAATTGAACTTTGAGAACTTGGAAACTTGAACAAAATTAGGGTTTGCTCATATAATGGTATATGAACATTGTAATGGTCAAATAGTGACCATTTGATTATGTGTGAGGAGGAATTGGAGTGATTTAGGACAATGGAATTGAGGTTAGGCATGTTGCCCTTGGTGACCTGCAGGGCTGGGTGTGAGTCCAACAAGTTTGGGCAGCTATAACTGGAGTTGTGTAGGTTCAATTGGTGTAAGGCCAATTGGACATGAAACTAGACACATAATGGCACAATTTTGGTGAAGAAACCCTGCCTAGAAAACCAAACCAATTTGACATAAAAACTACCCTAATTCGGGTGACCAATAAGCTATCCCTGGAAAATGACCAAATAAACAGTATTTGTTCAAATAGTCATAACTCAGTGTAGAAAAGTTCAATTGACCTAAAATTTTACCAATAGAAAGCTGAGACATAGCCCTACAACTTTCATGAAGAAACAAACCCAAAATTTGACCATAACATGTTCAAAAACTAACCTACAGTCAGTGTACAAAAACTACAGAATTGATTCTGCCCAGAAATTCTGAAAAAAATTACAATCTAGCTAGTTATGGTATTTAGGCCATAACTTGAGTTACAAAACTCCAAATGGAGTGATTCAAAAAAAGAAATGTAACTAGACACAATAAGGAACAATTTTGATGAAGAACATTTGGCCAAATTCTCACTGTAGAAGGGCCTAATGGAATAGTGAACTCTAAGACTCAAAACTGAAATCTCTGAAATTATTCTCCATTGGTTTTAAGTATTGTTTGGCAACTAATGTCAACACTTTTGTAAACCAAAATGTGGTATCTTAGTGAACTTAGGTTCAATAAATCTATTATAAATTAAAAAGTCAACCTTTGAGTGAAATTAGTTAAGTAAATAGTGACCTCTACATTATAAAGATAAATAATTGAATCATTAACTGTGTAAAATGCCCTAGTATGCCTAGAATGATTGGTTTGGATAGGTTGACATGCCAATAGGATTCAGTTAGCAGTACTGCTCATGGCAATATGCCATTCTGGAATTTTATGGCTTTTAGCCATTTTGATATCAGTGCGATAATTGGCCTTGTGCCCAATGTTTACTACAGCTTATTAGCTGTTCTATTGCACACAGAGAGACACAATGTGACCGATGGTGTGATGGCCCGAGGTACTTGGTACCCAGTGCCAATTTACCCATATATCCAGTCCAGTCAACTAGTATAGGTTACTTGGGCAATTAAAATAAATCTTACTAAATTTTAATCAAATAATACTACAATAATTGTCAGGAACTTAGTCTACATAAAATGTCAGTATACATTCTGCATATCCATTTTATTTTAGCTATTTTATTTTATATTGGCACCACTAAGCAGAATTGCTTAGCGCGTTGCTTTTGCCACGCACAGGTACTGGAGACATAGCTGGGGAGTCCAGCAGACCTTAGACCGGGTGATTTTTCAGATCTACACAAAGTCCAGAGTCACCTCATATCTGAAGTGCACTTGGTAGGATATTAGGATTTTGGGTTGTATTTTGTACTTTGCATTTTGTACTAGTTTTTATTGTAATTACAAACTCATGAAATCATATGATAATGTAAATATATGAAAATTCATGTTATTGTAATTATCAGTATATTTGGTTGAAAAATAAAATATTGAGGAGTTATTTAGGAAATTAATTCAAATTGTGATGTGAACAAAATTTTGGAATTTGTGATGAGAATTGGAGATTGAGTTGATATGTATGTATATTGGAGTTCTAGATTTCAAAACCATATTGGAAGTGTTTTTAATAGGTTCAGAAGAACTGTTTTTCCAATTTATAGCCGGCATTTTGACGGATTTTCTATAAAAAAATATGGAAAATTCAGATAGATCAAAGTAGTAAATAAATGATATAATTGGTAAAAAAATTTAGCACTTGGTGAATAATAAATAAATTAAGAAGGATAACTTGTTATGAAATAAGATATGGTGTTCCAGCACACTGTGTGGCATATCTTGCTTAGCTACACTGTAGACGGGTAAGGGGTGTCACACACATACACACACACACACACACACACACATATATATACGGTCCATGAAAATTATTGGCAACTACGGACTTGCAAAACAGAGAAAAAATGAGTCAGAGATCCACCAGAATGTTCCTAGTGAGAACCTTCTGACCTCAAGTTAGAGCTGATATGAGAATGGTGTGTAAAAGTTAATGGAGAGGATAACATACCTAACTATGAAAAATGTGTTGCCTTTATATACTCATCATAAGTGGCATTCACATAAAGGTCAGATTAAAATCCCCTAAAGATAGAGATTGTCAATTTTGACCAATATTCTTTCCGTTTTGAATGAGTCATCTATCTAGACAAGTAATGTATCTAGATGAGCAATGTGTTTGATGAGTAATGTGGCTGATCAACCATCTATTCTAGATGAGCAATGTGGTGGATGATCCATCCATTTGTATGAGTAATGTGACTGATAAGCCCTCCATATAGATAAGTAATGCGGCTGATGAGCCCTTTATGTGGATGAGCAATGAATGAGCCATCTATTTGGATGAGCCATTTGTTTGGCCAAACAATGTGTGGCCAAACTATATTATAATTGAGCCATCTTTGGCTGAACAATATGTGATTGATTAATGTTGAACCATATGTGGTCGAGCTATCTTTTGGCGCCGAACAATATGTGGCCGAACTATCTTCTGGCTGAACCATACGTGGCTGAATAATGTGTGGCCAAACTATCTTTCAGGCAAACCATATGCAGTTAAACAATGTTTTGGTTGAGCCATCTTTTGGTTGAGCAATATTTTGTTGGCAGAACGATATGTGTCCAAACAATGTGGTCGGGATATCTTCTAGTTGAACCATATATGGCTAAGCTATCTTTTGCCCAAATTATATATAGTCGAACCATATGTGACCAAACCACTAATACGATTTGACCCATAAACTATTTAAGAAGCTGAGTTTGTATATTTAGGGAACCATATTGAGAACATATAGATGTAATGTTGTAACACCCCGAATTTCTTTAGCTCTGAATAGTACCATTTCAGTTAGTGAATAGTACTATCCAAAGCCAATTTGAGGATAAAAAAAATTATATATATATATATATATATATATATATATATATATATATATATATATATATATATATATATATATGATGAAAAATAATTGAAAATAAGCAGAGTAAAAATCAAGTAACCTTTGGATTATAGAAATATCGGTATTAATGAAAAAGATGGACTATAACCTGATGAGGGGCATTTTGATCATTTGACACTCAGAGTCAACTTTTGAGCAAAATGTTAATTAAATTAAATCAAATTAATGTAATTAAATATGAAGAAATTTTGATGAAAATTTAAATAGAAATGTATAATTAAAGGAAGAAAAGAAAGAAATAAAAATTTAATTTAAAATTATGACATAAGCATGACCAAATTAAAAAAATAAAATTTAAAAAGTGAATAACTATTGTAATGCCCTCACTTTAGGTAGTCCGTACATTCTACTGTTCTGGTGACCAATGTCTGTCTGAACAATCAGAATGTCTGGAACTATATTTAAACTAGATTGAGAGTCTTAAATAACTTAAAAAATGACTAAGAAAAATTAAGGAGAAATTAAAGCAATGTGATGCAAAGAGGTTAAATAAGCCGAAGCTCTGGCGATGGGTAACCCTAACGGGAAGCGACTGTGAAGACAGTTGCTAATCCCAAACCCATGGGAAACCCTGTAAAATAATTATTTGGGACTTAAGTGAAGGATTACTAAGGTTTAGATGACAATAAAATGCCAAGAAACTACAAGAAAATTTATGTCAATCGATGCAGATAATTATAACTCAATGAACACAATAAAGGGCATTGTGGTCATTTCACCCTCAGAGATGATTTTTGATCAATATGTCCATTTAAGTAAGTGAGAATTATGTAATAAAATATGAATAAATATTGATAGAAATTTAATTAAAAATAAGTAAAAGAAAGAAGAAAAGAAAATAAAAATAAATGAAATTAAATCTCAATTATTACATGTGCATGATGCAATAGTGATGCAATTAAAAATTTTTAGCCTATCAAAATTAGACAAACACAATTATAAGAGATAAAAGGAAATTAAAAGAAACAAAAAAAAAAAAAAATCAAAAGTCATCTTCTTCCTCACCATCAAAGTGGTCGAACCACCATTTCCAATAGCTCTCCTCCACTTCTCTTCTTTCTCATTCAAAATTCCCATGTACAAACACCATAAAATCCCTAGATTATTTCATAAAACTTGCTTGTGCATCTTGGAGAAGTGTTTGACGGCCAAGAAAGTGAAAGAAAGTGAAGTTTAGGCAAAGTCTCAATCGAGGTAAGAGAGGTTAGTGCCAATGCACACTCCCTTCTCTCTCTATTCTTTGTTAGGGAATTGATTTGTGTTAGAAATTGATGAAAAATGAAATAAAATATACATGTAGGAGTACACATGAATTTCAGCCTGCCTAGGTACATGGAGAATTTGATGTTAATCGTTGAAATTAAACATTGATTTTAAATTTGGGTAAAGTGATAAACATGATAGATAAGTTAAACTGCATGTGTTGGATGAAAGTATGGATTGTAATGGTTAGGGTTTGTGATAAATTGGGGATTTGTTAAATTGTTGTTGAGATGATGATGTTAAGGCCAATTAATGATCATTTGATGTGGTTTGACCTTAAAAGGGAATTGGTTATGGAATTTAATTAGGAATTGGATGAGTTGCCTTTGTGCTGGAAATCTAAACTATGACTCCAGTAGGTTTGGGCAGCCATAAATAGAGTTGTATAGCTTCAATTGGTGTAAGGCCGATTGGAGGTGAAACTAGGGACATATGAACAGTGATTGTTCAAATGGGCATAACTCTTTATAGAGAGGTCCAAATGACCTGATTGTTGAACCCATGGAAAGCTTAGACATAGTAGAACATTAGTTTTATGAAGAATAGAAACCCTAATTCTTACCATAACCTAATCAAATTGCTATCCAAAGTTAGCATATCAAAACTGCCAGAATCAAAACTGCCTAGAAAATTCTGGATAAGGACCAATCTGACTAGTTATGGTAAAAAATGTCATAACTTGAGCTACAAAACTCCAAATAGAGTGATTCAAAAAGAGAATTAAAGTTGAGACATTAAGGAATAACTTTGATGAAGAAAGGTTAGCCAAACTTTCACTGTAGATTGGTCGAATGGAATAGTTAACTTAGGTTATAAAAACTGAAATTTTTGAAATGCTTCTAGGAGGACTTGAATTGTGGTTGGTAAATAATGCCAATAACTTTATAAATCAAAATGTGGTATGAAAATGAATTTGGAACTTGTGTTCCTATTATTTATGGAATAATCAAAATTTAGTATTAATAGTATTGTGAATAGTAACCACAATGACACAAAATGCAAAGGACCAATACCTAAGATGCTAACATGCCCATGTATGCTTAGTTATGATTGGTTTGGATAGGTTGGCATGCCAATAGGGTTTTGATTTGTAGTATTGCTTATGGCTTTGTGCCATTTTGTGATTTATGGCTTCTAACCTGTAACACCCTCTCTATAAGTAGTATGTACGTTCTACTATTCCGATGAACAATGTTTGTTCAGACAGTCAAAATATTTGGAACTACACTTAAATGATAGTGATGAGATATAAAATGATGGAATACATGGTAAGAAAATACAAGAAAAATTGAGAGAAAATAAAAGAAAGCAAATGCAACTAGGTTAAACGAGCCGGAACCGTAGCGATGGGTGACCGCACTGGGAAGTCACTGCGTAGACAATTGACGGCCCTAGGACAGTGGGGAAGCCTGAGAAATAATTTTTGGGACTTAATTAAAGGTCTACTGAGGTATAATTGACATTAAAAATGTCAAAGAAAATTTAGTTAATCAGCACAAATGAAAATGAAAATGAAAATTAAAGAAATCGTCAGATCAGGGATTTAATGGGTATTACCCAAAAAGTATGATTATAACCTGAAGAGGGGCATTTTGGTCATTTGGCACTTAGAGTTGACTTTTGACCTAAATGTCTATTAAAAATGAGTAGTATTAAATTTTGAAAATCCAATAAAAAATGAAATTTCATGTGTAATGTAATTAAGGAAAAATGAGGGCGTATAATTAGAATTTTTGAAACTTGAATATAATAATAATTAAATAAATATTTTAGTGGACTATAAAAGGGCATTAGAAGACAAATCCTCCACTCAAAACTTCATCATTTTCATTTGTTCCCATCCATGGCTGAATTGCACTCTCATTTCCTCCATAGAAATTTTCTCATGCAAGCTTCCATTTCACCATTTTCATGCCATTTTTCTTGCAACTCTCTTTATGAAAAGTGATCCTCACACCTTGGGAAATATATAGGCAACAAAAAAAAAGGAGAAATTTCAAAGATTTACAAGCTTGAAAATTCTGGATTCAAGGTTAGTGCTTTTCTTCTTTCCTTCTTTTAATACTTGGAAATGACTTGAAATAACTAGAAATTGTAAGAAAATAAAAGGGATTCATGAAGATAAGGGGTCACTAAAATTCAGCAGCCAAGAATTTCATGGGATTTTGATGTGTTTAAATGATGTAAATGAGTTTAAATATGATGCTTGGTATGGGTATATGTATGGGAAGTAATAGGAATTGAATTGATTGAGATTGATAATTTGAATTAGGGTTTTGAAATACAAATGGAAGTTCAATTTGGCAGCCCCTATTTCCTTGTGAGTTTAATGAATTCTTAATTAGGATGATGGTTATTGATGTTAGTTGATGCATTTAAATGCAATGGAAATGATAAGTATAACAAATTGGGGGAAACATGAATTAGGGTTGATGACAATTATGAAGATTTTGTATAATTATTGAACTTGGTAATTTGAATTTGTTTGATGAAACTTATGTAATTGTTTCACTTTGATAGCCTTGAAAAGTATGGGAATGTGCTTAATTCATTGAGATTAGTGATGTTGATGGATAGGTAATTTAAGTTACATGTGATAGGAATTTTATTGAATGTGAATTGTTAACTTTGATAGTTTGACTTAGGGTTCCGAATTACTCAATTGAGACTTGATTGATGTTGCTGGAAATTAATTATGTTGAGATTAATTGATGATATTAGAAGTTCCATGAATGTTGGTTGCTTACTTCGCAAGTATACGGGCCGTTCAAGTAGTAAAGAAAAGATATCGTCCCACAAAGATTTGTTACTGTTAGTAGTATGCCCTAGAGCATATCATTTAGTATGTATCTTGTATATTTTTATTAATAAAAGGCATTTTTACTTTTCCGTTTACATAATATATTTATGTGTAATAGAAAAGGTCCATTGATATTTTATTAGAAATTCTATTCTTAAGTTGTTAAGAATATGAGTGACAGTATTTCTAGCACAAAGTATCATAAATTGGTTCACAATCGAGGATACTTCACAATAAGGACATGACTTATCCAGAAAGATTGTATTCATATTTATTTCCAATGTATTTATATGAGATATAAATAAGATGGAATGGTAAGTCTCATGCCATATAACAAACATGATAGGCATTACGCATAATAAGTAGGCCGAACTAGTGACATCTATAACAAGCACATGGAGTTTACTCTTGTAAATGCATTGTCATGCATCATATCAGTGCATATAATCTTTAGACCTGAGATAGCGTAGTTATCTTGTATATAGGTGGTTTGAGTTTGACACTGCTTTTATACTTGTACTGTGTATGGGTATATGGCCATGTGTTGGCTCCTACTAGTTATATATGGAGGTAGGTGTTGATTAAGATGGAATCTGTTACCCTAAGTAAATAGGGATAAAATCCTATGTTCATTTAATTGTTCTTGATACTTCAAGTTCCTGGCCAGGACAGATAGGTTTAATCATAAAAGAGTTTCTGATGAGAAAATCTTTTTATAATCAAGAACTGGAATTAAAAGAGAACATAATATTCATAGCAAATGGGGTTTGACATAAACCATGACTCCAGCTCGAATTGGGATTTTGTAACAGAAAGATTCTAATGCATGGTAACACATGATTATAGGTTCATTTAAGATAAACCTTATTACTGATTGGGTGGCTATGGCATGCTATGCTAGGTGTTAACCATAGTCTATGAGCTGCCTAAAATGATTTAGAGAAATCATTTATGGTAAGAAAGAGTTCTGATGATATTGAGAGTTAATATCATATCTCATAGCCAATTAGTGATGAGCCTAGTAAGTCACACACATACACAAGTAATTACCAAGTTAAATGTGATTTAATTAATTAGTTAAAGATTTTAATTGATTAATTAAATAGGTTTGGTTTGCAATTAGATTGCAAAGTCCCTAGCATGGCTTGAAACCAAGTCTAGGTTATTGGATGTATAGTATAAGTTAAATTTATATTTAAAGTGTTTAAATATGAATTTAATTATGAGAAATTAATTAATAGAGATTAATTAATTAATTTATATTTGATATAAATTGATTAGAACAAGAGAAATAATTATTTTGGGTTGAGAACTCAAATTTAAGACACAAGGGTATTTTGGTCATTTCACAGGGTGACATGTGGCACCATGAGATGGTGATACATGGAATTACACATAAGCTTTCCATTTGTCTTTTAATCTTGTAAGATGATTAAAGTCAAGATTAAATCTAAGTTTGACACTTGGCACAATGTGATTAGGTCAATTAAGCTAAGAGCCAATCAGAAGATGACATGTGGCAAGGGTTTTAAGTGACGACCTAGCTATATAAGGGAAAGGATGAAAGAACAAAGTGCAATATGCTATTCTCTCTTTGGTGCCGCCACCTTTAAGTCTCTTATCCTCTCTTCTTCTTCATCTCTCATCAATTCAAAGAGAATTCCCAATATTCTCTTGAATTAAAATTGCTAGAAATCTTTTTTAGTGCCCTGTATACATCTATAACATCTCTAAAGGCAAAACCTTAATTTCTAATTAATTAGAAAGGCTTGAGAAGCTATTCAAGGGGCTGCCATTGGTGATCTTGGTGTGGACAAGCTAGAGGGGCAACATCTAGTGTCCTAGGTGCATCCCAAAGGTACCAAACACAACTACAGTGCATTAAAAGGTTAGTGCACTTATTCTTGATTTAATCTAGGGTTCTAATGAATTAATATGTTAATTCTAAAATCTTAAATGGCAAATGTAGATCCAAAAATATATTAAAAGAGTTTTAATATGCTGTTTAGCATTGAAATCAAATAGATAAACAATGAATCTTGCATGATGCATGAGACCCTAGAAGAAAAATTTTGAATTCAATGATCTAAACTTATGTTTTTCATACTTCCGTTCCTTAAATTGTTATCAGAGCCACCATATTTTCCATTTAGACTGTTTAATATATGATTTAATTGTGTAATTTGATCATGAGATAATTGATTCATTACTGGTTGCAAGGAATAGGTGGCGGCATGTTGATGAACACCATTGGTGCGCATGGTTTGGAGCATTCAACCATGGGCAAGGCTTTTGGGCGTTAATATGGGCTTCGTTTCAAGGCCCATAATTAGGCCCATGATTAATTAAAGTGTTTAATTAGGAGTTTTAATCACACAATTAAATTATGATTCAAATATGAATTTTTAAAATTGTTTGAATGTGATTCAAATCTGAATTTTTAAAATTTGCTTGAATGTGATTCTAATCTGAATTTTCAAATTTGTTTGAATCATATTCAAATCTATATTTTTAAGTTGAATATGAGATATTCAATTTAATTTAAGTATGTATGTTTTATTTAATTGTTAAATAATGATAAGCATGATGGATGATCATGAACAATAAAAGATTAATGTGATTGGATTTATTTCTTTTATGTTTCTTTGGGTTGTAAATTAATTAATTTATTTTAATTTATTTTGGTGGCATGTATTATAAAGGTTGTAATATTTTTGTGTTGTAATTTCATTTATTTGGTTCTTGTAAACTTGCCTTGGTATGCCAAGGATTACTATGTAATTGAATTGCAAGAAGATCAAGGAGGTCAAGAGCATTAGTGGGAACAGTGGGAGGAATTGAAGATCAAGTATTGATTATGTACTCCTTCAGCAACTCTTGTAACATGAATGAATGAAATGCACCTAGGAATACCCTGATTCAATTCTTGGTGGCTCAGAATTGAATCCCTTAAAAAGTCCATGATCATACCATATTTATTGTTTATCCATGAATCCATGAAATGTATGGGATTGTATGCAAATATATGATATATGCATGCTAAATGGATAATGTGCAAAGTGAGACCATAATAATAATTAGGACGACCACAAAATCTTCTAAACAAATGATTAAGTTGGAAATGGTATAGTTAAAGTAATTATAACATGGGCCCTCCATTGAGGCAATTATTTTAAGAAATTTTAAATACTTGCATATGATGCAATTAATTTAAGAGATTTTCTTAAAAATAATTTTTAAGCATGAGATGTTATAAATATGTAAATGGTTTGGTGGCCAATAATGGATGTAACACCCCTAAGTTCGGTAGTGCGTTCTGCTGTTCCGGTGACCAGTGCTATCCGGACAGCTAGGATGCCTAGAACTACACTTCAATATGAGTGAGGAGACATAAAATAATGAAATACAAGAAAAGAAAATGCAAGAAAAACAAAGGAAAAATCATAGCAAAGAAATGTAACCAAGTTAAGCAAGCCGGGAAACCTAGCGATGGGTGACCGCACCGGGAAGTCACGGCGTGGACCGTTGACTAGCTCGGATCATGGGAACCCCGAAAATATTTTTAGGACTTAAATAGACCCCTATTGAAGTATAAATATCATTAGAAATATCAAATAAAAATTAAATAATTAGTACAAAGAAAAGTGAGAAATCGAAAAACAGACAAAACCCGGTGTTACCGAAAAATCGGGAACGTAATCTAACAGGGCATTATGGTCATTTGACATCCCGAATTGTCTTTTGACCTAAATGTCCATTAAAAATAAATAATATTACACTTAGAAAATGAAATGAAAAATTAATTTGGTGGTACCTAAAATAAATAGCTAAAATCAAGGGTTTAATGTGGGATTAAGTGAAAGTTTAGCTTAAAATATGATTTAATTTTTTTGTGGACCACTAAGGGAATTAATTAAACACATAGTGGGACATGTGTACACTTAATATGCAGCTAAAACTCCATCTTCTCCACATGAATTTAACATTGCCGTGAATGAAGGTGAGAGGAAACTCCATAGCCATTTTTCATGCAAGCTTTCTTAACTCTCCATTTTCAACTCCAACCTCTTAGGTTTCTTCATTAAACTTTGTCTACACATCACAAGGAAGATATTGATACCAATTTTGAGAAGTTTGGTGAAGGTTTAGCAAGTTACAATCAAAGGTAAGTTTACATTTTTTGAGAATTCCTTTGTTAAGTTTTGTGTGCATGTTATGGGTGTTGGTTTGGTGAAGGAAAATTTTGAGTTTGAAGAGTTCTTGTTGTTTTCATTTTGGACAGCCATGAGTCACGTTTTTGATGAGATATTTGTGCATATAATTGATGAGAAATAATGTTGATCATGGTGATTTAGTAACCTAGTGAATTATTTCATGTTTATATGGTGATTTATGCACTTGGATGGGAATTGGTAAATTGGACGGCACTTTGATGTTGAAGAAAGTTTGCGGTAGCTTGGGAACACTTGAGTAATTGTATGTATTGAAGGAAGTATGGGCACAATATTGACCTAGAAGGATTGATGATATGTATGTAGATTGGTATTGAAAAGTGTATGTAAGATTTGTAATGGTTAGGTGTGTATGTAATGGTACTTAGAAATTGTAAATGTGAATTATACTTGGTGTGTTGAGGGTAATGGTAATCTGCCCAAAATAATGTTAATGTAATGTAGAAAATGCTTTTGGTAATGTACCAAAACAGATTGGTAGGTAAGTAAACAAATTGCAAAGGTAAATGTGTGTTTGAAGTGGGGTGTGAAAGGCATATTGAGGGCAGTGTACATTTTAGCCTATAACCTTAAATGTGTAACCTCAATTGGTATGAGACCAATTTGAGGTGAAACTAGGCACAAAATGTGCCAACTTTCATTGAGAAACCATACCAAAATTCTGCTTGCAAGGTGACCTAAGAAAATGACCAATTCGGATTAGGTGCAATTAGGACCTGAAAAATGACCAATTGGGCAGCAGTGAGTGTTTAGGCCATAACTCACTTAAACCAGGTCCAATTAACCTGAAATTTTGACCAAGAATAGTTAAGACCCATACCTACAAGTCTTATGAAGACACCAAAGCCCAGAAATGACCATAAGCAAGTCAAACAACTTGCACAAGTTCGGGTCCAAAAACTGGCCGAACCAGAGTTGACCAAATTGACCTAAAATTGACCTAAAATGGTACCATTTGACCAGCAATAGTATAATGACCATAACTTGGTCCACTTAACTCGGATTGACCTGAAATTTTGCCCCGCGTGCAATAAGACCTAGATCTACAAGTTTGTAGTTTTGACCGAGACCCGAAAATCGAGGGAACTAGATCGTCCGGTTAGGTCAAACCAAGATCCCTAATCCAAAGAATTTGCACTAAAATGCACTAAACAAGGAAATGACTTTGGTAAAACGTACCAAACCTAAAACCCTATCGAATGTGACATATTAATGACACTAAGACCTAATTTACCTAAAACGCAGTGAGGGTTGGTATATTAGGTGATTAAGTGAATAATTGAGTTCAGTGCATTATTTACCAAACACCATCGATAGAGACAGTTTAATTTAGCACTGAAACACTTCAAATTGTGTTTCTCAGTTAACAAGGACTCAGCAAAAGGGAAGGAAACACTGAGTCCAGATCAGGGAGACAGTCATCAGAGGTTTGTGCACAACTAGTTTTTAACTGATTTTGTTTGAATATGTCACACCCTACCCCTCTGTAAGGCATAACATGATCCCGTAGTATACCTAATGAATTACCAACTCCGTCTACTGATAATCCATTAAATACACTACAAGGGATTTTAAAAACTTTTCTTACTTCTTTTACAGTGGTGAGCACTATTTACAGGTGTGAAAGACTTTGGTGAACTGAAGTGAAACAACTAACTCATTTGATTTATTTGGAATATCTGCAAAAATTTTGGCAAGGTGCCATTTGTATTTTGGACAAAACAGTTCTTCAGAAAACCTGTAAAAAGCACTTCAATATATTTTCAAATCTCAACTCCAACATTTTTATCAACACAACACATTTCTCAAGTCAAATCCACAGTGATTTTCAAAGACTAAGATACAAAGATATAACACAATTTTTACAAGCCAAATAACTCATAATTATTTTACAACTTTATCAGTACAACTTAAATTTACAATCACTCAAAACCAAGAACAAAATATACATACAGTGAATATACATTACAAGATAAAATGCCACATGTGGTATACTCACTATACCCAAAAATCTCTCATCATGATACTAGCAAACTCAGCCTCGCTCTGTCTCTCTACTGCGACAAAGAATAAAGCTATCATTGAGACAATGTCTCGATGGTGCACAACATTTACCAAATACAAATTTTAAATCACAATTCATAAATCATATCAATAGTGGATACTTAAAACCATAGTTAAATTCAAGACAATAAATGTCAACAAAAATTTAAACTCCATTTGTTAATATCACAATAATTTTCAATAAGTCAGATCATGGTTGAATTCAATAGAAAGTATATGTCAATAACAGTTTAAAACACTTTCAAAATCTAAAACTACAGAATAACACAATTAGATCAAATAATCAAGAATACAAATGTTGCCAATCTATAACACAATTTAGGCCATGACACAATTTTTTCCATATATGCCGTGTTGTACACCACGACAAGACATGCTCACCCCAATAATCGAAATCAATGAGGGAGGAAGCTAGCTATATAATGAGAACTCATCCATACTCACCTCGGATCGGAAGTCAAAGAGGAGGAACATAATCATACTCACCCTGCACTAATAAGTCAAAGAGGGAGGAATAATCACACTCACCCCATTAATGGAGGAGGAACATATTATCGATGTCATGCCAATTGTGAGTCAAAACAATTCCAAACATTTTATTCAAATGATCCGTAAGAATCCAATAAATTTCCAAAGTTATAATTTCATTCACAAAATTGCAACACAATTCGTAATTCACTTCAATTTCCACAAAAACCATTTACAGTGCTTTTCAATCAATAAGTATCCATCAAATACCATTCAAACAATTTTTCACAGTTTCAAACCATTCACAATGTTTTTCAATCAATAAGTGTCCACCAAACACATTTCCACAATTTAAAACAATGATATGCAAATAGTCAATATTTATTTCCATTGAAAATAATTCAAAAGAAATAGTTGTTGTGCACAACCCTCTGATGACTCCCCTCGATCCGACTCGGTGTTTCCTTCCCTTTTCTGAGTCTTTGGTAATCGAGAAATACAATTTGAAGTGTTTCAAGACTAATTTAAACTGTCTCTATCGATGGTGTTTGTTAAATTATTGAATTAACTCAATTATTCACTTAATCACCTAATATACCGACCCTCGTTGCGTTTTAGGTAAATTAGGTTTTAGTGTCGTTAATATGTCACATTTGATAGGGTTTTAGGTTTGGTATGTTTTACCAAAGTCATTTCCTTGCTTAGTGCATTTTAATGCAAATTGCTGGATTCCGGGACACTGGTTTGACCTAACCGGACGATCTAGTTTCCTCGGTTTTCGGGTCTCGGTCGAAACTACAAATTTGTAGATCTAGGTCTTATTGCACGCGGTGCAAAATTTCAGGTCAATCCGAGTTAAGTAGACCAAGTTATGGTCATTACACTATTGCTGGTCAAGTGGTACCATTTTACGTCAATTTTAGGTCAAATTGGTCAATTCTGGTTCGGCCAGTTTTTGGACCCGAACTTGTGCAAGTTGTTTGACTTGCTTATGGTCATTTCTGGGCTTTGGTGTCTTCATAAGACTTGTAGGTATGGGTCTTAACTATTCTTGGTCAAAATTTCAGGTCAATTGGACCTGGTTTGAGTGAGTTATGGCCTAAACACTCACTGCTGCCCAATTGGTCATTTTTCAGGTCCTAATTGCACCTAATCCGAATTGGTCATTTTTTTTTAGGTCACCTTGCAAGCAGAATTTTGGCATGGTTTCTCAATGGAAGTTGGCACATTTTGTGCCTAGTTTCACCTCAAATTGGTCTCATACCAATTGAGGTTACACATTCAAGGTTATAGGCTAAAATATACACTGCCCTCAATATGCATTTCACACCCCAACTTCAAACACATACTCACCTTGCAAGGTTTACTTCCATACCCTACCAAACTGTTTTGGCACATTACCAAAAGCATTTTCTACATTACATTAGCATTATTTTGGGCAGATTCCAATCACCCTCAACACACCAAATATCATTCACAATTACAATTTCTAAATACCATTACAACCACACCTAAACATTACAAACTTTACATACACTTTACAACATTCATTCACATACATATCATCAATCCTTCTAGGTCAATATTCTGCCCACTCTTCCTTCAATATACACCATCACTCAAGTGTCCACAAGCTGCCACAAACCATTCTTCAACATCCCATTGCCGTACCAATATACAATTTCCCATCCAAGTGCATAAATCACTATATAAACATGAAGTAAATCACTAGGTTACTAAATCACCATGATCAACATTATTTCTCATCAATTATGTGCATATTAAATCATCAAAAACGTGACCCCATGGCTGTCCAAAATGGAAACAATAATAACCCTTCAAACTCAAAATTTTCCTCCACCAAACTAACACCCATAACATAAACATAAACTTTAACAAAGAACTTCTCAAAAATGCAAACTTACCTTTAATTGTAAATTGCTAAACCTTCACCAAACTTCTCAAAATTGGTATCAATATCTTCCTTGTGGTGTTTAGACCATTTTTCATGAAAGAACCTAAGTGAATGGAGTTGAAATGGAGAGAGGAAATCAAGCTCAAAGAAAACGTTCATGGAGATTTCAAGGATTCTTCAATTCGGCCATTTGAGAGGATTTGAGGGAGATGGAATTTCAGATGGCATTTTTGAGTTACACCTGCCCCATTACATGTTTAATTTATTCATTAGTGGACCACTCACCCATTTAACAATATAATAAGCCAAATTCCCATTTATTCCACATTTAACCCATTATTTCCACTATTTATTTTAGGTACCACCAATTTAATTTTTCATTTTATTTTCTAAGTGTAATACTATTTATTTTTAATGGACATTTAGGTCAAAAGATACTTCGGAATGTCAAATGACCATAATGCCCCTGTTCGGGTTGCATTCCCGATTTTTCGGTAAAACCGTATTTTGTCTGTTTTTCGATTTCTCACTTTTCTTTGTACTAATTATTTAATTTTTCTTTAATCTTTCTAATGAGATTTATACTTCAATAAGGTTCTATTTATGTCCTAAAAATGTTTTCCATGGTTCCCCGCAGTCCAGGGCTAGTCAACGGTCCACGCCGTGACTTCCCGGTGCGGTCACCCATCGGTAGGTTTTTCGGCTCGCTTAACTTGGTTACATTTCTTTGCTATGATTTTTTCCTTTGTTTTTCTTGTATTTCCTTTTCTTGTATTTCATTATTTTATGTCTCCTCACCCATTTTGAAGTACGGTTCTTGGCATCCTAGCTGTCCGGACAACACTAGTCACCGGAGCAGCAGAACGCACTACCGAACTTAGGGGTGTTACAGAATATTTCATATGACTAAATGACATACTTTTCTTATGTATTATGTTTAACAAGCATTGGATTTAATTCAATGATTATTGAAAATTGTTATAGTATGTATGAATTCAGCTTTGTGAAATGGTATTTCCACAAGTATTAAGTATTGTTATGGATTGAATAAATTATGTTTTGGAAAATTGTGATAGAACATGTTTTGAATTGTGATGGTAATTTTTATGGAAAAATGCAAATTTATGATTTGAATTGTGATGAGCATAAAAATTATTGGATATTCGAATTGACTTTGAATCAAATTATATTGTGATTTATGCTCACTAAAATGATTGTGATATTATTTTATATCTCACTATAGATGCTTGATTAGGTTATTACCCGTCTCTCTCATTTGTTGAGAAGACAATGGAGTTAGTTGTGTTTTGATTACCATGGTACGTGCACAGGCTTAGATTTTCCTCTGATTTGAGGTTAGATCTAAGTTTATTTTATCGTTATGGTCCTTGCGGAAGATTCATTATTGTGATGGTACTGTGCACGATGATTCGACCTCCCCGACCATAGGGAGTTAGAATCTGATTCGACCTCCCCGACCATAGGGAGTTAGAATCACATCGAATATGGCCCTTTCGGATTAGTATTGCATAGTTAGTGAGATAAAGATTGATTTTTGAGATACATAATGACTTTTGAGATACACTATGATTTTTGAGTTACATAATGATTTTTGAGATACAGAATGGCTTTTGAATGGTGATTTCAATTATGGTTTATGTATAATTGATTTTGTTGGAATTACTTAAATGGATATTCATGATTTGATACATTGAATTTTGTGATCAAAGTCATTTAGACAAATTATTTACATTACTGGCAATGAATATTTTGAGTTGTGGAATTTGATAAGTATTCAGATTTCCAAATTATTTACTGTAAATTTTGTCAATATATTGTATTATGTTTTAAATTATAGTTGTGCACCACTGAGTTCACCACTCAGCGATAGCTTTGTATGCTATCGCAGGTAAGAAGAGCATAGAGCAGTGAGTAAATTTCTTTGAAGATACATTCAGATCAGCTCCAGGTATATCATAGATATACCCATGTACATAGGTTTTGATGTATGCATGTAATAATATGTATGTAAATTATTTGAGCAGTTGTATATAAAACTCTTGTAAAATATTTTGGTATGTAATTAAATGTAAATTATTGTAAATTTAAATTTGGGATTTCAATTATCTGAATAGTTTGTAATATAAATTTTGAGTCTTGAAATGAATGAGATATTTCTTTATGATGGGATTAGTTTGAAAATGAATTGATTGTGTATTGAGAATTGAATTGTGAATTGAATTGAAGTTACTGAAGTTGTATTTGAGAAAACATATTGGGAGCATTTTTCTTTTGCAGGATTGAAGAACTGTTTTCTCAAAATACAGCCGGCACTTTGCCGAAATTTTGAAAAAATTTTATAACACCAGATTTTAATCGATGATTTAAAATGCACGAAAATTGTTTTAAAATCCCTTGTAGTATATCTAATGGGTTATCGGTAGGCGAAGTACGGTAATTCATTAGGTGTACTACGGGATCATGTTACATCTTACAGAGGAGTAGGGTGTGACATGTTTTGTGGTATCAGAGCAATGGTTTTAAAGTAAATTTTGAACTGTGATTTTGAAATCTTTTTGTCGGTAACTACAACTGCTCAAATGTTTGATACATATAATACATTTACATCATAAATATGAACTAATGGAGAGGAATCTCCTTATGTTGGTTGTACAGGAATAGAAAATCTTGTGAAAAGATATGGAAGAGAAGAATGAGACAGTAGAACAGTCTGTGATGGCAGAAGAACAAGTTGAGGCCCCAGCTCCACAAAATGTCGAAGGTCTGACGTACTGGGCTTTACCGGTACAAATTACTGCACAAATGGCCCAGCAAATGGCCACTTTCTTCCAACAAATGGCTGATAATCTGTCAGCCCAAGCCCAAGTACAGACCCAACCCCCACAAGGGCCGTGTGAAATGGAAAAGAGGGAGAAACCTATGGGTCAGAGCTCGAACAGTAATTTGAGAAAGAGAAAAGAATTTGAGGAACCCCGAGCTCAGGGATACGATAAAGGTGGATCATTAAGACAGAGACCACCAAGGTCCAGTTGTCGAACAACTAGAAGTTCCTACCCTTCCCGCCTATGTGAAACTTGTAGAAAATATCATGGTGGGATATGCTATAAGACCTCTGGAGCCTGCTATAATTGTGGAAAACTTGGACACTTTGCTAAAGATTGTACTAAACCACCTCGATCTGCTCTCCGGATTTCCCAGACCATCAGTCAGAGTCAAGATAGAAATAGAGTTGGTACTCCTCACCACTATAACACAGTGAATCAACCCGAATATAGTAGCGCACTCGGGCGTCCACTATGCCAAGGAGAAAGAGCGAAACTTGGATGTAGGCTTTGGTAAGTTTTTAATTTTTGAAGGAAACAATTAGTTATTATTTGATCCCAGCACTACTTAGTTGTGTGTTAGTATTAGAACTATATGTTTTGTTGCTATTCCTTTACAGGGGAATAAATTTGATGCGTCAGTGACTAGTCTTTTAGGATCAAAACTACAATAACAAGTGTGATTGACATTAATTTTGGAAGAATTGTTAGCTAAAAGTATTTTCTAGCATACCATAAATTATAAGGCTAATTGGCGAGCCTACTTAATGTAAGGCAAGAGGACCTAAAAGTAAGTTACAGTAATAGAATTGCTCTAGATGAGGGCAAAGATGTTACTGTTAGTAATTATTAATGGATATTGTAATCAGAACCGGTTTAGGATATTAGTGGATTCGAGAAAGATAAGATGTTGGGAAACCTAGTCCATGAGGTTATGATGTAGTGACTATATAATGTTCTCAATGTTTATATTGTAAGCTGCATATTATAGTACCGACACGGGATTATTGTGTAGAGCTACGTGCTTCCTCGTGGTATAATAAATAAAGAATAATTGTAAGTAATCTATAAATTGATACAGTTGCACCCAAATAGAGTACTATTACTGGAAATAAATGTGGAAATTTTAGTCAGAAATTTAAAACTTCAGAACTAGCCTATCAAACGACTACACTTGTAAGGTAGCTAGAGTCAGTGACTCAGTTACATTAGTGTGAATTACCTGTACCACAGTAATTGCTATAAGCTTAGAGATATCAGTACGACTTATTATCCTCAGATGGATGGACAGTCGAAACAAGTGATTCAGGTAAATTTTAAAAAACTCATTGAGTTCCTGTAAATAATGAAATGAAATGATAATAATAACCTGTAATGCGTGATAAGCCCTCGAGAATATACTGAGAACTTGTGTCATTGAATCCGTGGGGAGATGGGACAGATACATTCCACTAATAGAATTTGTATACATTAATAAGTGTCAAGCTAGCATACAAGTGGCACCCTATGAAACATTGTAAGGGAATAGATAACTATGGATTTTGTGACGAGATTTCCGAGGACATAGAATAGTCATGATACAGTATATTATAGTTGATAGATTAACCAAGTCTGCTCACTTTTTGCCAGTCCGGATGGACTATAGCCTTAAAAGATTGGCCAGATTGTACATATATAAAATTGTAAAATTGCATGGAGTGCCAGTATCAATTGTGTCTGACAGAGATCCTAGGTTCACTTCTAGATTCTGGGGTAGTCTTCAGAGAGCCCTAGGAACTAGATTGAACTTCAAGACAAAGATTCCACCCACGCATGCATGGCCAACCGGAAAGGGTTATTCAGACATTGGAGGATATGCTACGGGCTTGTGTGATTGAATTTGAAGGTAGTTGGGATACACACTTGCCTTTGATTGAGTTTGCTTATGACAACAGCTACCAATCAAGCATAGGGATGCCTCCATATGAAGCTTTGTATGGCAGAAAGTGCGGAACTCCCTTATGTTGGGATGAAGTAGGTGAAGGAAAGATGATTGGGCCAGAGATTGTTCAGCAGACAGAGGAAAAGATCAGATTGATCAGAGATAGACTTAAGGCTGCATCAGACCGTCAGAAGTCCTATGTTGATCTAAAGAGAAGAGATATTGAATATGCAGTGGGTGATAAGGTATTCCTCAAAGTTTCTTCTTGGAAGAGGATTATGAGATTTGGCAAAAAGGCGAAACTGAGTCCTCGTTTCATCGGACCATATGAAGTTCTGGAAAGATGGGTCCTTTGGCATATCGGTTGGCATTACCTCCAGAGCTAGCAAGGATACACAGCGTCTTCCATGTGTCCATGTTAAGGAGGTACAAATGAGACCCATCTCATGTACTATCAGTTGAAGAGATTGAGATAAATCCAGACCTCTCATATGAGGAAGAACCCATAAAAAATTCTGGCTTATGAGGTGAAGCAGCTGAGGAACAAACAGATACACCTGGTTAAAGTGCTGTGGAACCATCATTCAGGCCAGGAAGCTACTTGGGAACGTGAAGAGGATATGAGGAGACAACACCCACAGCTGTTCAGAGACTAATGCCAAGTAAAATTTCGAGACGAAATTTTTTTTTTAAGGGGGGGAGAATTGTAACACCCCTAAGTTCGGTAGTGCGTTCTGCTGTTCCGGTGACCAGTGTTGTTCGGACAGCTAGGATGCCTAGAACTACACTTCAATATGAGTGAGGAGACATAAAATAATGAAATACAAGAAAAGAAAATGCAAGAAAAACAAAGGAAAAATCATAGCAAAGAAATGTAACCAAGTTAAGCGTGCCGGGAAACCTAGCGATGGGTGATCAAGACCGAAGTCACTACGTGGACCGTTGACTAGCCCCGGATCATGGGAACCCTGGAAAATATTTTTAGGACTTAAATAGACCCCTATTGAAGTATAAATATCATTAGAAATATCAAATAAAAATTAAATAATTAGTACAAAGAAAAGTGAGAAATCGAAAAACAGACAAAACCCGGTGTTACCGAAAAATCGGGAACGTAACCCGAACAGGGGCATTATGGTCATTTGACATCCCGAATTGTCTTTTGACCTAAATGTCCATTAAAAATAAATAATATTACACTTAGAAAATGAAATGAAAAATTAATTTGGCGGTACCTAAAATAAATAGCTAAAATCAAGGGTTTAATGTGGGATTAAGTGAAAGTTTAGCTTAAAATATGATTTAATTTTTTAGTGGACCACTAAGGGAATTAATTAAACACATAGTGGGACATGTGTACACTTAATATGCAGCTGAAACTCCATCTTCTCCACATGAATTCAACATTGCCGTGAATGAAGGTGAGAGGAAACTCCATAGCCATTTTTCATGCAAGCTTTCTTAACTCTCCATTTTCAACTCCAACCTCTTAGGTTTCTTCATTAAACTTTGTCTACACATCACAAGGAAGATATTGATACCAATTTTGAGAAGTTTGGTGAAGGTTTAGCAAGTTACAATCAAAGGTAAGTTTACATTTTTTGAGAATTCCTTTGTTAAGTTTTGTGTGCATGTTATGGGTGTTGGTTTGGTGAAGGAAAATTTTGAGTTTGAAGAGTTCTTGTTGTTTTCATTTTGGACAGCCATGAGTCACGTTTTTGATGAGATATTTGTGCATATAATTGATGAGAAATAATGTTGATCATGGTGATTTAGTAACCTAGTGAATTATTTCATGTTTATATGGTGATTTATGCACTTGGATGGGAATTGGTAAATTGGACGGCACTTTGATGTTGAAGAAAGTTTGCGGCAGCTTGGGAACACTTGAGTAATTGTATGTATTGAAGGAAGTATGGGCACAATATTGACCTAGAAGGATTGATGATATGTATGTAGATTGGTATTGAAAAGTGTATGTAAGATTTGTAATGGTTAGGTGTGTATGTAATGGTACTTAGAAATTGTAAATGTGAATTATACTTGGTGTGTTGAGGGTAATAGTAATCTGCCCAAAATAATGTTAATGTAATGTAGAAAATGCTTTTGGTAATGTACCAAAATAGATTGGTAGGTAAGTAAACAAATTGCAAAGGTAAATGTGTGTTTGAAGTGGGGTGTGAAAGGCATATTGAGGGCAGTGTACATTTTAGCCTATAACCTTAAATGTGTAACCTCAATTCGTATGAGACCAATTTGAGGTGAAACTAGGCACAAAATGTGCCAACTTTCATTGAGAAACCATACCAAAATTCTGCTTGCAAGGTGACCTAAGAAAATGACCAATTCGGATTAGGTGCAATTAGGACCTGAAAAATGACCAATTGGGCAGCAGTGAGTGTTTAGGCCATAACTCACTTAAACCAGGTCCAATTAACCTGAAATTTTGACCAAGAATAGTTAAGACCCATACCTACAAGTCTTATGAAGACACCAAAGCCCAGAAATGACCATAAGAAAGTCAAACAACTTGCACAAGTTCGGGTCCAAAAACTGGCCGAACCAGAGTTGACCAAATTGACCTAAAATTGACCTAAAATGGTACCATTTGACCAGCAATAGTATAATGACCATAACTTGGTCTACTTAACTCGGATTGACCTGAAATTTTGCTCCGCGTGCAATAAGACCTAGATCTACAAGTTTGTAGTTTTGACCGAGACCCGAAAACCGAGGGAACTAGATCGTCCGGTTAGGTCAAACCAAGATCCCTAATCCAAAGAATTTGCACTAAAATGCACTAAACAAGGAAATGACTTTGGTAAAACGTACCAAACCTAAAACCCTATCGAATGTGACATATTAACGACACTAAGACCTAATTTACCTAAAACGCAATGAGGGTTGGTATATTAGGTGATTAAGTGAATAATTGAGTTCAGTGCATTATTTACCAAACACCATCAATAGAGACAGTTTAATTTAGCATCAAACACTTCAAATTGTGTTTCTCGATTAACAAGGACTCAAAGAAAAGGGAAGGAAACACTCGAGTCCAGATCGTGGAGATACCATCGAGGTTTGTGCACAACTAGTTTTTAACTGATTTTGTTTGAATATTTCATATGACTAAATGACATACTTTTCTTATGTATTATGTTTAACAAGCATTGGATTTAATTCAATGATTATTGAAAATTGTTATAGTATGTATGAATTCAGCTTTGTGAAATGGTATTTCCACAAGTATTAAGTATTGTTATGGATTGAATAAATTATGTTTTGGAAAATTGTGATAGAACATGTTTTGAATTGTGATGGTAATTTTTATGGAAAAATGCAAATTTATGATTTGAATTGTGATGAGCATAAAAATTATTGGATATTCGAATTGACTTTGAATCAAATTATATTGTGATTTATGCTCACTAAAATGATTGTGATATTGTTTTATATCTCACTATAGATGCTTGACTAGGATATTACTCGTCTCTCTCATTTGTTGAGAAGACAATGGAGTTAGTTGTGTTTTGATTACCATGGTACGTACACAGGCTTAGATTTTCCTCTGATTTGAGGTTAGATCTAAGTTTATTTTATCGTTATGGTCCTTGCGGAAGATTCATTATTGTGATGGTACTGTGCACGATGATTCGACCTCCCCGACCATAAGGAGTTAGAATCTGATTCGACCTCCCCGACCATAGGGAGTTAGAATCACATTGAATATGGCCCTTTCGGATTAGTATTGCATAGTTAGTGAGATAAAGATTGATTTTTGAGATACATAATGTCTTTTGAGATACACTATGATTTTTGAGTTACATAATGATTTTTGAGATACAGAATGGCTTTTGAATGGTGATTTCAATTATGGTTTATGTATAATTGATTTTGTTGGAATTACTTAAATGGATATTCATGATTTGATACATTGAATTTTGTGATCAAAGTCATTTAGACAAATTATTTACATTATTGGCAATGAATATTTTGAGTTGTGGAATTTGATAAGTATTCAGATTTCCAAATTATTTACTGTAAATTTTGTCAATATATTGTATTATGTTTTAAATTATAGTTGTGCACCACTGAGTTCACCACTCAGCGATAGCTTTGTATGCTATCGCAGGTAAGAAGAGCATAGAGCAGTGAGTAAATTTCTTTGAAGATACATTCAGATCAGCTCCAGGTATATCATAGATATACCCATGTACATAGGTTTTGATGTATGCATGTAATAATATGTATGTAAATTATTTGAGCAGTTGTATATAAAACTCTTGTAAAATATTTTGGTATGTAATTAAATGTAAATTATTGTAAATTTAAATTTGGGATTTCAATTATCTGAATAGTTTGTAATATAAATTTTGAGTCTTGAAATGAATGAGATATTTCTTTATGATGGGATTAGTTTGAAAATGAATTGATTGTGTATTGAGAATTGAATTGTGAATTGAATTGAAGTTACTGAAGTTGTATTTGAGAAAACATATTGGGAGCATTTTTCTTTTGCAGGATTGAAGAACTGTTTTCTCAAAATACAGCCGGCACTTTGCCAAAATTTTGAAAAAATTTTATAACACCAGATTTTAATCGATGATTTAAAATGCACGAAAATTGTTTTAAAATCCCTTGTAGTATATCTAATGGGTTATCGGTAGGCGAAGTACGGTAATTCATTAGGTGTACTACGGGATCATGTTACATCTTACAGAGGAGTAGGGTGTGACAATGGATGCGCCTGAGGACATTAAAATTATTTGCATATTTACTGGTTCAATGGAATCAACTTAACTAATGCAAGATAAGTCAATAATGGATGTGCCTGAGATTTTGAGCATTAGGGGCTAGGTAAAGGATTGAATATCACATGAGATGTGATGGGCAAAGAGTTACTCACTTATAGTTTATTGTAATTCCAATAATGGATGTGCTTGAGGATGATCAATAGTCATAAGAATTCAATCACCTACTAGAAATCCATCCAACTAGGATTTCGTTTTCTACTTTAGAAGTGTAAGATTCACTAAGTTAGTGGGAGGACAAATGTGATTAAAAGACCATAATCATTTTGGTTAAATGCATGATACATTTACTAATTAATCTGGTTATTTTCTGCAGTTAATTTTCTTCTAATAATGAGCACACGATAACAACCACCATCCAATATCCTTGCAAGCATACTTGATAGCAATAGGTTGACAGGGCCTAATCTCTTTGATTGGCTAAGAAATTTGAAACTTGTCCTGAACCTTTAACATATAGGATATGTTATAGACTCAAATGTTCCTAGTCGTTGACCTCCAAAGGCCACACAAGATGTACATGAAACTTTGGACAAGTGGAAGGAGCATGATATGAGAGCCAAGTGTTACATGCTTGCTTCTATGAGTAATGAGTTACAGAAGCAGCATGAGAACATGCAGAGTGCAAGTGAGATCCTCCTTCACCTACAAGAGTTGTATGGTGAACACAGCAGGAATAATAGGCATGAGATATGTAGACAGCCATTCCGCAAGAGGATGTTAGAGGGACAGAATGTTGGGGATCATGTCCACAAGATGATTCGACTCATTGAGCAACTGGAACATCTTGACTTTAACATGGATTTCCAACTGCAAACGAATTTGATCCTTCAGTCCCTTCCTGAGTCATTTAGGAATTTTGTGACAAATTTTCATATGACTAAGCAGGAATGCACCTTGGCTGGTTTACTTAACATGCTGGTTATTGCCCAAAAGAATATGCCTGGAAATAAAGGAAAAGAGGTAGTTTTGATTGCATCTTCTTCTGCTAAAAAGTCCAATAAGAAGAAGGTCAATAAGAAAAAGAAACCTCAAATTCCTAGTCCTTCCAAGAAGATAGCTAAATAGAAAGGGAAGACTAAAGCTAATAGAGGCAAAGGAAAGTGTTTCCACTGCCAGTAGGATGGGCAGTGGAAAAGGAACTGTCCACGGTATCTTGCTTCTCTAAAGGACAAGAAGGATACACCTTCGAAAGGTATGCCCATATCTTATCATTTAGATTCTAATGATACTCATAGTTCATCTACAGCTTGGGTTTTAGATACTGGTGCCAGTTCTCACATTTCTTATGATATGTAGGAGCTAGCAAATAGTAGTAGCTTGCGTTCTTGAGATGTTAGACTTTGGATTGGCGATGGCTTAACTGTTAAATCTTTTTACATGTTTGGACATGTTTTGTATTTGAATAATATCTTATATGTACCTAATGTTTTTAAGAACATCATTTCGATATCTAGTTTGACTAGAGATGGTTATGAATTTCAGTTCACAGATGATGTTTGCAATATTTATTTTGGAAACAAATATGTTGGCTCAGGTTATATGCATGATGGTCTTTATTATTCGGATAATAATGATAAATACAAATTAAATGCAAGTGATCTAATTGAATGTAATGACAAGATGAAAATCAACTCAAGTTGAAAATATATTTGGCACTTAAGCTTAGGTCATATTGCAGAAGATAGGATTGCAAAACTGGAGAAAATGGGAATTCTATCCTCATTGGGTTCTGAACTTACTCTAACTTGTGAATCCTGCCTTCAGGGCAAAATGACCAGATCACCCTTTGTTGGACAAGGGCTAAGAGCTGAAAATATTTTGGAGCTAATATATAGTGATGTATGTGGTCCATTTAAAGAAATGGCTAGAGGTGATTTTCATTATTTTATTACCTTTATTGATGATAAATCAAGGTTTGGGTATTTGTATTTGATGAAATACAAATATGAATCCTTTGAAAAGTTGAAATAATTTAAATTTGAAGTAGAAAATCAAACAGGAAAAAGTATTAAAGCTCTTCGATCTGATCATGGAGGTAAATACTTGAGCACTAAATTTGATGAATACTTAAAGAGCATGGCATTGTTTTCCAGCTAAATCCTCCAGGAACGCTACAGCTAAATGGTGTATCTGAAAGGAGAAATCGTACCCTATTAGATATGGTACGTAGTATGATGAGCTATACTAAATTGCCAATCTCCTTTTGGGGATTTGCATTAGAATCAACTTTGCATATTCTGAATAGGATTTCATCAAAATCAGTATCTTCCACACCTTATGAGATATGGCATGGAAGAAAATGAAGTCTTAAGCATGTTAAGATTTGGGGTTGTCCAACTTATATTAAAAAGCTGAACGCTGATAATTTGGAAATCAAATCAGAAAAGGGTTAATTTGTTGGATATCCAAAAGATAGTTTTGGATATTATTTTTATTTGCCTACATCACAAAAGGATGTGGTAAATAGAGATGCCACATTTCTTGAACAACACTTTGTTCAAGAAGGAGGCAAAGGAAGGCAAATAGAATTAGAATTGGAGAATTCTGACCAACCAACATATCAGATGAATATAGATCCATCTAGTCAACTTACACCTATTGATGAAACATCTATAGTTGTTCCTTATTGATCAACCAAGGTATATCACCCACCAGTGAGATATGGTTTCCTTCATGAAGAAGAACAAGAGTTGTCTACTCATGAAGATGTAGATCATAGAGATGATCCACTTACCTATGAAGAAGCTATATCACATATAAACTCTTCAAAATGGATTGATGCTATGAAATCTGAGATTGATTCCATGTATAAGAATCAAGTTTGGGATCTTGTTGACCCACCTGCAGTTATTGTACCTATATGGAACAAATGGGTTTTCAAGAAGAAAATTAGTTCTGATGGAAAGGTAGAGACCTATAAAGCCAGGCTAGTAGCGAAAGGGTTTCGCCAAAGGCAATGAATCGACTATGAGGAGAATTTTCTCACCTATTGCCATGCTTAAATCAATTAGGATTCTATTAGCAATAGCTGCATACTATGATTATGAGATTTGGTAGATGGATGTCAAAAATAGCTTTTCTCAATGGATACATTGAAGAAAACATTTTCATGGAACAACATAGGGGTTTTGAATCCCAAGATGGTTCCAAAGTGCGCAAGCTAAAGCAATACATTTATGGGTTAAAACAAGCTTTGAGGAGTTGGAACATCCATTTTGATGAAGCCATTTAGTCATTTGGTTTAATAAAAAATGAGGATGAGCCATGTGTATATAAGAAGGTTAGTGATGGTGCTATCACTTACTTTGTCTTATATGTGGATGATATTCTGTTGATAGTAATGGCAGAGGTATGTTGATAGCTGTAAAGGTATAGTTTTTAAGTACATTCTCCATGAAAAACTTAAGGGAGGCAACCTATATTCTTGGGATTCGCATCTATAGAGATAGAGCGAAAAGAATAATTGGTTTATCCCAAAGTCTATACTTGGAAAAGGTGTTAAAGAGGTTTAACATGCTTGATTCCAAGAGATGATTGTTACCAGTGAGACATAGTATCCACCTTTCTAAAGAGATATCTCCAAATATTCCTGAAGAAAGAGATAAAATGGCCAAGATTCCATATGCTTTGGCTATTAGAAGTTTGATGTATGCAACGATGTGGACTAGGCCGAATATTGCACATGTTGTTAGTTTGACTAGCCGGTTTCAATCCAATCCAGGTTTGAAACACTGGATAGTTGTCAAGAATATCCTTAAGTACTTGAAAAGAACTAAGGATTTATTCTTGATCTATGGAGGTGGTGACTTGTAATTGGATGGTTACACTGATTCTGATTTTCAATCAGATATCAATGATAAAAAGTCTAGCTTTGGGTTTGCGTTCATTTGTAATGGAAGTGCAGTCAATTGGAAGAGTTCCAAATAGAGTACGACTACTGATTCCACTACAAAGGCTGAGCACATTGCTGCATCAGATGCTGAAAAAAAAAGGCAATTTAGATATAAGGAACCCTGTCTGACCAAAAATCCAAACACATAGAAAGTCGGTACCACATTATCAGAGAGATAGTTGGGCAAGGCGATGTAGCCATGCATAAAATAGCATCAGCTAAAAATCTGGTTGATCCATTTACTAAGCCTTTGTCACAAGCTCAGTTAGATCGACTTCTTGAGAAGATGGGTCTAAAATATTGTAATGAATGGCTCCAGTGCTAGTGGGAGATTGTTAGTAGTATGCCCTAGAGCACATCATTTAGTATGTATCTTGTACATTTTTATTAATAAAAGGCATTTTCACTTTTCCGTTTACATAATATATTTATGTGTAATAGAAAAGGTCCATTGATATTTTGTTAGAAATTCTATTCTTAAGTTATTAAGAATATGAGTGACAGTATTTCTAGCACAAAGTATCATAAATTGGTTCACAATCGAGGATACTTCACAATAAGGATATGACTTATCCAGAAAAATTGTATTCATATTTGTTCCAAATGTATTTATGTGAGATATAAATAAGATGGAATGGTGAGTCTCATGCCATATAACAAACATGATAGGCACTTATGCATGATAAGTAGGCCGAACCAGTGATATTCATGACAAGCACATGGAGTTTACTCTTTTCAATGCATTATCATAAATCATATCGGTGCATATAATCTTTAGACCTGAGATAGCACAGTTATCTTGTATATAGGTGGTTTGAGTTTGATACCGCTTTCATACTTGTACTGTGTATGGGTATATGGGCATATGTTGGCTCCTACTAGTTATATATGGAGATAAGTGTTGATTAAGATGGAATCTGTTACCCTAAGTAAATAAGGATAAAATCCTATGTTCATTTAATTGTTCTTGATGCTTCAAGTTCCTGGCCAGGACAGATAGATTTAATAAAAAAAGAGTTTCTGATGAGAAAATCTTTTTAATCAAAAACTGGAATTAAAAGAGAACATAATATTCATAGCAAATGGGGTTTGACATAAACCATGACTCCAGCTCGAATTGGGATTTTGTAACAGAGAGAATCTATTGCATGGTAACATATGATTATATGTTCATTTAAGGTAAATCTTAGTACTGATTGGGTGGCTATGGCATGCTATGATAGGTGTTAACCATAGTCTATGAGTTGGCTAAAATGATTTAGAGAAATCATTTATGGTAAGAAAGAGCTCTGATGATATTAAGAGTTAATATCATAACTCATTGCCAATTAGTGATGAGTCTAGTAAGCCACACACATACACAAGTAATCACTAAGTTAAATGTGATTTAATTAATTAGTTAAAGAGTTTAATTGATTAATTAAATAGGTTTGTTTTGCAATTATGTAACTTCTTATATTCGGTAGTGCGTTCTACTGTTCCGATGGCCAGTGTCTGTCTGGACAACTAGAATGCCTGGAACTACGCTTAAATATTAGTGAGGAGACATAAAATAATGAAATACAATAGAGGAAAATACAAGAAAAATAAAGAAAAAATAAGAGCAATGAAATGTAACTAAGTTAAACGAGCCAAAAACCGTAGCAATGGGTGACCGCACAGGGAAGTTGAGGTGAGGACCATTGACTGGCCCTGGACCGTGGGAAACCCTGAGAAATATTTTTAAGACTTAAATAAATATCTATTAAAGTATAAATGATATTGTAAATGTCAAAGAAAAATTAATTAATTAGTACAAAGAAAAATGAGAAATTGAAAAACTGATAAAAATCGGTGCTACCGAAAAATCGAGAATATAACCCGAAGAGGGGCATTTTGGTCATTTGACACCTCGAGTTGCCTTTTGACCTAAATGTCCATTAAAAATAAATGATATTAAACTGTGAAAATTTCATAAAAATTAAATTGTGCTACATTATATTAATAGTGAAAGAAATGGTGATAAAAATGCAAATTTGGAAACTTTGGATTAATTAATCATTAATTAAACTTAGTGCTCCACTAAGTGAGGTTAATGGACATTAAAATATAATATTAGTGGATAGATTTCTCCACTAAGTAAGCTTTATCTTCTTCATTCTTCTTCCAAGCCGAATTGAGCTTTCTCCCAAAACTCCCATGGAAACTCCATGGCCAACCCCACTTCAACCACCATGCAACCATGTTCAAGCCCTCATTTCACCATTGTTTCTTCATTAAAGCTTGCACACACACCTTGGGCAACATTTTGTGAATAAGAAAGAAGAGATTTAGTGGAGTTTTGAGGAATTCCATAAGAGGTAAGTAACTATTTCTTCATTCTTTCTTTGTTAAAGTTTGTGTAGGTGCTGTGGTGAGTTGATTTATGAAGAAATGTTGAGGTTTTGATGATTTAGGGTGGTGTTCCATTTTGGTATCCATGGAAGTTCAAAGTGTTTAGCTTGCTTTTACAGGTAATTGATGGGAAATCATATTGATTAATGTCATAAGATGTTTTAGCCAATGTATTTTATGTGTATATGTGAATTGAGCAATGGAAATTAAGGTTTGTAAGGGAAATTCAATACCTAAGTAAACTGCCATTTTGGGCATCCTTTAAACCCATGAAATTATGTATAATATCATGAAACTTATTGATGAATTCTGGTGGTGATGATGTAGGGGCAGTTTGTATAATTGATGATGGAAGTTATATGTAATAGTTAGGAGTGTTATGTGTATATGTTGTTTAGAATTTGATATTGTGAATTAGAAGTGTAATTGGTGCATTGTAAATTGGTTATATTCTGCCCAATGTGACAATAATGTAAATGAATGAATGGTTGTGATGTGATACAAATGCAGAATTTGGTTTGGGAAGGGAAGTATAGAGAGTTGAATGTGTATTTGGATTGGTGTTTGAGAGACATTTAAAGGGCAGTATGTGTTTTAGGCTATAAGTGGACTTGTGTGACTCCAATTGGTTTGAGGCCAATTGGAGGTGAAACTAGGAACAAAATGTGCCAACTTTAATGGAAAAATCCTACCAAAATTCTGTCCGAAAAGTGACATGAAAGCTAACCGAATCCGGATTAGTGACATTGCAAACCTGAAAACTGACCATTTGAACTATAGTCAGTATTTTGGCTATAACTCACTCAAAAAAGGTACAAATGACTTGAAATTTGTACCATGGAAAGCTTAGACATAGAGCTACAACTCTTATGAAGACACCAAAACTCAGAAATGATGATAAGCAAGTCAAAATGCTTGCAAAATTTCGGGTATAAAAACTGCCAGAATCAGAAATGACATAAAAATGACCTAAGTTTGCCATTTTAGTACAATCTGTCCAGCAATAGTAAAATGACCATAACTTGGTCTAGTACACTCCAAATGACCTAAAATTTGTGGCAAAAGTTCACTAAGACATAGACCTACAAGTTTGTAATTCGGACCAGACCTAAAAATCGAGGGAACTAGGTTATCTGGCTAGGTCAATACAACATACCAAAATCTGATAAATTCTAATAAAATGCAATACACTTGAAAATGAAATTGGTAACATATAGCAACACTAATAAAATGTGACATATTGATAACATGAAAAATTTTTCCCCTAGAGTGCATCAAAGGTCAACATTATAGGTTGACTAATGAAAGCAATGGTATTAAATAAATTTAATTATTGAACCTTATTGTTAGAGACAATTTAACTGAGTACTGAAACACTTTAAATTGTGTGTTTCAGTTAGCAAAGACTCAGGAAAGGGAAAAGAATCACTAAATCAAGGTCAAGAGGCTACTCATCAGAGGTTTGTGCACAACAGTTATTTCTTTTGAATTTTCAATTGAAATAAATTATGACAATTTTATGTTATTGTTTAAATGGTGGAAAATTTATTTGAATGATATTTGATGGATATTTATTGCTTGAAAAATATTGCAAATGGTTTGAAACCACAGCTATTATATATATTTGATTGAATTCCTCGCTAGCTTATTTAGGGGAACGAATTGGCTTTGAATTCCCTCTCTGGCTAAAGTGTTGAGGTGTGTGCCAGTTGAGGTCGAATATGATGAGTACTCATATAATTGCTAGTTAGCTATGTTATTCCTCATTAGCCATTGGCTTTTGGGACGAATTGGACTTTGGAATCATGATTAAGCTGTGTGTGTGATTTATTGATATTCATTGAGACATTGTGAAATGGAGTTTAATTCTTTATGACATCCTCTGTCTTTTGAATTTAACTATGATTTTAAGTATCCATAGTTTATATGATTTATGGTTTATGGTTTTAAATTACATTTTTTTAATGTTATGCACCACTGAGACATTGGCTCAACGATAGCTTTTTCATCGCTATCGCAGGTAGACAGACAGACAGAGCAGCAGAGTAGGCTGCTTGTGCTACATTTTGGGATTCTGCCAGGTATATTGAGTATACTATCTTTTTGTAATTTTTGTTGTAATGTATGTACACTGTATGTATATATTGTACTTGGTCTTGAGCAGTTGTAAACTAAAGTTATAATATATTTCTCTTATCTCAGCTTTTGAACTACTCAATCATTTTGTAGTCTATCTTTGGAAATACTGAAAATTGATGTTAAATTGAGTTTGACAAATGTTGAGAAAATTGAATTGTGTTGAGCCATATTGGAGTTTGGGATTGAACAAATATATTGGAAGTGCTTTTTACAGGTTTTTGAAGAACTGTTTTGTTCAAAATACAGACGGCACTCTGCCGAAATTTTTACAGAAATTATTGATACTCTAGATTTGTTATTTGGTTTCAGTTCAATAAAATAAATAAATAAATAAATAAAAATAACACCTGTCAAAAGTGCTCACCACTATAAAAAGAAATAAGAAAATGTTTAAAATCCGTTGTAGTGTATCTAATGGGTTATCAATAGATGAAGTTTGGTAATTCATTAGGTATACTATGGAATCATGTTATGCCTTACGAAGGGGTAAGGTGTGACATGTTTTAGTGGTATCAGAGCTAGTTTTTAAATTCTGTTTTGACCTGTAATTTGAATATTCTTTCTTCATAGTACAACTGCTCAATGTCATGGTTTGATACATATAGTACATTACATTATAAATATGCACTAACGGGAGGAAATCTCCTTGTGTTATTTCTTCAGGAGGTATAATATCCTCAAATTGACTATGGAAGAAGGGGACCATTTAGTCGATCAATCAATAGAGGCTGAGGTACAAGGGGAAGCCCCAGCCCTTCATAATGTGAGTGGATCAGCTGCACCAGCCCCCTCAATACCGTAGTTCCCTACTCAGTTTGCTCAGCAGATAGCTGCAATGTTCTAACAGATGGCTAGTAACATGCCTATTTAAGCCCCACTGCAGACACCAGTGGTACAACTACAGCCTTCAGCTAGGCAGTATGACAAGCTGATTAAATATGGGGCTACTGAGTTCAAGGGGACAATAGATCCACTAGAGGTAGAACAATGGTTGGGAAGAATGGATAGGGTGTTCAAGAAACTACACTACACAGAAGAGCAAAGATTTGAGTATTCAGTGTCACTACTACAAGGGGATGCTATAACATCCTCACTTTAGCTAGTCCGTACAGTCTACTATTTCGATGACCAGTGTCCATCCGGACAGCTAGAATGTCCGGAAAAATATTTAAACTAAACTGAGGAACCATAATTAACTCAAATATTAATAATAAAAATTTAGAAAAAATTTTAGAAATAAAATACAACTAAGTTAAATGAGCCGGTGCCCTAGCGATAGGTAACCTAGTGAGAAGTTGCGGTTCTCGCAACTAGGAGCCTTAGACCCGTGGGAAAATTATAAAATAATTATTGAGACTCCAGAGAAGCGTTATTGAGGTTCTTATGGCATTAGAATGCCAAGGAAATGCTTAGAAAAATTTTTCAATTGGTACAGACAATTTTGGCCCGTTAAGCCATACGGAGGGCATTTTGGTAATTTCATCTTCAGAGATGATTTTTGGCCAACTTGTCCAGTTAAATAAATAATTTATATAACATAAAATATGAATAAATGTTGTTAAAAATTTAATTGCAATTAAATAGACAAGAAATGAAGAGAAAATGAAGGAAAATGGACTTAAGACATCATAATGATGTCATTAAAGTTCTCCTACCCAATCTAAATTTGACACATGGCATAACTTTGTTTAAAAGAGACCAAATGGGCTGAAAAACAAAAGAAAATCAGAAACTCCTCTCTCCTTCTTCTTCATGCTGTCACCCTCCCACCATTATCAACCATTAGCAAGCTTTTGAAAGCTTGATTTCCTCCACTTTTACCCAACTAAACCCTAACCTAGCAACACAAAAATTTGTTCTTGCATCTTGGAGAGCCTTTTGGGAGCAAAATGAAAAGGAAAGGAAGAACTTTAGCAAGTTGGAAAGCTCACTCCTTAGAGGTTAGTGACCTAACCTTAATTTTTTTACTTTGAATACATTTTTAAGGATTATGTATGAGTAAGAATTACAAAGGAAAATTTCTAAATACCACTTGTATGCCATCCCTTATTTTTGGCAGCCATGGTTAGGGTTTGATTGTGTTGAGTTTTATGAAGTTAAAATGTTGTTATGGCTGCCCACAATATGTATCTACTAAGTGGATTGATGAAATGAAGTGAAAATGCATGTGTGGTAATGTTTGAGTTAGGTTTTGGGGTGAAGAAATGGGACTTTAACCATGTGATGATGAAAATAGGTTTTAATGGTCAATTAGTGACCATTTGGTTCTGTTTAAATAAAAAATGAAGTGTGTTGAATAGTAGAGTTTGGGTTTGGTGTGGCTGCCCATGGTGACCTGCAGAATTGGACATGAGTCCAACAGGTTTGGGCAGCCATAACTTGAATTGTAGAGGTTCAATTGGTGCAAGGCTAATTGGACATGAAACTAGACACATAATGGCACAACTTTGGTGAAGAAACCATGCCCATAAAACCAAACCAAGTGGACCAAAAGCTTGCCCTAATCTGGGTGACCTGCAGTCTGCCTGGGCAAAATGACCAAATGAATAGTGTTTGGTCATTTGGCCATAAATCAGTGTAGAAAGGTCCAATTGACTTGAAATTTTACCAGCAACAAGATGAGATATAGACCCACAACTTTTATGAAGAAACCTAACCAAAATTATGACCAGAACATATTCAACAAGTGAGTTGTAGTCACTATTCATTATACTATAGATATGGTCAGTCTAGAAATTCTGGACAAAATTTCAATCCGGCCAATTGTGGTTTTTGGACCATAACTTGAGCTACAAAACTCCAAATGGAGTGATTTAAAAAAGGAAATGCAACTAGACAAAATAAGGAACAACTTTCATGTTGATCAGTTTGCCAAATTCCCACTACAAAGTTGACCAATGGAACAGTAAAGACAAAGTATAAAAACTGAAAATTCTGCCCAACTAACATTAAGCTTAGAAATGGTATTGGCAACTAATACCAACAAATTTTAAATGAAAATGTGGTATGTTGATGATATTGGAACCAATGTACCTATTGCCTATGCAAAAGTCAACATTTTTGTTGACCAATGAATGGAATAGTAATACTAAAACTTAAATTTCAAAAATTGTGAAACTTAAAAGTGTAAAATGCCCTAGTATACCTAACAAGATTGGTTTGGATAGCTTGGCATGCCAATAGGGTTCTGTTAGCAGTACTGCATATGGCTTTATGCCATTATGTGACATATTAGCCTTTGGCTATGTTATTTGAATTATTACACTTGAGTTTTAATCCTGATAATTATTATAGCTTATTAGCTGTTCTGTTGCACACTAGGAGACACAATGTGACCGATGGTGTGATAGTACGAGGTACTTAGTACCCAGTGCCAGTTTACCCATTTATCCAGTCCAATCAATTAGTATGGGTTACTCGGGCAATGATGATAAACCTTACCAAATTTTAATCAGATAATAATGCAAATAATATCAAAAGTTAAGTCTACCAAAAATATAAATACACATTCTGCATATTCGTTTTATTTTATTTTATTTTATTTTATATTGTCACCACTAAGCAGAATTGCTTAGCGCGTCGCTTTTGCCACGCGCAGGTACTGGAGACCTAGCTGGTGAGCCCAGCAGACATTAGACCGGGTGAGCCTTCAGATTTACATCCGGAGTCCCGAGTCACCTCACACCTGCAGTGCATATGGTAGGACATAGGATTTTGGGAGCATTTTGTATTTTGGCATTTTGTATTAGTTTGGATTGTAACTATAAACTCTTGTAATTATGTATTAATGTAAACATATGAAATTTCATATTATTGAAATTTTCTGCATAATGTATGTTGATAAATGAAATGTTGAGAAATATTTATGAGTATGCTTCAAGTGATGAAGTGAACAGAAAAGTTTTGAAAATAGTATTGTGATTTGAGATTGAGATTTTGAGATTAACTTGAAATGTGTATAATAGAGTTTGGATTTGGAAATTATATTGGAAGTGTTTTTAAACAGGTTCAGAAGAACTGTTTGTCCAATTTACAGCCGGCACTCTGCCGGATTTTCTATAAAATTTGCGGAAAAACCAGATTTATAAAAAATTGAAAATAAATGAATTAAAAGGGATAAATTGCATTAGAAACATAAATTGGTGCTCTGGCACACCGAGTGGCATAACTTGCTCGGCTACACTGTAGATGGGTAACGAGTGTCACAGATGCATATGACTGGTGGAAAACCATTCCTCATAGTTTGGTGGTGTTAGTAGTATGTCCTAGAGTATATCATTTAGTATGTATCTTATACATGTTTTAGTAATAAAAGGCATTTTCACTTTTTCGTTTACATAATATATTTATGTGTAATAGAAAAGGTCCATTGATATTTTGTTAGAAATTCTATTCTTAAGTTGTTAAGAATATGAGTGACATTATTTCTAGCACAAAGTATCATAAATAGGTTCACAATCGAGGATACTTCACAATAAGGACATGACTTATCCAAAAAGATTGTAATCATGTTTGTTCTCAAGTTATTTATACGAGATGTAAATAAGATGGAATGGTGAGTCTCATGCCATATAACAAAAATGATAGGCACTTATACATGATAAGTAGGTAGAACCAGTGACATTTATGACATGCACATGGAGTTTACTCTTGTCAATATATTGTCATAAATCATATCAGTGCATATAATCTTTAGACTTGAGATAGCACAGTTATCTAGGTGGTTTGAGTTTGATACTGCTTTCATAGTTGTACTGTGTATGGGTATATGGGCATGTGTTGGCTCCTACTAGTTATATATGGAAGTAGGTATTGATCAAGATCGAATATGTTCCTCTAAGTAAATAGGGATAAATACCTATGTTCATTTAATTGTTCTTGATGTTTCAAGTTCCTGGCCAGGACAGATAGATTTATTCAAAAAGAGTTCTGATGAGAAAATCTTTATAATAAGAACTGGAATTAAAAAAGAACATAATATTCATAGCAAATGGAGTTTGACATAAACCATGACTCCAGCTTGAGTTGGGATCTTGTAACAGAGAGATTATAGTGCATGGTAATATATGATTATAGGTTCATTTAAGGTAAGCCTTATTACTGATTGGGTGGCCAAGAGTTCTGATGATATAAAGTGTTGATATCATATCTCATTTCCAATTATTGATGAGCCTAGTAAGTCACACACATATGCAAGTAATCAGCTAATTAAATATGATTTAATTAATTAATTAATTAATTAAAGAGTTTAATTGATTAATTAAATAAGTTTGGTTTGCAATTAGATTGCAAAGTCCCTAGCATGACTTGAAACCATATCTAGATTATTGGATGTATAGTATAAGTTAAATCTATATTTAAAGTATTTAAATATGAATTTAATTAATGAGAAATTAATTAATAGAGATTAATTAATTTATTTATATTTGATATAAATTGATTAGAAGAAGAGAAATAATTATTTTGGATTGAGAACTCAAAATTAAGACACAGGGGCATTTTAGTCATTTCACAGGGTAATATGTGGCACCATGAGATGGTGACACATGGCATTATACATAAGCTTGCCAAATGTCTTTTAATTATGTAAGATAATTAAAATTAAGATTAAATATAGGTTTGACACTTGGCATAATGTGATTGGATCAATTAAACCTAGAACCAATCAGAGGATGACATGTGGCAAGGGTTTAATGTATTGACCTAGCTATATAAGTGTTGTTATGAAAAGAAAACAACACAACCAGCAGCAAATAACCTTAGTGCCACCACCTAAAAGACTTCCCCTTCTCTTTATCTTCATCTCTCATCTATTCCAAGAGATTAGCAAACAATCTCTTGAATTAAAAATACTAGAAATTGTTTCTAGTGTTCTGTTTACATCTTTAATCTCTTAAAAGGAAAAACTTGATCTTCTAATTAATAGAAAAAGCTTTAGAAGCTTTTCAAGGGCTACCATAGGTGTTCTTGGTGTGGATAAGCTAGAGGGACAATATCTGGTGTCCTGAAGACACATCCGAAAGGCATAAATACACTGTAGTGCATCAAGAGGTTAGTGTATTTGTTCTTAATTTCATCTAGGGTTCTAAAATTAATCTGATTAATTTTTAAAATTTTAAATGGCAAATACAGATCCAAAACATATTAAAAGTGTTTTAATATGTTGTTTATCATTGAAATCAAATAGATAAAAATAAATCTTGCATGATGCATGTGACTCTAGGTAAAAATTTTGGAATTCAATGGTATAAACTTGTGTTTTTCATGCTTCTGCTCCTTCAATTAGTTTTAGAGCCACTATATTTGCCATTTAGATTATTCAATATGAGATTTGATTGTGTTATTTGACCAAAAGTTGATCAATTCATTGCTAGTTGGAATGAACAAGGTGGCGGCATGGTGGAGTGCACCATGGGTGCGCATGGTTTCGCTCCTCCCATAGTGTGCGCAAGGTTTGGCTTTTTAATTTGCAATTTTTATATGATCTAAAAGCTCATCCTATGTCTAATTAAATTGTTTAATTAAAGTTTTAATCACATAATTAAATTTTGATTCAAATTAAAATTTTAAAAATTATTTGAATTTGATTCAAATCTAAATTTTAAAAGTTGTTTGAATGTGATTCAAATCTTAATTTTTAAAGTTGTTTGAATAATATTCAAATCTGAATTTTTTAAAATTATTTGAATGTGATTCAAATCTGATTTTTAAAAATTGTTTGAATGTGATTCAAATCTAAATTTTTAAGGTTGTTTGAATTTGATTCAAATCTGAATTTTTAAATTTATTTGAATGTGATTCAAATTTAAATTTTTAAATTTGTTTGAATCATATTCAAATCTAAATTTTTAAGTTGAATATGAGATATTCAATTTAATTTAAGTATGTATGTTTTATTTAATTGTTAAATAGTGATATGCATGATGGATGAACATGGACTATAAAAGACCAATGTGATTGGATTTATTTCTTTTATGTTTCTTTGAGATTGTAAATTAATTAATTTATTTTAATTTATTTTGGGCATGTATTATTAAGATTGTAATAATTTTGGGTTGTAATTTCATTTATTTAAGTTCTTGTAAATTCGCCTTGGTATGCCAAGGATTACTATGTCATTGGATTGCAAGAAGATCAAGGAGGTCAAGAGCATTGGTGGGACCAGTGGGAGGAATTCAAGATCAAATATTGATTATGTACTCCTTCAGCAACTCTTGTAAAATGAATGAATGAAATGCACCTAGGAATGCCCTGATTCATTTCTTGGTGGCTCAGAATTGAATCCCTTAGAAAGTCCATGATCATACCATTTTTACTGTTTATCCATAAATGCATGAGATGTATGTGAATGTATGCAAGTATAGGATATATGCATGCTAAATGGATAATGTGCAAAGTGAGACCTTAATAGTAATTAGGATGATCATAAAATCTTCCAAACAAATGATTAAGTTGGAAATGCTATAATTAAAGTAATTATAACATGGGCCATCCATTGAGGCAATTATTTTAAGAAATTTTAAATACTTGCATAAGATGCAATTAATTTAAGAGATTTTCTTAAGAATAATTGTTAAGCATGAGATGTTGTAAATATGTAAATGGTTTGGTGGCCAATATTGGATGTACCTGAGGACATTAAAATTATTTGCATAATTACTGGCTCAATGGGATCAACTTAACTAATGCAAGATAAGTCAATAATGGATGTACCTAAGATTTTGAGCATTAGGGGCTAGGTAAAGGATTGAACCTCACATGAGATGTAATGGGCAAGGAGTTGCTCACTTATAGTTTATTGTAATTCCAATAATGGATGTACCTGAGGATGATAAATAGAATTATAAGAATTCAATCACCCACTAGAAATCCTTCCAACTAGGATTTTCGTTTTCTACTTTGGAAGTGTAGGATTCGCTAAGTTAGTGGGAGGACCAATTTGATTAAAAGACCATAATCATTTTGGTTAATTACATGATACATTTACTAATTAATCTGGTTATTTTCTACAGTTAATTTTCTGATAATAATGAGCACAGAACATCCACCACCATCCAATATCCTTGCAAGCATACTTGATCGCAATAGGTTGACAGGACCTAATCTGTATGATTGGCTAAGAAATTTGAAAATTGTCCTGAACCTTGAACATATAGGATATGTTCTAGAATAAAATATTCCTGGTCCCTTACCTCCAGAGGCCACCCAAGAGGAACATGAAACTTTGGACAAGTGAAAGGAGCATGATATGAGAGCTAAGTGTTACATGCTTGCTTTCATGAGTAATGAGTTACAGAAGCAGCATGAGAACATGCAAAGTGCGAGTGAGATCATCCTTCACCTATAAGAGTTGTATGGTGAGCACAGCAGGAATGCTAGGTATGAAATATCTAAGTAGTTGTTTCGCATGAGGATGTTTGAGGGACAGAATGTTGGGGATCATGTCCAAAAGATGATTCGGCTAATCGAGCAGCTGGAACATCTTGACTTTAACATGGATTTCCAACTGCAGACGGATTTGATCCTTCAGTCCCTTCCTAAGTCTTTTCGAAATTTTGTAACAAATTTCCATATGACTAAACAGGAATGCACCTTGGCTGGTTTACTCAACATGCTGGTTATTGCCCAAACGAATATGCTAGGCAATAAAGGAAAAGAGGTAGCTTTGATTACATCTTCTTTTGCTGAAAAGTCCAACAATAAGAAGGGCAATAAGAAAAAGAAACCTCAAATTCATGGTCCTTCCAAGAAAATACCTAAACAGAAAGGGAAGACTAAAGCTGATGGAGGCAAAGGAAAGTGTTTCCACTATCAGAAGGATGGGCACTGGAAGAGGAACTGCCCAGAGTATCTTACTTCTCTTAAGGACAAGAAGGATAGACCTTCAAAAGGTATGTCCATATCTTGTTATTTAGATTCTGATAATACTCATAGTTCATCTACAGCTTGGGTTTTAGATACTAGTGCCAGTTCTAACATTTCTTATGATATGCAGGAACTAGCAAATAGTAGCAGCTTGCGTTCTCGAGATGTTAGAGTCCGAATTGCTAATGGCTCAACTGTTGAAGCTTTAGCTATAGGTTCTAAATCTTTTTACATGTCAGGACATGTTTTATGTTTGGATAATATTTTATATGTACCTGATGCTTTTAAGAATATCATTTCAATATCTAGTTTGACTAGAAATGGCTATGAATTTCAGTTCACAGATGATGTTTGCAATATTTATTTTAGAAATAAATAGTTTGTTTGGGTTATATGAATGATGTTCTTTATTATTTGGATAATAATGAAAAACCAAAAATGAATGCAAGTGATCTGAATGAATGTAATGTCATGGTGAAAATCAACTCAAGTTCAAAATATATTTGGCACTTAAGGTTATGTCATGTTGCAAAAGATAGGATTGCAAAACTAAAGAAAATGGGGATTCTTTCCTCATTGGGCTCTGAGCCTACTCCAACTTGTGAATCTTGCCTTCAGGGCAAAATGACTAGATCACCCTTTGTTGGATAAGGGCTAAGGGCTGAAAATATTTTGGAGCTAATACATAGTGATGTATGTGGTCCATTTAAGGAAATGGCTAGAGGTAGTTTTCATTACTCTATTACCTTTACTGATGATAAATCAAGGTTTGGGTATTTGTATTTGATGAAATACAAACATGAATCCTTTGAAAAGTTCAAAGAATTTAAATTTGAAGTAGAAAATCAAACAGGAAAGAGTATTAAAGCTCTTCGATCAGATCGTGAAGGTGAATATTTGAGCACTGAATTTAATGAATACTTGAGAGAGCACGGCATTGTTTCCCAGCTGACTCCTCTAGGAACACCAGAGCTGAATGGTGTATCTGAAAGGAGAAATTGTACCCTAATGGATATGGTACGTAGTATGATGAGCTATACTGATATGCCAATCTCTTTTTGGGGATTTGCATTAAAATCAGCTTTGTATATTCTGAATAGGATTCCATTAAAATCAGTTTCTTCCACACCTTATGAGATATAGCATGGAAGAAAACCAAGTCTTAAGTATATTAAGATTTTGGGTTGTCCAGCTTATATCAAAAAGCTAAACGCTGATAAATTGGAAACCAGATTATAAAAGGGTCGATTTGTTGGGTATCCAAAAAGATAATTTTGGATATTATTTTTATTTGCCTACTTCACAAAAGGTTGTGGTAAGTAGAGATGCCACATTTCTTGAACAATAGTTTGTTCAAGAAGGAGGCAAAGGAAGGCAAATAAAGTTAGAATTGGAGAATTCTGACTAACTAACAGATCAGATAGATATAGATCCATCTAGTCAACCTACACCCATTGATGAAACATCGATAGTTATTCCTCATAGAACAACCAGGGTATCTCACCCACCAGTGAGATATGGTTTCCTTCATAAAGAAAAACAAGAGTTGTCTACTCATGAAGAAGTAGATCATGGAGATGATCCACTTACCTATGAAGAAGCTATATTAGATATAGACTCTTCAAAATGGATTGATGCTATGAAATCCGAAATTGATTCCATGTATAAGAATCAAGTTTGGGATCTTGTTGGCCCACCTGAAGGTATTGTACCTATAGGGAACAAATGGGTTTTTCAAGAAGAAAATTGGTTCTGATGGAAAGGTAGAGACCTATAAGGCAAGGCTAGTAGCGAAAGGGTTTGCCAAAGGCTAGGAATTGACTATGAGGAGACTTTCTTGCCTGTTTCCATGCTTAAATCAATTATAATTCTATTAGCAATAGCTGCATACTATGAATCCCAAGATGGTTCCAAAAGTGCGCAAGCTAAAGTGATCTATTTATGGATTAAAACAATCTTCAAGGAGTTGGAACATCCGTTTTAATGAAGCCATTAAGTCATTTGGTTTTATCAAAAATGAGGATGAGCCATGTATATAAAAGAAGGTTAGTGACAGTGCTATCACTTTCCTTGTCTTATATGTGGATGATATTCTGTTAATAGGTAATGACATAGGTATGTTGACAATTATAAAGGTATGGTTGTCAAATACATTCTCCATGAAAGACTTAGGAGAGGCAACCTATATTCTTGGGATTCGCATCTATAGAGATGGAGCGAAAAGAATAAATAGTTTATCCCAGAGTCTATACTTGGAAAAGGTGTCAAAGAGGTTAACATGCTTGATTCCAAGAGAGGATTATTACCAATGAGACATGGTATCCACCTTTCTAAAGAGATGTCTCCAAATACACATGAAGAAAGGGATAAAATGGCTAGGATTCTATATGCTTCAGCTATTGGAAGTTTGATGTATGCAATGTTGTGTACTAGGCCGGATATCGCATATGCTATTAGTTTGACTAGCAAGTATCAATCCAATCCAGGTTTAGAACACCGGATAGCTGTCAACAATATCCTTAAATACTTGAGAAGAACTGAGGATTTATTCTTGATATATGGAGGTGGAGACTTGCAATTGGATGGTTATATTGATTCTAATTTCCAATCAGATATTGATAATAGAAATTCTATCTCTAGGTTTGTGTTCATTTGTAATAGAGGTGCAGTCAGTTGGAAGAGTTCCAAACAGAGTATGACTGCAGATTCCACTACCAATGCCAAGTATATTGTTGCATCAGATGCTGCAAAAGAAGTTGCTTGGATATAAGGAACCCTTGTCTCACTACAAACCCTAACACATAGAAAGGCCCTACCATATTATTAGAGAGATAGTTGGGCAAGGTGATATAGCCATGCAGAAAATAGCATCAGCTGAAATGTCCGGCTGATTCATTTACTAAGCCTTTTTCACAAGCTCAGTTAGACCAACATCTTGAGAAGATGGGTCTAAGGTATTGTAAAGAATGACTCTAATGCTAGTGGGAGATTGTTAGTAGTATGCCCTAGAGCATATCATTTAGTATGTATCTTGTATATGTTTTATTAATAAAAGGCATTTTCACTTTTCCGTTTACACAATATATTTATGTGTAATAGAAAAGGTCCATTGATATTTTGTTAGAAATTCTATTCTTAAGTTGTTAAGAATATGAATCACAGTATTTCTAACACAAAGAATAATAAATAGGTTCACAATCGAGGATACTTCTGTAACACCCTCCCGGTAGCAACTCTGTACATTCTATTGTTCCGGTGACCAGTATCGGTCTGGACAGTTAGAACGTCCGGAAAAATATTTAAACTAAAGTGAGGAACCAAAATTAACTCAAATATTAATAAAAAAATTTAGCAAAAATTTTAGAAATAAAATACAACCAAGTTAAATGAGCCGGTAACCTAGCGATGGGTAACCTAGTGAGAAATTGCGGTTCTCGCAACTAGGAGCCCTAAACCTAGGGGAAAAATTATATAATTTTTGGGACTCCAGAGAAGGGTTATTGAGGTTCTTATGGCATTAGAATGCCAAGAAAATACATAGAAAAATTTTTCAATTGGTACAGACAATTTTGGCCCGTTAAGCCAAACGGAGGGCATTTTGGTCATTTCGCCTTCAGAGGTGATTTTTGGCTGACTTGTCCAGTTAAGTAAAAATTATTATGACATAAAATGTGAATAAATATTACTAAAAATTGAATTGAAAATGAGTAGAAAAGAAAAGAAAAAAAAATGAATTAAATGGGAATTTATGACATCACATGATGTCATTAGTGTGCCTTCACCCACTCAAGTGTTGACACATGGCATAAATGTGTTTAAAAAGACAAAATGGGCTGAAAATAAACAAAAAAAATCAGACCTTTCACTCCCTTTCTTCTTCCTTGCGTGAACCTTCTCCATAACCAATATTTTCAAGCTTTTTCAAAGCTTGATTTTACAAACTTCTACCTAACAAAACCCTAACCTAGCAACATAAAAATTTGTTCTTACATCCTAGTGAAGCTTTTGGGAGCAAAAAAAAAGAGGAAAACAAGAATTTGATCAAGTGGAAAATTCACTCCATTAGAGGTTAGTGACCTAAACCTTGAATTTCACTTTAATTTCATGTTTAAGAACTACGAATATGTGTAAATGACAAAGAAATTTGATGAAACACCATTGGTATGCTAACCCTAAATTTTGGCAGCCATGGTTAGGGTAATATGGTGATGATTTTGGGGAGTTAACATGCTAGTGTGGCTGCCCTTAATGTGTATTTTATAAGTGAATTGATAAATGCAATGATAATACATGGTTTTGAAATGTTGAGTTAGGGTTTGGGTTGAAGAATGAGACTTTGATCTTGTGATGATGGGAGTAGGTTTGAATGGTCAATTAGTGACCATTTGGTTTGGTTTGAATAAAAAATGAAGTGAATTGGGTTGTGGGATTTGAGGTTGGAGTGGCTGCCTTGTGTGTCCTGCAGGTTTGGATGTGAGTCCAGCCTCTTTGGACAGCCATAACTTGAATTGTAGAGGTTCATTTGGTGTTTGGCCAATTGGATATGAAACTAGACATAAAATGGCACAACTTTGGTGAAGAAACCATGCCCATAAGACCAAACTAAGTGGACCAAAACCTTGCTCCAATCCAGGTGACCTGCAATCTGCCTGGGTAAAATGACCAAATGAACAGTATTTGGTCATTTGGCCATAACTCAATCTAGCAAGGTCCAATTGACCTGAAATTTTACCAGAAAGAAGTTGCGGTATAGACCAACAACTTTCATGAAGAAACCTGAACCAAATTATGACCATAACCTAGTCAAATTGCCAACCAAACTTGAGTTACTAAATCTGGCAGAAACAATTTTACCCAGAATTTTGGAATCTGTCCAATCCGGCCAGTTATGGTTTTTAGGCCATAACTTGAGCTACAAAACTCCAAATGGAGCGATTCAAAAAAGGAAATTCTACTAGACAAAATAAGGAATAACTTTCATGTTGATCATTTTTCCAAATTCCCACTGCAAAGGTGACTAATGGAACAGTAAACCCAAAGCTTAAAAACTGAAAATTCTATCCAATTCTCTTTAAGCTTAGAGATGGTATTGGCAACCAATACCAACAAGTTTAAAATGCAAAATGTGGTATGTTGATGATATTTAAACTAATTTACCTATTTTCAATGCAAAAGTCAACACTTTGGTTGACCAATGAAATAAATAGTAATCATAAAAATTCAATTTCAAAGAATTACATAAATGAAAGTGTTAAATGCCCTAGTAGGCCTAATGTGATTGGTTTGGATAGGTTGGCATGCCAATAGGGTTCTGTTAGCAGTACTGCATATGGCTTCATGCCATTCTGTATTTCATGGCTTTCCATGCCATTCTGTGACATAATAGCCTTTGGCTATGATATTGAGTTGTTATGCTCGGGTTTAATCCCCGATAATTATTACAGCTTATTAGCTGTTCTGTTGCACACCGGGAGACACAATGTGACCGATGGTGTGATGGTCCGAGGTACTTAGTACCCAGTACCGGTTTACCCGTTTATCCAGTCCAGTCAACTAGTATAGGTTACTCGGGCAGTATTAATAAATCTTACCAAACTTCAATTGAATAATATTGCAATAAATATTTGAGACTTAGTTCACCCAAAAGTGTAAACATACATTATGTACACATGTTTTTATTTTATTTTATTTTATTTTATTTTATATTATCACCACTAAGCAGAATTGCTTAGCGCGTTGCTTTTTCCACGCGCAGGTACTGGAGACATAGCTGGGGAGTCCAGCAGGCCTCATACAGGGTGAGCCTTCATATCTGCACTCAGAGTTCAGAGTCACCTCACATTGCAGTGCATTTGGTAGGAAATTAGGCCATTTTGATATTTTGATATTTTGATATTTTGTATTTTGTAACCTTCTGTAATGTATATTATAAATTCATGTAATCAAGCTTTTGATGTAAGTATCTATGAAATATGTTCAGTAATAAATTGAGCATTTTTTATTGAGTTGACTGTGTTTTGAATTGAATTGAATTTTGAGATACTGAAGTGAATTGAGAAATTGTTGAGTATATATTGGAGGTTGATTGAGAATAATGTGTTGATATTATTGGGAGTGTTTTTAACAGGTTCAGAAGAACTGTTTTTCCAATTTATAGCTGGCACTCTGTCGGATTTTCTATAAAATTTGCGAAAAAATTTAGTTTTATCAGAAATTATAAATAAATGAATTAAAAGGGATTAATTGAAATTGAAACATGAATTGGTGTTCCGACACACTGAGTGGCATAACTTGCTCGGCTACACTGTAGACGGGTAAGGGGTGTCACAACTTCACAATAAGGACATGACTTATCCAGAAAGATTGTAATCATGTTTATTCCCAAGTTATTTATATGAGATGTAAATAAGATGGAATGGTGAGTCTCATGCCATATAACAAACATGATAGGCACTTATACATGATAAGTAGGTCGAACCAGTGACATTTATGACACGTACATGGAGTTTACTCTTGTCAATGTATTGTCATAAATCATATCAGTGCATATAATATTTAGACCTGAGATAGCACAGTTATCTTGTATATAAGTGGTTTGAGTTTGATACTGCTTTCATACTTGTATTGTGTATGGGTATATGGGCATGTGTTGGCTCCTACTAGTTATATATGGAAGTAGGTGTTGATCAAGATAGAATCTGTTCCTCTATGTAAATAGGGATAAAATCCTATGTTCATTTAATTGTTCTTGATGTTTCAAGTTCCTGGCCAGGACAGATAGATTTATTCAGAAATAGTTTCTGATGAGAAAATCTTTTTAATCAAGAACTGGAATTAAAAGAGAACATAATATTCATAGCAAATGGAGTTTGACATAAACCATGACTCCAGCTTGAGTTGGGATCTTGTAACAGAGAGATTCTAGTGCATGGTAACATATGATTATAGGTTCATTTAAGGTACACCTTATTACTGATTGGGTGGCCATGGCATGCTATGCTAGGTGTTAACCATGGTCTATGAGGTGCATAAAATGATTTAGAGAAATCATTTATGGTAAGAAAGAGTTCTGATGATATTAAGAGTTGATATCATATCTCATTGCCAATTAGTGATGAGCCTAGTAAGTCACATACATATACAAGCAATCAACTAATTAAATATGATTTAATTAATTAATTAAAGAGTTTAATTGATTAATTAAATAGGTTTGGTTTGTAATTAGATTGCAAAGTCCCTAGCACGACTTGAAATCAAATCTAGATTATTGGATGTATAGTATAAGTTAAATTTATATTTAAAGTGTTTAAATATGAATTTAATTAATGAGAAATTAATTAATAGAGATTAATTAATTTATTTATATTTGATATAAATTGATTAGAAGAAGAGAAATAATTATTTTGGGTTGAGAACTCAAAATTAAGACAAAGGGGCATTTTGGTCATTTCACAGGGTGATATGTGACACCATGAGATGGTGACACATGGCATTATACATAAGCTTGCCAAATGTCTTTTAATCATGTAAGATGATTAAAATTAAGATTAAATATAGGTTTGACACTTGGCACAATGTGAGTGGGTCAATTAAACCTAGAACCAATCAGAGGGTGACATGTGGCAAGGGCTTAATGTGTTGACCTAGCTGTATAAGTGTTGTTATGAAAAGAAAACAACACAACCAGCAGCAAATAACCTTGGTGCCACCACCCAAAAGACTTCCCCTTCTCTTCATCTTCATCTTCATCTCTCATCTATTCCAAGAGATTAGTAAACAATCTCTTGAATTAAAAATACTAGAAATTGTTTCTAGTGTCCTGTTTATACTTTAATCTCTTAAAAGGAAAAACTTGATTTTCTAATTAATAGAAAAAGCTTTAGAAGCTATTCAAGGGCTGCCATAGGTGTTCTTGGTGTGTATAAGCTAGAGGGACAACATCTGGTGCCCTGAAGACGCATCTGAAAGGCACAAATACACTACAGTGCATCAAGAGGTTAGTGTATTTGTTCTTAATCTCATCTAGGGTTCTAAAATTAATCTGATTAATTTTTAAAATCTTAAATGGAAAATACAGATTCAAAACATATTGAAAGTTTTTTAATATGTTGTTTATCACTAAAATCAAATAGATAAAAATAAATCTTGCATGATGCATGTGACTCTTGGTGAAAATTTTTGAATTCAATGGTATAAACTTGTGTTTTTTCATGCTTCCGCTCCTTCAGGTGGAACCTCTAGTACTAACCTGGGATGACTTTGTATGAGAGTTTAGACAAAAATATGTCCCAGATGTCTATGTGGACTAGAAGCTACAAGAGTTCTTAAGTCTGAAACAAGGAAGTAGGTCAGTGGCAGAATATGAAAGGGAGTTTTCCCGCATGAGCCACTACGCAGAAAGTCTTGTTTCTACTAGTAGGAAAAGATGTAAGAGGTTTGAAACCGACTTGAAGCCTAGTCTCAAACTACAAGTGGTCAGATTCAAACATAATAACTTCTCTGAGCTCATTTCTCAAGCACTTGAATTAGAAAGAATTGAGTCAGAAGGAGCCCTAGAGAAAAAAAAAAAAAAAACAGAAAAGACAGAAAAAGAGAAGTAGGGGAAGTCAGTAGATCAGAGTTCCAGTGGTCCTACTGCAAAGAGAAAGAACTTTGGGGGACAAAGTAGGGGTGGCAAAAAGTCTGTTAGGGGAAGATTTTCAGGACAGAAACCTCCTCCATTTGGTCAACAGACTACCAGAAGTTCCTACCCTCCCCATCAATGTGAAACTTTTGGTAGAAATCATGGTGGGGTATGCTATAAGGCCACAGGCACCTATTATAACTGCGGAGGCATAGGACACTTTGCTAAAGACTGCACTAATGCCCGTAGAATTGGGCCACCTCCTACTACTATAAAAGGGTCAGTTCATAATCCTGCCACCAGAGGTTCACAACCACCTAGCAGAGGTAGAGGCAGGGGTAGATGTAGTCCAGCAGGCAGCCAAGGCACCGTGAATCAGTCAGAGCAAGGCAGTGCTTCAGTCAGAGTCTACGCAATGAGACAGAGGGAAGAGGTTGAGACATCTGATATTGTGGTTGGTACCTTCTCAACTTTTAATCAAGATGTATTTGTATTATTTGATCTGGGATCTACTCACTCCTATGTGAGTGCTAGCATCATTGATTGCATTGCTGTTCCGTGTGTGCAAATGGACTTTGAGGACAAGAAGCCAGGGTCAATAAAATGTATAGGGATTGTCCTTTGGTGATCCAAGGACATACTTTTATGTTTGATCTCATTGAAATGCCCTTCAGAGATTATGATATCATCTTAGGCATGGATTGGTTTGCCAGGCATCATGCCAGGATTGACTGTAGACTGAAGACAGTCACTTTTGGTCTCCCTCAGTACAGTGATGTGGTAATACATGGGGAAAGGCAGCTATTGCCATCAAACATCATTTCAACTACACTAGCAAGAAAAATGATCAGAAAGGGGTGTGAAGCATACTTGGCACATGTGGTAGAAACCCAAGTGGGGAGCCCAGCATTGAGGGACATCCCTACAGTATATGACTTTCCAGATTTGTTTCCTGATGAATTGCCAGGATTACCTTCGGAAAGAGAAATGCAGTTTGAGATTAATGTTATACCTGGTGCGGATCCAATCTCCATAACACTATATAGAATGGCACTAGTGGAATTGAAGGAGTTGAAGTTACAATTACAAGAACTACTTGGAAAGGGCTTCATCCGCCCTAATGTGTCACCTTAGGGAGCACCAGTATTGTTTATTAAGAAGAAACATGGCACTCTCTGCTTATGTATTGACTGCCAGCAGTTGAATAAGGTGACAATAAAGAACAGATATCCAATGCCTTGCATTGATGATCTGTTTGATAAGTTGAAAGGCGCAGCTGTGTTCTCCAAAATTGATTTGCGATCTGGTTATTATCAGTTGAAAGTGCAAGAGCAGAGTATTCCAAAAACTACTTTCAGAACTCGATATGGCCACTATGAGTTTCTAGTAATGCCATTCGAGTTAACTAATGCTCCAGCTGCTTTTATGGATCTGATGAACACTATCTTCAGACCATATCTTGACCAATTTGTGGTGGTGTTTATTGATGATATTTTGACATATTCGAGGAATGCAAAGGAGCATGATAGACATCTGCGGATTGTACTACAAACCTTAAGGGAGAAACTGCTATACGCTAAATTGTCGAAATGTAAATTTTGGCTAAAAGAAATCTCTTTCTTGGGACATATTGTGTCAGCTGAAGGGATCAAAGTAGATTCCAATAAGGTAGAAGCTATCTTTAATTGGAAGCCGCCCAGGAATATTACAGAAATTCACAATTTTCTGGGTTTAGCTAGATAATACCGCCGATTTGTGAAAGGGTTTTCTATTTTAGCTTCTCCACTGACCAAGCTAGTTCAGAAAGATGTGAAAATTCAGTAGACGAATAAATGCTAGCAGAGTTTTAATGAGTTGAAGAGGTGTTTGACTAAAGCTCCAGTCCTTACTTTACCTATACCAGGTAAAGAATACATAGTTTATAGTGATGCTTCTCACAATGGGTTAGGCTATGTACTAATACAAGATAGGAATGTCATTGCTTATGCATCACGCTAGTTGAAGCCGCATGAGAGAAACTATCCAACACATGACTTGGAGCTAGCAGCTATTATATTTGCTCTTAAGATCTGGAAACATTACTTATATGGGGAGAAGTAAATCTACACAGATCATAAGAGTTTGAAGTACTTGGGTACTCAGAAAGAATTGAACTTGACACAGAGGAGATGGTTAGAACTGATTAAAGACTATGATTGCTTAATAGACTATCAGCCAGGGAAAGCAAATGTGGTGGTTGACGCCTTAAGTCGCAAGACTATGGCAAGTCTCAGAGTTTCTCCTTTGTCTATGATACATGAGTTGAAAGCACAACATGCCAGTTTGGAGATTAATGATGAGGGACAGACAGTAGTTGTCACACCTTACCCCTTTGCAAGGCATAACATGATCCCATAGAATACCTAATGAACTATCGAACTTTACCTACTGATAACTCATTAAGTATCCTACAAGGGATTTTAAAATCATTTTCTTACTTTTTAGAAATGGTGAGCATTTTCTAATAGGTATTAAAACATTTAATTAGAGTTTGTAAACGAGTTAAAATTTTTGTCTCTTTTTATTTTTCCGTAAATTTTAGAAAAATTTCAGCAGAGTACCATCTGTATTTTGATAAAAACAGTTCTTCAAATACCTAAGAAAAACACTTCCAATGATTTATCTCATCCACTCAACAACTTCAACATCATTTCTCAAATTTCAAAATTCAAATCGATAATTTCCAATTCAATCATCATAAAAAATAATACTAAGTAATTTCATTCAAATTAAAATAAAATACTTTCATTCATTTTTCACTAAAGTTAAAACAAATTACATTAATCCAACCAGAATTTACATTAGAAAAATCCCAACAAATATTATTACAAATTTTATACAACTGCTTTCTACATGTACATACATTTACATACATCAAAATAATTATTACATTCAAGGTATAAAATATACCCGATAGAACGTCAGGGAAGGTGGCTCCACAATCCTCAGCAACTCACTCTGCTGCTCCTCTAGTCTCTATATCTGCGGTAGCAATAACAGCCATCGCTGAGTACTATGACTGACTGTGCACAACATACTAAAATAACATTTATGCAGAATTTAAATCATATTTATTCAAAAACTGAACTGAATATGAGAAATAAATACAAAACATGACTTATAAGCTTTTAATCCAAAAAATTTCATTTCAAAAATCTCAAAACAAATTTCATAAAAATACACAGTTATATCATGCCATTCGAAACAATAATCATCTCAATAGCCAGAGGCTTATGAGAAGTCACATCATAAGGCTAGCTAGCTCAAATATATGGATATCCATTCAATTTCTTCTTCTACTAGAACACACCTCAACACTTTAGCCAGAGAAGGAATCAAAATTCGAAACTAATATCCCCAACTAGTCATGCTAGTGAGGTATTCAAATATATGGTCATGACACTGTGGTTTCAAAACTATCTTAACAATTTATCAAACATTTATTGCCATTTCAAACACATACAAGTAAACTTTCAACAATTTAAGTCAAAAGCATAATAGACATTTCAATACAATTAAGTCACAATTTAATGTCACAATTCATTCAAAACAATTTACAGAAGAAAATTTACAGAAAATTCTATGTTGTGCACAAACCTTATACGAGTTGCCTCTTGGCCTTGACTCGATGCCTCGGGTTCTTTTCTAGTATTTTTTTCAACTGAAACACATAATTTCACAGTCTTTCAGTGTCATAATTTATCATAAATCCAAAAATGAATTCAAATCTACTTATATCAAGCTTAAATATGCTAAACTTGACGTTCTTTAAAATTTGTATTTCGAGGTTACTATTCACGAAACTATTTAAGTCAATTTGTTGACTTTCTAATGCTTAATAGGTATGGAAATTCTAATTTCACCCACATACCATATTTTGGTACCTAATTTGTTGGTTTTGGTTGTTTTCTCAAATCTTAAGTCTTTTAGGCACAAATTTCAAATTTTCAGTTTTGGTGTCCTGTATTGTACTGTTCCAATGGTCATGTTGCTGTTAGAATTTGGCTAAGTTTTCTTCAATAGAAGTTGTTTCTTATTGTCTTAACTTTATTTTCCTTTTTGAATCACTCCAATTGGAGTTTTGTAGCTCAAGTTATAGCCATTTGAACATAGCTGCCGGATTGTTCTAACCCAGATTTTCTGGGCACTTAATTTGGTGCTGGCAGTTTTAGGTCACTAAATTCGGGTGGCTAAATGACTTGGTTAAGGGTATAATTTGGACTTGTGTTTTTCATGAAAATTGTAGGGCTATGTCTCAGCTTTTTACTAGTAAAATTTCAGCTTATTTGGACCTGCCTAACCCAAGTTATGGCCAAATAAACAAATACTGTTCATTTAGTCATTTTCGTACAGGTTAGTTTGCCTCATCCGGATTTGGCCAATTTTTTCACTCAGTTATGGTCACTTTCTGGGCATGATTCCTCAATGAAAAATGTGCCATTTTGTGTCTAGTTTCATTCCCAATTAGCCTCACACCAATTGGATTTGGTAAATTTTCAGTTTTGATCCCTAAAAGGGACCTTGGTCATGCTGCTTGCAGAATGGCCATAACCAATCCGAGTTCAAACTTAATTCCAACACTTCCTACACGTCACAATTGGTCATACATGACCATTTCTCAACTCCAGCAAGGTCAAACACATCATTTGGCTAATTCTTACATTTTTCCTCCCAAAACCCTAGGTTCTAAAACTCTAATTTTCATGCTCAGCTCAATTGGTACAATCTAAATGCATAATTAGTACCTACACACTCCATTGCACTTAACTACAACTTTATTTGCATCAAAATCACTCAACCCTAGTTCACTACCTCTAAGCCGAAATTCATGTAGTTCTTTAACATATCATTTTATTTTTGTTTCTTTTCTTTAATTTCTAAGTTAATTTAAGTAGCTAAGCATGAATTTAAATAGAAAATTGAAAGTTAAAACACTAACCTTAGGTGAAGTCCTTGATCCTCACTTTTTCCTCCAATTCTTCACTTTTTCTTTCCTTCGTTCTTCCTTTCTAGGGTAATTTAGAAGTTTTCTAGGGTTAAAGGTTAGAAATTGTGGGAGAAATTCAAGTTATTCTAGCTTGAATAACTCGTCAATGGTGGAAAATCATGGAGTTTAGAGAGAAGGGAGGTTCGGCCGGCTTGAGGAGAGAGGAAGGAAATTAATTTTTTCTCTTTAATTTTGTATATTTATCTTCTAATTTACTTAGTCAAATTATCAGATAAATGAAAATTATTTATGACCTCATGTATGATGTCACTGTGATGATGTCATAATCCTTAATTAAATTTGTTTTCTTTTCCTTTTGTTTTTCCATAACTTCTTCTATTTAATTATATATTTCAAAATTTTCATTTCTCAGATTTTATTGGACAGTTAGATCATGAGTCATCTCTAGGGGTGAATTGACCAATTTGCCCGTCGCCGGTTCGATCCAATTTACAAATAATTCAATATTTCTTCTGGATCCCTGACCTAATTATTTGACCAGCTTAACAATTCTTTTTTGTGATTTTCTCTTTTCCACTATGTTCGCTATAGTCCTAAGGACTGCGGCGTCACATTTTACGATTCGAAATTCGAGTTTAAATCGACCTCGCAGTCCTTCTTAAGAAGGTCACCCATTGATGTGACTCTCGGCTCATTTAACTTCTTATGTTCTATTTTTCTTATTTATACTTAACTATCTGACAATTACTAATTATTTGTTTTCAGGGCTTATCTAGTTATCTTAGATGTGGTTCTAATCCCCTTAATTATCCGGACCGACACCGGTCACCGGAACAGTGAAATATACCAAGCTATACAAATAGGGTTGTTACAATTCTCCCCCCGTAAAAATAAATTTCATCTAAAAATTTTACCTGGTATCAATTTCTGAAGAGCTGTGGGTGTTGTCTCCTCATATCCTCCTCTCGTTCCCAAGTAGCTTCTTGGCCTGAATGATGGTTCCACAGCACTTTCACTAACGGTATCTGCTTGTTTCGTAGCTGCTTCACCTCATAAGCCAGAATCTCTATGGGTTCTTCCTCATATGTGAGGTCTGGATTCACCTCAATCTCTTCTACTGGTAGTACTTGAGGTGGGTTAAATTTATACCTCCTCAACATAGATACATGGAAGATGTTATGTATCTTCTCCAATTCTGAAGGTAGTGCCAAATGATATGCCAAAGGACTCACTCTTTCCAGAACCTCATATGGCCCAATGAAACGACAACTCAGTTTCCCCTTTCTGCCGAATCTCATAATTCTCTTCCAAGGGGAATGTAACACCCCTAAGTTCGATAGTGTGTTCTACTATTCTGGTGACAAGTGATGTCCGGATAGCTAGGATGCCTAGAACTACACTTCGATATGAGTGACGAGACATAATATAATGAAATACAAGAAAAAAAATACAAGAAAAACAAAGAAAAACAATAGCAAGGAAATGTAACCAAGTTAAACGAGCCGAGAACCCTAGCGATGGGTGACCGCACTGGGAAGTCGCGGCGTGGACCGTTGACTAGCACTGGACTGCGGGGAACCCTAGAAAATATTTTTAGGACTTAAATAGACACCTATTGAAGTATAAATACCATTAGAAATATCAAAGAAAAATTAATTAATTAGTACAAAGAAAAGTGAGAAATCGAAAAATGGAAAAAACCCAGTGTTATCGAAAAATCGGGAATGCAACTCGAACAAGGGCATTGTGGTTAATTGACATTCCGAGTTGTCTTTCGACCTAAATGTCCATTAAAAATAAATGATATTACACTTGGAAAATATCATGAAAAAATAAATTAGTGGTACCTAATGTAAATAGCAAAAATGGAAAGCTTAATGTGGAAAAATGAAATCTTATATTAAACTAATAGTTAATTTTGACATAGTGCTCCACTAACTCATTTAAGTGGACCACTACCACTTCATTTGGACAGTAGATCATCTTCTTCCTCACTTCTCCAAGAACCAGCCGAATTGCTCCATTGAGGAACCTCCATGGCCATCCATGGCCAAGCTCCATGCAACCATGATTTAGCCATATTTTTCTCTAGCTTCCTTCACAAAAACTGTTCTACACCACTTGGGCAGTAGATAGGCAGTAAGAAGACCAAGTTTTGGAGAGATTTTGAAGAGTTTCCAAAGTGGTAAGTTTGTGTTTTTGGTTAGTGCTTCATTAAAGTTAGTAAGAATGTTATGGGTACTTGAATTATAGAGAGATTTTTGAGGTTTAATGTTTAAAGGGAGAGGTGTATTTTTGGCAGCCATGGAAACTCCTTTAGGGCAGTTTATTCTTGCTTGTAAATGGTAGATTAAAGGGTTGATTATGTGTTTATGTGTGTAGCAATTTATTTGGGTGATGTATATTAAGTATATGTAAATGTGTACTTGAATTTGGAATCTTTGAAACTAATAGAGTGTGATGTATGAATCAGTAGCTTGATTTGATGAACCATAAAAATGTTATTTCATGTTTGCTTTATGCAATATTAATGTTGAATTGTGGTAGTTGTTATGGCATCTTGGGTATATGTATGATGGTGTGAGGTTGGACATGTAAATGAGCTAGGTTAGGTGATTGAATTGTTGTAATTTGAGCTTGAAAAATTCTGCACTATATGGTACATGTTGAGTGTAATTATAAGCTGCCAAAATGACGAACAATATGTTGTGAAATGTGTTTAGGTTAGGATACAAACCAGAATTGGCATGAATGTGTGGTTTGGTAAGTGTTAAAAGTGACCTTTGATGAGTAATGAACAAAATGCAATAGGGCAGTTTATATTTTAGGCCTAGAACCTTAAGAGTGTGGCTCCAATTGGTATGAGACCAATTGGAGGTGAAACTAGGTACAAAATTTGCCAACTTTCATGAAGGAAGCTTACCAAAATTCTGCTTGTAGGGTAACTTGAAAAATGACCAAATCCGGATTAGTGCAATTAAGGCCTGAAAATTGACCATTTGGGCAGCTGTTAGTTTTTTGGCCATAACTCACTCAAAACAGGTCCAATTGACCTGCAATTTTGACCATGAATAGTTAAGATCTATATCTACAAGTCTTATGAAGACACCAAAGCCCAGAAATGACCATAAGCAAGTCAAACATCTTGCACAAATTCGGGTCCAAAAACTAGCCGAACCTAAAATGACCTAAAGTGACCAATTTTGATGCATTTTGACCAGCAATAGTAAAATGACCATAACTTGGTCTACATAACTCAGAATGACCTGAAATTTTGCCCCGCGTGCAATAAGGCATAGATCTACAAGTTTGTAGTTTTCACCGAAACTCGAAACCGAGGGAACTAGGTTGTCCGGCTCGGTCAAACTAGTATCCCGGAATCTAGCAAATTGCAATAAAATGCAAAATACATGGAAATAAATTTGGTAATATGTACCAACCCTAAAAGGCTACAAATGTGACATATTAGTAACATTAAAACCTAATTTACCTAGAATGCATCGAGGGTCGACATATTAGGTTGACTAAGCAAATAATAGAATTCAGTGAATTAATTACCAAGCATTATCGTTAGAGACAGTTTAAATGAGTACTGAAACACTTCAAATTGTGTTTCTCAGTTAGCAAAGACTCAGGGAAAGGGAAGGAAACACTGAGTCAAGGCTAGGAGACAGTTATCAGAGGCTTGTGCACAACAATTATTTCTTTTGAATTTTTAAATTGAAATAAATTATGACTATTTGTATATTATTGTTTTCAATTATGAAAATGTGTTTGAATGGATACTTATTGCTTGAAAAGCATTGTAAATGGTTTGAAACTGTGGAAAAATTTATTTAGTGTGATTTGTTAAAATTGAAGTTAATTATGAATTGTGTTGCCATTTGTGATGAAATTATGACTTTGGAAATTTATTAGATTCTCACGAATCAATTGAATAAAATGTTTGGAATTGATTTTGTGTTCACACTTAGCATGATAGTATCACATTATTCCTCCTCCATTTATGGGGTTGAGATCGTTTATTTTCCTCCTCCATTTATGGGGTTGAGATCGTTTATTTTCCTCCTCCATTTATGGGGTTGAAATCGTTTATTTTCCTCCTTCTCTGGCTTGCCAGCTGAGGTTGAGATCGGATGAGTACTCATTATATAGCTAGCTTCCTCCCTCATTGATTTCGATTAGTAGGGTTGAGATTGCTTTGTCGTGGTGTACAACACGGCATTGATTGGAAATTTGTGTCATGGCTTAAGTTGTGTATGAATTGGCAACACTGTATTCTTAAATTATTTGACTAAATTGTATTATTATGAGCTTTGATAATTTGTGAAATGGAGTTTAAATTCTTATTGACATTCACTGTCTTTTGAATTTAACCATGTTTTGACTATTGAGATTTATTGCGATATTGTGAGATGGAGTTCAAATTCTTTATGACATTCATTATCTTGAATTTAACTATAGTTTAAGTATCCACTATTTATATGACTTATGATTAGTGATTTAAAGTTGTATTTGATTAATGTTGTGCACCACTGAGACATTGTCTCAGTGATAGCTTTTCATTGCTGTCGCAGGTAGACAGACGGATAGGGCAACAGACTAGGCTGCCAGTGTATTCAGCGAGAGATCATCGGGTATATTGAGTATACCACATTTTGCTTTTTGTACTGTAATGTATGTTCACTGTATGTATATATTGTTCTTGATTTTGAGCAGTTGTAAATTAAAATTGTACATTGAAGTTGTAAAATAAATTATGAGTTATTTTGACTTGTAAAATTTTGTATTATATTTCTTTTATCTCATCCTTTGAAAATACTAAAAAATTATTGTGGAGTTGAGATTGAGAAATATATTTGTAGTGCTTTTTACAGGTTTTCTGAAGAACTGTTTTATTCAAAATACAGAGGGCACTCCGCCAAAAGTTTTACAAAAATTCCTAATAATTCAAATGTGTTATCTCTTTCACTTAAGTTCAAAAAATTTTTTAACACCTGTAAATAGTGCTCACCATTATAAAAAGAAGTAAGAAAAGTTTTAAAATCCCTTGTAGTGTATTTAATGGGTTATCAGTAGACAAAGTTGGTAATTCAATAGGTATACTATGGGATCATGTTATGCCTTATAGAGGGGTAGGGTATGACATGTTTTAGTGGTATCCGAGCAAAGTTTTTAAATTCTATTTTCACCTGTAATTTGAATAGTGTTTCTTCATAGTACAACTGCTCAATGTCATTGTTTGATACATACAGTACATTACATTATAAATATGCACTAACGGGAGGAAATCTCCTTGTGTTAATTGTTCAGGAGGTCTAAGATCCTCGAATTGACTATGGAAGAGGGTGATCGTTCAGTCGATCAATCGATAGAGGCTGAGGTACAAGTTGAGGCCCCAGCTCCACAAAGTGTCGAAGGCCCGACTGTACCAGTTTTACCAGTACAAATTACTTCACAAATGGCCCAGCAAATGGCCACTTTCTTTCAACAAATGGCTGATAATCTATCAGCCCAAGCCCAAGTACAAATCCAACCCCACAAGGGTAACATGAAATAGAGAAGAGGGAGAAACCTATGGGTCAGAGCTCAAGCAGTAAATTGGGGAAGAGAAAAGAATTTGAGGAGCCCCGAGCTCAGGGATATAACAGAGGTGGATCATCAAGGCAGAGACCACCAAGGTCCAGTCGTCGAACAACTAGAAGTTTCAACCCTCCCCGCCAATGTGAAACTTGTGGTAGAAATCATGGTGGGGTATGCTATAAGGCCATAGGAGCCTGTTATAACTGTGGTGGCATAGGACACTTTGCCAAGGACTGCACCAGTACTCGCAGAGTTGGACCACCTCCTACTACTGCTGAAGGGTCAGTTCAAAGCCCTGTCACCAGAGGTTCACAACCACCCAACAGAGGTAGAGGTAGGGGTAGAGGTAGCCCAGCAGGCAGCCAAGGCACAGTGCTCCAGTCAGAGTAAGGTAGTGCTCCAGTCAGAGTCTATGCAATGAAACAGAGAGAAGAGATCGAGACATCTGATATTGTGGCTGGTACCTTCTCAACTTTTAATCAAGATGTATTTGTGCAATTTGATCCGGATTCTACCCATTCTTATGTTAGTGCTAGCATCATTGATTGCATTGCTGTTCCATGTACAAAAAATGGACTTTGAGGTGCTAGTAACAAGTCCGTTAGGACAGGAGGTCAGGGTTAATAGAATGTATAGGGATTGTCCTTTGGTGATCCAAGGACACACTTTTCTGTCTGATTTCATTGAAATGCCCTTCAGAGATTATGATATCATCTTGGGCATGGATTGGTTAGCCAGGCATCATGCCATGATTGGATCAGAGGTCAAGACGATCACTTTTGGTCTCCTCGATGCTGATGTGGTAATACATGGGGAGTGGCAGCTATTGCCATCAAACATCATTACGGCTGCACTAGCCAGAAAAAAAAATGATCAGAAAGGGGTGTGAACCATACATGGCACATGTGGTAGACACCCAAGTGGGGAGTCCAGCATTGAGGGGCATCCCTACAGTATATGACTTTCCAGATGTGTTTCCTGATGAATTGCTAGGATTACCTCTGGAAAAAGAGGTGCAATTTGAAATTAATGTTATGCCTGGTGTGGATCCAATCTCCATAAAACCATACAGAATGGCACCAGCAGAGTTGAAGGAGTTGAAGGTACAGTTGCAAGAACTACTTAAAAAAGGCTTCATCCGCCCTAGTGTGTCACCATGGGGAGTGCCAGTATTGTTTGTTAAAAAAAAGGATGGCACTCTTCGTTTATGTATTGTTTGACCGGGGGTCTGCATACTTTTATTTTAGTGTTAGAATTATATGTTTTGTTGTTATTCTTTATAGGGGAATAAATTTTTATGCATTAGTTATTAGTCCTTTAAGATAAGGATTGTGATAATAAGTGAAATTAGTTTTGAAAGAGTTTATCGACGACAAGTATTTTCTAACACACCATAAATTATAAAGCTAAATGGCAAGCCTACTTAATGTAAGGCAAGAGGATGTAAAAGTAAGTTACAGTAATAGAATTGCTCTAGATGAGGGCAAGGATGTTACTATTAGTAATTGTTAATGGATATTGTAATCAGAATAAGTTTCGGATATCAGTAAATTCGAAAAGGATAAAATATTAGAAAATTTGATCTATTGGGATATATCGTAGTAACTATGCAATGTTCTTGATATTTATACTGTAAGCTGTAGATTACAGTACTAACTTGAGATTATTGTGTAGAGCTACGTACTACCCGATAGTACACCTAAATGAGAATAGTTGCCAATGGCATCTGTTTTTGTATAGTTATGCCAGGACAGAATTTAATTGTTAGAAATAAGTTTGAAAATCTTACTTAAGGATCTAAAACTCAAAAGTTAGAATATCGAAAGGTTATAATTCAGTACAAAAGGAAGTAAGTTATAGAATATTGACAGATAAAAAGAGTTATGGAAGTAAAAAATTCGAACAATTGATTCAGATATAATAAAGAAATGTTACGAATGTAAGGAAGACTATGGACTAGAATGGTCAGAGGACCAATGACTAGATAAATGATTCTAACATGACCTCAAGGGTCATTCAAGAAGGAACATGAACCGAAATATTAGACAGCACAATAGTAAGAGAAGATTGATGATGAGGGACAGACAGTAGTTGCATAGCATGTACAGCCAGTGTTGATTGATCAGATCAGAATGGATGCCCAGAGTGATGATAAATATCAGAAGCTACTGAAAGAAGTCCAGCAAGGTAAGAAACCTGAATTCTCTATGAGAGATGATGGTTTATTGCTACATTAGGGCAGAATGTGCTTTCTTAATGATGTTGAATTGAGACAGATTATTATGAAGGAAGCATATGAGTCTCATTTTGCTATGCACCATGGTGGAACTAAAATGTACAGAGGGCTGAAAGAGAATTACTAGTGGATGGGTATAAAGAGAGATATAGCTGAATTTGTTTCAAATGCCTAACTTGTCAACAAGTAAAGACAGAACATCAAGTTCCAGCTGGTTTGTTACATCCTTTGTCAGTACTAGAGTGGAAATGGGAACGGATAACTATGGATTTTATTACAAGACTTCCGAGGACACAGAATAGTCATGATGCAGTATGGGTTATAGTTGATAGACTAACCAAGTCTGCTAACTTTTTGCCAGTTCGGATGGACTATAGCCTGGAGAGATTGGCCAAATTGTGCATATATGAGATTGTAAAATTGCATGTAGTGCCAGTATCGATTGTATCTGACAGAGATCCTAGGTTCACTTCTAGATTCTGGGGTAGTCTTCAAAGAGCCCTAGGAACTAGATTGAACTTCAGCATAGCATTCCACCCACAGACAGATGGCCAGTTTGAAAGGGTTATTCAGATATTGGAGGATATGCTATGGGCTTGTGTGATTGAGTTTGAAGGTAATTGGGATACACACTTGCCTTTGATTGAGTTTGCTTACAACAACAGCTATCAATCAAGCATTGGGATGCCTCCATATGAAGCTTTGTATGGCAGAAAGTGCAGAACTCCCCTATGTTGGGATGAAGTAGGTGAAAGAAAGATGATTGGGCCAAAAATTGTTTAGCAAACAGAGGAAAAGATCAGATTGATCAGAGATAGACTCAAGGCTGCATCAGACCGTCAGAAGTCCTATGTTGATCTGAAGAGAAGAGATCTGAAGAGAAGAGATATTGAATATGCAGTGGGTGATAAGGTATTCCTCAAAGTTTCTCCTTGGAAGAGGATTATGAGATTTGGCAGAAAGGGGAAACTGAGTCCTCGTTTCATCGGACCATATGAGGTTCTGGAAAGAGTGGGTCCTTTGGCATATCGGTTGGCATTACCTCCGGGGTTAGCAAGGATACACAGTGTCTTCCATGTGTCCATGTTAAGGAGGTACAGATCAGACCCATCTCATGTACTATCAGTTGAAGAGATTGAGGTAAATCCAAACCTCTCCTATGAGGAAGAACCCATAGAAATTCTGATTTATGATGTGAAGCAGCTGAGAAACAAACAAATACACCTGGTTAAAGTGCTGTGGAACTATCATTCAGGCCAGGAAGCTAATTGGGAACGTAAAGAGGATATGAGGAGACAGCACCCACAGCTGTTCAGAGACTAATTCTAGGTAAAATTTCGAGACAAAATTTATTTTAAGGGGGGAGAATTGTAACACCCCTAAGTTCGGTAGTGCGTTCTACTGTTCCGGTGACCAGTGTTGTCCGGACAGCTAGGATTCCTAGAACTACACTTCAATATGAGTGAGGAGACATAAAATAATGAAATACAAGAAAAACAAAGGAAAATAATAGCAAAGAAATGTAACTAAGTTAAACGAGCCGAGAACCCTAGCGATGGGTGACCGCACCGGGAAGTCGCGGCGTGGACCGTTGACTAGCCTTGGACGCGCGAGGAACCCTGGAAAATATTTTTAAGACATAAATAGACACCTATTGAAGTACAAATACCATTAGAAATATCAAAGAAAAATTAATTAATTAGTACAAAGAAAAGTGAGAAATCGAAAAACGAACAAAACCCGGTGTTACCGAAAAATCGGGAATGCAACTCGAACAGGGGCATTGTGGTCATTTTACATTCCGAGTTGTCTTTTGATCTAAATTTCCATTAAAAATAAATGATATTACACTTGAAAAATATCATTAAAAAAATAAATTAGTGGTATCTAATGTAAATAGCAAAAATGGGAAGCTTAATGTGGAAAAATGAAATCTTAGATTAAACTAATAGTTAATTTTGACATAGTGCTCCACTAACTCATTTAAGTGGACTACTACCACTTCATTTGGATAGCAGATCATCTTCTTCCTCACTTCTCCAAGAACCAGCCGAATTGCTCCATTGAAGAACCTCCATGGCCAAGCTCCATGCAACCATGATTTAGCCATATTTTTCACTAGCTTCCTTTACAAAAACTGTTCTACACCACTTGGGCAATAGATAGGTAGCAAGAAGACCAAGTTTTGGAGAGATTTTGAAGAGTTTCCAAAGTGGTAAGTTTGTGTTTTTGGTTAGTGCTTCATTAAATTTAGTAAGAATGTTATGGGTACTAGAATTATGGAGAGATTTTTGAAGTTTGATGTTTAAAGGGAGAGGTGTATTTTTTGCCGCCATGGAAACTCCTTAAGGGCAGTTTATTCTTGCTTGTAAATGGTAGATTAAAGGGTTGATTATGTGTTTGTGTGTGTAGGAATTTATTTGGGTGATGTATATTAAGTATATGTAAATGCATACTTGAATCTGGAAGCTTGGAAACTAATGGAGTGTGATGTATGAATCGGCAGCTTGATTTGATGAACCATAAAAATGTTATTTCATGTTTGGTTTATGGAATATTAATGTTGAATTATGGTAGCTGTTATGGCATCTTGGGTATATGTATGATGGTGTGAGGTTGGACATGTAAATGAGCTAGGTTAGGTGATTGAATTGTTGTAATTTGAGCTTGAAAAATTCTGCACTATATGGTACATGTTGAGTGTGATTATAAGCTGCCAAAATGACCAACAATATGTTGTGAAATGTGTTTAGGTTAGGATACAAACCAGAATTGGCATGAATGTGTGGTTTGGTAAGCGTTAAAAGTGACCTTTGATGAGTAATGAACAAAATGCAATAGGGCAGTTTATGTTTTGGGCCTAGAACCTTAAGAGTGTGGCTCCAATTGGTATGAGACCAATTGGAGGTGAAACTAGGCACAAAATGTGCCAACTTTTATGAAGGAAGCTTACCAAAATTCTGCTTGTAGGGTAACTTGAAAAGTGACCAAATCCGGGTTAGTGCAATTAAGGCCTGAAAATTGACCATTTGGGTAGCAGTTAGTTTTTTTGCCATAACTCACTCAAAACAGGTCCAATTGACATGAAATTTAGACAATAAATAGTTAAGACCTATATCTACAAGTCTTATGAAGATACCAAAGCCAAGAAATTGCCATAAGCAAGTCAAACAGCTTGCACAAGTTCGGGTCCAAAAACTGACCGAACCTAAAATAACCTAAAATGACCTAAAGTGACCAATTTTGATGCATTTTGACCAGCAACAGTAAAATGACCATAACTTGGTTTACATGACTCAGAATGACCTGAAATTTTGCCCCGCGTGCAATAAGACATAGATCTACAAGTTTTTAGTTTTGACCAAAACCCGAAAACCAAGGGAACTAGGTCGTCCGGCTAGGTCAAACTAGTATCCCGAAATCTAGCAAATTGCAATAAAATGCAAAATATATGGAAATAAATTTGATAATATGTACCAACCCTTAAAGGCTAAAAATATGACATATTTGTAACATTAAAACCTAATTTACCTAGAATGCATCGAGGGTCGACATATTAGGTTGACTAAGCAAATAATAAAATTCAGTGAATTAATTATCAAGCATTATCGTTAGAGACAATTTAAATGAGTACTGAAACATGTCAAATTGTGTTTCTCAGTTAGCAAAGACTCAGGGAAAGGGAAGGAAATGTTGAGTCAAGGCCAGGAGACAGTTATCAGAGGTTTGTGCACAAAAATTATTTCTTTTGAATTTTTCAATTGAAATAAATTATGACTATTTGTATATTATTGTTTTCAATTATGAAAATGTATTTGAATGGATACTTATTGCTTGAAAAGCATTGTAAATGGTTTGAAACTGTGGAAAAATTTATTTAGTGTGATTTGTGAAAATTGAAGTTAATTATGAATTGTGTTGCTATTTTGTGAATGAAATTATGACTTTGGAAATTTATTGGATTCTCACGAATCATTTGAATAAAATGTGTGGAATTGATTTTGTGTTCACACTTAGCATGACAGTATCACATTATTCCTCCTCCATTTATGGGGTTGAGATTGTTTATTTTCCTCCTCCATTTTTGGGGTTGAGATCGTTTATTTTCCTCCTTCTCTGGCTTGCTAGTTAAGGTTGAGATCGGATGAGTACTCATTATATAGCTAGCTTCCTCCCTCATTGATTTCGATTAGTGGGGTTGAGATTGCTTTGTCATGGTGTACAACACGGCATTGATAAGAAATTTATGTCATGGCTTAAGTTGTGTATGAATTGGCAACACTGTATTCTTAAATTATTTGACTAAACTGTGTTTTTCTGAGCTTTGATAATTTGTGAAATGGAGTTTAAATTCTTATTGACATTCACTGTCTTTTGAATTTAACCATGTTTTGACTATTGAGATTTATTGTGATATTGTGAAATGGAGTTCAAATTCTTTATGACATTTATTGTCTTGAATTTAACTATGGTTTAAGTATCCACTATTTATATGACTTATGATTTGTGATTTAAAATTGTATTTGGTTAATGTTGTGCACCACTTAGACATTGTCTCAGCGATAGCCTTTCATTGTCGCCGCAGTAGATGACAGACAGAGGCAGACTAGTGCCGCAGTATTCAGCGAGAGATCATCGGGTATATTGAGTATACCACATTTAGCATTTTGTACTGTAATGTATGTTCACTGTATGTATATATTGTTCTTGATCTTAAGCAATTGTAAATTAAAATTGTACATTGAAGTTGAAAAGTAAATTATGAGTTATTTTGACTTGTAAAATTTTGTATTATATTTCTTTCATCTCATCCTTTGGAAATACTGAAAAATTATTGTGGAGTTGAGATTGAGAAATATATTTGAAGTGCTTTTTACAGGTTTTCTGAAGAACTGTTTTATTCAAAATACAGAGGGCACTCTGCCAAAATTTTTACAAAAATTCCTAATAATTCAAATGTGTTATCTCTTTCATTTAAGTTCGAAAAAAATTTTAACACCTGTAAATAGTGCTCACCACTATAAAAATAAGTAAGAAAAGTTTTAAAATCCCTTGTAGTGTATTTAATGGGTTATCAGTAGACGAAGTTGGTAATTCATTAGGTATACTACGAGATCATGTTATGCCTTACAGAGGGGTTGGGTGTGACTGGGAAACCTTGAGGAATACTTTCTCACCCATGGTATATTCAATATCTCTTCTCTTCAAATCAATATAGTACTTCTGACGGTCTGATATAGTCTTAAGTCGATCTCTAATCAATATGATTTTCTCTTTAGTTTGCTGAATGATTTTTGGCCCAATCAACTTTCTTTCGCCTACCTCATCCCAATAAAATTTTTCTGCCATACAAAGCTTCATATGGAGACATTCCAATGCTTGATTGGTAGCTATTGTTGTAAGCAAACTCAATCAAAGGCAAGTGAGTATCCCAATTGCCTTCAAATTCAATTACACAAGCTCGTAGCATGTCCTCCAAGATCTGAATTACCCTCTCAGATCAGCCATATGTCTGTGGGTGGAATGCCGTGCTGAAGTTTAATCTAGTTCTTAGGGCTCTCTGAAGACTACCCCAGAATCTAGAAGTGAACCTAGGATTTCTATTTGATACAATGGATACTGACACTCGATGAAGTCTCACAATCTCATCAATGTACAACTTGGCCAATCTTTCTAAACTGTAATCTATCCAGGCTGGCAGAAAATGAGTAGACTTGGTCAGCCTGTCAACAATGACCCATACTGCATCATGACTCTTCTGTGTCCTCGAAAGTTCCATCACAAAATCCATCATTATTCTCTCCCATTTCCATTCCGGTACTGGTAGTGGATGTAACAAACCAGCTGGTACTTGATGCTCTGCCTTCACTTGCTGACAAGTTAGGCATTTGAAAATAAATTCTGCCACATCTCTTTTCATACCCATCTACCAATAATGGTCCTTTAGCCCTCTATATATTTTTGTACCACCAGGGTGCATAGCAAAAGGAGACTCATGTGCTTCCTTCAAAATGATCTGTCTCAAGTCAACATCATTAGGAACACACTTTCTGCCCTAGTGTAACAGTAGACCATCATCTCTAATTGAGAACTCATGTTTCTTGCCCTGTTTAGCTTCTTCTAAGAACTTATGATATCTTTCATCATTCTGAGTAGCCATTCTGATCTGATCAATCAACACTGGCTGTACATGCCATGCAACTGCTGCCTGCCCCTCATCATTAATCTCTAAGTTGGCATGTAATGATCTCAACTTATGTATCATAGACAAAAGAGAAACTCTGAGACTTGCCATAGTCTTGCGACTTAAGGTGTCAGCCACCACATTAGCTTTCCCTGGCTGATAGTCTATTAGATAATCATAGTCTTTTATCAACTCTAACCATCTCCTCTGTCTCAAATTCAACTCCTTCTGAGTACCCAAATACTTCAAACTCTTATGATCTGTGTAGATGTAACACTTTTCCCCATACAAATAGTGTCTCCAGATCTTAAGAGCGAACACAATAGCTGCAAGCTCCAAATCATATGTCGGATAGTTCCTCTCATGTGGTTTTAGCTATCGTGATGCATAGGCAATCACATTCCGTTCTTGCATCAATACACAGCCTAACCCATTGTGAGAAGCATCACTGTAAACTGTATATTCTTTACCCGGAGTAGGTGAAGTCAGGACTGGAACCTCAGTCAAACATTTTTTCAATTCATCAAAACTCTACTGGCATTTGTCCATCCACTAAAATTTCACATCTTTTCAAAGTAATTTGGTCAAACATTGCGAATTTCAGTGATATTTATGGGTGGCCTCCAATTAAGGACAGCTTCTATCTTACATAGATCTACCTTGATGCCCTCTACTGATACTAAGTGCCCTAAGAAGGATATTTCTTTCAGCCAAAATTCACACTTCGACAATTTGGCATATAGCTGTTTCTCCCTCAAAGTCTGCAGTATAATCCGCAGATGTCTATCATGCTCTTCTGCACTCCTCAAATAGACTAATATATCATCTATGAATACCACAACAAACTGGTCGAGGTATGGTCTGAAGATAGTGTTCATCAGATCCATAAAAGCAGCCGGAGCATTAGTTAACCCGAATGGCATGACCAAGAACTCATAATGGCCATAGCGGGTTCTAAAGGCAGTTTTAGGAATACTCTGTTCTTGTACTTTTAACTGGTAATAACCTGATCTCAGGTCAATTTTGGAGAACACAGTTGCACCCCTCAACTGATCAAATAAGTCATCAATGCGGGGCAATGGATATCTATTCTTTATTATCACTTTATTCAACTGCCGGTAGTCAATACATAAATGGAGAGTGCCATCTTTTTTCTTAACAAACAACACTGGCGCTCTCCAAGGTGACGCACTAGAGTGGATAAAGCCCTTGTCAAGCAGCTTTTGCAACTACACTTTCAACTCTTTCAATTCTGCTGGAGCATAACATCAATCTCAAACTGCACTTCTTTTTCTGGAGGTAATCCTGGCAATTCATCAAGAAACACATCCGGAAATTCACATACTGTAAGGATATCACTCAGTGCTGGGCTCCCCACTTGGGTGTTTATCACATGTGCCAAGTATGCTTCACACCCCCTTTCTAATTATTCTTCTAGCTAGTGCAGCCGAAATGATGTTTGATGGCAGTAACTGCCTCTCCCCATGTATTACCACATCACCGTACAGAGGGAGACCAAAAGTGACTCTTGATCTGATCAATCATGGCGTGATGCCTGGCTAACCAATCCATGCCCAAGATGATATCATAATCTCTGAAGGGCATTTCAATCAAATATGATAGAAAAACATGTCCTTGGATCACCAAAGGACAGTTTCTATAGATTATGTTGACCCGAATCTCTTGTCCTAATGGACTAGTTACTAGCACTTCAAAACCCATTTTGACACATGAATAAGCAAGTGAACCGACTATGCTAGCACTAACATATGAGGGGTTTGAACCTGGATCAAACAATACAAATACTTCTTGATCAGAGATAGAGAATGTACCGGCTACCACATTAGAAGTCTCAGCCTCTTCCCTCTGTCTCATCGTGTAAACTCTGGCCCAAGCACTCCCTTGTGCTGACTGGTTAATAGTACCCTGATTGCCAGAAGCATTGCCTCTACCTTTGCCTCTTCCTCTGCTAACCGGTTGTGAACCTCTGATAGCAGGACTCTGAACAAACCCTTCTACAGTTATAGGAGCTAGCCCAAATCTAGGGGCACTGGTGCAATCCTTAGCAAGATGGCCCTTGCCTCTACAGTTAAAGTAAGTGCCTGTTGCCCAATAACATTCTCCCCCATGAATCTTGCCACATGTCTCACAGGGGCATGCAGGATATGAACCCCTAGTCGACTGCTGACCAGACCTAGGGGGTTCCCTGTCCAGAGAATCTACCCCTTCCAAACCTTCCACCTCGACCTCTGCTAGGTCCCCCAAATTTCTTCTTTTTTCTAGATGTACCACTGGGACTTTGCTCTACTAAGTTTTTCCCTTTATCTTTCTCTGATTTTTCAGTCTTTTCAAATTTTTCTTTTACTGGGTTGCTTCTAATTCAATTCTTTCTTACTCAAGTGCCTGAGAGATGAGCTGAGAGAAGTTACTGTGTCTGAATTCCACTACTTGCATCCACAGACTGGGCTTCAAACCGGTCTCAAATCTCTTGCACCTTTCCTTACTGGTAGAAAGGAGACTCCTAACATAGTGGCTTAAGTGGGAGAACTCCCTCTCATATTCTGCCACTGTTCTGTTAGCTTGCTTCAAACTCAAAAATTCTTGTAGTTTATGATCCACATATGCATCTAGGATGTATTTCTTTCTGAACTCTCTAATGAAGTCATCCCAGGTCAGTACTGATGGTTTAGCCAAGCTGTGGGGTATGGTCTTCCACCAATCATATGCATCCCCTTTGTAGTAGCGATACTGAGTACTCAAATTTTAGTTCATCTTGGTAGTGAAGCTTCTTGAACACTCTGTCCATTCTTTCCAGTTATTGCTCTGCCTCTAGTGGGTCTACTGTACCCTTAAATTTTGTGGCCCCATACTTCAATAACTTATCATATTGTCTGACTGGAGCTTGGGATTGCACCACAGGAGTGTGGGGTGGAGCTTGAGCAGGCATACCCCCAGCCATCTGTTGAAATATTGCTGCCATCCGCTGTGTGAACTGTGCAGGAAACTGCGGCATTTATGGGGTTGGTGCCACTGACCCACTGACATTTTGTAGAGCTGGGTCTTCCCCTTATGCCTCAGCTTCAACAGATTGCTCAACAGAGTGATCCCCTTCTTCCATTTTAGTATGGAGTTAGGATATCTCCTGAACAAATAACACAAGGAGATTCCCTCCGTTAGTTCATATTTATGATGTAATGCACTGTATGTAACAAATAAGGACATTGAGCAGTTGTACTTAGCAAAGAAAAGACATAAATTCACAAGTTAAAACATACTTTAAAAATTTGCTATGATACCACTAAAACAAGTCACACCTTACCCCTCTGCAAGGCATAACATGATCCCATAAAATACCTAATGAACTACCGAACTTCACTTACCGATAACTCATTAAGTATCCTACAAGGGATTTTAAAATCATTTTCTTACTTTTTAGAAGTGGTGAGCATTTTCTAATTGGTGTTAAAACATTTAATTAGAGTTTGTAAACTAGTTAAAATTTTTATCCCTTTTTATTTTTCTGCAAATTTTAGAAAAATTTTGACAGAGTGCCATCTATATTTTGATAAAACAGTTCTTCAAATACCTTAAAAAAACATTTCCAATGATTTATCTCATATACTTAACAACTTCAACATCATTTCTCAAATTCCAAAATTCAAATCAATAATTTCCAATTCAATCATCATAAAAAATAATACTAAGTAATTTCATTCAAATTAAAAAAAAAAATACTTTCATTCATTTTTCACTAAAGTTAAAACAAATTACATTCATCCAACCAGAATTTACATTAGAAAAATCCAAACTAATATTATTAAAAACTTTAAACAACTGCTCATGACCAGTTCAATATATACATATATTTACATACATCAAAATAATTATTACAATTATGGTATAAAATATACCCGATAGAACTTTAGGAAAAGTGGCTCCACAATCCTCAGAAGCTTACTATGCTGCTCCTCTAGTCTCTATATCTACGACAGTAATAACAGCCATCGCTGAGTACTATGACTCAGTGGTGCACAACATACTAAAATAATATTTATGCAGAATTTAAATCATATTTATTCAAAAACTGAACTGAATATGAGAAATAAATACAAAACATGACTTATAAGCTTTTAATCCAAACAATTTCATTTTAAAAGTCTCAAAACAAATTTCATAAAAACACACAGTTATATCATGCCATTCGAAACAATAATCATCTCAATAGCCAGAGGCTTATGAGAAGTCACATCATAAGGATAGCTAGCTCAAATATATGGATATCCATTCAATTTCTTCTTCTACTGGCACACACATCAACACTTCAGCCAGAGAAGGAATCAAAATTCAAAACTAATATCCCCCACTAGTCATGCTAGTGAGGTATTCAATTATATGGTCATGACACTGTGGTTTCAAAACTATCTTAACAATTTATCAAACATTTATTGCCATTTTAAACACATATATGTAAACTTTCAACAATTTAAGTCAAAAGCATAATAGACATTTCAATACAATTAAGTCACAATTTAATGTCATAATTCATTCAAAACAATTTGCAGAAGAAAATTTATAGAAAATTATATGTTGTGCACAAACCTTATACGAGTCACTTGTTGGCCTTGACTCGATGCCTCAGGTTCTTTTCCGGTATTCTTTTCAATTGAAACACATAATTTTACAGTGTTTCAGTATCATAATTTATCATAAATCCAAAAGTGAATTCAAATCTACTTATACCAAGCTTAAATATGTTAAACTTGGCGTTCTTTAAAATTTGTATTTCGGGGTTACTATTCACGATACTATTCAAGTCAATTTGTTGACTTTCTAATGCTTAATAGGTATGAGAATTCTAATTTCACTCACAGACCACATTTTGGTTACCTAATTTGTTGGTTTTGGTTGTTTTCTCAAATCTTAAGTCTTTTAGGCACAAATTTCAAATTTTCAGTTTTGGTGTCCTGTTTTGTACTATTCTATTGGTCATGTTGCTGTTAGAATTTGGCTAAGTTTTCTTCATAGAAGTTGTTCCTTATTTCTTAACTTTATTTTCCTTTTTGAATCACTCCAATTGGAGTTTTGTAGCTCAAGTTATAGCCATTTGAACATGGCTGCCAAATTGGTCTAACCCAGATTTTCTGGGCACCTAATTTGGTTCTGGCAGTTTTGGGTTACTAAATTTGGGTGGCTAAATGACTTAGTTAAGGGCATAATTTGGACTTGTGTTCTTCATGAAAGTTGTAGGGCTATGTCTCATCTTTCTACTGGTAAAATTTTAGGTCATTTGGACCTGCCTAGCCCAAGTTATGGCCAAATGAACAGATTGGTCATTTTTGTACAGGTCAGTTTGCCTAATCCGGATGTGGCCAATTTGATCACTAAGTTATGGTCACTTTATGGGCATGATTCCTAAATGAAAAATATGCCATTTTGTTTCTAGTTTCATTCTCAATTGGCCTCGCACCAATTAGGTTGGTAAATTTTCAGTTTTGGTCCCCAATAGGGGCCTTGGTTATGCTGCCTATAGAATGGCCATAACCAATCCAAATTCAAACTTAATTCCAACACTTCCTACACATCACAATTGGTAATACATGACCATTTCTCAACTCCAGCAAGGTCAAACACATCATTTGGCTAATTATTACATTTTTCCTCCTAAAATCCTAGGTGCCAAAACCCTAATTTTCATGCTTAGCTCAATTGGTACAATCTAAATGCATAATTAGTACCTACACACTCCATTGCACTTAACTACAACTTTATTTGCATCAAAATCACTCAACCCTAGTTCACTACCTCTAGGTTAAAATTCATGTAGTTCTTTAACATATCATTTTGTTTTTGTTTCTTTTCTTTAATTTCTAAGTTAATTTAAGTAGCTAAGCATGCATTTAAATAGAAAATTGAAAGTTAAAACACTAACCTTAGGTGAAGTCCTTGATCCTCACTTTTTCCTCCAATTCTTCGCTTTTTCTTTCCTCAGCTCTTCCTTTCAAGGGTAATTTAGAAGTTTTCTAGGGTTCAAGGTTAGAAATTGTGGGAGAAATTCAAGTTATTCAAGCTTGAATAACTCATCAATGGTGGAAAATCACGGAGTTTAAAGAGAAGGGAGGTTCGGCCAACTTGAGGAGAGAGGATGGAAATGAATTTTGTCTCTTTAATTTTGTATATTTATCTTCTAATTGACTTAGTCAAATTATCAAATAAATGAAAATTATTTATGACCTCATGTATGATGTCACCATAATGATGTCATAATCCTTAATTAAATTTATTTTCTTTTCCTTTTGTTTTTCCATAACTTCTTCAATTTAATTATATATTTAAAAATTTTCATTTTTCAGATTTTATTAGACAGTTAGATCATGAGTCATCTCTAGGGGTGAATTAACCAATTTGCCCCTCGCCGGTTCGATCCGGTTTGTAAATAATTCAATATTTCTTCCGGATCACTGACCTAATTATTTAACCAGCTTAACAATTCTTTTTTATGATTTTCTCTTTTTCACTGTGTTTGCAATAGTCCTAAGGACCGCGGCGTCACATTTTACGGTTCAAAATTTGAGTTTAAATCGACTTCGCAGTCTTTCCCGAGAAGGTCACCCATCGCTGTGACTCTCGGCTTATTTAACTTCTTGTGTTATATTTTTCTTATTTATACTTAACTATTTGACAATTACTAATTATTTGTTTTCAAGGCTTATCTAGTTTTCTTAGATGTGGTTCTAATCCCCTTAATTATTCGGATCGGTACCGGTCACCGAAATAATGAAATATACTAGGCTATACAAATAGGGTTGTTACAGTAGTTGCATGGCATGTACAGCCAGTGTTGATTGATCAGATCAGAATGGCTACTTAGAATGATGAAAAATATCAGAAACTACTAAAAGAAGTCCAGCATGGCAAGAAACTTGAATTTTTTGTGAGAGATGATGGTTTACTATTACACATCAGGGCAGAATGTGCATTCCTAATGATGTGGAATTGAGACAAATTATTATGAAGGAAGAACATGAGTCTCCTTTTCCTATGCACCCTGGTGGAACTAAAATGTACAGAGGGCTAAAAGAGCATTACTGGTGGATGGGTATGAAAAGGAATGTAGCTGATTTTGTCTCCAAATGCCTAACTTATCAGCAAGTGAAGGCAGAACATCAAGTACCAGCTGGTTTGTTACATCCATTGCTAGTACCAGAGTGGAAATGGGAACGGATAACTGTGGATTTTGTTATGGGACTTTCAAGGACACAGAATAGTCATGATGCAGTATGGGTTATAGTTGACAGACTGACCAAGTCTTTTCATTTTCTACCAGTCCGGATGGACTATAGCCTGGAAAGATTGGCCAGATTGTACATAGATGAGATTGTAAGACTGCATGGAGTGCCAGTATTGATTGTATCAGATAGAGATCCTAGGTTTACTTTTAGATTCTAGGGTAGTCTTCAGAGAGCTCTAGGAACTAGATTAAACTTCAGCACAGCATTCCACCCATAGACAGATGGCCAGTCTGAGAGGGCAATTCAGATCTTGGAGGATATGCTACGAGCTTGTGTGATTGAGTTTAAAGGTAGTTGGGATACACACTTACCTTTGATTGAGTTTGCATATAACAACAGCTATCAATCAAGTATTGGGATGCCTCCATATAAAGCTTTGTATGGCAGAAAGTGCAGAACTCCCCTATGTTGGGATGAAGTAGGTGAAAGAAAGATGATTGGGCTAGAAATTGTTCACCAGACAGAGGAAAAGATCAGATTGATCAGAGATCGACTCAAGGCTGCATTAGACCATCAAAAGTCCTATATTGATTTGAAAATAAGAGATATTGAATATGCAGTGGGTGATAAGGTATTCCTCAAAGTTTCTCCTTGGAAGAGGATTATGAGATTTGGCAGAAAGGGGAAACTGAGTCCTTATTTTATCGGACCATATGAGGTTTTGAAAAGAGTGGGTCCTTTGGCATATCAGTTGGCATTACCTCCAGAGCTAGAAAGGATACACAGTGTCTTCCATGTGTCCATGTTAAAGAGGTACAGATCTGACCCATCTCATATTCTATCAGTTGAAGAGATTGAGGTAAATCCAGACCTTTCATATGAAGAAGAACCCGTAGAGATTCTGGCATATAAGGTGAAGCAACTAAGGAACAAATAGATACCCTTGGTGAAAGTGCTGTGGAACCATCATTCTGGCCAGGAAGCTACTTGGGAACGTGAAGAGGACATGAGGAGACAGTACCCACAACTGTTCAGAGACTGATACCAGGTAAAATTTCGAGGGGAAATTTATTTTAAGGGGGGAAGAATTGTAACACCTCTATATTCAGTAGTGCATTCTACTGTTCCGACGATCAGTGTTTGTCCAGACAGCTAGAATGCTTGGAACTACGCTTAAATGTTAGTGAGGAGACATGAAATAATGAAATACAATAGAGAAAAATACAAGAAAAACAAAGGAAAAATAAGAGCAATGAAATGTAACTAAGTTAAACGAGCCAAAAACTGTAGCGATGGGTGACCGTATCGGGAAGTTGCGGTGAGGACCGTTAACTGGCCCTGGACTGCGGGGAACCCTGAGAAATATTTTTAAGACTTAAATAAATATCTATTGAAGTATAAATAACATTGAAAATGTCAAATAAAAATTAATTAATTAGTACAAAGAAAAAAGAGAAATCGAGAAATCGATAAAAATCGGTGTTATTGAAAAATCGGAAATACAACTCGAAGAGTGTCATTTTGGTCATTTGACACCTCAAGTTGCCTGTTGACCTAAATGTCCATTAAAAATAAATGATATTAAACTTTGAAAATGTCATAAAAATTAAATTGTGGTACATTATATTAATAGTGAAAGAAATGATGACAAAATTGTAAATTTGGAAACTTTGGATTAATTAATCATTAACTAAACTTAGTGCTTCACTAAGTGAGGTTAATGGACATTAAATTATAACATTAGTGGACAGATTTGTCCACTAAGTAAGCTTCATCTTCTTCATTCTTCTTCTAAGCCAAATTGAGCTTTCTCCCAAAACTCCCATGGAAACTCCATGGCCAACCTCACTTCAACCACCATGCAACCATGTTCAAACCCTCATTTCACAACAGTTTTTTCATTAAAGCTTGCACACACACCTTGGGCAACATTTTGGAAACAAAAAAGAAGAGACTTAGTAGAATTTTGAGGAAGTCCATAAGAGGTAAGTAACCATTTCTTCATCCTTTCTTTGTTAAAGTTTGTGTGGGTGTTGTGGTGAGTTGATTTACGAAGAAATGTTGAAGTTTTGATGATTTAGGGTGGTGTTCCATTTCGACAGCCATGGAAGTTCAAAGTGTTTAGCTTGCTTTTACTTGTAATTGATGGGAAATCATGTTGATTAATGTCATAAGATGTTTTAGCCAATGTATTTTATGTGTATGTGTGAATTGAGCAATGGAAATTAAGGTTTTAAGGGAAATTCAATACCTAAGTAAACTGCCATTTTGGGCAGCCTTTAAACCCATGAAATTATGTATGATATCATGAAACTTATTGATGAATTCTAATGGTGATGATGTAAGGGCAGTTTGTATAATTGATGATGGAAGTTATATGTAATGGTTAGGAGTGTTATGTGTATATGTTGTTTAGAATTTGATATTGTGAATTGGAAGTGTAATTAGTGCATTGTAAAGTGGTTATATTCTGCCCAAATTGACTATAATGTAAAGTAATGAAAGGTTGTGGTATGATACAAATGTAGAATTTGGTTTGGGAAGGGAAGTATAGATAGTTGAATGTGTATTTGGATTGGTGTTTGAGAGACATGTAAAGGGCAGTATGTTTTTTAGGCTATAAGTGGAATTGTGTGACTCCAATTGGTTTGAGGCCAATTGAAGGTGAAACTAGGCACAAAATGTGCCAACTTTCATGAAGAAAGCCTACCAAAATTCTATCCGGCAAGTGACATGAAAACTGACCAAATCCGGATTAGTGACATTGCAAACCTGAAAAATAACCATTTGGACAGCAGTCAGTATTTTGGCCATAACTCACTCAAAAACAAGTTCAAATGACCTGAAATTTATACCATGGAAAGCTTATACATAGGCTACAACTCTTTTGAAGACACCAAAACCCATAAATGACTATAAGCAAGTCAAAATGCTTGCATAAATTCGGGTATAAAAACTGCCAGAATCGGAAATGACCTAAAAATGACCTAAGTTTGCCATTTTAGTGCAATATGTCTAGCAATAGTAAAATGACCATAACTTGGTCTAGTAAACTCCAAATGACCTAAAATTTATGGCAAAAGTTCACTAAGACATAGACCTACAAGTTTGTAATTCAGACCAGAACCCAAAAATCGAGGAAACTAGGTTATCTGGCTAGGTGAAAACAGCATACCAAAATCTGATAAATTACAATAAAATGCAATACACCTGAAAATGAAATTGGTAACATATACCAACACTAAAGGACTATAAAATGTGACATATTGGTAACATTAAAATTTATTCCCCTATAGTGCATCAAAGGTCAACATTATAGGTTGACTAATGAAAGTAATGGTATTAAATAAATTTAATTATTGAACCTTATTATTAGAGATAATTTAACTGAGTACTGAAACACTTTAAATTGTGTGTTTTAGTTAGCAAAGACTCAGGGAAGGGAAATGAAACAATGAGTCAAGGCCAAGAGGCTACTCATCAGAGGTTTGTGCACAACAGTTATTTCTTTTGAATTTTCAATTGAAATAAATTATGAAAATTTATATGTTATTGTTTAAATGGTGGAAAATTTGTTTGAATGATATTTGATGGATAATTATTGCTTGAAAAATATTGCAAATGATTTGAAACCACAAATATCATGTATATTTGATTGAATTCCTCACTAGCTTGTCTAGTGGGACAAATTGGCTTTGAATTCCCTCTCTGGCTGAAGTGTTGAGGTGTGTGCCACTTGAGGACGAATAGGATGAGTACTCATGTAATTGCTAGCTAGCTATGTTATTCCTCATTAGCCATTGGCTTTTGGGACGAATTGGACTTTGGAATCATTATTAAGCTGTGTGTGTGATTTATTGATATTCATTGAGACATTGTGAAATGGAGTTTAATTCTTTATGACATCCTCTGTCTTTTGAATTTAACTATGATTTTAAGTATCCACAGTTTATATGATTTATGATTTATGGTTTTAAATTGCATTTTCTTAATGTTATGCATCACTGAGACATTGGCTCAGCGATAGCTTTTTCATTGCTGTCGTAGGTAGACAGACAGATAGAGTAGCAAAGTAGGCTGCTTGTGCTATATTTTGGGATTCTACAGAGTATATTGAGTATACCATCTTTTTGTAATTTTGGTTGTAATGTATGTACACTGTATGTATATATTATACTTGGTCTTGAGCAGTTGTAAACTAAGGTTGTAATATATTTTTCTTATCTCAGCTTTTGAACTACTCAATCATTTTGTAGTCTATCTTTGGAAATACTGAAAATTAATGTTGAATTGAGTTTGACAAATGTTGAGAAAATTGAATTGTGTTGAGCCATATTGGAGTTTGGGATTGAACAAATATATTGAAAGTGCTTTTTATAGGTTTTTGAAGAACTGTTTTGTTCAAAATACAGATGGCACTCTGCCGATTTACAAAAATTAGTGATACTCCAGATTTGTTATTTGGTTTCACTTCAGTAAAAAAATAAAAAATAAATAAATAAAAATTTAACACCTGTCAAAAGTTCTCATCACTGTAAAAAGAAATAAAAAAAGGTTTAAAATCCCTTATAATGTGTCTAATGGGTTATCAGTAGATGAAGTTTGGTAATTCATTAGGTATACTACGGGATCATGTTATACCTTACGGAGGAGGGGTAATGTGTGACAAATTAGATTGCAAAGTCCCTAGCATGGCTTGAAAACCAAATCTAGGCTATTGTATGTATAGTATAAGTTAAATTTATATTTAAAGTGTTTGAATATGAATTTAATTATGAGAAATTAATTAATAAAGATTAATTAATTAATTTATATTTGATATAAATTGATTAAAAGAAGAGAAATAATTATTTTGGATTGAGAACTCAAAATTAAGACACAAGGGTATTTTGGTCATTTCACAATGTGACATGTGGCACCATGAGATGGTGACACATGGCATTACACATAAGATTGCCATTTGTCTTTTAATCATGTAAGATGATCAAAGTCAAGATTAAATCTAAGTTTGACACTTGGCACAATGTGATTAGGTCAATTAAGCTAAGAGCCAATCAAAAGATGACATGTGGCAAGGGTTTTAAGTGATGACCTAGCTATATAAGGGAAAGGATGAAAGAACAAAATGCAATATGCTATTCTCTCTTTGGTGCCTGTCACACCTTAACCCTCTGTAAGGCATAACATGATCCCGTAGAATATCTAATGAACTACCGAACTTCACCTACCGATAACTCATTAAGTACCCTACAAGGGATTTTAAAACAATTTTCTTACTTTTGTTAAGTGGTGAGCGTTTCTAAATAGATATTAAAACATATAATTAAAGTTGAAAATCAGTTAAAATTTTTAGCGCATTTTATTTTTTCATAAATTTTATAAAAATTTTGACAAAGTTCCATCTGTATTTTAAGAAAACAGTTCTTCAAATACCTGAAAGAAAGAACTTCCAATAATTTCCTCAATAACTTCAAATTCACAATTTTTTCAATCAATTTCAACACATTTATCAACTTCCAAAATTTAAATCCACCATTTCCATTATCCACAATCATCAAATACCATTAATGAATTTCATTCAATTCAAAATAAATGCTACCATACATATTTCATTAATGACAAAGTAATTTATATACACCATTGCAAAAATTTACATCAAAAGAAATTCAACTTAAATTTTATTACAAACTTTATACAAACTTTGTACAAGCTGCTCAAGACCTATTTTACATGTCCATACATTTATGTGCATCATAAACATCAAAATAAATATCTACAGTCGATGTATAAATTATACCCAATATAACCTCAGGATAAGTCGTTTCACAATCTTCAGCAGCTCACTCTGCTGCTCCTCTAGTCTCTAAATCTGCGACAGCAATAACAGCTATCGCTGAGTACTAAGACTCAGTGATGCATAATATACTAAAATAATCTTTATGTAGAATTTAAATCACATTTATTCAAAAATTGAACTGAACATGCGAGTTAAACACAAAACATGAATTATGAGATTTTATTCAAAATGATTTCATTTCGAAGTATCAAACACATTTCATAAAACCCACAGTCATATCATGCCATTCGAAACAAATATAATCTCAATAGCCAGAGGCTAAGGAGAAATCACATCACAAGGCTAGCTAGCTCAAATATATGGATATCCATTCAAATTCCTCTTTTACTGGCACACCTCAACACTTCATCCAGAGAAGGAATCAAAATTCGAAACTGATTATCCCCACTAGTCATGCTAGTGAGGTGTTCAAATATATGGTCATGACACTGTGGTTTCAAAACTTATCTTAACAATTTGCTAAACATTGCCATTTCAAATATACATAATTAACTTTCAACAATTCAAATCAAAGCATCATAAATAATATCACAATTCACTATTTCAAATTATTCAAAACAATATGCACAAAATATTTTACAGAAATTATACGTTGTGCACAAGCCTTAAGCGAGTCGCCTCTTGGCTTTGACTCGATTCATCGAGTTCTTTCCCTGTATTCTTTTCAACTGAAACACACAATTTCTTAGTGTTTCAGTACCATAACTTAGCATAAATCCAAAAATAAATTTAACTTCACTTTTAGCTAGCTCTAATGTGCTAAACTCGACGTTCTTTAAATTTTGTGTTTCGAATTACTATTCACTACACTATTCAAGTCAAATTATTGACTTTCTAAGGCTTAATAGGTATGGGAATTCCAACTTCACCCACATACCACATTTTGGTCACTAAATTTGTTGGTTTTGATTGTTTATTCAAATTCTAAGTCTTTTAGGCAAATTTGCAAATTTTCTGTTTTGGTGTCTTAAGTTGCACTATTCCATTGGTCATCTTACTGTTGGAATTTAGTAAAGCTTTCTCCATAGAAAATGTTCCCTATTGTCTAAAGTTTATTCTCCTTTTTGAATCACTCCAATTGGAGTTTTGTAGCTCAAGTTATAGCTATTTGAACCATGGCTGCCGAATTGGACTTAACCCAGATTTTCTGGGCAAATTTTTGTTTTGGCAGTTTTAGGTCACCAATTTAGGGTGGCCAAATGACTAGGTTAATAGCATAATTTGAGTTTGTGTTCATCATGAAAGTTTTATGTCTATATCTCATTTGTCCACTAGTAAAATTTCATGGCATTTAGACCTGCCTAGCTCAAGTTATGGCCAAATGAACAAATACTATTCATTTGGTCAGTTTGTACTGGGCAGACTGAGATTTTCCGAATTTGCTCAATTTATTCACTAGGTTTTGGTCACTTTTTGGGCATGCTTCCTAAATGAAAATTGTGTCATTTAGTGTCTATTTTCATTCCCAATTGGTCTCATACCAATTGGACTTGTAAATTTTTATTTTTGGTCCCTCAAAGGGACCTTGGTCATGTTGCCAGCAATATGACCACATTGAATCCGAATTTGGTTTTGGTTCAAACACTTCTAACACATTCCATTTGGTCACAATTGACCATTTCTCCCTTCAAACTAGGTCCAAGACATCATTTACCAATTTTTTTACATTTTTGTCTCTAAACCCTAAGTGTCCAAACCCTAACCACACTAAATTATTGCATTTAGCTAATTCAAAGCTTTTAACCATAATCATTTAACTAATTGAGGTTTATATTCCCTCCGAATTCAATCAAACCATGCAAATATACCCCCATACACATGCTGGCCAAAATTCACTTGTAGTCCCTCAACAAAAATTTTCTTTTTATTCAAGGTTTATTTCCAAGTTCAATAAGTTAATAATGTAGAAATCAAATTAAAATTATCAAGTTTGCTTACTAACCTTTCTTAGAACTTCAAATCCTTCAAATCTCTATCTTTTGTTCTTCTTTCCTCTTTCAATCTTCTTCTTAGGTTGAGATAACAAGCTCTAATGAGGTATTTATGGTAACTATTAAGGTTTAGTGAGGAAATTTAAGCTTGAGTGCAAGCTTTAATGGAAGTTTGGAAATGGAGAGGGAGAGAGAGCTGGGAGACGGCACTTAGGGAAGAAGAAGACATTTTGGTTTTGGTCACTTTTTGGGCATGCTTCCTAAATGAAAATTGTGTAATTTAGTGTCTATTTTCATTCCCAATTGGTCTCATACCAATTGGACTTGTAAATTTTTATTTTTGGTCCCTCAAATGGACCTTGGTCATGCTGCCAGCAGCATGACCACATTGAATCCGATTTTGGTTTTGATTCAAACACTTCTAACACATTCCATTTGGTCACAATTGACCATTTCTCCCTTCAAACTAGGTCCAAGACATCATTTACCAATTTTTTTACATTTTTGTCTCTAAACCCTAAGTGTCCAAACCCTAACCACACTAAATTATTGCATTTAACTAATTCAAAGCTTTTAACCATAATCATTTAACTAATTGAGGTTTATATTCCCTCCGAATTCAATCAAACCATGCAAATATACCCCCATACACATGCTGGCCAAAATTCACTTGTAGTCCCTAAACAAAAATTTTCTTTTTATTTAAGGTTTATTTCCAAGTTCAATAAGTTAATAATGTAGAAATCAAATTAAAATTATCAAATTTGCTTACTAACCTTTCTTAGAACTTCAAATCCTTCAAATCTCTATCTTTTGTTCTTCTTTCCTCTTTCAATCTTCTTCTTAGGTTGAGATAACAAGCTCTAATGAGGTATTTATGGTAACTATTAAGGTTTAGTGAGGAAATTTAAGCTTGAGTGCAAGCTTTAATGGAAGTTTGGAAATGGAGAGGGAGAGAGAGATGGGAGACGGCACTTAGGGAAGAAGAAGACTTTTTGGTTTTGGTCACTTTTTGGGCATGCTTCCTAAATGAAAATTGTGTCATTTAGTGTCTATTTTCATTCCCAATTGGTCTCATACCAATTGGACTTGTAAATTTTTATTTTTGGTCCCTCAAAGGGACCTTGGTCATGCTGCCAGCAGCATGACCACATTGAATCCAAATTTGGTTTTGATTCAAACACTTCTAACACATTCCATTTGGTCACAATTGACCATTTCTCCCTTCAAACTAGGTCCAAGACATCATTTACCAATTTTTTTACATTTTTGTCTCTAAACCCTAAGTGTCCAAACCCTAACCACACTAAATTATTGCATTTAGCTAATTCAAAGCTTTTAACCATAATCATTTAACTAATTCAGGTTTATATTCCCTCCGAATTCAATCAAACCATGCAAATATACCCCCATACACATGCTGGCCAAAATTCACTTGTAGTCCCTCAACAAAAATTTTATTTTTATTTAAGGTTTATTTCCAAGTTCAATAAGTTAATAATGTAAAAATCAAATTAAAATTATCAAGTTTGCTTACTAACCTTTCTTAGAACTTCAAATCCTTCAAATCTCTATCTTTTGTTCTTCTTTCCTCTTTCAATCTTCTTCTTAGGTTGAGATAACAAGCTCTAATGAGGTATTTATGGTAACTATTAAGGTTTAGTGAGGAAATTTAAGCTTGAGTGCAAGCTTTAATGGAAGTTTGGAAATGGAGAGGGAGAGAGAGATGGGAGACGGCACTTAGGGAAGAAGAAGACTTTTTGGTTTTGGTCACTTTTTGGGCATGCTTCCTAAATGAAAATTGTGTCATTTAGTGTCTATTTTCATTCCCAATTGGTCTCATACCAATTGGACTTGTAAATTTTTATTTTTGGTCCCTCAAAGGGACCTTGGTCATGCTGCCAGCAGCATGACCACATTGAATCCAAATTTGGTTTTGATTCAAACACTTCTAACACATTCCATTTGGTCACAATTGACCATTTCTCCCTTCAAACTAGGTCCAAGACATCATTTACCAATTTTTTTACATTTTTGTCTCTAAACCCTAAGTGTCCAAACCCTAACCACACTAAATTATTGCATTTAGCTAATTCAAAGCTTTTAACCATAATCATTTAACTAATTCAGGTTTATATTCCCTCCGAATTCAATCAAACCATGCAAATATACCCCCATACACATGCTGGCCAAAATTCACTTGTAGTCCCTCAACAAAAATTTTATTTTTATTTAAGGTTTATTTCCAAGTTCAATAAGTTAATAATGTAGAAATCAAATTAAAATTATCAAGTTTGGTTACTAACCTTTCTTAGAACTTCAAATCCTTCAAATCTCTATCTTTTGTTCTTCTTTCCTCTTTCAATCTTCTTCTTAGGTTGAGATAACAAGCTCTAATGAGGTATTTATGGTAACTATTAAGGTTTAGTGAGGAAATTTAAGCTTGAGTGCAAGCTTTAATGGAAGTTTGGAAATGGAGAGGGAGAGAGAGATGGGAGACGGCACTTAGGGAAGAAGAAGACTTTTTGGTTTTGGTCACTTTTTGGGCATGCTTCCTAAATGAAAATTGTGTCATTTAGTGTCTATTTTCATTCCCAATTGGTCTCATACCAATTGGACTTGTAAATTTTTATTTTTGGTCCCTCAAAGGGACCTTGCAGCATGACCACATTGAATCCGAATTTGGTTTTGATTCAAACACTTCCAACACATTCCATTTGGTCACAATTGACCATTTCTCCCATCAAACTAGGTCCAAGACATCATTTACCAATTTTTTTACATTTTTGTCTCTAAACCCTAAGTGTCCAAACCCTAACCACACTAAATTATTGCATTTAGCTAATTCAAAGCTTTTAACCATAATCATTTAACTAATTGAGGTTTATATTCCCTCCGAATTCAATCAAACCATGCAAATATACCCCCATACACATGTTGGCCAAAATTCACTTGTAGTCCCTCAACAAAAATTTTCTTTTTATTTAAGGTTTATTTCCAAGTTCAATAAGTTAATAATGTAGAAATCAAATTAAAATTATTAAGTTTGCTTACTAACCTTTGTTAGAACTTCAAATCCTTCAAATCTCTATCTTTTGTTCTTCTTTCCTCTTTCAATCTTCTTCTTAGGTTGAGATAACAAGCTCTAATGAGGTATTTATGGTAACTATTAAGGTTTAGTGAGGAAATTTAAGCTTGAGTGCAAGCTTTAATGGAAGTTTGGAAATGGAGAGGGAGAGAGAGATGGGAGACGGCACTTAGGAAGAAGAAGACTTTTGGTTTTGGTCACTTTTGGGCACGCGTCCTACAAGAAAATTGTGTCATTTAGTGTCTATTTTCATTCCCAATTGGTCTCATACCAATTGGACTTGTAAATTTTTATTTTTGGTCCCTCAAAGGGACCTTGCAGCATGACCACATTGAATCCGAATTTGGTTTTGATTCAAACACTTCTAACACATTCCATTTGGTCACAATTGACCATTTCTCCCTTCAAACTAGGTCCAAGACATCATTTACCAATTTTTTTACATTTTTGTCTCTAAACCCTTAGTGTCCAAACCCTAACCACACTAAATTATTGCATTTAGCTAATTCAAAGCTTTTAACCATAATCATTTAACTAATTCAGGTTTATATTCCCTCCGAATTCAATCAAACCATGCAAATATACCCCCATACACATGCTGGCCAAAATTCACTTGTAGTCCCTCAACAAAAATTTTCTTTTTATTTAAGGTTTATTTCCAAGTTCAATAAGTTAATAATGTAGAAATCAAATTAAAATTATTAAGTTTGCTTACTAACCTTTGTTAGAACTTCAAATCCTTCAAATCTCTATCTTTTGTTCTTCTTTCCTCTTTCAATCTTCTTCTTAGGTTGAGATAACAAGCTCTAATGAGGTATTTATGGTAACTATTAAGGTTTAGTGAGGAAATTTAAGCTTGAGTGCAAGCTTTAATGGAAGTTTGGAAATGGAGAGGGAGAGAGAGATGGGAGACGGCACTTAGGGAAGAAGAAGACTTTTTGGTTTTGGTCACTTTTTGGGCATGCTTCCTAAATGAAAATTGTGTCATTTAGTGTCTATTTTCATTCCCAATTGGTCTCATACCAATTGGACTTGTAAATTTTTATTTTTGGTCCCTCAAAGGGACCTTGGTCATGCTGCCAGCAGCATGACCACATTGAATCCGAATTTGGTTTTGATTCAAACACTTCTAACACATTCCATTTGGTCACAATTGACCATTTCTCCCTTCAAACTAGGTCCAAGACATCATTTACCAATTTTTTTACATTTTTGTCTCTAAACCCTAAGTGTCCAAACCCTAACCACACTAAATTATTGCATTTAGCTAATTCAAAGCTTTTAACCATAATCATTTAACTAATTCAGGTTTATATTCCCTCCGAATTCAATCAAACCATGCAAATATACCCCCATACACATGCTGGCCAAAATTCACTTGTAGTCCCTCAACAAAAATTTTCTTTTTATTTAAGGTTTATTTCCAAGTTCAATAAGTTAATAATGTAGAAATCAAATTAAAATTATTAAGTTTGCTTACTAACCTTTCTTAGAACTTCAAATCCTTCAAATCTCTATCTTTTGTTCTTCTTTCCTCTTTCAATCTTCTTCTTAGGTTGAGATAACAAGCTCTAATGAGGTATTTATGGTAACTATTAAGGTTTAGTGAGGAAATTTAAGCTTGAGTGCAAGCTTTAATGGAAGTTTGGAAATGGAGAGGGAGAGAGAGATGGGAGACGGCACTTAGGGAAGAAGAAGACTTTTTGGTTTTGGTCACTTTTTGGGCATGCTTCCTAAATGAAAATTGTGTCATTTAGTGTCTATTTTCATTCCCAATTGGTTTCATACCAATTGGACTTGTAAATTTTTATTTTTGGTCCCTCAAAGGGACCTTGCAGCATGACCACATTGAATCCGAATTTGGTTTTGATTCAAACACTTCTAACACATTCCATTTGGTCACAATTGACCATTTCTCCCTTCAAACTAGGTCCAAGACATCATTTACCAATTTTTTTACATTTTTGTCTCTAAACCCTAAGTGTCCAAACCCTAACCACACTAAATTATTGCATTTAGCTAATTCAAAGCTTTTAACCATAATCATTTAACTAATTGAGGTTTATATTCCCTCCGAATTCAATCAAACCATGCAAATATACCCCCATACACATGCTGGCCAAAATTCACTTGTAGTCCCTCAACAAAAATTTTCTTTTTATTTAAGGTTTATTTCCAAGTTCAATAAGTTAATAATGTAGAAATCAAATTAAAATTATCAAGTTTGCTTACTAACCTTTCTTAGAACTTCAAATCCTTCAAATCTCTATCTTTTGTTCTTCTTTCCTCTTTCAATCTTCTTCTTAGGTTGAGATAACAAGCTCTAATGAGGTATTTATGGTAACTATTAAGGTTTAGTGAGGAAATTTAAGCTTGAGTGCAAGCTTTAATGGAAGTTTGGAAATGGAGAGGGAGAGAGAGATGGGAGACGGCACTTAGGGAAGAAGAAGACTTTTTGGTTTTGGTCACTTTTTGGGCATGCTTCCTAAATGAAAATTGTGTCATTTAGTGTCTATTTTCATTCCCAATTGGTCTCATACCAATTGGACTTGTAAATTTTTATTTTTGGTCCCTCAAAAGGACCTTGGTCATGATGCCAGCAGCATGACCACATTGAATCCGAATTTGGTTTTGGTTCAAACACTTCTAACACATTCCATTTGGTCACAATTGACCATTTCTCCCTTCAAACTAGGTCCAAGGCATCATTTACCAATTTTTTTACATTTTTGTCTTTAAACCCTAAGTGTCCAAACCCTAACCACACTAAATTATTGCATTTAGCTAATTCAAAGCTTTTAACCATAATCATTTAACTAATTCAGGTTTATATTCCATCCGAATTCAATCAAACCATGCAAATATACCCCCATACACATGCTAGCCAAAATTCACTTGTAGTCCCTCAACAAAAATTTTCTTTTTATTTAAGGTTTATTTCCAAGTTCAATAAGTTAATAATGTAGAAATCAAATTAAAATTATCAAGTTTGCTTACTAACTTTTCTTAGAACTTCAAATCCTTCAAATCTCTATCTTTTGTTCTTCTTTCCTCTTTCAATCTTCTTCTTAGGTTGAGATAACAAGCTCTAATGAGGTATTTATGGTAACTATTAAGGTTTAGTGAGGAAATTTAAGCTTGAGTGCAAGCTTTAATGGAAGTTTGGAAATGGAGAGGGAGAGAGAGATGGGAGACGACACTTAGGGAAGAAGAAGACTTTTTGGTTTTTTTCTTTTTTTTTTCTTTTCTTTTCTTTTCTTTTTTTATGTCTTAGGAAGACCATGAATTAATTTAGATAAATTTTAATTATAGGATTTATGGCATCATGCATGATGTCATGCATGATGTCATCTCCCTTCACTTTTTCATTTTCTTTTCTTTTTCTTTTTTTTTCTATTAGTTCTTTAATTTAATTCTTCAACTTGAAATTTTTTTTCTCTAATTTTATTTGACAGTTAGGTCAGAAGTCAGCTCTCGGGGTCAATTGACCAAATTGCCCCTCGCCGGTTCAACCCGATTTGCAAATAACTCAATATTTCTTTCGGATCCTTGACCTAATTATTTAACTGACTTAACAATTCTTTTTCATGATCTGCTCTTTTCCACTGTGTTCGTAATAGTCTTAAGGACTGTGGCGTCACATTTTACGGTTCGAAATTTGAGTTTAAATCGACTTCGCAGTCGTTCTCGAGAAGGTCACCCATCGCTGTGACTCTCGGCTCGTTTAACTTCTTATGTTCTATTTTTCTTATTTATACTTAACTAATTGGCAATTACTAATTATTTGTGTTTATAGGTTATCTAGTTGTCTTAAGTGTGGTTCTAATCCCCTTAATTGTCCGGACCAACACCGGTCACCGGAATAGTGAAATATACCAGGCTATACAAATAGGGATGTTACAGTGCCACCACCTTTGAGTCTCTCATCCTCTCTTCTTCTTCATCTCTCATCAATTCAAAGAGAAATGCCAAAATTTCTTGAATTAAAATTGCTAGAAATCTTTTCTAGTGTCCTGTATACATCTATAATATCTTTAAAGGCAAAACCTTAATTTCTAATTGATTGGAAAGTCTTGAGAAGCTGTTCAAGGGGCTGCCATTGGTGATCTTGGTGATCTTGGTGTTGACAAGCTAGAGGGGAAACATCTGGTATCCTAGGTGCATCCCAAAGGTACTAAACACAACTACAGTGCATCAACAGGTTAGTACACTTGTTCTTGATTTAATCTAGGGTTCTAATGAATTAATCTGTTAATTCTAAAATCTTAAATGGCAAATGCAGATCCAAAAACATATTAAAAGAGTTTTAATATGCTATTTAACATTGAGATCAAATAGATAAACAATGAATCTTGCATGATGCATGAGACCCTAGAAGAAAAATTTTGAATTCAATGATCTAAACTTATGTTTTTCATGCTTCCACTCCTTCAGTTGTTTGAGTACCAAACTATAAAATTCAAGATAATTTGGGCTGTCGATAATGTGTGCCAAAAATTAGAGTAAGAGATGCAACAAAATAAATTGAGAAAGTAAGGAAATTATAATAAAATAGGCAATTAAATTTCTAAGCACTAAACTAATTTACTAAAATTTCAGTAAGTGACAAAAGATTTAATTAATTAATAGCAAAAATTGATTCCAGAGTTGAGGTTCATTGTAACACCTCTATTTGCATAGCCTAGTATATTTCACTGTTCCGGTGATCGGTAACGGTCCAGACAATTAAGAGAAGTAGAACCATGTCTAAGACACCTAGATAAGCCCTGAACACAAATAATTAGTAATTCCCAAATCGTTAAGTATAAATAAGAACAACAGAACACAATAAGTTAAATGAGCCGGAAGTCACAACGATGGGTGACCTTTTCGGGAATGACTGTGAGGTCAATTTAAACTCAAATTTTGAATCGTAAAATGTGACGCTGTGGCCCTTAGGACTATTGTGAACACAGTGAAAAAGAGAAATCATAAAAAAGAATTGTTAAGTAGGTCAAATAATTAGGTCAAGGATCTAGAAAAAAATATTGAATTACTTGCAAACCGAATCGAACCCGCGAGGGGCAATTTGGTCAATTCACCCCTAGAGTTGACACCTGACCTAACTGTCTAATAAAATCGGAGAAAAGAAAATTTTGGGATCAAGAATTAAATTAAAGAAGTAAATGGAAAAGAAATGAAAAATCCAAAAAAAAAAGTTATGACATCATGCATGACATAAGCATGATGCAATAAATTTTTATTTTTAAAATTTGAAATTTTGGGATAATTTATAACAATTAAAAGACAAATTAAGGAAAGCAAAAAAATTGGTCTTCTTGTAACACCCCTATATTCGGTAGTGCGTTCTACTGTTCAGGCGAACGGTGTCTGTCCAGACAGCTAGGATGCTTGGAATTATACTTAAATGTTAGTGAGGAGACATAAAATAATGAAATACAATAGAGGAAAATACAAGAAAAACAAAGAAAAAATAAGAGCAATGAGATGTGATTAAGTTAAACGAGCTAAAAATTGTAGCGATGGGTGACCGCACCGGGAAGTTGCGGTGAGGACTGTTGACTATTGGGCAAGATTCATGGGGGAGAATGCTATTGGACAACGGGAGCTTGCTTTAACTGTGGAGGCAAGGGCCATCTTGCTAAGGATTGCACCAGTGCCCCTAGATTTAGTCCAGCTCCTACTACTGTAGAAGGATCCATTCAGAATCCTGCTACCAGAAACATCAAGAACAATTAAATGAACATAGGATTTTATCCCTATTTACTTAGGGTAACAGATTCCATCTTGATTAACACCTACCTCCATATATAACTAGTAAGAGCTAACACGTGCCCATATACCCATACACAGTACAAGTATGAAAGCCGTATCAAACTCAAACCACCTATATACAAGATAACTGTGCTATCTCAGGTCTAAAGATTATATGCACTGATATGATTTATGACAATGCATTAACAAGAGTAAACTCAATGTGCTTGTCATAAGTGTCACTAGTTCGGCCTACTTATCATATATAAGTGCCTATCATATTTGTTATATGGCACGAGACTCACCATTCCATCTTATTTACATCTCATGTAAATAACTTGGGAACAAACATGATTACAATCTTTCTAGATAAGTCATGTCCTTATTGTGAAGTATCCTTGATTGTGAACCAATTTATGATACTTTGTGCTACAAATATTGTTACTCATATTCCTAACAACTTAAGAATAAAATTTCTAATAAAATATCAATGGACCTTTTCTATTACACATAAATATATTATATAAATAGAAAAGTGAAAATGCCTTTTATTAATAAAATATGTACAAGATGCAAACTAAGTGATATGCTCTAGGGTACACTACTAACAGTTTAAGCATAAGAATTAAGTTAAAAATTGCCAAAAATGAAACAAAAATAACATGTATAGAATTCCATGGAATTTCAGCCAACTTGAGATGTGGTAAGAATTAATTGAGTTTGATTGAATTAAAGGTGTACATGAACTTGAATGAGTTGATTGGTAATGTTTATATGCTTTGATTTAGTGAGATATAACAATTAGTGAATTAGGATTCTTGGCACTTAGGGTTTGGGAGAAAAATTGTAGAAAATGGTCAATGGATGCAAATGACCTTACTTGAGTTGAGAAATGGTCAATTGTGACCATTTGTGGTGTGTGTGAATTGCTAGAACCAAGTTACAATTCAGATTGGTTAGTGATCAGATTCTGGCAGCTTAACCTAGGTCCCTTTTAGCGATCAAAACTAAAAATTTACCAATCCAATTGGTGTGAGGTCAATTGGGAATGAAACTAGACACAAAATGGACCATTTTTCATTCAGGAATCATGCCCAGAAAATGACCATAACTTAGTAACCAATTAGGCCAAATCCAAATTTGGGCACACTGGCCTGTATAAAAATGACCAAATGAACAGTAGTTACTTAAATGACCATAACATGGCCTTGGAAGGTCCAAATGACGTGAATCTTATACCGATGGAAAGCTGAGACATAACCCTACAACTTTCATGAAGAAAATAAACTCAAATTCTGACCATAACCTATTTAAAATGTCACCTGCAGTCAACCCACAAAAACTGCTAGTATCCAGAAAATGCCCAGAATTCTGGGTAACACCAAATCTGGCTAGCCTTAGAAAAATAGGCATAACTTGGACTAAAAAACTTAAAATGGAGTTATTCAAAAAGGGAATTAAAGTTAATACAATAAGGAACAACTTTGATGAAGGACACTTAGCCAAATTCTCACAGTAACCAGACCAATGGAATAGTAGAAAACAGGAGACCAAAACTGAAAATTTATAATTTCTCTTAGGAGACTTAGAAATTGAATTGGCAATCAATGCTAACAAAATTGACACCCAAAATGTGGTATATGGGTGCAATTAGAACTAATAAACTTATTAAGTATGGAAAAGTCAATATTTTGACTTGAATAGTATCATGAATAGTGCCACCATACATAAAAATATGAAAGACCTGAAATTTATAAACTATAATAGGTAGGATAAGTCTGCAAAGGAATTGTTGGAATTTAAGTATTAGAAATGGATACTAAAGCACTTTAAATTTATGTGTTTCGGTTGGAAAGGGATCTTCGAAGGAGAAACAAAAGTTTGAGTAAATTGAGTTGATAAAAGAGGTTTGTGCACAACTAGTTTTTGATTGAATTTGTTTTGAACATTTTACGTAATTAAATGATTTTATTCTTCCTAATGTACTATGTTTATCAATTATGGGATTTATTTTAATGATTATTGAAATTGGTATAGCAAGCATAAGTTTAGTTTTGTGAAATATTATTTCAATAATTATTGAATACTGTTTTTGGACTGGATAAATTATGTTTTGAATTGTGACGGGCAATTTGCATGAATAAAATATAAAATTTTGTTTTGGATTGTGATGAGCATAAAAAAATTATGGAATGTTGGAATTGATCTTGAATTAATATTGTGTTGTGATTAATGCTCACAAAAAGGACAAAGAAATGCATGATATGGTTTTATATCTCACTATAGATTCTTGACTAGGTTATTACATATCTTTATATCATGTGTTGATGAGACAATGGAGTTAGCTTTGTTTTTTTTTTTAATACCATGGTATGTGCACAAGCTTAGATCCTCCTCTTATTAGAGGTTAGATCTAAGTATTTGTTATTGGCCCGTTGGAAGTATCATTAATTTGTTGAGTACTGTGCACGATGATTTGACCTCCCCGACCATAGGGAGTTAGAATCACAGTTCGATCTCCCCGACCATAGGGAGTTAGAATCGCCCCCGAAGATGGTTCTTTCAGATTAGTCTTACTAGTTAGTGAGATAAAGAATGGGTTTTAATTGATAAGAAATTGTGATTTTAAATGAGATTGTGCACAGATAATTTTGTTAAGATAATTGTTTATTTCCATAATTGCAGGAATTATTTTTATTATTCAGTTATGATTTGATAAATTGAAATTTTGATCAAGGTTATTTTAACAAGTGACTATTATTATTGGCAGTGAAAATTTTGATATTTAGAAATTGGTTAAACTTCAAGACTTCAAAATTTTTGGTATAATTATTGTCAATGTATATTGTCTTGCATTTTAAATTATAGTTGTGCACCACTGAGTTCACCACTTAGCGATAGCTTTGTATGCTGTCGTAGGTGAGAATAGAGATAGAGCAGTTGAGTGAGATTCTTGCAGCTGCACCTTGAAGACTACTTGTGACTAGCCTCAAATATATTATAGGTATACCCTTGTATATTATATTTTGATTATGCATGTAATTATATGTATGTAAATTATTTGTGACACCCTTTACTCGTCTACAATGTAGCCGAGCAAGATATGTCACATAGTGAACCGGAACACCATATTTTATCTCAATTATTTTTTTTTATCCTTCCTTAATTTATTTCTTCATGGTTATGATGTGTAATTTGTGAAATTTAACTCATTTATTGAAATTATAAATTCATTTGAGGTTCCGAAAACTTTTTAGAAAATCAGGTAGAGTACCGACTAAAAATGAAGAAAGCTATTCTTTGGAGTCTGTGAAAAACACTTCTAATGCATTTTCAATCATTCTCAACCTCCATTATATCAACATAATCTCAAGATTTCTCAACCATTTCTCAAAATTTCTTTTATTTATCATTCATTCATTTCACATGATAATCATGTGTAAATCATAAATAAATACTAAATTTTCATTTATAAACACTCATTACAAATATTTGCATTAATTCCAAAATATATTACATGAGTTTCAACTATACATAAGAAAATAAAAGTTTAATTACAAAATACAAATATTAAAAAATGCCGAAATGGGACTTAGTGTCCTACCAATGCACTGAAGTCTGTGAGGTGACACGGACACTATGTAGATCTGTATACAAGTCTCACCTAGTTTGTGGTTTGCTGGGTTATTTGGTCAAATGTTCAGTACCTACGCGTTGCAAGAGCGATGTGCTAAGCATAAAGCTTAGTGGTGTCAATAATAAAAGAAAATACAATATGCAATTAAAAGTAAGAATTTCCTAGTTATTGTGCTTATAAGAAATAAATATTTATTAACTTATTGTTTAGTCGAAGGCTAATTATATCTTATGATATTAACTCTTTCTAACATTTTCTTAATCATTTTCTTGATGATTATGAGCTTCTTTTTATTGTAATCATTCTTGTTCTTTATCTTGATATTTAATTTACTTACTTCCTTTAATAATCAATTCAATTACATTTATACTTTTCTATGCCCAGGTAACCTATATAAATTGACCGGACTAGATAAATGAGTAAACTAGCACTGGGTACCAGGTACCTTGGGCTGTCACACCATCGGTCACAATGTGTCTTCCGGTGTGTAGACAGAATGGCTAATAAGCCATAAAAGCAGTAAGCCATAAAGCCAAGTATAACATCATAATCAGTATAGCCATAGGCTATCATATCACAGAATGGCATGAAGCCATATGCAGTACTGCAATCAAAACCCTATTGGCATGCCAACCTATCCAAACCAATCACACTAGGCCTACTAGGGCATATTACAAAGTTATTTCTTGAATATTTGTACTTAACATATAAGGAAACTATTTATTTGGTCATTTAAGTCAAAATATTGACTTTTTCATATATAATAGTTACATGAGTTTTAATCACATAGATTTACCACATTTTGGTTCCCAAAAGTGTTGGCATTAGTTTCCAATCCATACTTCTAATCAATGGAGAATAAATCAAAATTTTAGTTTTTAGGTACTAGAGTTCACTGTTCCATTAGGCCATTCTACGTTGAGAATTTGGCCAAGTGTTCTAAATCAAAGTTCTTCTTTATTGTGTCTAGTTACATTTCACTTTTTCAATCACCCCATTTGGAGTTTTCTATCTCAAGTTATGGCTATTGCACCATAACTAGTCGGATTGCCTTTACCCATAATTTCTGGGCAATTTTTGGTTCTGCCAGATTTGGTAGTTCAAATTTGGCTAGTAATTTCATTTACTTAAGTCCAGAATTTGAGCTTGTGTTCCGCATGAAAGTTGTTCTAAATTGCTTCAGCTTTCCATTGATATAAATTTCAGGTTAATTGGACCTTTCTACAATGAGTTATGACCAAATGAATGAACACTATTTATTTGGTCATTTTGCCCAGGCAGAATTGGTGCTACCCAGATTTGGTCAATTTTTAGGGCATCCTAAGTTTGTTTTCTGGACAGGTTTCCTTCATCAAAGTTGTGTCATTATGTGTCTAATTTCATGTCCTATTAGCCTTGCACCAATTGAAGCTACACAACCCAAGTTATAGCTGCCCAAACATGCTGGACTCACATCCAGACCTACAGGGTACTCAAGGCAGCACACCCAACCTCAAATCCAAAGTTACAATTCACTTCAATTCCTCATCATACACAGCCAAATGGTCACTAATTGACCATTAAAACTTCCATTCACTTACACATGAGCAAATCCAAATTTTGTGCCCCAAACCTTAGCCCCAAATTTTGCTAAGTTCCAATTTCTTGCACCAAACTCATAAATTAATGTTGTAAGTGATACATTCAAATCAAGGGTAGCCTATACACTCATTTAAATCAAAGAAAATCATTACAACCTTAAGATAACTGGGGTTGCCGAAATTTGGGGGAAAGCATACAAGGGCTTCTCATGCAATTTTCTTACAATTTCCTACTCAATTTATGTGCCTAACAATAAATTAAGAGAGAGGGAGAGAGAAGAATTGGTCACTAACCTTACTTGAGTCCCAACTTGAGCTTGTAATTCTTCAATATTTTTCCTTCTAATGGCTCCCCAAGCTTGATCTAGTGGTAAGGGTTAAATTTAATAAAGGGAGGATGAGGTTTTATGGTGTAAAATTCAAGTCGGCAAGGTGGTGTGAAGGTTAACAATGGTGAACATGGGGAAAAAGAGGGCTGCCGACTGGGTTTAGAGAGGAAGATGATAGAATTTCTTTGTTAATTTGCTGCCCATTTAACTCTTTTATTGGGATTTATAAATAGTTGTCACAATATGATTGGGTGGGAGTACTTTAGTGACATAAGCATAAGGTCAAAATTACAATTTTTATTCATTTTCTTTTCTTTTCTTTTCTACTCAATTTCAATTTAATTTGTAGCAATATTTATTCATATTTTATGTCATAATAATTATTTACATAACTGGACAAGTTGGCTAAAAATCATCTCTAAAGACGAAATGACCAAAATGCCCTCCGCTTGGCTTATTCAGCCAAAATCGTCTGTACCGATTTAAAACTTTTCTAAGCATTTTCTTAGCATTCTAATGCCATCGAAACCTCAATGACTCTTCTCTATAGTCTAAAAAATTATTTCATGAATTTTCTCTCGGGTTTAGGCTCCTAACTGCAAGGACCGCAACTTCCCACTAGATCACCCATCGTGAGGGCACCGGCTCATTTAACTTGGTTGTATTTTATTTCTAAAATTTTTCTTAGATTTTTCTTACTATTATTAGAGTTATTTATGATTTCTCACTCTAGTTTAAATATTTTTTCAGATGTTTTAGCTGTTCGGACCGACACCGATCACCAGAACAGTAGAATGCACAGAATTGCTACAGTGAGGATGTTACAACTCTTCCCCTCTAATTTAAATTTCGTCCTCGAAATTTACCTGACTTAAGTAATTGTGGAGTTGCTACCTCCTTGCTTCTTCACTTCCTTGTATCGCCTCATCAATGTCTAGGTTCAGCTCCTTCTGAGCTTCGATAGCATATACCCATGGTGCCACCCTGACTTCGAGCTTTTCGACTGTCTCAGAAATAATCTTCTGTGAAATGTTAGCCGTCTCTACTCTACTCGGTCTTTTACCCCTTTGAACTATAGGGGCAAGTCTATCAACTTGTACTAGAGCTGTTGAACCACTCCTCTGAGGGCAATCTCTTATGAAATGATATGTAGCCCCACACTTGAAACACTCTCCAGTTAACAGTTGACACTCCCCTCTATGTCTCCTACCACAGTGCATACATTCAGGCACTAGGGCTGATCCCCTTGTTACTTTGCCTGGGGAGCTAGCTATGGATATCCCAGTCTGGCCTCTCTGGCCCTGTGTCTGATCTTGTGAACCAGAACCCTTAAGCTTCTTACTATCAGTCGATATAATTGACTGCCCTGGTCTAAATTCCCTCTTACGCTGCCTATCTTTCCTATTCTGTTCACTTACTCTAACCCTTTCCACTTTCAGTGTGGCGTCAACTAATTTTGTGAAGTCCATAATCCCCAAGGCAGTGATTATTATTTTGATTTTGTTATTTAGCCCCTCTTCAAACCTTCTGCACCTCTCTGCTTCTGTGGGGATTATCTCCCTCCCATATCTACTCAATCTCACAAATTCTCTCTCATATTCTGCTACAGTTAGTTGTCTCTGCCTCAAGCTAATAAACTCTCTTCTTCTCTCTTCTAGACATACACTACCCACATACTTCTTTTTGAACTCTGAGAGGAAGAAGTCCCAGGTTATTTGTTTTGACTGCACTTCATTGGACACTGTATCCCACCATTGATATGTATCGTCTTGTAGTAGAGATATAACAGCTTCTAAGTTTTGTTCTGGGGTGCAGTGGAGTTGTTTTAAAACTCTTCCTGTTCTGTCCAACCAGTTCTCAGCTGCAATAGAATCATTTTCTCTCTTGCCAAAAAAATCCACTGCTCCAAATTTCTTGAGTTTCTCCAAATGAGATTTTTGCTGTGAAGGTGGTAGTGGTGGCATTACCCCTGCCATTTGTCTGAAAAATTCGGCCATTTGCTGAAACATAGCCAGCGGAGGCTGTGCAAGAACCTCTGGTGCTGGTGGAGCAGCTTCTCCCTTGCCTCCAATCTCAGCTGCAGGTGGAGCACAACTCACCACTTCCTCCTCAACTGCTCTCTGTAACGTGGGGTACATATTCTAATCAAAATAAGAAAAACAAATAGATCTACATTAGTGTCACCTCGACTCTTACAAATGCAATGCATGGTATGGACTCTATCTAGACCCATAAATGCATAAACCATGCTCTGATACCACTAAATGTGATACCCCTTACCCGTCTACAGTGTAGCCGAGCAAGATATGCCACACAGTGAATCGAACTATTATATTTTATCCCAATTATTTTTTTTTATCCTTTCTTAATTTATTTCTTCATGGTTATGAAGTGCAATTTGTGAAATCTAACTCATTTAAGTCATTTATTGAAATTATAAATTTATTTGAGGTTCTAAAAATTTTATAGAAAATCCGGCAGAGTACCGGCTAAAAATAAAGAAAACAGTTCTTTGAAACTTGTGAAAAACACTTCCAATGCATTTTCAATCATTCTCAACCTCCATTATATCAACATAATCTCAAGATTTCTCAATCATTTCTGAAAATTTCTTCTTTTTATCATCCATTCATTTCACATGATAATCATGTACAAATCATAAATAAATACTAAATTTTCATTTATAAACACTAATTACAAATATTTGCATTAATACCAAAATATATTACATGAGTTTTAACTATAAATGATAAAATAAAAGTTTAATTACAAAATACATGTAACACCCTCCCGGTAGCAACTCCGTACATTCCACTGTTCCGATGACCGGTGTCTGTCCAGACAGCTATAACGTCCAGAAAAATATTTAAACTAAAGTGAGGAACCAAAATTTACTCAAATATTAATAAGAAAAATTTAGTAAAAATTTTAGAAATAAAATACAACCAAGTCAAATGAGCCGGTGCCCAAGCGAAGGGTAACCAGAGGGAAGTTGCGGTTCTCGCAACGAGGAGCCCTAGACCCGGGAAAAATTTCATAAAATAATTTTTGGGACTCCAGAGAAGGGTCATTGAGGTTTCTATGGCATTAGAATGCCAAGAAAATAATTAGAAAAATTTTTCAATCGGTACAGACAATTTTGACCCGTTAAGCCAAACGGAGGGCATTTTGGTCATTTCGCCTTCAGAGGTGATTTTTGGCCGACTTGTCCAGTTAAGTAAATAATTATAATGATCTAAAATATGAATAAATATTGCTAAAAATTGAATTGAAAATGAGTAGAGAAAAGAAGAAAAGAAAATAAAGAAAAATGTTTAATTATGACATATAATGATGTCATCTAAAAGCCCCCTCCAATCACCATTTGACAAACCAATAAAAAGAGATAAAAATGACTTAAAATGAGATAAAAAAAACAAAGGAAACCAGCAGTTTCCTTCTTCATACGGGCTGGAATAAGAGAGAAAGAGAGAAAAGGAAAAGAAAGAAAGAAAGGAAGAAGGAGAAGGAGATGAATAGTAGCAGAAAAAGGGGTTCAGCAGGGCAGCATGTTTCTCTTCCGTCCAGGTGAGTTTTGCTCAACATCTATGGCTGATTTTTGGATATGTTTGAGGTATGTATGTGTGGAAGTTATGGTTAAAATTTGGTGATTGTTCAACGGTTGGATTTGGAGAAATATATTGTTGAATACAGGCTGTCTGTAGGTTGAATTCTGAATTTTGGCTACTGAAATTTGAGAAAAATAAATAGTTAGGATGCTTATAAAATTATGAAATTTGGTAAAAATGATATTTGGGATGTTGAGGCTGCTGGGTTAAAATTTGGTGAATTTTAGACTTGTGGTTTATGAGATATAAATTGTTTTGCATGAGCTGTCTGAGTAAGACTGATTTCTGCAACAATTCAGATTTTGAAGGGTTGAATGAATGTTTTGATATCTCATGATATAGAGATTATTTGATGCTAAAATTTTTACTGATATTGTATAGAGATGTCTAGAATATATGGTTAAAATTTGGGATTTATCTAACGGTTAGATCATTATATATAAATTTGAATGCACAAGCTGCCAGATTGGGTATTAATGGGTGGTTGTGGATTTAAGATTTATGATAGGAGTTTAGTCCAATTTAAGGGGAAATGCTGTTGAATTTTTATTGGATATTTAATTTAGGAAAGTGAAGTTATAATTGATTATGATTATTATGATTCTAGGGGAAATCTTGAAGAATAACAAGCTCAAGGTTGGTTTCAAAAAGGTTAGTGCCTAATTCCACTTATATCTCTATTATTCCATGTTAATGACTTAAAATAAGTATGAATTTGTGAACCAAATGAATAAAAGTTAAGTGTATGTAGCCCATGGATTTCGGCTGCCTTAAGGAAGGAGTAGTATTGAGTGTTTTTGATGGACTTGAAGTGAACTAAAGATTAGGTTTAAAGTATGTGAATATAAGGATAATGAACTAGTAGTTAATTAAGGTTTGTGGTGAAAACTCATAATGGGAACTAGGGTTTTGGAGAGTGAAATTTGGTTTTGGCTTATGAAGTGGTAAGTGAACATTATAAGGGTCAATTAGTGACCATTGGAGGTAAGTTCATCATAATTTGAAGAGATTTAGAGTGATGCAAACTGAATTGGTAGGCTGCCTAGGGTAACCAGTAGGGAGGCTGTGATTCCAGCCCACTTGGACAGCCATAACTTTGGCTGTGTAGGTTCAATTGGTGTTTGGCCAATTGGACATGAAACTAGACATATAATGACATAATTTTGCTGAAGAAACCAAGCCCAAAAGACCAAAGCAAGTGAACCAAAAGTTGGTCCCAATCCGGATACCCTGCAAACAGCCCCTGCAGAATGACCAAATGAACAGTAACTGTTCATTTGGCCATAACTCACTGTAGAATGGTCAAATTGACCTGAAATTTTTACAGCAACAAGATATGATATAGACAAACAACTTTCATGAAGAACATTACCCCAAATTATGCCATTAACCCATTCAAATTATCGGGCAAAGTTAAGTTATCAAACCTGCAACTCTGCAGATTTTCACTTGAGCAGTAATGTTTGGATGGCTATAACTCTCTCTAGAAAACTAGGATTTAGGCGATTCTTGAACCGATGGAAACCTAAGATATGGTAGAACATTTCATAAGAAGAAAGTTAGACCAAATTATGAACTTAACTTGGTCAAATTACTGACCAAAGTTGGACCAAAATCTGTCAAAACCCAAAATTTCAGCATGAACAGTACACGTGAACAGTAAACTTATTTTGGCCATAACTAGAGCTACAAAAATCCAAATGGAGTGATTCAAAAAAGGAAATTCAACTAGACAGAATAAGGAACAACTTTCATGTTTACCATTTCCTCAAATTCCCACTGTAAAAATAACAAATGGAACAGTAAAGATGAAGCACCAAATCTGAAAATTTTGTTCAATTAGCATTAAGCTTAGAAATGGTATTGGCAACCAATACCAACAAGTTTTAAATACAAAATGTGGTATGTTTGGGGTGTTAAAACCAATACACCTAATTTCTATCCAAAAGTCAACATTTTTGTTGACCAATGAGGTGAATAGTGACACCAAAACCAAAAATTGGCAATTTTGCCAAAATGACCTAAGCTTTGAGAAAGTGACCAAAACTAACAAGTTTTGAATACAAAATGTGGTATGTTGGGAGTATTAAAACCAATGTACCTATTGTTTATGCAAAAGTCAACATTTTAGTTGACTAATGAAATGAATAGTGACATGAAAACTTGAAATTCAAAAATTGTGAAACTTAAAAATGCAAAGTGCCCTAGTAGGCCTAATGTGATTGGTTTGGATAGTTTGGCATGCCAATAGGGTATTGTGTTAGCAGTACTGCAAAAGGCTTTATGCCCGTATTCATGGCTTTTATGCCCGTATTCATGGCTTTTATGCCCGATTATGTGATATCATGGATTTTTAGCCATACTGACTGCATACATGGTTGACGTTCTGCGTCCCATGGTATGATGACGAGGCACCGCGGTGTCGGTGCCAACGACCCGTTATCGATCCGATCGTCGAAGATAGGTTACTTGGGCATGGAAAAGTATAACTGTGATTGAACTGATTATTAAAGAAAATACAAAAATTAAGTATCAGGAATGATTACAAAAATACAAAGAAGCTCAAGATCACGAAGAAAATAATTAACGAAATGCATGAAGAAGTTAATATCATAAAACATTATTAGCCCTCGACTAAACAATAAGTTAGTAATTATTCATTTCTTATGAACACAATAGCAAGGAAATTATTATTTTTATTTGCATATTATATTTTCTTGTATTATTGTCACCACTAAGCTTTATGCTTAGCGCGTCGCTTTTGCAACGCGTAGGTACTGAAGATTTGGACAGAGGGCCCAGTAGACCACAGATTGGGTAAGGCCGTTTACAGTTCTGCATAGTGTCCGTGTCACCTCACAGGCTACAGTGCATTGGTAGGACACTAGGTGTCATTTTGGCATTCTGTAATAAATTTTAATTTTCTCATATGTAATGAAACTTATGTAACATATTTTGATGTTCATGTAAATAATGAAAATTGTATTTGTGAATGGAAGAGTGAATGCCTATTTATGACTTGTACATGATTAACAAATGAGATGAATGATTGAGAAACGAATGGTTGAAAAATATTGAGATCTTGATAATTGGAGTTGGGATTGATTGAATATGATAATTGGAAGTGTTTTTCACAGGTTCCGAAGAACTGTTTTCTCCATTTTTAGCCGGTACTCTGCCGGATTTTCTATAAAATTTTCCGAACCTCAAATAAATTACAATTTCAATAAATGAATTATATTTCACAAGTTATTTTCAAAACTATGATAAAAATGAATTAAGATAAAATAGAGTGCTCCGGCACACTGAGTGGCATAACTTGCTCGGCTACACTGTAGTCGGGTAAGGGGTGTCACAATACAAATAGCACAAAATACCAAAATGGGACCTAGTATCCGACCAATGCACTGAAGTCTGTGAGGTAACACAGACACTTTGTAGATCTGTATACAAGTCTCACCCAGTTTATGACCTGCTGGACTCTCTGGTCAAATCTTTAGTACCTACGCATTGCAAGAGCGACGCGCTAAGCATAAAGCTAAGTGGTGTCAATAATAAAAGAAAATATAATATGCAATTAAAAGTAAGAATTTCCTAGTTATTGTGCTTATAAGAAATAAATAATTACTAACTTATTGTTTAGTCGAAGGCTAATTATATCTTATGATATTAACTCTTTCTAGCATTTTCTTAATCATTTTCTTGATGATTTTGAGCTTCTTTTTATTGTAATCATTCTTGTTCTTTATCTTAATATTTAATTTCCTTACTTCCTTTAATAATCAATTTAACTACATTTATACTTTTCCATGCCCAAGTAACCTATACAAATTAATCGAACTGGACAAATGGGTAAACTAGCACTGGGTACCAGGTACCTCGAGCCGTCACACCATCGATCACAATGTGTCCCCCGGTGTGCAGATAGAATGGCTAATAAGCCATAAAAGCAATAAGGCATAATGCCAAGTATAACATCATAATCAGTATAGCCATAGGCTACCATATCACAGAATGGCATGAAGCCATATGCAGTATTGCTATCAGAACCCTATTGGCATGCCAACCTATCCAAACCAATCACACAAGGCCTACTAGGGCATATTACAAAATTATTTCTTGAATATTTGTACTTAACATGTAAGGTTACTATTCATTTAGTCATTTAAGTCAAAATATTAACTTTTTCATATATAATAGTTACATGAGTTTTAATCACATAGATTTACCACATTTTGGTTCCCAAAAGTGTTGGCACTAGTTGCCAATCCATACTTCTAACAAATGGAGAATAAATCAAAATTTCAGTTTTTGTGTACTAGAGTTCACTGTTCCATTAGGCATTTCTACAGTAAGAATTTTGTCACACTCTACTCCTCTATAAGATGTAACATGATCCCGTAGTATACCTAATCAATTACCGTACTTCTCCTACCGATAATCCATTAAATATACTACAAGGGATTTTAAAACAATTTTCGGGAAATTTAAGTCATAGATTAAAATCTGGTGTTATAAATTTTTTTTTTTTTTTTAAATTTCGGCAAAGTGCCGGCTGTATTTTGAGAAAACAGTTCTTCAATCCTGCAAAAGAAAATGCTCCCAATATGTTTTCTCAAATACAACTCCAATAAACTTTATTTCAATTCACAATTCAATTCTCAATAAACAATCAATTCATTTTCAAACCAATCTCATCATGAAGAAATATTTCATTGATTAAAAGACTCAAAATTTATATTACAAAACTATTCAAGTAAATGAAATCTCAAATTTATATTTACAATAATTTACATTTAATTACATAACAAAATGTTTTACAAGAGTTTTTATACAACTGCTCAAATAATTTACATACATATTATTACAGCATACATCAAAACCTATGTACATGGGTATACCTATGATACACCTGGAGCTGATCTGAAAGTGTTTTCAAAAAACTTACTCACTGCTCTATGCTCTTCTTACCTGCGACAGCATACAAAGCTATAGCTGAATGGTGAACTCAGTGGTGCACAACTATAATTTAAAATATAGTACAATATACATTGACAAAATTTACAGTAAATAATTTGGAAATCTGAATACTCATCAAATTCCAAAACTCAAAATATTCATTGCCATTAATGTAAATCATTTGTATAAAATGACTTTGATCACGAAATTCAATTTATCAAATAATGACTAACCATTTAAGGTAGTTCCAACAAAATCAATTATACATAAATCATAACTGAAATCACAATTCTTTATTGTTCAAAAACATTCTGTGTCTCAAAAGCCATGTTGTATCTCAAAAACCATGTTGTATCTCAAAAATCAATCTTTATCTCACTAACTATGCAAGACTAATCCGAAAGGGCCATATTCGATGTGACTCTAACTCCCTATGGTCGGGGAGGTCGAATCAGATTCTAACTCCCTAGGGTCAGGGAGGTCGAATCATCATGCACAGTACCATCACAATAATGAATCTTCCGCAAGGGCCATAACGATAAAATAAACTTAGATCTAACCTCAAATCAGAGGAAAATCTAAGCCTGTGCACGTACCATGGTAATCAAAACACAACTAACTCCATTGTCTTCTCAACAAATGAGAGAGACGGTTAATAACCTAGTCAAGCATCTATAGTGAGATATAAAACAATATCACAATCCTTTTAGTGAGCATAAATCACAATATAATTCGAATCAAATTCAATTCCAATATCCAATAATTTTTATGCTCATCACAATTCAAATCATAAATTTGCATTTTCCATGAAAATTACCATCACAATTCAAAACATGTTTTATCACATTTTTCCAAAACATAATTTATTCAATCCATAACAATGCTTAATACTTGTGGAAATACCATTTCACAAAGCTAAATTCATACATGCTATAACAATTTCAATAATCATTGAATTAAATCCAATGCTTGTTAAACATAATACATAAGAAAAATATGTCATTTAATCATATAAAATATTCAAACAAAATTAGTTAAAAACTAGTTGTGCACAAACCTCTGATAACTGTCTCTTGGCTCTGACTCAGTGTTTCCTTCCCCTTCCCTGAGTCTTTGCTAACTGAGAAACACAATTTGAAGTGTTTCAGTACTCATTTAAACTATCTCTAAGAATAAGGTTCAATAATTAATTTATCGAATTCTATTATTTGCTTAGTCAACCTAATATGTTGACCCTCGATGCGTTCTAGGTAAATTAGGTTTTAATGTTACTAACATGTCACATTCAATAGTCTTTTAGGGTTGGTACATGTTACCAAGTTCATTTCTGTGTATACTGCATTTTCTTGCAATTTACTGGATTCCGGGATACTAGTTTGACCTAGCCAGACGACCTAGTTCCCTCAGTTTTTGGGTTTCAGTCAAAACTAAAAACTTTTAGATCTATGTCTTATGGAACGCGGGGCAAAATTTCAAGTCATTCTGAGTTATGTAGACCAAGTTATGGTCATTTTACTATTGCTGGTCAAATTGCACCAAAATTGGTCATTTTAGGTCACTTTAGGTCATTTTAGGTTCGGCCAGTTTATGGACCCGAACTTGTGCAAGCTGTTTGACTTGCTTATGGTCATTTCTGGGCTTTGGTGTCTTCATAAGAATTGTAGGTATGGGTCTTAAATATTCATGGTTAAAATTTAAGGTCAATTGGACCTGTTTTCAGTGAGTTATGGCCTAAAAACTAACTGCTGCCCAAATGGTAAATTTTCAGGCCTCATTTGCACTTAATCCGGATTTGGTCATTTTTCAAGCTACCTTGCAAGCAGAATTTTGGTAAGCTTTCTTCATGAAAGTTGGCACATTTTGTGCCTAGTTTCACCTCCAATTGGTGTCATACCAATTGGAGCCACACACTTAAAGTTATAGGCCTAAAACTCAAACTGCCTTATTGCATTTCTTGCATACACATCAAGCATCACTTTTAACACTCACCAAACTTAACATTCAAACCAATTCTGGTTGTACCACAACCTAAACATAATTCACAACACATTATAGGTCATTTTGGAAGCTTACAATTACATTCAACATACACCAACAAGTGCAGAATTTTTCAATCCAATTTACAACAATTCAATCACCTTTTTATGCTCATTTACATGTCCCACTTCACACCACCTTACACACACTCAAACTGCCATAACAACCAATACATTTTAACATCATTATTCCATAAACCAAGCATGAATTCCAGCATTCTTCAAGAGCTAACAAACTGCCACAATGGTACACTTACATTCCATTACTTTCCAAGCTTTAAATCTCATTTTACATTTACATATACTAAGTATACATCACCCAAATAATTTCCTACACAATATACATTTAATCAATCATTTAATTCACCATTTACAAGCACAAATAAACTGCCTTCAAGGTGCTTCCATGGCTGCCAAAAGTGCACATTCCCATTCAACATCAAAACTCAAAAATTTCTTCATAAATCAAACACCCATAACATTCCTACTAACTTTAATGAAGCAATAACCCAAAAATACAAACTTACCACTTTGGAAATTCTTCAAAATCTCTCCAAAACTTGGTCTTCTTGTTGCCTATCTACTGCCCATGGTGTGAGGATTAACTTTAATGAAGGAAGGTGCAAAGAAGGAAGCTTAAATCAAGCTTGCATGAAGCTTTCAAATGGATGTCAATGGTGGATTTTCTTGGGAAAAATTTGGCTGGTTCTTGGAGAAGTGAGGAAGAAGATGATCTGCTGTCCAAATGAAGTGGTAGTGGTCCACTTTCATGAATTAGTGGAGCACTATGTCAAAATAAATTATTAGTTTAATCTAAAATTTCATTTTCCCACATTAAGCTTCCCATTTTTGCTATTTACATTAGGTACCCCTAAATTAATTTTTCATTATATTTTCCAAGTGTAATATTATTTATTTTTAATGGACATTTAGGTCAAAAGACAACTCGGGATGTCCAATGACCACAATGCCCCTGTTCGGGTTGCATTCTCAATTTTTCGGTAACACCTGGTTTTGTCCGTTTTTAGATTTCCCACTTTTCTTTGTACTAATTATTTAATTTTTATTTAATATTTCTAATGATATTTGTACTTCAATAGGGGTCTATTTAATTCCTAAAAATATTTTCCAGGGTTCCCCGCGGTCCAGGGCTAGTCAACGGTCCACGCCGTGACTTCCCGATGCAGTCACCCATCGCTAGGGTTTTCGGCTCGCTTAACTTGGTTACATTTCTTTGCTATTATTTTTCCTTTGTTTTTCTTGTATTTTCTTTTCTTGTATTTCATTATTTTATGCCTCCTCACTCATATCGAAGTATAGTTCTAGGCATCCTAGCTGTCCGGGCAACACTGGTCACTGGAACAGTAGAATGCATCACTGAACATAGGGGTGTTACAATTCTCCCCCCCCCCCCCCCCCTTAACATAAATTTCGTCCATGAAATTTTACCCAATAGTCATCTTACAATAGTCATACGTTTATTTTTTTTCCTTTTTATACGATCGTTTAATCTTCTTTTCCTCAAATTTGTATAAGACTTTTAACAATCTAATACAACGTTTAATTTGTTTGTATATCACCAATCTTCTCTTACTATTATTCTGTCTAATATTTCGATTCATATTCCTTCTTGAATGACCCTTGAGGTCATGTTAGAATCATTTATCTAGTCATTGGTCCTCTGACCATTCTAGTTCATAGTCTTCCTCACATTCGTAACATTTCTTTGTTATATCTGAACCAATTGTTCGAATTTTTTTTTTTTTTTACTTTCATAACTCTATTTATCCGTCAATATTCTATAACTTACTTCCTTTTGTACTGAACTATAACCTTTCGATATTCTAACCTTTGAGTTTTAGATCCCTAAGTAGGATTTTCAAACTTATTTCTAACAATTAAATTTTGTCCCGGCATAACTATACAAAAACAGATGCCATTGGTAACTATTCTTATCTAGGTATACTATTGGGTAGTACGTAGCTCTACACAATAATCTCCAGTTAGTACTGTAATCTGCAGCTTACAGTATAAACATCAAGAACATTGCATAGTTACTACGATACATCCCAATAGATCAAACTTTCCTATCTTTTATCCTTTTCGAATTCACCGATACCTGAAACTTATTCTAATTACAATATCCATAAACAATTAACAACTATAACATCTCTGCCTTCATCTAGAACAATTCTATTACTACATCTTACTTTTTCGTCCTCTTGCCTTACATTAAGTAGGCTTGCCATTTAGCTTTATAATTTATAGTGTGTTAGAAAATACTTTTCGCCGATAAACTCTTCCAAAACTAATTTCACTTATTATCACAATCCTTATCTTAAGGACTAATCACTAATGCATCAAAATTTATTCCCCTGTAAAGGAATAACAACAGAACATATAATTCTAACAATAACATAAAAGTATTCAGACTCCAGGTCAAACAATACATAAACGAAGAGTGTCATTCTTCTTCTTAAAAAACAATACTGGCGCTCCCCAAGGTGATACACTAGGGCGAATGAAGGCTTTTTCAAGTAGTTCTTGCAACTGTACCTTCAACTCTATTAGTGCCATTCTATATGGTGTTATGGAGATTGGATCCACACCAGGCATAACATTAATTTCAAACTACACCTCTCTTTCCAGAGGTAATCTTGGCAATTCATCAGGAAACACATCTGGAAAGTCATTTACTGTAGGGATGTCCTTCAATGCTGGACTCCCCACTTGGGTGTCTACCACATGTGCTAAGTAGGCTTCACACCCCTTTCTGATTATTTTTCTGGCTAGTACAGCCGAAATGATGTTTGATGGCAATAATTGCCTCTCCCCATGTATTACAACAACACTATACTGAGGGAGACCAAAAGTGACTGTCTTCAGCCTACAGTCAATCATGGCATGATGGCTAGCTAACCAATCCATGCCCAAGATGATATCATAATCTCTGAAGGGCATTTTAATGAAATCAGACAGAAAAGTGTGTCCTTGGATCACCAAAGGACAATCCCTATATATTTTATTAACCCTGACCTCCTGTCCTAGCGGACTTGTTACTAGCACCTCAAAGTCCATTTGTGTACATGGAACAGTAATGCAATCAATGATGCTAGCACTCACATAAGAATGGGTAGAACCCAGATCAAATAACACAAACACATCTTGATTAAAAGTTGAGAAGGTACTAGCCACAACATCAAATGTCACGGCCTCTTCTCTCTGTCTCATTGCATAGATTCTGACTGGAGCACTGTCTTGCTCTAAATGTTTCACTGTGCCTTGGCTGCCTGCTAGGCTACCTCTACCCCTGCCTCTACCTCTGCTAGGTGGTTGTGAACTTCTAGTGACAGGGCTCTGAACTGACCCTTCTGCAGTAGTAGGAGGTGCTCCAACTCTGTAACTACTGGTGCAGTCCTTGGCAAAGTGTCCTGTGCCTCCACAGTTATAACAGGCTCCAATAGCCTTATAGCATATCCCACCATGATATCTTCCACAAGCTTCACATTGACGAGAAGGGTAGGAACTTCTAATTGTTCGATGACTGGACCTTGGTGGTCTCTGCCTTGATGATCCACCTATGTTATATCCCTGAGCTCGGGGCTCCTCAATTTCTTTTCTCTTTCTCAAATTACTGCTTGAGCTCTGACCCATAGGTTTCTCCCTCTTCTCTATTTCATGTTGCCCTTGTGGGGGTTGGAGTGCAGATTGGGCTTGGTGTGATTATCAGCCATTTGTTGAAAGAAAGTGGCCATTTGCTGGGCCATTTGTGCAGTAATTTGTACCGATAAAACTGGTACAGTCAAGCCTTCGACATTTTGTGGAGCTGGGGCCTCAACTTGTTCTTCTGCCATCACAGACTGTTCCATTGTCTCATTCTTCTCTTCCACATCTTTTTCACAAGATTTTCTATTCCTGTATAACCAACATAAGGAGATTCCTCTCCATTAGTTCATATTTATAATGTAAATGTACTATATGTATCAAACGATTGAGCAGTTGTAGTTATCGACAAAAGGATTTCAAATTCAGAGTTTGAAACTCACTTTAAAACCATTGCTCTGATACCACAAAACATGTCACACCCTACTCCTCTATAAGATGTAACATGATCCCATAGTATACCTAATGAATTACCGTACTTCTCCTACCGATAATCCATTAAATATACTACAAGGGATTTTAAAACAATTTTCGGGAAATTTAAGTCATAGATTAAAATTTGGTGTTATAAATTTTTTTTTTTTTTTTAAATTTCGGCAAAGTGCCGGCTGTATTTTGAGAAAACAGTTCTTCAATCCTGCAAAAGAAAATGCTCCCAATAAGTTTTCTCAAATAGAACTCCAATAAACTTTATTTCAATTCACAATTCAATTCTCAATAAACAATCAATTCATTTTCAAACTAATCTCATCATGAAGAAATATTTCATTGATTAAAAGACTCAAAATTTATATTACAAAACTATTCAAGTACATGAAATCTCAAATTTATATTTACAATAATATACATTTAATTACATACCAAAATGTTTTACAAGAGTTTTTATACAACTGCTCAAATAATTTATATACATATTATTACATGCATACATCAAAACCTATGTACATGGGTATACCTATGATATACCTGGAGCTGATCTGAAAGTGTCTTCAAAAAACTTACTCACTGCTCTATGCTCTTCTTACCTGCGACAACATACAAAGCTTTCGCAGAGATGTGAACTCAGTGGTGCACAACTATAATTTAAAACATAGTATAATATACATTGACAAAATTTACAGTAAATAATTTGGAAATCTAAATACTCATCAAATTCCAAAACTCAAAATATTCATTGCCATTAATGTAAATCATTTGTATAACATGACTTTGATCACGAAATTCAATTTATCAAATCATGACTAACCATTTAAGGTAGTTCCAACAAAATCAATTATACATAAATCATAACTGAAATCACAATTCTTTACTGCTCAAAAACATTCTGTGTCTCAAGAGCCATGTTGTATCTCAAAAACCATGTTGTATCTCAAAAATCAATCTTTATCTCACTAACTATGCAAGACTAATCCGAAAGGGCCATATTCGATGTGACTCTAACTCCCTATGGTCGGGGAGGTCGAATCAGATTCTAACTCCCTATGGTCGGGGATGTCGAATCATCGTGCACAGTACCATTACAATAATGAATCTTCCGCAGGGGCCATAACGATAAAATAAACTTAGATCTAACCTCAAATCATAGGAAAATCTAAGCCTGTGCACGTACCATGGTAATCAAAACACAACTAACTCCATTGTCTTCTCAACAAATGAGAGAGACGGGTAATAACCTAGTCAAGCATCTATAGTGAGATATAAAACAATATTACAATCCTTTTAGTGAGCATAAATCACAATATAATTCGATTCAAATTCAATTCCGATATCCAATAATTTTTATGCTCATCACAATTCAAATCATAAATTTTCATTTTCCATGAAAATTACCATCACAATTCAAAACATGTTATATCACAATTTTCCAAAACATAATTTATTCAATCCATAACAAAGCTTAATACATGTGCAAATACCATTTCACAAAGCTAAATTCATACATACTATAACAATTTCAATAATCATTGAATTAAATCCAATGCTTGTTAAACATAATACATAAGAAAAATATGTCATTTAATCATATGAAATATTCAAACAAAATTAGTTAAAAACTAGTTGTGCACAAACCTCTGATAACTGTCTCTTGGCTCTGACTCAGTTTTTCCTTCCCCTTCCCTGATTCTTTGCTAACTGAGAAACACAATTTGAAGTGTTTCAGTACTCATTTAAACTGTCTCTAAGAATAAGGTTCAATAATTAATTTATCGAATTCTATTATTTCCTTAGTCAACCTAATATGTTGACCCTTGATGCGTTCTAGGTAAATTACGTTTTAATGTTACTAACATATCACATTCAAGAGTCTTTTATGGTTGGTACATGTTACCAAGTTCATTTCTGTGTATACTGCATTTTCTTGCAATTTACTGGATTCCAGGATACTAGTTTGACCTAGCCGGACGACCTAGTTCCCTCGGTTTTTGGGTTTTGGTCAAAACTACAAACTTTTAGATCTATGTCTTATGGAATGCAGGGCAAACTTTCATGTCATTCTGAGTTATGTAGACCAAGTTATGGTCATTTTACTATTGCTGGTCAAATTACACCAAAATTGGTCATTTTAGGTCACTTTAGGTCATTTTAGGTTCGGCCAGTTTTTGGACCCGAACTTGTGCAAGCTGTTTGACTTGCTTATGGTCATTTCTGGGCTTTGGTGTCTTCATAAGACTTGTAGGTATGGGTCTTAACTATTCATGGTTAAAATTTCAGGTCAATTGGACCTGTTTTCAGTGAGTTATGGCTTAAACACTAACTGCTGCCAAAATAGTAAATTTTCAGGCCTCATTTGCACTTAATCCGGATTTGGTCATTTTTCAAGCTACCTTGCAAGCAGAATTTTGATAAGCTTTCTTCATGAAAGTTGGCACATTCTGTGCCTAGTTTCACCTCCAATTGGTCTCATACCAATTGGAGCCACACACTTAAAGTTATAGGCCTAAAACTCAAACTGCCTTATTGCATTTCTTGCATACACATCAAGCATCACTTTTAACACTCACCAAACTTAACATTCAAACCAATTCTGGTTGTACCACAACCTAAACATAATTCACAACACATTGTAGGTCATTTTGGCAGCTTACAATTACATTCAACATACACCAACAAGTGCAGAATTTTTCAATCCAATTTACAATAATTCAATCACCTTTTTATGCTCATTTACATGTCCCACTTCACACCACCTTACACACACTCAAACTGCCATAACAACCAACAAATTTTAACATCATTATTCCATAAACTAAGCATGACTTTCAGCATTCTTCAAGAGCTAACAAACTGCCACAATGGTACACTTACATTCCATTACTTTCCAAGCTTTAAATCTCATTTTACATTTACATATACTAAGTATACATCACCCAAACAATTTCCTACACAATATACATTTAATCAATCATTTAATTCACCATTTACAAGCACAAATAAACTGCCTTCAAGGTGCTTCCATGGCTGCCAAAAGTGCACATTCCCATTCAACATTAAAACTCAAAAATTTCTTCATAAATCAAACACCCATAACATTCCTACTAACTTTAATGAAGCAATAACCCAAAAATACAAACTTACAACTTTGGAAATTCTTCAAAATCTCTCCAAAACTTGGTCTTCTTGCTGCCTATCTACTGCCCATGGTGTGAGGATTAACTTTAATGAAGGAAGGTGCAAAGAAGGAAGCTTAAATCAAGCTTGCATGAAGCTTTCAAATGGACGTCAATGGTGGATTTTCTTGGGAGAAATTTGGCTGGTTCTTGGAGAAGTGAGAAAGAAGATGATCTGCTGTCCAAATGAAGTGGTAGTGGTCCACTTTCATGAATTAGTGGAGCACTATGTCAAAATAAATTATTAGTTTAATCTAAAATTTCATTTTCCCACATTAAGCTTCCCATTTTTGCTATTTACATTAGGTACCCCTAAATTAATTTTTCATTATATTTTCCAAGTGTAATATTATTTATTTTTAATGGACATTTAGGTCAAAAGACAACTCAGGATGTCAAATGACCACAAGTTGTATTCCCGATTTTTCGGTAACACCGGGTTTTGTCCGTTTTTAGATTTCCCACTTTTCTTTGTACTAATTATTTAATTTTTATTTAATATTTCTAATGATATTTATACTTCAATAGGGGTCTATTTAATTTCTAAAAATATTTTCCAGGGTTCCCCAGGTCCAGGGCTAGTCAACGGTCCACGCCGTGACTTCCCGATGCAGTCACCCATCGCTAGGGTTTTCAGCTCGCTTAACTTGGTTACATTTCTTTGCTATTATTTTTCCTTTATTTTTCTTGTATTTTCTTTTCTTGTATTTCATTATTTTATGCCTCCTCAATCATATCGAAGTATAGTTCTAGGCATCCTAGCTGTCCGGGCAACACTGGTCACCGGAACAGTAGAACGCATTACCGAACATAGGGGTGTTACAAATTTGGCTAAGTGTTCTAAATTAAAGTTGTTCTTTATTGTTTCTAGTTGTATTTCACATTTTGAATCACCCAATTTCGAGTTTTCTAACTCGAGTTGTGGCTATTTCACCATAATTGGTCGGATTGCCTTTACCCAGAATTTCTGGGCAATTTTTGGTTCTGCCAGATTTGGTAGTTCAAATTTGGCTAGCAATTTCATTTAGTTAAGTCCAGAATTTGAGCTTGCGTTCTACATGAAAGTTGTTCTAAATTGCATCAGCTTTCCATTGATATAAATTTTAGGTCAATTGGACCTTTCTACAATGAGTTATGACTAAATGAATGAATACTGTTTATTTGGTCATTTTGCCCAGGTAGAATTGGTGCTACCCGGATTTGGTTAATTTTTAGGGCATCCTAAGTTTTTTTTCTGGACAGGTTTCCTTCATCAAAGTTGTGTCATTATATGTCTAATTTTATGTCCGATTGGCATTGCACCAATTGAATTTACACAACCTAAGTTATAGTTGCCCAAACATGCTAGACTCACATCTAGACCTGCAGGGAACTTAAGGTAGCACACCCAACCTCAAATCCAAAGCTACAATTTACTTCAATTCCTCATCATACACAGCTAAATGGTCACTAATTGACCATTAGAACTTCCTTTCACCAACACATGAGCAAATCTAAATTTTATGCCCCAAACCCTAGCATTAAATTTTGCTAAGTTCCAATTTCTTGCACCAAACTCATAAATTAATGTTGTAAGTGATACATTCAAATCAAGGGTAGCTTATACACTCATTTAAATCAAAGAAAATCATCATAACCTTAAGATAACCATGGCTGTCGAAATTCGGGGGGAAGCATAGAAGGGATTCTCATGCAATTTTCTTACAATTTCCTACTCAATTTATGTGCCTAACTATAAATTAAGAGAGAGAGAGAGAAGAATTGGTCACTAACCTTACTTGAGTCCCAACTTGAGCTTGTAATTCTTCAATATTTTTCCTTCTAATGGCCCCCCAAGCTTGATCTAATGGTAAGGGTTAATTTTAATAAAGGGAGGATGAGGTTTTATGGTGTAAAATTCAAGTTGGCAAGGTGGTGTGAAGGTTAACAATGGTGAACACGGGGAAAAAGAGGGCCGTCGGCTAGGTTTTGAGAGGAAGATAACAAAATTTCTTTATTAAGTTGCTGCCCATTTAACTCTTTTAATGGGGTTTATAAATAGGTGTCACAATATGATTGGGTGGGAGTGCTTTAGTGATATAAGCATGAGGTCAAAATTGCAATTTTAATTCATTTTCTTTTCTTTTCTTTTCTACTCAATTTCAATTTAATTTGTAGCAATATTTATTCATATTTTATGTCATAATAATTATTTAATTAACTAGACAAGTCGGCTAAAAATCATCTATGAAGATGAAATGACCAAAATGCCCTCCGTTTGGCTTATTGAGCCAAAATCGTCTGCACGGATCTAAAAATTTTTCTAAGCATTTTCTTGGCATTCTAATGTCATTGAAACCTCAATGACTCTTCTCTAGAGTCTGAAAAATTATTTCATGAATTTTCTCCCTGGTTTAGGGCTCCTAGCTGTGAGGATCGTAACTTCCCACTGGGTTACCCATCGCCAAGGCATCAGCTCATTTAACTTGGTTGTATTTTATTTCTAAATTTTTTTTTTAGATTTTTCTTACTATTATTTGAGTTATTTATGATTCCTCACTCTTGTCTAAATATTTTTCCAGACGTTCTAGCTGTCCGGACTGACATCGATCACTGGAACAGTAGAATGCACAGAATTGCTACAGTGAGGATGTTACAAGCTCACCACTTTCAAAAAGTAAGAAAATTGTTTTAAAATCCCTTATAGTATATTTAATGGGTTACCAGTAGGCGAAGTACGGTAATTTATTAGATATACTATGGGATCATGTTACATCTTACTAAGGGGTAGGGTGTGACATATTTAGTGGTATCAGAGTAATGGTTTTAAAGTAAATTTTGAACTGTGAATTTGAAATATTTTGTCGGTACATACAACTGCTCAAATATTTGATACATATAGTACAATTGCATCATAAATATGAATTAATAGAGAGAAATCTCCTTGTGTAGGTTGTCATGAGAAAAGAAAAATTTCTGAATATAATTGAAAAAGGGGAATAAACCTATAGAACAACCAGTTATAGTTGAGGCACAAGGGGAGGCCTCAGCTTCTCAGAGTGTTGAAGATCCGACTGCACCAGTTCCACCAGTACAAATTACTGCACAAATGGCCACGTTCTTCCAATAAATGGCTGATAGTTTGTCAGCTCAAGCTCAAGCCCAAGTACAGACTCAACCCCCACAAGGGCAGTATGAAATAGAAAAGAGTGAGAAATCTATGGGTCAAAGCTCGAATAATCAATTAGGGAAAAGAAAAGAATTTTAGGAACCCCGAACTTATGGATATAACAGAGGTGGATCTTCAGGGTGGAACCAATCGAGAACCCGTCAGTAAAGAATTCGAAGTTCCTACCCTATCCGTGTCTATGAGGTATGTGGCAAGTTACACGGGGGTATGTGTCGTAGGACCACTGGAGCCTGCTACAATTGTGGCGAGCTCAGACATTTCATTAGAGATTGCACTAGAGCACCTCGATCTGCTCTCCGAAGTTCACAGACAGTTGGTCAGGGCCAAGCTAGAAATAGAATTGGTACCTCTCGCAATCCAAGCACAGAAAATTTGCCCGATCATAGTAGCGCATCAGCCAGAGCGTCTACTATGCACCGAGGAGGAAGAGCAGAAACTTCAAACATAGCTGCTGGTAAGTTCTTAATCTATAGAACGAATAATTAATTTTTAATTGATCCCAGCACTACTTGATTGTATGTTAGTGTTAGAATTATATGTTATGCTACTATTTCTTCACATAGAAATAAATTTTGATTCTTTAATGTAACACCCCCATTTGTATAGCCTGGTATATTTCACTGTTCCGGTGACCGGTGTCGGTTCGGACAATTAAGGAGATTAGAACCACACTTAAGACAACTAGAGAAGCTATAAACACAAATAATTAGTAATGTCCAATTAGTTAAGTATAAACAAGAAAAATAGAACATAAGAAGTTAAACGAGCCGAGAGTCATAGCGATGGGTGACCTTCTCGGGAACGACTGCAAAATCGATTTAAACCCAAATTTCGAACCGTAAAAAGTGACGCCGCGGTCCTTAGGACCCTTATAAACACAGTGGAAAAGAGAAAATCACGAAAAAGAACTGTTAAGCCAGTCAAATAATTAGGTCAGGGAGCCGAAAGAAATATTGAATTATTTGCAAACCGGGTTGAATTGGCAAGGGGCAATTTGGTCAATTGACCCCGAGAGCTTACTCCTGACCTAACTGTCAAATAAAATTGGAAAAAAGAAAATTTTGGAATCGAGAATTAAATTAAAGAACTAATAGAAAAAAAAGAAGAGAAAATAAAAAAGTTAAAAAGGTGTAGGAAGATGACATCATGCATGATATCATGCATGATGCCAAAAGTCATAATTAATATAATTAATTAAATTAGAATTTATGGTCTTCTTAAAGACAAAATACTTAAAAGAAAAGAAAAAGAAAAAAAAAATTAATTACTTCTCCTCCATTCCCGTCACCCCTTTCTCTCTCATTTCTCTTATTTCCTTTCCACCATTAACACCCATCTCAAGCTTTCAAAAGCTTGATTTTATTTTATAAACTCCCTAACTTCTTTAAGTAAATCTTGTTCTTGGACTTTCACAAGCATCTTGACAACAAAAAGAAGAGGAAAGAAAGAAGATTTGAAGAGGGAGAAATTCAACAAAAGATGTTAGTGGTTAGTTTTTAATATAATGTTTAAATTCATAATTAAGTAGTTGAATTACACTAGAAATCGTGGAAAAATGAAATGAAATAAATTGTTGAAGGACCAAACCTAAATTTTAGTCAACTAGGGTTTGAGGATGTGTATGCATGAACTTGGTGAATTTAAAGGTGTATGTGAGCATATTGGTGTTGAATGATCATGATTAAATGTTTTGAATTAGTTAAATGCAACAAGTTAGTAAGTTAGGGTTTTGGGACACTTAGGGTTAGAGACCAAAAATGTGAAAAACTTGTAAATGGTATCTTTGACCTAATGTGAAGTGAAAAATGGTCATTTGTGACCAAATGAGGTGTGTTAGAAGTGTTTGAATTAAAACCCAATTCGGATTGGATAAGGTCATGTGCTGGCAGCATGACCAAAATTCCCTTTGAGGGACCAAAAATGGAATTTTACAAGTCCAATGGATATGGGACCAATTGGGGATGAAAATAGGCACTAAATGACACAATTTTCATTTGGGAAGCCTGCCCAAAAAGTGACTAAAACCTAGTGAACAAAGTGACCGAAGTTGAGAAATCGCAGGCTGCCACTGCACAAACTGACCAAATGAACAGTATTTGTTCATTTGGTCATAACTTGAGCTAAAAAGGTCTAAATGACCTGAAATTTTACCAGTAGTTAGATGAGATATAGACCTAAAACTTTCGTGAAGAATACCAACCCAAATTATGCCATTAACCCAATCAAATTACTGAGCAAATTTGGTGACCTGAATCTGCAGAACTGCAGATTGCCATATGAACAGTAAAGTTTCAATGGCTATAACTCTCTCTAGAAAACTCCGATTTAGGTGATTCTTGAACCGATGGAAACCTAAGACATAGTAGAACATTTCATATGAAGAAAATTAGACCAAATTATGGACCTAACTTGATCAAATTACTAAATGAAGTTGGATCAACAAATCTGCAGAACCAAAATTCTGCAGCATGAACAGTAAACGTAATTTGCTTATAACTTGAGCTACAAAACTCCAATTGGAGTGATTAAAAAAGGACAATAAACTTAAGACAATAAGGAACATTTTCTATGAAGAAAGTTTTGCCAAATTCCAACATTAAATTGACCAATGAAACAGTGCAATTAGGGACACCAAAATTAAAAATTTGGCAATTTTGCCTAAAAGACCTAAGTTTTGAGAAAGTGACAAAAACCAACAAGTTTGGTGACCAAAATGTGGTATGTGAGTGAAGTTGGAGTTCCCATACCTATTAAGCCTTAGAAAGTCAATTATTTGACTTAAATAGTGCAGTGAATAGTAACCGAAAACACAAAATTTCAAGAACGTCGAATTTAGCACGTTAGAGCTAGGTAAAAGTGAAGTTAAATTTATTATTGGATTTATGCTAAGTTATGGTACTGAAACACTGTGAAATTGTGTGTTTCAGTGGAAAAGAATACCGGGACAGAACCCGAGGAGTCAAGTCAAGGCCAACAGGCGACTCGTTTGAGGTTTGTGCACAACGTATACTTTTTATAATTATCTTCTGCATACTGTTCTGAATAATGTGAAATATTAAATTATGGCATTATTATGATGTTTGATTTAAATTGTGAAAGTTATTGTGTATATTTGAAATGACAATGTTTAACAAATTGTTAAGAGAAGTTTTGAAACCACAGTGTCATGACCATATATTTGAACACCTCACTAGCACGACTAGTGGGGGTAATTAGTTTCGAATTTTGATTCCTTCTCTCGAGAAGTGTTGAGGTGTGCCAGTAGAAGAGAATGTGAATGGATATCCATATATTTGAGCTAGCTAGCCTTGTGATGTGATTTCTCCTTAGCCTCTAGCTATTGAGATTCTATTTGTTTCGAATGGCATGATCTAACTGTGGATTTTATGAAATGTGATTTGATACTTCAAAATGAAATTGTTTGGGATTAAAACCTCATAAATTATGTTTTGTGTTTAACTCGCATGCTCAGTTCAAATTTTGAATAAATGTGATTTAAGTTTTGCATAAAGATTATTTTAGTATGTTGTGCACCACTGAGTCCTAGTACTCAGCGATAGCTTTTATTGCTGTCGCAGATAGAGAGACTAGAAGAGCAGCAGACTGAGCTGCTAAGGATTAAAGATCATTACGCTTGAAGTTATCGGGTATAATTTATACCCTAATTGTAAATATTTCTTTTGATGTATATATTGCACATAAATGTATGGACATGTAAAAATGGGTCTTGAGCAGTTTGTATAAAATTTGTATAAAGTTGTAATATATATTGTAGTTTGAAATTCTCTTAATGTAAATTTTGTAATGATGTATCTAAATTGTTTTGTTTCTAATGAATTATGAATGGAACTATTTTATTTAATTTGAATGAAATGGATTGCTAGTATTTTGATGATCATTGGATAGTGGATTTGAAATTTGAAAGTTGATAAATGTGTTGAGAAATTGATTGAGATTGAGTATGAAATTGAAGCAGTTGTTGAGGAAAATTTTTATAAGTACTTATTAGAAAATGCTCACCACTTATCAAAAGTAAGAAAATTGTTTTAAAATCCCTTGTAGGGTACTTAATGAATTATCAGTAGGTGAAGTTCGGTAGTTCATTAGGTATTCTACGAGATCATGTTATGCCTTACAGAGGGGTATGGTGTGACATTTAATGACTATTCCTTAAGGATAAGGACTACGACAACAAGTATGATTGAAATTAGTTTTGGAAGAGTTTGATAGCGAAATGTAATTGTTAGTATATAATAATTTGTAAGTTAATTAGTGAGCCTATTTAATATAAGGCAAGAGGATCTAAAAGTAAGCTACAGTAATATAATTGCTCTAGATGAGGGCAAAGATGTTACTGTTAGTAATTGTCAATGGATGAGGTAATCAGTGTGACACCCCTTACCCGTCTACAATGTAGCCGAGCAAGTTATGCCACTCAGTCTGCCGGAGCACCAATTTATGTTTCTATTACAGTTTATCCCTTTATAATTCATTTACTTTCAATTTTGATAAATCTGAATTTATCAGCAAATTTTATAGAAAATCCGGCAGAGTGCCAACTGTAAATTGGAAAAACAGTTCTTCTGAACCTGTTTAAAAACACTTCCAAAATAATTTACAAATCCAAACTCCATTATATATATTCAAAGTTCTTAACATGAATTTAAAGAAAATTTCATGGTTAGGTCATTAACCTTAAAGGAATGAGCTTTCCAATTTGCTAAAGTTCTTCCTTTCCTTTTCTTTTTGCTCCCAAAAGAATCTCCAAGATGCTAGAACAATTTTTTGTGTTGGGAAATTTAGGTTTTAATGGATAGAAACCCAAGAAATCAAGCTTGGTAAAGCTTTGGTTATGGAGGGCAAAAGGGGTGGCATGAAGAAGAAGGAGAGAGGAGCTTCACGAATTTTTGGGCTTCTTTTTCTTTCTTTTTCTGCCACTTAAGTCTTTTTAAATAGCTTAGTGACATGTGTCAACACTTGATTGGGTTGGAGACTTTTAATGACATCCTTATGATGTCATAATTTCAATTTCTTTCATTTTTCCATCCTTTTCTTGTCCAATTAATTTCAATTAAATTTTTAACAACATTTAATCATATTTTATGTTATATAAATTATTTATTTAACTGGACAAGTTGGCCCAAAAATCATCTCTGAAGACGAAATGACCAAAATGCCCTTCGTTTGGCTTAACGGGCCAAAATTGTCTTTACCAATTGAAAAATTTTTCTAAGTATTTTCTTGGCATTCTAATGTCATAAGAATTATTTTATAATTTTTCCTAAATTTTTTTTTATTAATTATTTTAGTTAATTTTTGGTTCCTCACTTTAGTTTAAATATTTTTCCGAACGTTCTAGCTGTCCGGATCGACACTGGTTACCGGAACAGTAGACCGTACGGACTAGCTAAAATGAGGATGTTACAACTCTTCTCCTTTAATAAAAATTTCGTCCTCGAAATTTACCTGATGCAAACAGTTGAGGGAACTGTTGCCTCATTATCTCTTCACTTTCCCAAGTTGCCTCTTCAGTGTTGTGGTGCCTCCAAAGCACTTTCTCCAGTGGAATTTATTTATTTCTCAGTTCCTTCACTTCCCGAGCTAGGATTTGTATAGGTTCCTCTGTATATGTCAAGTCCGGTTGGATTTCAATCTCTTTTATGGAAATGACATGTGAAGGGTCTGAGCGATATCTTCTCAGCATAGAAACATGGAACACATTGTGAATTTTATCCAGTTCTGGTGGTAAAGCTAGCCGATAGGCCACTGGTCCCACACGTTCATTGACTTCATATGGGCCAATGAACCTAGGGCTTAACTTACCCTTTCTCCCAAACCTCAGTACTTTCTTTCACGGTGAGACTTTGAGAAACACTTTATCGCCAACTGCATACTCAATCTCTTTTCTCTTCAGGTCAGCATAAGACTTCTGTCTATCTGAGGCAATCTTCAGGTTAGCTTTGATTATCTTCACTTTTTCCTCAGTCTGTTTCACCAGGTCTGGTCCTACCAACTTATCTTCACCCAATTCAGTCCAACACATTGGGGTTCTACATTTCCTCCCATACAGTGCTTCATACGGGACCATTTGGATGCTAGCTTGGTAGCTATTATTGTATCACAGTGCGCGTTGGGAGGTATCTATCCCAACTCCCCTCAAACTCAATGACACAACTCCTTAGCATATCCTCCAGGATCTATCACATAATTCACATTGTTACTATCATTTCAATTTATTAATTGCAAAAATTCAATTAGTTCTTAGGTTTACCTGGATTACTCGTTCTGACTGTCCATCCGTCTGGGGATGAAAAGCCGTGCTAAAGCGGAGTTGTGTGCCCAAGGCTTCTTACAACTTTTTCCAGAATCTCGATGTAAACCTTGGGTCTCGATTAGATATGATGGAAAGTGGGATTCCATGTAGTCTAACTATCTCATTGATATACAATTCTGCTAGCTTCTCTAATGAGTAGTCAGTCCTAACTGGCAGAAAATGTGCTGACTTTGTCAATCTATCCACTATCACCCACACTGCATCATGCTTCCTTTGGGTGAGAGGTAGACCACTAACAAAATCCATAGTGACGCGGTTCCATTTCCATTCAGGTATGCTTATAGGTTGTAGCAATCCTGATGGAACTTGATGTTCTGCTTTAACTTGCTGACATGTCAAACACTTAGTCACATAGTTAGCTATATCCCTCTTCATACCAGGCCACCAATAATGAGGCTTCAAATCATTATACATTTTTGTGCTTCCTGGGTGCATAGCATAAACACTAGTGTGTGCTTCTTTCAGAATACCAGTCTTCAGTTCCCCATCATCTGGTACACACACTCTTCCTCTGTAGTGCAGACACCCATATGCTTTCACCTCATAATCAGTTTCCTTCCCCTCTGGAATTTTACCCATAATGGCCATTAGTTTTTCATCTGCCCTCTGCCTATCTTGTATCTGCTGTAGCAGGGTTGGCCTTACTTGCAACTCAGCCAAAATAGCTCCATCTTGAGCTAAAGAAAGATAGGCATTTAGTGATCTTAAAGCTGTGATAGACTTCCTGCTTAAAGCATCAGCAACTACATTTGCCTTCCCAGGATGATAATCAATCACACAATCATAGTCCTTCAGAAACTCAATCCATCGCCTCTGCCTGAGGTTGAGCTCCTTCTGGGTTGGCAAATATTTTAAACTCTTATGGTCTGTATAGATGTAGCATTTTTCACCATATAAATAATGCCTCCATATCTTCAGTGCGAAGATAATTGCTGCTAACTCCAGGTCATGAGTAGGGTAGTTCTGTTCATGTGGCCTTAACTGCTAGGAAGCATAGGCGACCACTTTCCCCTCTTGCATCAATACACACCCTAGCCCATTATGTGAGGCATCACTGTAGACCACAAAGTCTTTTCCCGACACTGGCTGTGTTAACACTGGTGCTTCTGTCAACATAGCCTTCAGCCTCTCAAAACTGGCTTGGCACTTATCGTTCCAGCCAAATTTCACATTCTTGTGTAATAACTTAGTCATTGGAGCAGCTATAAGAGAGAACCCCTTCACAAATCTTCTGTAATACCCAGCTAGCCCCAAGAAACTTCTGACCTCAGTTGTATTTCTGGGAGGCTTCCATTCTCTCACTGCTTCTATCTTTTTGGGATCCACTCTAATCCCCTTAGCTGATACTATGTGTCCAAGAAAAGAGATCTCACTCATCCAAAAGTCACACTTGGACAACTTAGCATACAACTTCTTTTCTCGCAGGATTTGCAGAACAATCCTGAAATGTTCATCATGTTCTTCCTTGGTCTTGGAATACACCAGAATATCATCTATAAAGACCACTATAAACCGATCTAAGTATGGATGGAAGATACGGTTCATAAGGTCCATAAATGTTGCTGGTGCATTTGTCAAACCAAACAGCATCACTAAAAATTCAGTGTCCATACCGAGTTTTGAAAGCAGTTTTTGACACATCTGCATCCTTTACCCTCAACTCATGATACCCTGATCTGAGATCAATTTTTGAAAATACACCGGCTCCTTTCAACTGATCAAACAGATCGTCAATTCTGGGCAACGGATATTTATTCTTTACAGTTACTTTGTTCAACTGCCGGTAATCAATACACAATCTCAAAGTTCCATCTTTCTTCTTCACAAACAGCACCGGAGCTCCCCATGGTGACACATCAGGCGTATGAACCCTTATCCAAAGAACTCTTGCAACTGAGTTTTCAACTCCCTCAATTCAGTGGGTGCCATCCTATAAGGAGCAATAGAAATGGGTGCTGTACCCGGCATTACCTCAATAGCAAACTTGACTTCCCTTTCTGGTGGTAAACCAGGCAACTCTTTAGGAAACACATCTGGGAAGTCTCTCACTGTGGGTATATCACACAGGTTCGGCTTAGCTTGCCTTGTATCAACCACGTGCACTAGGTAAGCTTCACAGCCTTTTTTCATCAATCTTCCTGCAACCGTGGCTGAGATAACATTGGACAGGAAATCTGTCCTTTCACCCACAACAGTGATCTCATTACCCTCAGAAGTTTTCAAAGAAATCCTCTTCAATTTGCAATCAACTATTACCTGATGACGTGACAACCAGTCCATTCCCAAAATCACGTCAAACTCGTGGAAGGGCAACTCAATTAGGTCTGCCGAGAATTCATACCCTTGAATCCTCAACGGGCAACCCTTATACACTTTATTCACTACCACACTGTGGCCTAGTGGATTTGTGACCAGAATGTCTTAATCACTCTCCTCTACTGGAACTCCCCTCTCTATGGGTAGTTTGATGCAAATGTAGGAATGAGTGGATCATGGATCCACCAATGCATGTATAGAAGTGTTGTAGAGGGAAAACATACCCCTGATGACATCCGGGGCATCTTGCTCCTCCTGAGCTCTAATGGCATAGGCCCTGGCTAGTATTCTAGTGTCAGGCCTCTCAGCTGACTCAGATGCAGGCCTCAGTGATGGACTAGCTGCCTCAGGTTTACTGGGCTTCCTACCCCTTTGTGGTGCAGGAGCAAGTCTGTCAGATTGTGTTGGAGCAACTGTAGTAGTCCTCTTCGGACAATTCTTGATCTGGTGTTCTGTCGATCCACACCGTAAGCATGCACCGGTCACTCGCCAACATTCCCTCTTATGCCACTTCTGACAATGCTGACAAGCAGAAGATGCAGGGGCTGGTCCCCTAAACACCATCCCTGGAGAGCTGCCCATTGATGGTGTGGACTGGCCTCTCCTATGTGTGAACTGTGGTCTGGGCCCCTGAGACTGACCCTGACCCTGTGGTGGTCTTGAACTCTGAGTAGGAGGACCCTTACTCTTCTTACTGGGAGCATAAAATGTACTAGACTGACCCGGACCCCTCTTCTGCTGTCTTTCCCTTCTATTTTGTTCATTGATTCTGACCCTTTCCACTTTTGATGCTGCATCTACCAGTTTAGAAAAATCCGTAATCTCCAGTGCTGTGATCATGACTTTGATGTTGTCATTGAGCCCTTTTTCAAACCGTCTGCACCTCTTTGCCTCTGTAGGGACTATCTCCCTCCCATATATGCTTAGTCTGACAAACTCACGCTCATACTCAGCCACTGACAACTGTCTCTGTCTCAGACTGATAAATTCCCTTCTTCACTCTTCTAAATACACTTTGCTAATATATTTCTTCCTGAACTCTATGAGGAAGAATTCCCAAGTGATCCGTTCAGGTTGTACCTCACTGGTTACTGTGTCCCACCACTGATATGCATCATCCTGAAGCAGGGACACAACACCCACCAGGTTCTGCTCGGGGGTGCAATTTAGCTATTTTAGCACTCTGATGGTTCTATCCAACCAATTTTCTACAGCCATGAGATCATCCTCCCTCTTACCAAAGAAGTCTACAGCCCCATGCTTCCTCAATTTCTCCAAATGAGATTTCTATGGTGCTGGTGGTGGTTGTGGCTGTGGTTGTGGTGATGGAATTGCCCCCATCATTTGCCGGTAGAATTCAGTCATTTGCTAAAATAACGTAAACTGAGGTTAGGCAGGTGCCTCAGCTGCTGGTGGAGCAGATTCTACCCTGCCCCCAGATTCAGCCCTTGGTGGAGCACGACTCTCCACCTCTTCCTCAATCGCTTCTTGCAAGGTGATCCATATCCTATTCAAAATAAGAAAACAAACAGATCTGCATCAGTGTCACCTCAACACTTACAAATGCAATGCAATGGTATGTCCTCTATCTAGGCCCATAAATGCCTAAACCAGGCTCTGATACCACTAAATGTGACACCCCTTAACCGTCTACAATGTAGCCGAGCAAGTTATGCCACTCAGTGTGCCGGAGCACCAATTTATGTTTATATTACAATTTATCCCTTTATAATTCATTTATTTTCAATTTTGATAAATCTGAATTTATCCGCAAATTTTATAGAAAATCTGGCAGAGTGCCGGCTGTAAATTGGAAAAACAGTTCTTCTGAACCTGTTTAAAAACACTTCCAAAATAATTTCCAAATCCAAACTCCATTATATATATTCAAAGTTCTTAACATGAATTTAAAGAAAATTTCATGGTTAGGTCACTAACCTTAAAGGAGTGAGCTTTCCAATTTGCTAAAGTTCTTCCTTTCCTTTTCTTTTTGCTCCCAAAAGAATCTCCAAGATGCTAGAACAATTTTTTGTGTTGGGAAATTTAGGTTTTAATGGATAGAAACCCAAGAAATCAAGCTTGGTAAAGCTTTGGTTATGGAGGGCAAAGGGGGTGGCATGAAGAAGAAGGAGAGAGGAGCTTCACGAATTTTTGGGCTTCTTTTTCTTTCTTTTTCTGCCACTTAAGTCTTTTTAAATACCTTGGTGACATGTGTCAACACTTGATTGGGTTGGAGACTTTTAATGACATCCTTATGATGTCATAATTTCAATTTCTTTCATTTTTCCATCCTTTTCTTGTCCAATTAATTTCAATTAAATTTTTAACAACATTTAATCATATTTTATTTTATATAAATTATTTATTTAACTGGACAAATTGGCCGAAAAATCATCTCTGAAGACGAAATGACCAAAATGCCCTCTGTTTGGCTTAACGGGCCAAAATTGTCTTTACCGATTGAAAAATTTTTCTAAGTATTTTCTTGGCATTCTAATGTCTTAAGAACCTCAATGACCCTTCTCTGGGGTCCTAAGAATTATTTTATAATTTTTCCTAAATTTTTTTTAATTAATTTTTTTATTAATTATTTTAGTTAATTTTTGGTTCCTCACTTTAGTTTAAATATTTTTCCGAACGTTCTAGCTGTCCAGATCGAAACTGGTCACTGGAACAGTAGACTGTACGGACTAGCTAAAATGAGGATGTTACAATCAGAATAAGTTTTGCTATTAGTGAAATTGAAAAGAATAAAGTGTAGAAATGTTTAATCTATTGGAATGTATCATAGTAACTATGCAATGTTCTTAATATTTGTATCAGAACCGCAGACATAAGATCGACTTGAGATTATTGTGTAGAGCTACGTACTACCCGATAGTGCACTAAAATGAGGATTATTGCAAACGGCATCTGTTTTGGTAAAATTCTGCCGAGACAGAATTTTATTATTGGAAGGGAGTTTGAAAATCCTAACCCGGGATTTAAAACTCTAAAGTTAGAATATCGAAAGGTTATAGTTCAGTACAAAAGGAAGTAATGATTACACATTTGTGCAAAATAAGCTATAGAATATCGATAGATAAAAGAGTTGTGGAAGTAAAAATTAGAATAATTGGTGCAATTGTAATAAAGAAACGTTATGAATATCAGTTAAAGTGTTGACTAGAATGGTCAGAGGACCAACTCAAAGTAATATTGAAGTATAGCTGATTTATTAGGGATGATAAGAGGTGCTAAATCATGACTGGACAGTCAAGTTAAGGAAGAAGATAAGATTGAGGAATAAAATAATTAAAGTTAAGTTGTGGAATGAAAAAAAAAAAGAAATAAATAGAACAGTAAGAAATGAGAAAAATACTAAATCAGGAATTGCCACCAGGGCAAACAACCTACTTAAGACGCGTAATGATATCCTGAACTATTTTATCAAGAAAGAAATAAGTTAAACAAAAGCAAACGAGATAGTGCAAAATGGCACATAGGCCTTGGTCATAAATGGAGATGGTAAGATAATGGCTATGAACCTATGGCCAATAAAGAGATAAGCAGTTCATATATGACCAACATGGTCATTTAAAAAAAAAAAAACTACAAAGGAAAATAATTGCTAAAATAACAGTACGAAAAGACTAAAATATTCCAAACTAAACTGAAGGTTGCATCAAATGATCAAGAGATTTGATAAGAAAAGAGTAAAACTAAGTTCTCACCCATAGGATCATACGAAGTCCTAGAAAAAGTGGATCCACTAGCACACAGATTTGGTTACCTCTAAAATGAAAATGAATTTGAATCTAACTTATGACAAAAGCTCATAAGAAACTTGGCACACGAGGTGAGCAATCGATGAGTAAATTGTATTGGTTAAAGTGTTGTGGAACCATCATTTAGGCTAGGAAGCTACTTGGGAGCATGAGGAGGACATGAGAAGACAACACCCACGGCTGTTCAGAGATTGATACCAGGTAAAATTTTGAGAAGAAATTTATTTTAAGGGGGGGGGGGGGGGAGAATTGTAACACCCCTATTTGCATAGCCTGGTATATTTTACTATTCCAGTGACCGGTATGGGTTTGAATAATTAAAGGGATTAAAATCACGTCTAAGACAACTAGATAAGCCCTGAATGTCACACCCTACTCCCCTATAAGATGTAACATGATCCCGTAGTATACCTAATGAATTACCGTACTTCTCCTACCGATAATCCATTAAATATACTACAAGGGATTTTAAAACAATTTTCGAGAAATTTAAGTCATAGATTAAAATCTGGTGTTATAAAATTTTTTTTTTTTCAAAATTTCGACAAAGTGCCGGCTGTATTTTGAGAAAGCAGTTCTTCAATCCTGCAAAAGAAAATGCTCCCAATATGTTTTCTCAAAATACAACTCCAATAAACTTTATTTCAATTCACAATTCAATTCTCAATACACAATCAATTCATTTTCAAACTAATCTCATCATGAAGAAATATTTCATTGATTATAAGACTCAAAATTTATATTACAAAACTATTCAAGTAAATGAAATCTAAAATTTACATTTACAATAATTTACATTTAATTACATACCAAAATATTTTACAAGAGTTTTTATACAACTGCTCAAATAATTTACATACATATTATTACATGTATACATCAAAACCTATGTACATGGGTATACTTATAATATACCTGGAGCTGAACTGAAAGTGTCTTCAAAGAAACTTACTCACTGTTCTATGCTCTTCTTACCTGCGACAGCATACAAAGCTATCGCTGAGTGGTGAACTCAGTGGTGCACAACTATAATTTAAAACATAGTACAATATACATTAATAAAATTTACAGTAAATTATTTAGAAATCTGAATACTCATCAAATTCTAAAACTCAAAATATTCATTGCCAATAATGTAAATCATTTGTATAAAATGACTTCGATCATGAAATTCAATTTATCAAATCATAACTAACCATTTAGGTAATTCCAACAAAATCAATTATACATAAATCATAATTGAAATCACAATTCTTTACCATTCAAAAGCCATTATGTATCTCAAAAATCATTTTGTATCTCAAAAATCATTTTGTATCTCAAAAATCATTCTTTATCTCACTAACTATACAAGACTAATTCGAAAGGGCCATATTTGATGTGATTCTAACTCCCTATGGTCGGGGAGGTCGAATCATATTCAAACTCCCTATGGTCGGGGAGGTCGAATCATCGTGCACAGTACCATCATAGTAATGAATCTTCCGCAAGGGCCCTAACGATTAAAATAAACTTAGATCTAACCTCAAATCAGAGGAAAATCTAAGCCTGTGCACGTACCATGGTAATCAAAACACAACTAACTCCATTGTCTTCTCAACAAATGAGAGAGACAGGTAATAACCTAGTCAAGCATCTATAGTGAGTTATAAAACAATATCACAATCCTTTTAGTGAGCATAAATCACAATATAATTCGATTCAAAGTCAATTCCAATATCCAATAATTTTTATGCTCATCACAATTCAAATCATAAATTTGCATTTTTCCATGAAAATTACCATCATAATTCAAAACATGTTCTATCACAATTTTCCAAAACATAATTTACTCAATCCATAATAATGCTTAATACTTGTGGAAATACCATTTCACAAAGCTAAATTCATACATACTATAACAATTTCAATAATCATTGAATTAAATCCAATGCTTGTTAAACATAATACATAAGAAAATATGTCATTTAATCATATGAAATATTCAAAACAAAATCAGTTAAAAACTAGCTGTGCACAAACCTCTGATAACTGTTTCTTGGCTCTGACTCAGTGTTTCCTTCCCCTTCCCTGAGTCTTTGCTAACTGAGAAACACAATTCGAAGTGTTTCAGTACTCATTTAAAATGTCTCTAAGAATAAGGTTCAATAATTAATTTATCGAATTCTATTATTTCCTTAGTCAACCTAATATGTCGACCCTCGATGCGTTCTAGGTAATTTCGGTTTTAATGTCACTAATATGTCACATTCAATAGTCTTTTAGGGTTGGTACATGTTACCAAATTCATTTCCATGTATCTTGTATTTTCTTGCAATTTGCTGCATTCCGAGATACTAGTTTGACCTAGCCGGACGACCTAGTTTTGTCAGTTTTCGGGTTTCGGTCAAAACTACAAACTTGTAGATCTATGTCTTATGGAACGCGGGGCAAAATTTCAGGTCATTCTGAGTTATGTAGACCAAGTTATGGTAATTTTACTATTGCTGGTCAACTTGCACTAAAATTGGTCACTTTAGGTCATTTTAGGTCATTTTAGGTTCGGCCAGTTTTTGGACCTGAACTTGTACAAGCTGTTTGACTTTCTTATGGTAATTTATGGGCTTTGGTGTCTTCATAAGACTTGTAGATATTGGTCTTAACTATTCGTGGTTAAAATTTCAGGTCAATTGGACCTGTTTTGAGTGAGTTATGGCCTAAACACTAACTGCTGTCCAAATGGTCAATTTTCAGGCCTCATTTGCACTTAATCCGGATTTGGTCATTTTTCAAGCTACCTTGCAAGCAGAATTTTGGCAAGCTTCCTTCATGAAAGTTGGCACATTTTGTGCCTAGTTTCATCTCCAATTGGTCTCATACCAATTGGAGCCACACACTTAAAGTTATAGGCCTAAAACACAAACTGCCTTATTGAAATTCTTGCATACACATCAAGCATCACTTTTAACACTCACCAAACTTAACATTCAAACCAATTCTGGTTGTACCACAACCTAAACATAATTTATAACATATTATAGGTCATTTTGGCAACTTTCAATTACATTTAATGTGCACCAACAAGTGCAGAATTTGTCCAACTTAATTTACAACAATTCAATCACCAATTCATGCTCATTTACATGTCCCACTTCACACCACCATACATACACTCAAACTGCCATAACAACCAACACATTTTAACATCATTATTCCATAAACCAAGCATGAATTCCAGTATTCCTCAAGAGTTAGCAAACTGCCACAATGGTACACTTACATTCCATTACTTTCCAAGCTTTAAATTTCATTTTACATTTACATATACTAAGTGTACATTACCTAAACAATTTCCTACACAATATACATTTAATCAATCATTTAATTCACCATTTACAAGCACAAATAAACTGCCCTCAAGGTGTTTCCATGGCTGCCAAAAGTACACATTCACATTCAACATCAAACCTCAAAAATTTCTTCATAAATCAAACACCCATAACATCTTTACAAACTTAGGTACCCCTAAATTAATTTTTCATTATATTTTCTAAGTGTAATATTATTTATTTTTAATGGACATTTAGGTCAAAAGATAACTCGGGGTGTCAAATGACCGCAATGCCCCAGTTCGGGTTGCATTCCCGATTTTTCGGTAACACCGGGTTTTGTCCGTTTTTCGATTTCTCACTTTTCTTTGTACTAATTATTTAATTTTTATTTAATATTTCTAATAATATTTATACTTCAATAGGGGTCTATTTAATTCCTAAAAATATTTTCCAGGGTTCCCCGTGGTCCAGGGCTAGTCAACGGTCCACGCCGTGACTTCCCGATGTGGTCACCCATCGCTAGGGTTCTCGGCTCGCTTAACTTGGTTACATTTCTTTGCTATTATTTTTCCTTTGTTTTTCTTGTGTTTTCTTCTCTTGTATTTCATTATTTTATGTCTCCTCACTCATATCGAAGTATAGTTCTAGGCATCCTAGCTGTCCAGACAACACTGGTTACCGGAACAGTAGAACGAACTACCGAACATAGGGGTGTTACAATTCTCCCCCCCTTAAAATAAATTTTGTCTCGAAATTTTACCTGACATTAGTCTCTTAACAGCTGTGAGTGTTGTCTCCTCATATCCTCTTCACGTTCCCAAGTAGCTTCCTAGCCTGAACGATGGTTCCACAGCACTTTAACCAGGTATATCTGTTTATTCCTCAGCTGTTTCACCTCATAAGCCAGAATTTCTATGGGTTCTTCCTCATATGAGAGGTCTGGATTTTACCTCAATCTATTCAACTGATAGTACATGAGATGGGTCTGATTTGTACCTCCTTAACATGGACACATGGAAGACACTGTGCATCCTTGCTAACTCCGGAGGTAATGCCAACCGATATGCCAAAGGACCCACTCTTTCCAGAACCTCATATGGTCCGATGAAACGAGGACTCAGTTTCCCCATTCTGCCAAATCTCATAATCCTCTTCCAAGGAGAAACTTTGAGGAATACTTTATCACCCACTGCATATTTAATATCTCTTCTCTTCAGATCAACATAAAACTTCTGACGGTCTGACGCAGCCTTGAGTCTATCTCTGATCAATTTGATCTTTTCCTATGTCTGCTGAATAATTTCTGGCCCAATCATCTTTCTTTCACCAACTTCATCCCAACATAGGGGAGTTCTGCACTTTCTGCCATACAAAGCTTCATATGGAGGCATCCCAATGCTTGATTGGTAGCTATTGTTATAAGCAAACTCAATCAAAGGAAAGTGTGTATCCCAACTACCTTCAAACTCAATCACACAAGCCCGTAGCATATCCTCCAATATCTGAATAACCTTTTTAGGTTGGCCATCTGTCTGTGGGTGGAATGCTGTGCTGAAGTTCAATCTAGTTCTTAAGGCTCTCTGAAGACTACCCCAGAATCTAGAAGTGAACCTAGGATCTCTGTCAGATACAATCGATACAGGCACTCCATGCAATTTTACAATTTCATATATGTACAATCTGGCCAATCTTTCCAGGCTATAGTCCATCCGAACTGGCAAAAAGTGAGCAGAGTTGGTTAGTCTATCAACTATAACCTATACTGCATCATGACTATTCTGTGTCCTCAGAAATCTCATCACAAAATCCATAGTTATCTGTTCCCTTACAATGTTTCATAGGGTGCCACTTGTATGCTAGCTTGACACTTATTAATGTATACAAATTCTGTTAGTGGGAGGTATCTGTCCCATCTCCCCTTGGATTCAAGGACACTAGTTCTCAGTATATTCTCGAGGGTTTATTACATTTTATAGGTTATTATTATCATTTCATTTCATTATTTATAGAAACTCATTGAGTTTCAAAATTTACCTGAATCACTTGTTTCGACTGTCCATCCGTCTGAGGATGATAAGTCGTACTGTTATCTCTAAGCTTATAGCAATTACTATGGTACAGGTAGTTCACATTAATGTAACTGAGTCACTGACTCCAGCTACCTTACAAGTGTAGTCTTTTGATAGGCTAGTTCTGAAGTTTTAATTTCTGACTAAAATTTTCACATTTATTTCCAGTAATAGTACTCTATTCGGGTGCAACTGTATCAATTTATAGATTACTTACAAATATTCTTTATTTATTATACCACGAGGAAGCATGTAGCTCTACACAATAATCCCGTGTCGGTACTATAATCTGCAGCTTACAATACAAACATCAAGAACATTATATAGTCACTATGTTATAACCTCATGGACTAGGTTTCTAACATCTTATCTTTCTCGAATCCACTAATATCCTAATCCGATTCTGATTCCAATATCCATTAATAATTACTAACAGTAACATCTTTGCCCTCATCTAGAGCAATTCTATTACTGTAACTTACTTTTAGGTCCTCTTACCTTACTGATGCATAAATTTTGCATAATCATTTAGGTTTAATTTCATAGCCATTTTATTTGATTATTAGTCATTTTTAGCTAATTTCATTAGTTAGTTAGTTAGTTTTTCATAATTGTCAATTTTGGATTAATTTGTAATTTTTACTTTGTTTTGTAGGAAAAATGGTATTTTGGAAGGACTAAAAAAGAAATTTTGCCATTGAGGAGTGATCTCTACAGCCAAAGATGTTAAAAACAAGTTTCAAAGTTGAAATATGCATTGGCCAAATTGCGCATAACTTGCCGCATAAGCCATGCAGATCTGCATAAGGAGAAAAATCACTATTCCAATACCTGCTGAATTGTGCATAAGGAGAGTGCATGGCTTATGCGGATTCACGCCCCCTTATGCAATCTCACGGAATTGTGCATAACCTATGCACCTGGTCATGCAGTTTCGCATAAGTGAGCCAGAAACCAGCCGAAAACTGCATAAGGGACTGCATGACTTATGCAGTCCCACAAAGATTTCATTAATGAGTCGCGTAAGATTCCTCGTAAAATCCTCCTAAAACACACCATTTTAGGGCTCCATGTCAGAAAATGCTATAAATAGCCCCATTTCCCATTTTAGAAGGGGGGGAAGAAAGAGAAGGAAGAGGAGAAGAAGGAGCAGCAGCAACTGAAGAGACACAATCACCTCCCACACCATTTTCAACCAGATTTGAGGATTCCTTTCTTTTCTTACATTTTTCCTACATTTCTAGTGTTGAGCTTTTTGTTTCTTAGCTTAGATTAAAGTTTTATTTCCATATTAAATCAGAATATCTTTTAAACATTATGGATAGTGAGTAGTTTTACTTTGATTCTGGAGTAAGGGATGTAATATTTAGTTATTTTTGTGGATTTGAACTGGGTTAGTCCCAATTTAATGAATTTATGAGGTTTAATCCATTTCTTGTGTGCTTATTCACATGCTTAATGAAGGGCCCCATTAAGTTATGTTCTTAATCCTTGGTTGAAGCACCGAAAGGAGAAAACCAAGTGATAGTTAATCAAGAAATTGGACTTAATTAACTTAGATCTAGAAATAGACTAAGGGTTAAGAGGGTTTTAATAGATTGATTAAAGAACCTAATTGGTCTTGGTTAATTTTAACTCCACAAAAGTAGGATTAAGTTAATTAAAGCACTCTTTGTCTCACTCGAAAGAGTTTTCAAAGGATTTTAGAATTAATCTCCTTTAAACCATAAATTTCATGGATTGGGCTAGCTAGGAAAAATCCCAAAATGACTTAAATATGAACCCTTAACTCCAGAATCGTCTTTCATCAATTATTGCTTGGAATTTTACTTTTGAGTGTTTAGTTTAATCTCATTTTATTAATTTTCATTATTATCAATTTCTTTATTTTGCGAATTATTAAATTAGTCATTGTTTGAATTTAGTTTTGCATTTTCATACCTTATGCTTCAAATTCCTAAATTTCTTTTATTAATTTGATTAAAATACAATTTTAACATATTTTATTTTATATCAAAAATTCAATCATTAACACAACTCCTCGTGGGAACGATATCTTTTTCTATACTACTTGAACGACCCGTGCACTTACATTAAGTAGGCTTGCCAATTAGCTTTATAATTTATAGTATGTTAGAAAATACTTTTGGCTAACAATTCTTCCAAAATTAATGTCAATCATACTTGTTATTGTAGTCTTGATCCTAAAAGACTAGTCACTAACGCATCAAAATTTATTCCCCTATAAAGGAATAGCAACAAAACATATAGCTCTGACACTAACACACAACTAAGTAGTGCTGGGATCAAATAATAACTAATTGTTTCTTTCAAATATTAAGAACTTACCAGTAGCTACATCTGAAGTTTCTGCTCTTTCTCCTTGGCGCATAGTGGACGCTCTGATTGGTGCGCTACTATATTCGGGTTGATTCACTATGTTATAGTGGTGAGGAATACCAACTCTATTTCCATCTCGACCATGACTGATAGTCTGTGAACTCTGGAAAGAAGATCGAGGTGCTCTAGTACAATTTTTAGCAAAGTGTCCAAGTTTTCCACAATTGTAGCAGGCTCCAAAGGCCCTTCGACAAATACCTCCATATAGCTTACCACAAACATGGCAAAAACGGGCAGAATAGGAACTTCTGGTTGTTCGATGACTAGATCTTGGTGTTCTCTGCCATGATGATCTGCCTCTATCGTATCCCTGAGCTCGGGGTTCCTCAAATTCTTTTCTCTTCCTCAAATTACTGCTCGAGCTCTGACCCATAGATTTCTCCCTCTTCTCTATTTCACACTGTCACACCTTACCCCTCTATAAGGCATAACATGATCCCGTAGAATACCTAATGAACTACCGAACTTCACCTACCGATAACTCATTAAGTACCCTACAAGGGATTTTGAAATAATTTTCTTATTTTTGATAAGTGGTAAGCATTTCTAATAAGTATTTAAAACATGTAATTAAGTGGAAAGCTAGTTGGAAATTTTGGCCCATTTTATTTTTCTGCAAATTTTATAAAACTTTTGACAGAGTTCTGTCTGTATTTTGAGAAACCAGTTCTTCAAATACCTGTAAAAAGCACTTCTAAAAATTTTTCTCAACAACTGCTTCAATTTCATACTCAATCTCAATCAATTTCTCAACACATTTATCAACTTTCAAATTTCAAATCCACTATCCAATGATCATCAAAATACTAACAATCAATTTCATTCAATTTAAATAAAATAGTTCCATTCATATTTCATTAGAGACAAAACAATTTAGATACATCATTACAAAATTTACATTAAGAGAATTTCAAACTACTATATATATTACAACTTTATACAAATTTTATACAAACCTTCAAGACCCATTTTTACATGTCCATACATTTATGTGCAATATATATACATCAAAAGAAATATTTACTGATTAGGGTATAAATTATACCCAAGACTTTAAGTCGATAGCTCCTCACACCTCAGAAATGACTCACGCTGCTCCTCTAGTCTCTCAGATTCATGATAAGAATAGAAGCTATCGCTGAGTACTAGGACTCAGTGGTGCACAACATACTAAAATAATCTTTATGCAAAACTTAAATTACATTTATTCAAAAATTTGGCTGAACATGAGAATTAAGTACAAATCATGCATTGTGAGATTTTAAATGCAAACCAAGTTCATTTCAAAGTATCAAAACACATTTCATAAAAACCCACAGTTAGATCATGCCATTCGAAACAAATAGAATCTCAATAGCCAGAGGCTAAAGAGAAATCACATCACAAGGCTAGCTAGCTCAAATATATGGATATCCATTCACATCCTCTTCTACTGGCACACCTCAACACTTCTCCAGAGAAGGAATCAAAATTCGAAACTAATTACCCCTACTAGTCGTGCTAGTGAGGTGTTCAAATATATGGTCATGACACTGTGGTTTCAAAACTTATCTTAACAATTTGCTAAACATTGTCATTTCAATATACATAATAACTTTCAATAATTTAAATCAAAACATCATAAGAATTCCATAATCCAATATTTCACATTATTCAAAATAGTATGCAAAAGATGATTATAAAAAGTATACGTTGTGCACAAACCTCAAGCGAGTCGTCCCTTAGCCTCGACTCGGTTCCTCGGGTTCCTTCCGGATATTCTTTTCAACTGAAACACACAATTTTACGATGTTTCAGTACTAGAACTTAACACAAATCCAAAATAAATTTAGCTTCACATTTACCTAGTTCTAACGTGTTAAATTCGACATTTTCGAAATTTTTGTGTTTCGGGATACTATTCACTACACTATTCAAGTCAAATAGTTGACTTTCTAAGACTGAATAGGTATGGGAACTCCAACTTCACCCACATACCACATTTTGGTCATTAAATTTGTTGGTTTTGGTCATTTTCTCAAAGCTTAAATCCTTTTGGCCAAATTGTCAAATTTTCAGTTTTGGTGCTCCAAGTTGCACTATTCCATTGGCCCTTTTACTGTAAGAATTTGGCAAAACTTCCTTCATAGAAAATGTTCCTTATTATCTTAAGTGTATTCTCATTTTTGGATCACCCCAATTGGAGTTTTTTAGCTCAAGTTATAGCCAAAATACAATTACGCTCACGTGCAATCGCTCATGCCGCAATTTAGGTTCGATGCATTTTTGATCCAACTTCATTCAATAATTTGACCAAGTTAACTCCATAATTTGGTCTGATTTCCTTCATACGAAATGTTCTACTATGTCTTAGGTTTCCATCGGTTCAGAAATCGCCTAAATCGGAGTTTTCTAGAGAGAGTTATAGCCATTTGAACTTTACTGTTCAAATGGAAATCTGCAGTTTTGCAGGTTCAGTAACTCAACTTTGCTCAATCATTGGATTAGGTTAATGGCATAATTTGGGTTGGTGTTCTTCATGAAGTTTTAGATCTATATCTTATCTAATTACTGGTAAAATTTCAGGTCATTTTGACCTTCCTAGCTCGAGTTATGACCAAATGAATAATTACTGTTCATTTGGTCAGTTTGTGCAGTGGCAGCCTGCTCTCATTTCACTTTGGTCAATTGGTTCCCTAAGTTTTGGTCAGTTTTTGGCCATGGTTCCTTAATGAAAATTGTGCCATTTTACGTCTATTTTCATCCCCAATTGATGGCATATCAATTGGACTTGTAAAATTTCCGTTTTGGTCCTTCAAAGTTGGTTTAGTCATGCTGCCAGCAGCATGACCATTTAACCTACGAATTTGACTTCCATTCTAACAATTCCCACACATCTCCTTTGGTCATTATTGACCATTTTTCAGTTCACAATTGGTCAAAGATATCATTTATGCATTTCTCCAAAATTTTCCTTAAAACCCTAGGCCTCCACACGCTAATCTCACTTAATTGTTACAAATAATCACATTTATGCATTTCCACCTTACTACCATACTCATGCAAGTTTACTAACACCTTTAATTCATTTAAAATACATCCACTCTCATACATCCATGGCTGGCCAAAAATTCCCTCTCTTCCTAATCATGCAATATTTTTCAATTTCTTCATATAATCTCATTCATTTCTACCCTAAATCCATCATATATACTAAAAGAAAAGTTGGATTAGCTTACCTTAAGTGAGCAGAATTTGTCTATCCAATTCTTCAAACTTTGCTTGATTTATTTACTCCCAACCTTCTTATCAAAGTTCAAACACAAGTTTTAGTTATGGGATGTAAAGATTTCATGGCAAGATTTAGGGTTTAAAGGAAGCTTTAGGTGGCTTCAATGGAGGTTTTCATGAAGTAAATGGAAGGGATAGGAGAGAGTGGACGGCTTGAAGTTAAAGAAGAAGACAATTTTTTTTTCTTTTCTCTTTTTGCTTTTTAATTGTTAGTAATTATCCCTTTTTGAAGACCAAAAATCCTAATTACTAAATAAATTAATTAATTTCTTTATGACATCTTACATGATGTCATCACCTTTGACTTTTCCATCTTCTTCTTCTCTTTTTTTTATTTATTTATTTTTCTATTAGTTCTTTAATTTAATTCTCGATTCCGAAATTTTCTTTTCTCCGATTTTATTTAACAGTTAGGTTAGGAGTCAGCTCTCAGGGTCGATTGACCAAATTGCCCCTCGCCGGTTCATCCCGGTTTGCAAATAATTCCATATTTCTTTCGATTCCCTGACCTAATTATTTGACTGACTTAACAGTTCTTTTTCGTGATTTTCTCTTTTCCACTGTGTCCATAAGGGTCCTAAGGACAGCAGCGTCACTTTTTACTGTTCGAAATTTGAGTTTAAAATGACTTCGCAGTCGTTCCCGAGGAGGTCACCCATCGTTGTGACTCTCGGCTCGTTTAACTTATTATGTTTTGTTTTTCTTGTTTATATTTAACTAATTGAATATTACTAATTATTTGTGTTTATGGCTTCTCTAATTGACTTAAGTGTGGTTCTAATCTCCTTAATTGTCCGGACCGACACCGGTCACCGGAACAGTGAAATATACTAGGCTATGCAATTAGGGGTGTTACAATTCTCCCCCCCCCCCCTTAAAATAAATTTCGTTTCGAAATTTTACCTGGTATCAATTTCTGAACAGCTGTGGGTGCTGTCTCCTCATGTCCTCCTCTCATTCCCAAGTAGCCTCCTGGCCCGAATGATGGTTCCACAACACTTTTACCAACAGTATCTGCTTGTTTCGTAGCTGCTTCACCTCATAAGCCAGAATCTCTATGGGTTCTTCTTCATATGTGAGGTCTGGATTTACTTCAATTTCCTCTACTGGTAGTACATGAGATGGGTCTGATCGATACCTCCTCAACATAGACACATGGAAGACATTCTGTATCTTTTTCAACTCTGGAGGTAGTGCCAACCGATATGCCAAAGGACCCACTCTTTCCAGAACCTCATATGGCCCAATGAAACGAGGACTCAGTTTCCCCTTTCTGCCGAATCTCATAATTCTCTTCCACGGAGAAACCTTGAGGAAAACTTTCTCACCCACTGCATACTGAATATCCCTTCTTTTCAAATCAATGTAGGACTTCTGACGGTCTGATGCAGTCTTAAGTTGACCTCTAATCACCCTGATTTTCTCTTCAGTTTGCTGAATGATTTCGGGTCCAATCATCTTTCTTTCACCCACGTCATCCCAACATAACGGGGTTCTACATTTCCTGCCATACAAAGCTTCATATGGAGGCATCCCAATGCTTGATTGGTAGCTGTTGTTGTAAGCAAGCTCAATCAAAGGCAAGTGTGTATCCCAACTACCCTCAAACTCAATCACACAAGCCCGTAGCATGTCCTGCAAGATCTAAATTACCCTCTCAGACTGGCCATCTGTCTGTGGATGGAATGCAGTACTGAAGTTCAATCTAGTTCCTAGGGCTCTCTGAAGACTACCCCAGAATCTAGAAGTGAACCTAGGATCTCTGTCTGACACGATGGATACTGGCACTCTATGCAGTCTCACAATCTCATCGATGTATAAGTTAGCCAATCTTTCCAAACTATAATCCATCCGGACTGGCAGAAAATGAGCAGACTTAGTTAGTCTGTCGACAATGACCCATACTGCATCATAACTCTTATGTGTCCTCGGAAGTCCCATCACAAAATCCATCGTTATTCTTTCCCATTTCCATCCTGGTACTGGTAGTGGATGTAACAACCCAATAGGTACTTGATGCTCTGCCTTCACTTGCTGACAAGTTAGGCATTTGGATACAAACTCTGCCACATCTCTTTTCATACCCATCCACCAGTAATGCTCCTTTAGCCCTCTATACATTTTTGTGCCACCAGGGTGCATGGCAAAAGGAGACTCATTTGCTTCCTTCAAAATGATATTCCTCAATTCAACATCATTAGGAACACATATTCTGCCCTGGTGTAGCAGTAAACCATCATCTTTGATTGAGAATTCTGGTTTCTTGCCCTGCCGGACTTCTTCCAACAGCTTCTGATACTTCTGATCATTCTGAGCAGCCATTCTAATCTGATCAATCAATACTGGATGTACATGCCATGAAACTTCCATCTGCCCATCATCATTAATCTTTAAGCTGGCATGCAATGATCTCAACTCATGTATCAAAGATAAAGGAGTAACCCGTAGACTTGCCATAGTCTTGCGACTTAAGGCGTTAGCCACAATATTAGCTTTCCCTGGCTGATAGTCTATCAGACAATCATAGTCTTTTATCAACTCTAACCATCTCCTCTGTCTCAAATTCAGCTCTTTTTGGGTGCCCAAATACTTTAAACTCTTATGATCTGTGTAGATGTAACACTTTTCCCCATACAAATAGTGTCTCCAGATCTTAAGAGCAAACACAATAGCTGCAAGCTCCAAGTCATGTGTCGAATAATTCCTCTCATGCGGTTTTAGCTGGCGTGATGCATAGGCAATGACATTTCGATCTTGCATCAATACACAGCCTAACCCATTGTGAGAAGCATCACTATATACTGTATATTCTTTACCCGGAGTAGGTAAAGTCAGGACTGGAGCTTCAGTCAAACATCTCTTCAATTCATCAAAACTCTGCTGGCATTTGTCCGTCCACTAAAATTTCACATCTTTTCTAAGCAGCTTGGTCAATGGAGATGCCAACATGGAGAATCCCTTCACAAATCTACGGTTGTATCCAGCTAAACCCAGAAAACTACGAATTTCTGTGACATTTATGGGTGGCCTCCAATTAAGGACAGCTTCAATCTTATTTGGATCTACCTTGATGCCCTCTTCTAATACTACATGCCCCAAGAAAGATATTTCTCTCAGCCAAAATTCACACTTCGACAATTTGGCATATAGCTGTTTCTCTCTCAAAGTCTGCAGTACAATCCGCAGATGTCTATCATGCTCTTCTGCATTCCTCGAGTAGACCAATATATCATCAATGAATACCACAACAAACTGGTCGAGGTATGGTCTGAAGATAATGTTCATCAGATCCATAAAAGCAGCTGGAGCATTAGTTAACCCGAATGGCATAACCAAAAACTCATAATGACCATAGCGGGTTCTGAAGGCAGTTTTAGGAATACTCTGCTCTTATACTTTCAGCTGATAATAACCTGATCTCAGGTCAATTTTGGAGAACACAGCTGCACCCCTCAACTGATCAAACAAGTCATCAATACAGGGCAATGGATATCTATTCTTTATTGTCACCTTATTCAACTGCCGATAATCAATACACAAACGAAGAGTGCCATCTTTCTTTTTTACAAACAATACAGGTGCTCCCCAAGGTGACACACTAGGGTGGATAAAGCCCTTGTCAAGCAACTCTTGTAATTGTACTTTCAACTCTTTTAATTCTGCTGGTGCCATTCTATATGGCATTATGGAGATTGGGTCCACACCAGGCATAACATCAATTTCAAACTATACTTCTCTTTCTGGAGGTAATCCTGGCAATTCATCAGGAAATACATCCGGAAAGTCACATACAGTAGGAATGTCCCTTAGTGTTGGACTTCCCACTTGGGTGTCTATCACATGTGCCAAGTATGCTTCACACCCCTTTCTGATCATCCTTCTGGCTAGTGCAGCCGAAATGATGTTTGATGGCAGTAAATGCCTCTCCTCATGTATTAGCACATCACCGTACAAAGGGAGACCAAAAGTGACCGCTTTCGCCCATACCAATCATGGCGTGATGCCTGGCTAACCAATCCATGCCCAAGATAATATCATACTCTCTGAAGGGCATTTCAATCAAGTCTGATAGGAAAACATGTCCTTGGATCACCAAAGGACAGTCCCTATAAATTCTGTTGACCCGGACCTCTTGTCCTAACGGACTAGTTACTAGCACTTCAAAACCCATTTGCACACAAGGAACAGCAAGTGAACTGACTATGCTAGCACTAACATATGAATGAGTTGAACCCAGATCAAACAATACAAATACTTCTTGATCAGAGATAGAGAATATACCAGCAACCACGTCAGAAGTCTCAGCCCCTTCTCGCTGTCTCATTGTATAAATTTTGGTTGAAGCACTTCCTTGTCCTGACTGACCAACTGTGCCCTGACTGCCTGAAGTAGTGCCTCTACCTCTACCTATTCCTCTGCTAACTGACTGTGAACCTCTGAGAGCAGGACTCTGAATAGATTCCTCGGCAGTAGTAGGAGCTGGACTATATCTCGGAGCACTAGTACAGTCTTTAGCTATATGGCCCTTGCCACCGCAGTTAAAGCAGGCTCCAGTGGCCCAATAACACTCCCCCCCATGAATCTTGCCACAAGTCTCACAGGGGCGGGCAGAATATGAACTCGCTGATCATGACTGCACCTAGGGGTCTCTGTTCGGAGAATCGGCCCCTACCAAATCTTCCACCTCGACCCCTGCTGGGTCCAATAAATTTCTTTCTCTTTCCAGAGGTAGCACCAGAACTCTGTTCAACTGATTTTTCCCCCTTGTCTTTTTCTGATTTCTCAGCTTTTTCTGATTTTTCTTTCACTGGGGTTGCTTCTGATTCAATTCTCTCTAGTTCAAGTGCTTGAGATATAAGCTCTGAGAAGTTGCTGTGTTGGAATCCCACAACTTGCATCCTTATACTGGGCTTCAAACCCGTCTCAAATCTCTTGCATCTTGCCTTGCTGGTAGTAAGGAGATTCCCAGCATAATGACTTAAGCGGGAGAACTCCCTCTCATACTCTGCCACCGATCGGTTCCCTTGTTTCAGACTAAAAAATTCTTATAGTTTCTGATCAACATATGCATCTGGGATGTATCTCTATCTGAACTCTCTGATGAAGTCATCCCAGGTCAGCACTGGCGGTTCAACTAAGCTGTGGGGGATGGTCTTCCACCAATCATATGCATCCCCTTGAAGTAGCGATACAGAATACTCAAACTTCAACTCATCTTAGCAGTGTGGCTTCTTAAATACTCTGTCCATTCTTTCAAGCCATTGCTCTGCCTCCAAAGGGTCCACTGTACCCTTAAATTCTGCAGCCCCATACTTCAATAACTTATCATACTGTCTGGCTGGAGGCAGTGGTTGTGCCACTGGTGGTTGGGGTGGAGCTTGGACAGGCATACCCCCAGCCATTTGTTGAAATATTGCCGCCATCTGCTGTGCAAACTGTGCAGGGAACTGCGGCATTTGCGGGGCTGGTGCTACTGACCCACTGACATTCGGTAAAGCCGGGGCTTCCCCTTGTGCCTCAGCTTCAACAAACTGCTCAACTGAGTGATCCCCTTCTTCCATTTCAGACTGAAGTTAGGGTATCTCCTGAACAAGTAGCACATGGAGATTTCCCTCCGTTAGTTCATATTCATGATGTAATGCACTGTATGTAACAATTATGGACATTGAGCAGTTATACTTAACAAAAAAAGAAACAAATTCACAATTTAAAACATACTTCAAAAATTTGCTCTGATACCACTAAAACATGTCACACCTTACCCCTCTGTAAGGCATAACATGATCCCGTAGAATACCTAATGAACTACCGAACTTCACCTACCGATAACTCATTAAGTACCCTACAAGGGATTTTGAAATAATTTTCTTATTTTTGATAAGTGGTGAGCATTTCTAATAAGTATTTAAAACATATAATTAAGTGGAAAGCTAGTTGGAAATTTTGGCCTATTTTATTTTTCCGCAAATTTTATAAAAATTTTGACTGAGTTCTGTCTGTATTTTGAGAAACCAGTTCTTCAAATACCTGTAAAAAGCACTTCTAAAAATTTTTTTCAACAACTACTTCAATTTCATACTCAATCTCAATCAATTTCTCAACACATTTATCAACTTTCAAATTTCAAATCCACTATCCAACGATCATCAAAATACTAACAATCCATTTCATTCAATTTAAATAAAATAGTTCCATTCATATTTCATTAGAGACAAAACAATTTAGATACATCATTACAAAATTTACATTAAGAGAATTTCAAACTACTATATATATTACAACTTTATACAAATTTTATACAAACTGCTCAAGACCCATTTTTACATGTCCATACATTTATGTGCAATATATATACATCAAAAGAAATATTTACAGTTAGGGTATAAATTATACCCGAAGACTTTAAGCTGATAGCTCCTCACACCTCAAAGAATCTCATCACGCTCCTCTAGTCTCTCAGATCTGACAAAGAATAGAAGCTATCGCTGAGTACTAAGACTCAGTGGTGCACAACATACTAAAATAATCTTTATGCAAAACTTAAATTACATTTATTCAAAAATTTGGCTAAACATGAGAATTAAGTACAAATCATGCATTGTGAGATTTTAAATGCAAACCAAGTTCATTTCAAAGTATCAAAACACATTTCATAAAAACCCACAGTTAGATCATGCCATTCGAAACAAATAGAATCTCAATAGCCAGAGGCTAAAGAGAAATCACATCACAAGGCTAGCTAGCTCAAATATATGGATATCCATTCACATCATCTTCTACTGGCACACCTCAACACTTCTCTAGAGAAAGAATCAAAATTCGAAACTAATTACCCCTACTAGTCGTGCTAATGAGGTGTTCAAATATATGGTCATGACACTGTGGTTTCAAAACTTATCTTAACAATTTGCTAAACATTGTCATTTCAATATACATAATAACTTTCAACAATTTAAATCAAAACATCATAAGAATTCCATAATCCAATATTTCACATTATTCAAAACAGTATGCAAAAGATGATTATAAAAAGTATACGTTGTGCACAAACCTCAAGTGAGTCGTCCCTTAGCCTCGACTCGGTTCCTCGGGTTCCTTCCCGATATTCTTTTCAACTGAAACACACAATTTTATAATGTTTCAGTACTACAACATAACATAAATCCAAAATAAATTTAGCTTCACATTTACCTAGTTCTAACGTGTTAAATTCGACGTTCTCGAAATTTTTGTGTTTCGGGTTACTATTCACTATACTATTCAAGTCAAATAGTTGACTTTCTAAGACTTAATAGGTATGGGAACTCCAACTTCACCCACATACCACATTTTGGTCATTAAATTTGTTGGTTTTGGTCATTTTCTCAAAGCTTAAATCCTTTTGGCCAAATTGTCAAATTTTCAGTTTTGGTGCTCCAAGTTGCACTGTTCCATTGGCCCTTTCACTGTTGGAATTTGGCAAAACGTCCTTCATAGAAAATGTTTCTTATTGTCTTAAGTGTATTCTCATTTTTGGATCACCCCAATTGGAGTTTTGTAGCTCAAGTTATAGCCAAAATACAATTCGCTCACGCAATCGCTCATGCTGCAATTTAAGTTCTGACAGATTTTTGATCCAACTTCATTCAATAATTTGACCAAGTTAACTCCATAATTTGGTCTAATTTCCTTCATACGAAATGTTCTACTATGTCTTAGGTTTCCATCAGTTTAAGAATCGCCTAAATCGGAGTTTCCTAGAGAGAGTTATAGCCATTGGAACTTTACTATTCAAATGGAAATATGCAGTTTTGCAGGTTCAGTAACTCAGCTTTGCTCAATCATTTGATTAGGTTAATGGCATAATTTGGGTTGGTGTTCTCATGAAAGTTTTAGATCTATATCTTATCTAATTACTGGTAAAATTTTAGGTCATTTTGACCTTCCTAGCTCGAGTTATGACCAAATGAATAATTACTGTTCATTTGGTCGGTTGTGTATGTGACCGCTCTCATTTCACTTTGGTCAATTGGTTCGCTAAGTTTTGGTCAGTTTTTGGCCATAGTTCCTTAATGAAAATTGTGCCATTTTATGTCTATTTTCATCCCCAATTGATGGCATATCAATTGGACTTGTAAAATTTCCGTTTTGGTCCTTCAAAGTTGGTTTGGTCATGCTGCTGGTTAACCTACGAATTTGACTTCCATTCTAACAATTCCCACACATCTCCTTTGGTCATTATTGACCATTTTTCAGTTCACAATTGGTCAAAGATATCATTTATGCATTTCTCCAAAATTTGCCTCAAAACCCTAGGCCTCCACACCCTAATCTCACTTAATTGTTACAATTAATCACATTTATGCTTTTCCACCTTACTACCATACTCATGCAAGTTTACTAACACCTTTAATTCATTTAAAATACATCCACTCTCATACATCCATGGCTGGCCGAAAATTCCCTCTCTTCCTAATCATGCAATATTTTTCAATTTCTTCATATAATCTCATTCATTTCTACCCTAAATCCATCATATATACTAAAAGAAAAGTTGGATTAGCTTACCTTAAGTGAGCAGAATTTGTCTATCCAATTCTTCAAACTTTGCTTGATTTATTTACTCCCAACCTTCTTATCAAAGTTCAAACACAAGTTTTAGTTATGGGATGTAAAGATTTCATGGCAAGATTTAGGGTTTAAAGGAAGCTTTAGGTGGCTTCAATGGAGGTTTTCATGAAGTAAATGGAAGGGATGGGAGTGAGAGTGGACGGCTTGAAGTTAAAGAAGAAGACAAATTTTTTTTTCTTTTCTCTTTTTGCTTTTTAATTGTTAGTAATTATCCCTTTTTGAAGACCAAAAATCCTAATTACTAAATAAATTAATTAATTTCTTTATGACATTTTACATGATGTCAACACCTTTTACTTTTCCATCTTCTTCTTCTCTTTTTTATTTATTTATTTATTTTTCTATTAGTTCTTTAATTTAATTCTCGATTCTGAAATTTTCTTTTCTCCGATTTTATTTAACAGTTAGGTCAGGAGTCAGCTCTCGGGATCAATTGACCAAATTGCCCCTCGCCGGTTCATCCCGGTTTGCAAATAATTCCATATTTCTTTTGGTTCCCTGACCTAATTATTTGACTGACTTAAAAGTTCTTTTTCATGATTTTCTCTTTTCCACTGTGTCCATAAGGGTCCTAAGGACCGCAGCGTCACTTTTTACGGTTCGAAATTTGAGTTTAAAATGACTTCGCAGTCGTTCCCGAGGAGGCCACCCATCGCTGTGACTCTCGGCTCATTTAACTTCTTATGTTTTGTTTTTCTTGTTTATACTTAACTAATTGAACATTACTAATTATTTGTGTTTATGGCTTCTTTAATTGACTTAAGTGTGGTTCTAATCTCCTTAATTGTCCGGACTGACACCAGTCACCGGAATAGTGAAATATACCAGGCTATGCAATTAGGGGTGTTACACACACTGCCCTTGTGGGGGTTGGGTTTGTACTTGAGTTTGAGCTGACAGAGTATCAGCCATTTATTAAAAGAAAGTTGCCATTTGCTGGGCCATTTGTGCAGTAATTTGTACTGGTAAAACTGGTACAGTCGGGCCTTTGACACTTTGTGGAGCTGGGGCCTCAACTTGTACTTCTGCCATTATGGACTGTTCTATTGTCTCATTCTTCTCTTCCATATCTTTTCATAGGATTTTCTATTCCTGTACAACCAACACAAGGAGATTCCTCTCCATTAGTTTATATTTATGATGTAAATGTACTATATGTATCAAACATTTGAGCAGTTGTAGTTAACGACAAAAAGATTTCAAATTCACAGTTCAAAATTTACTTTAAAACCATTGCTCTGATACCACAAAACATGTCACACCCTACTCCCCTATAAGATGTAACATGATCCCGTAATATACCTAATGAATTACCGTACTTCTCCTACCGATAATCCATTAAATATACTACAAGGAATTTTAAAACAATTTTCGAGAAATTTAAGTCATAGATTAAAATCTGGTGTTATAAATTTTTTTTTTTTTTCAAAATTTCGACAAAGTGTCGGCTGTATTTTGAGAAAACAGTTCTTCAATCCTGCAAAAGAAAATGCTCCCAATATGTTTTCTCAAATACAACTCCAATAAACTTTATTTCAATTCACAATTCAATTCTCAATACACAATCAAATCAAAAGTCTAAGCCTGTGCATGTACCATGGTAATCAAAACATAACTAACTCCATTGTCTTATCAACAAATGAGAGAGACGGGTAATAACCTAGTCAAGCATCTATAGTGAGATATAAAACAATATCACAATCCTTTTAGTGAGCATAAATCACAATATAATTCGATTCAAAGTCAATTCCAATATCCAATAATTTTTATGCTCATCACAATTCAAATCATAAATTTGCATTTTTCCATGAAAATTATCATCATAATTCAAAACATGTTCTATCACAATTTTTCAAAATATAATTTATTCAATCCATAACAATGCTTAATACTTGTGGAAATACCATTTCACAAAGCTAAATTCATACATACTATAACAATTTCAATAATCATTGAATTAAATTCAATGCTTGTTAAACATAATACATAAGAAAATATGTCATTTAATCATATGAAATATTCAAAACAAAATCAGTTAAAAACTAGCTGTGCACAAACCTTTGATAACTGTTTCTTGGCTCTGACTCAGTGTTTCCTTCCCCTTCCCTGAGTCTTTGCTAACTGAGAAACACAATTTGAAGTGTTTCAATACTCATTTAAACTGTCTCTAAGAATAAGGTTCAATAATTAATTTGTCGAATTCTATTATTTCCTTAGTCAACCTAATATGTCGACCCTCGATGCGTTCTAGGTAAATTCGGTTTTAATGTCACTAATATGTCACATTCAATAATCTTTTAGGGTTGGTACATGTTACCAAATTCATTTCCATGTATCTTGCATTTTCTTGCAATTTGCTGGATTCCAAGATACTAGTTTGACCTAACCGGACGACCTAGTTTCGTCAGTTTTCGGGTTTTGGTCAAAACTACAAACTTTTAGATCTATGTCTTATGGAACACGGGGCAAAATTTCAAGTCATTCTGAGTTATGTAGACCAAGTTATGGTCATTTTACTATTGCTGGTCAACTTGCACTAAAATTGGTCACTTTAGGTCATTTTAGGTTCGGCCAGTTTTTGGACCCAAAATTGTGTAAGCTGTTTGACTTGCTTATGGTCATTTCTGGGCTTTGGTGTCTTCATAAGACTTGTAGATATGGATCTTAAATATTCATGGTTAAAATTTCAGGTCAATTGGACATGTTTTGAGTGAGTTATGGCCTAAACACTAACTGCTGTCCAAATGGTCAATTTTCAGGCCTCATTTGCACTTAATCCGGATTTGGTCATTTTTCAAGCTACCTTGCAAGCAGAATTTTGGCAAGCTTCCTTCATGAAAGTTGGCACATTTTGTGCCTAGTTTCATCTCCAATTGGTCTCATACCAATTGGAGTCACACACTTAAAGTTATAGGCATAAAACACAAACTGCCTTATTGAAATTCTTGCATACACATCAAGCATCACTTTTAACACTCACCAAACTTAACATTCAAACCAATTCTGGTTGTACCACAACCTAAACATAATTTATAACATATTATAGGTCATTTTGGCAACTTGCAATTACATTCAATGTGCACCAACAAGTGCAGAATTTGTCCAACTTAATTTACAACAATTCAATCACCAATTCATGCTCATTTACATGTCCCACTTCACACAACCATACATACACTCAAACTGCCATAACAACCAACACATTTTAACATCATTATTCCATAAACCAAGCATGAATTCCAGCATTCCTCAAGAGTTAGCAAACTGCAACAATGGTACACTTACATTCCATTACTTTCCAAGCTTTAAATTTCATTTTACATTTACATATACTAAGTGTACATTACCTAAACAATTTCCTACACAATATACATTTAATCAATCATTTAATTCACCATTTACAAGCAAAAAAAAACTACCCTCAAGGTGTTTCCATGGCTGCCAAAAGTACACATTCACATTCAACATCAAACCTCAAAAATTTCTTCATAAATCAAACACCCATAACATCCTTACAAACTTAATGAAAGAATAACCCAAAAATACAAACTTCTCACTTTGGAAATTCTTCAAAACCTCTCCAAAACTTGGTTTTCTTGTTGCCTATCTACTACCCATGGTGTGAGGATTAACTTTAATGAAGGAAGGTGCATGGAAAGTGGCTTAGATCAAGCTTGCATGAAGCTTTAACCCATGCATCCATGGAGGAACTCCATTCTTGGTTTCGGCTGCCCTTTTGAAAGGTTGAAGAAGATGAAATATTCTGCCCATTTTAGCTCTTAAGTGTCCCACATAATATTTATTTAATCCCCATAGTGCTCCACTTACATAAAATCAATTATTTTATATGCTTAAATATGTTAATTACCTAATTTGAACTCCATTTTTGCTATTTATATTAGGTACCCCTAAATTAATTTTTCATTATATTTTCCAAGTGTAATATTATTTATTTTTAATGGACATTTAGGTCAAAAGACAACTCAGAGTGTCAAATGACCGCAATGCCCCAGTTCGGGTTGCATTCCCGATTTTTCGGTAACACCGGGTTTTGTCCATTTTTCGATTTCCCACTTTTCTTTGTACTAATTATTTAATTTTTATTTAATATTTCTAATGATATTTATACTTCAATAGGGGTTTATTTAATTCCTAAAAGTATTTTCCAGGGTTCCCCGCGGTCCAGGGCTAGTCAACGGTCCACGCCGTGACTTCCCGGTGCGGTCACCCATCGATAGGGTTCTCGGCTCGCTTAACTTGGTTACATTTCTTTGCTATTATTTTTCCTTTGTTTTTCTTGTGTTTTCTTCTCTTGTATTTCATTATTTTATGTCTCCTCACTCATATCGAAGTGTAGTTCTAGGCATCCTAGCTGTCCAGACAACACTGGTTACCGGAACAGTAGAACGCACTACCGAACATAGGGGTGTTACACTGAATGCAAATAATTAGTAATTGCCAAATAGTTAAGTATAAAGAAGAAAAACAAAGCATAAAAAATTAAATGAGCCGGGAGTCATAGCGATGGGTGATCTTCCCAAGAAGTGACTGCGAGGTCAATCGTAACCCAAATTTTGAACCAGAAAATGTGACGCCGCGGTTCTTAAGACTATTGCGAACACAATGGAAAAAAGAAAATCATAAAAAAGAATTTTTAAGTAGGTCAAATAATTAGGTCAAGGATCCGAAAGAAATATCGAATTATTTTCAAAACCGGATCAGGCCGGCGAGGGGGAAATTAGTCAATTCACCCCTAGATGTGACACCCCTTATCCGTCTATAGTGCAGCCAAGCAAGATATGCCACACAGTGTGCCAGAGCACCATATCTTATTTCATTACAATTTACTCTTTCTTAATTTATTTATTTATTCATTTATTAGTCACTAAGTAAAATTTATGTCATTTAATTTATTTATTGAAATTATGAATTAATTTAAGGTTTCGAAAATTTTACAGAAAATCTGGCAGAGTGCCGGCTAAAAGTGGAGAAAACAGTTCTTCCGAACCTGTGAAAAAAAACACTTCTAATACGTTTTCAATCATTCCCAAACTCACTTGTATCACATCAATTTACAACAATTTCTTAACAATTCCTCCATTTGTCATTCATTCATTTCACATCATCATCATGCTCAAATCATAAATAAATTCTCACATGGTATTTATAATCACAAAGTTACAAATACTTACATTAATACAAAATTATATTACATTTGTTTCAAATACACATGATAAAATAAGAGTTTAATTACAAAACTTACAAAAATCACAAAATACAAAATAGGACCTAATGTCCTACCAATGCACTGTAGCCTGTGAGGTGACACGGACACTATGCAGAACTGTGAACGGCCTTACCTAGTCTATGGTCTACTGGGCTCTCTATCCAAATCTTCAGTACCTAAGCATTGCAAAAGCGATGCACTAAGTATAAAGCTTAGTGGTGCCAATAATACAAGAAAATATAATATGCAAAATAAAAATAATAATTTCCTAGTTATTGTGTTCATCAGAAATGAATAATTACTAACTTATTGTTTAATAGAAGGCTAATTACATTTTATGATATTAACTTCTTCATGCATTTTGTTAATTGTTTTCTTGATGATTTTAAGCTTTTTTATTTTATTGTAATCATTCTTGATCTTTTTCTTTATTTTTAATTTCCTTATTTTCATTAATAATCAATTCAATTACAATTATATTTTTCCATGCCCAAGTAACCTATACAAATTAACCGGACTGGATAAACGGATAAACTACCACTGGGTACCAGGTACCTCAGGCCGTCACACCATTGGTCATAATGTGTCTCCTGGTGTGCAAATAGAATGGTTAATAAGCCATAAAAGCAATATGGCATAAAGCCAAGAATAACATCATAATCAATATAGCCATAGGCTATCATCACAAAATGGCAATGAAGCCATACATCATACGCAGTACTGCTATTAGAACCTTATTGGCATGCCAACCTATCCAAACCAATCACATTAGGCTTACAAGGGCATATTACAATGTCATTTCTTGAATATTTGTGCTTTACATGTAGGGTTACTATTCATTTCATTAGTCAACCAAAATGTTGACTTTTTCATAGATAATAGGTATATTGGTTCAAATATCACCAACATACCACATTTTGCATTCTAAAATTGTTGGCATTGGTTGCCAATTTCATTTCAAAGCTTAGTGTTAGTTATTCACAACTTTCAGATTTCAAGCATTAAGTTTACTGTTCCAATGGTTATTTGTACAGTAGGAATTTGGCAAAATTGTCTTCATCAAAGTTGTTCCTTATTATGTATAGTTACATTTCATTTTTTGAATCACTCCATTTGGAGTTTTGTAACTCAAGTTATGACATAAATGCCATAACTGGCCAGAATGTAATTTTTCAGATTTTTCTGGGCAGAACCAATTCTGCAGGTTTTGTGCATTGAGTGCAGGTCAGTTTTTGAACATGTTATGATCAAAATTTGGGTTTTGTTTCTTCATAAAAGTTGTAAGTCTATGTCTAAACTTTCTGTTGGTAAAATTCAGGTCAATTGGACCTTTCTAAGCTGAGTTATGACCAAATGAATTAACACTGTTCATTTGGTCATTTTGCCCAAGCAGAATACAAGTCATCCGGATTAGGGCAATTTATAGGTCAACTTAGTTTGGTTTTCTGGGCAGGGTTTCTTCACCAAAGTTGTGCCATTATGTGTCTAGTTGCATGTCCAATTAGCTTTGCACCAATTGAACCTATACAACTCCATTTATAGCTGCCCAAACCTACTGGACTCATACTCAGTCCTATAGGTCACCAAGGGCAGCATGCCTAAACTCAACTCCAACATCCGTACTCCCTTCAATTCCCACTCACACACATTCAAATGGTCACTAATTGACCATTACGATGTTAACATACCATTACATGAGCAAACCCTAATGTTGTTCAAGTGTCCACATTTTCAAGGTTCATTCATGCATCACACTTGCATTTCACTTACTCTTACATGATCAAGCACTCATCTCATGCTATGGGCAGCTCCTAACCACTTTGTTTCAAGTAATTTCATCAAACCCTAACCACCCATAAGCTGCCAAAATTTTAGGGATCCACACACACAAATTTTTATTTTGTTTTCTTACACTTCCCACTTATTTCAAGGTATTAAACATGGCTTAAGTAAAAGAAATAAAAGATTGGACACTAACCTCTTTTGCTCACTCTTCCAAGTCTCCAAAACTTCCTTCTTTCTTCTTCTTTTTGCTGGCTAGAGGATGTTCAAGTTGCAAGATCAAATTTTTGTGAAGCAAGGTTGTGGTTTTAAGGTGAGATGAGGTGGGATTTGGGAGCTTACTCAAGCTTCCATGGAGGTTGGGTTGGGGTAAGGTTTACGGCTGGTCTGGTTTTGGGGAAGAAAATGATTGCTTTTTGTTTATTTTTACCTCATTTTACCTCTTTTTAATTGATTTTTAATAGCTTGTTCAATTATAATTGTTGGGAGCACTTTTAATGACATCATATAATGTCATAATTCTCTATTTCTTTTATTTTTCTTTCCTTTTCTTTTCTACTCATTTTCAATTTTATTTTTAGCAATATTTATTCATATTTTATGTCATAATAATTATTTACTTAACTGGACAAGTCGGCCAAAAATTATCTCTGAAGACGAAATGACCAAAATGCCCTCCATTTGGCTTAACAGACTAAAATTGTCTGTACCGATTGAAAAATTTTTATAAACCTTTTCATGGTATTCTAATGCCATAGAAATTTTAATGACTTTTCTCTGGAGGCTCAAAAATTATTTTATGAATTTTCTCCTAGGTTTAGGGCTCCTAGCTGCGAAGACCGCAACTTCTCACTGGGTTACCCATCGCTGGGGCATCGGCTCATTTAACTTGGCTGTATTTTATTTCAAAAATTTTTCCTAAATTTTTATTATTAATATTTGAGTTAATTATGGTTTCTCACTTTAGTATAAATATTTTTTCAGACGTTCTAGTTGTGCGGACCGACACCGGTCACTCAAATAGTAGAATGTACGGAATTGCTATAGTGGGGGTGTTACACTAGAGGTGACTCATGATCTAACTGTCCAATAAAATATGAAAAATAAAAATTTTGAAATGTAAATTTAAATTGAAGAGGTAAATGAAAAAGAAATGAAAAAGAAGTTAAAAATAAAAAATCAAAAAGCTTATGACATCATCCATGACACAATAAATATTAATTTTAAAATTTAAAAATTGGGAGATAATGCAACATAAAAAGGAACCAATAAGAATTAAAAGAAAAGAAAATTCATTTTATTTCCCTTTTTTTTTCTTCTTGCCGTGAACCCATTCTCTCCCTTCTCTCTCATTTTTTCTTTTCCTTCCCTCCATTAAAGCTCACTTTGAGCTTTTGTAACCCTAAATTTCCACATAAATCCCTTAGAAAACTTGTAGAAATCCTCAGATTGAGCTTCAAGAAAAAGATTTGAAAGAGAAAATTTGAAAAAAAATTAAAGAAACAAGAAGTTAGGAAAGCCTCGTATAAGGTTAGTGAAGTTATTTCCAAATTTCTCTTTATATTCATGTTTAAGCATAAGAATTAAGTTAGAAATTGCTAAAAATGAAACAAAAATAACATGTATAGAATTCCATGGAATTTCAGCCAACTTGAGATGTGGTAGGAATTGATTGAGTTTGATTGAATTAAAGGTGTACATGAACTTGAATGAGTTGATTGGTAATGTTTATATGCTTTAATTTAGTGAGATGTAACAATTAATGAATTAGGATTCTTAGCACTTAGGGTTTGGGAGAAAAATATATTTTCAAATATATTTTCAACAATTATTGAATACTGCTTTGGACTGGATAAATTATGTTTTGAATTATGACAGGCAATTTGCATGAATAAAATACAAAATTTTGTTTTGGATTGTGATGAGCATAAAAAAATTATGGAATATTAGAATTGATCTTGAATTAATATTGTATTGTGATTTATGCTCACAAAAAGAACAAAGAAATGCATGATATGGTTTTATATCTCACTATAGATGCTTGATTAGGTTATTACCTGTCTCTATATCATGTGTTGATGAGACAATAGAGTTAGCTTTGTTTTGTTTTGAATACCATGGTATGTGCACAGGCTTAAATCCTCTTCTTATTAGAGGTTAGATCTAAGTATTTGTTATTAGCCCGTCGAAAGTATCATTAGTGTATTGAGTACTGTGCACGATGATTTGACCTCCCCTAACATAGGGAGTTAGAATCGCGGTTTGATCTCCCTGACCATAGGGAGTTAGAATCACCCCCGAAGATGGCCCTTTCGGATTAGTCTTACATAGTTAGTGAGATAAAGAATTGGTTTTGATTGATAAGAAATTGTGATTTTAAATGAGATTGTGCACAGATGATTTTGTTAAAATAATTGTTTATTTTCATAATTGTTGGAATTATTTTTATTGTTCAGTTATGATTTGATAAATTGAAATTTTGATCAAGGTTATTTTAACAAGTGACTATTATTATTGGCAATGAAATTTTGACATTTGAAAATTGGTCAAACTTCGAGACTTCAAAATTTTTGGTATAATTATTGTCAATGTATATTGTATTACATTTTAAATTATAGTTATACACCACTCAGCGATAGCTTTGTATGCTGTCGCATGTGAGAGTAGAGATAGAGTAATTGAATGAGATTCCTGCTGCTGCACCTTGAAGACTGCTTGTGACTAGCCTCGGGTATATTATAGGTAGACCCTTGTATATTAGATTTTGATTATGTATGTAATTATATGTATGTAAATTGTTTGAGCAGTTGTACAAAAACTCTTATAATATTATTTTGGTATGTAATGAAATGCCAATTATTGTAATGTTCAAACTTATTTTTGAGTTTTATAATGAATGTAAATTAATTTTTCTTTTGTGAAATATAAATGAAGTTATTTAATATTATTTCTGAAGACAATTGAATTGAGATTTATTTTGAATTATGGAGTTCGGAGAAATGATGTTGATTTGTGTTGTGGTAGTGGTTTATTATGATGAAATAAATTATTGGAAGTGTTTTTACCGGTGTTTGAAGAACTATTTTTCCCAAATATAGATAGTACTCTGTCGAAAATTTTTCAAAATTTGCGTAAAAATAAAAATGGATAAAAATTTTAACTAATCTTTAAACTTTAAGTAAATGTTTTTAATACCTACTATAAAAGCTCACCACTTTCAAAAAGTAAGAAAATTGTTTTAAAATTCCTTGTAGTATATTTAATGGGTTACCAGTAGGCGAAGTACGGTAATTCATTAGATGTATTATGGGATCATATTACATCTTACTAAGGGGTAGGGTGTGACAGGGAAAATTGGAGCTTTGATGCTAGTGAGTGAAATTGGTGTGTGTAGTGTTGAATTATGGTCATTTGAGGTTCATTTAGTTTGAATTGACATTGGGTTAATGAATGGAAGTAATGAAATGGTAGGATTAGGGAAAATTGCAAACTTTGGCGTTTAAAAATTTTGGGTTTTATGCTATGAGTGCTATGGATGTGTCAATGCTAAATTATAGTCATTTTGGGTGAATTAAATGTGAATTGAGGTTGGTTAGTGGGAGTAATTGAAGAAATGAAAATTTGAACCTAGGACAGAATTTTACACACTGAGTTTAGTGTGTTTGATAGCCCATAAATTGAGCTACACAACTCCAATTGGTGTGAAACCAATTGAAAATGAAACATAAGACATAGGGCTAAAATTTTCATGAAGAGACCTAACCCAGAAACTGCCTAGAAATTGCCTAAAACTTGGCTTGAACTTCGAGACAAAATTATGGAACCTGCAGAATTAGGCACGTGAACAGTAAATTTTGCATGGCCATAGCTCTCTCTAGAAAACTCTAATTTAGGTGATTCTTAAACTAATGGAAACCTAAAACATAGTAGAACATTTCATATGAAGAACTTAAAGCCAAATTATGGACTTAACCCAATCAAATTGTTAAGCAAATTTGAGTCACCAAATCTGCAGAAAATCTGGAAATCTGCAAATTGACCATATAAACAGTAAGCTTTGCAAGGCCATAACTCTCTCTAAAAAACTCTATTTTATGTGATTCTTAAATTGATAGAAACTTAAAACATAGTAGAACATTTCGTATAGAGCAAAATTGAGTTGATAAATCTGCCAGTATATGAATAGGAACGTAAATAGTAAACTTTAAACAGCTATAACTCTCTCTAGAAAGCTCCGATTTAGGTGATTCTTAAACCGATAAAAACTTAAAACATAGTAGAACATTTCATATGAAGAACTCGGAGCCAAATTATGAACGTAACCTGATCAACATGTTAGCCAAATTTAAGTTACAAAAGGTGCCACAATCAGCCCCACGTGAACAGTAAAATTCATTTGACTATAACTTTGGCTACACAACTCCAAATGAGGTGATTCAATAAAAGAAATAAAGAAGAGACCTAGAGGGATAATTTTCATGAAGAACACCTCACCAAATTATGATTGAAACTAGGTAAAAATTGGGTTCAAAGTTCAATATACCAAGCTGCCAGAAAACCAAAACTTTCTAAAATTTGCAAAGCTAGCTTGGGATATATTAGACATTCATGTAATGAGTTCTTGGCAGCAATTGAGATTAGTATTGAGGTATTCTATTTGTATATTTTCAGTAGAAAAAGAAGTCAGAACGGACAAGGAAAAGTAGGTAACAAGGAAGGAGAATTATTGAAGGTTTGTGCACAACTAACCTTTTCTTCGTTTTTAAACTTGTAAATTGTTTGGAATGTGTTTATTTGAATGAGTTTGCTTTGAACAAGTTTACTTTGACTGAAATATAGTTTTTCTCTTACATGTAAGAAATTTGGGTGTTGCCACCTTTATATGGATATTATGATGAACTTAAATGTGTTTATTGGTTTATAAATGTGATTGTTGAGTGGGAAATTTTTGAAAACTGTTTTGAAACCACAGTTAGCATGACAGTCTCTTTCGGAACTCCCCAGTAGTAATGGCTACTCGGGGTTGATAATTGATATTGATTATGTCTCCCATTAATAAGGGTTAGTGAGGTAAGACTACATGAGTACTCATTAGCTAGCTAGTCCTTCCCTCATTAATAACGGTTAGTGAGGTTGAGATTGCTTTGTCATGGTGTACAACACGGCACTGATCATAAAATTTTGTGTCATGGCCTAAACTGTGTGTTGATATTGGCAACACTAATACTTTGTGAATTTTGATTTATGAAGTGTGATTTCTCATTTGAAATGTTATTCCAATAAATGGCTCTTATGGACTTAGAACTATTGTGAAGTTTTCATGCTTAAGAAAAATGTGATTTATTATGCTTTGACAAATTGTGTTTTACCTTAAGTTTTAAATTTATTAGTTATGCACCACTGAGTGATATACTCAGTGATAGCTTCTTCATGCTATCGCAGGTAAGGGAAAAGAGAAGGCTGCCGAGTGAGAGACTTGGAAGCAGCATTTTGGTATTGATTGTGCGTATTTATGTTAGGTATACCCTTGTAATTTCTTTGGATGTATTTTGTACCTACATATATGGATGTACGGACATTGAGCAGTTTGTATTAAAAAGCATTGCATTACTCAAGTATTTTGAGTTTATAACTATTTATATTTTATTTTGAGACTTATGGAAATATAACCTTTGTAATATTTAGTCTATCATTATTTTCAATGAATGTTTACATTGAATTTTAACTATTCCCATGCAGTTTTTCACAAAGAATTGATAAGATAAAATGTTATGATTTGTTTAAAATCCCTTGTAGCATAACTAATGGGTTATCGATAGGTGTAGTTCGGTAATTCATTAGGTATGCTATGGGAACATGTCGTGCCTTACAAGGAATAAGGTTTTACATGTTTTAGTGGTATTAGAGCTTTGATTTTTATACAAGTTTTAAAATTGCATGTTTGAAAATTTTTGATAAGTACAACTGCTCAACTGTCATTAATTGATACATATAGTGCATTACATCATAAATATGGACTAATAAAGGGAAATCTCCTTGTGTTGGTTGTCTAGGGAGTAGAATTCTTTGTGATTCAGTATGGAAGAGGGGGATCACACAGTAGAGCAATCAGTAGCAGTTGAGGTACATGGGGAGGCTCCAGCTCCTCAGAATGCCAGTGGATCGGCTGCATCTGTCCCACCCATGCAGTTTCCTGCTCAGTTTGCTCAGCAGATGGCTGTACTATTTCAGCAAATGGCTGGCAATATACCAATCCAAGCTTCTGTCCAAGCACCTCCAGTGCAACCACCATCCCCAGCCATACAATATGACAAGTTAATGAAGTATGGGGCAATAGAGTTTAAGGATACAGTGGACCCATTAGAAGCTGAGCAATGGTTAGAACGAATAGAGAGGGTATTCAAGAAACTGCACTGCACCGATGATTTGAAGTTCAAATACTTGATCTCTTTACTGCATGGAGATGTATATGAGTGGTGGAAGACCATTCCTCACAGTTTGGTTGAGCCCCCTGTGTTGACATGGGATGACTTTCTCAGAGAATTTAGACAGAAGTATGTTCCCGACACATATGTAGATATAAAGCTACAGGAGTTTCTTAGTTTGAAGCAAGGGAATAGGACTGTAGCCGACTATGAGAGAGAATTTTCCTACTTCAGCCACTATGTTGGAAGCCTACTCACTACCAGTAGAGATAGATGCAAACGGTTTGAGGCTGGGTTGAGGCCTAGCTTATGAATGCAAGTGGTTAGGTTCCGACATGAGAACTTCTCAGAGTTGATATCCCATGCCCTAGAATTAGAAAGGATTGAGTTAGAAAGGGCCATTAGAAAGGGAACAAAATAAAAAGACAAGAGTGAGAAGACTTCTGGTCAAGCTTCTGGTAGCAGTTCGGGTAAGAGGGAGAGATTTTGGGGACCAAGTAACAGAGGATCTAGTAGGGGAAGATTCTTAGGGTAGAGGCTACCTAGATCCGGACAGCAGACATCTAGGGGTTCCTTTCTTATCCGTACCTGTGAAACCGTGGTAGGACTCATGGAGGAGTATGTTATAAGGCCATAGGAGCCTGTTACAACTGTGGTGGAAGTGGGCATTTTGCTAGAGATTGCACTAGTGCCCACAGATATGGGCCGCCTACTACCACTAAGGGATCTGTTCAAGGTTCTGCTTCTAGAGGACAACAGACTATTAGTAGAGGCAGAGGCAGGGGTAGAGATAACACTTTTAGCAGCCAGGACATAGTGAGCCAACCAGAGCAGAGTAGTGCACCAAGCAGGGTGTACACCATGCGCCAGAGGGATGAGGCTGAGACATCAGACGTTGTTGCTGGTACTTTCTCCATCTTTGGTAGAGATGTATATGTGCTGTTTGACCCTAGTTCTACACATTCTTATGCTAGGACCAGTATTGCATGCTCTATTGCTATTCCTTGTCTAAAATTGGATTATGATATGCTAATGACTAGTCCTTTAGGAGCTTAGGGTGAATAAATTGTATGAAGATTGTCCTTTGGTGATCCAAGGACATACATTCCTATCAAACTTAATTGAAATGCCCTTCCGAGATTATGATATCATCTTGGGCATGGATTGGTTAGCCAAGCATCACGCCATGATCAACTATAGACTGAAGATAGTCACTTTTGGTCTTCCTGAGTATGCAGATGTAGTAATACATGGGAAGAGGCAGTTATTGCCATCCAACATCATTTCAGTTGCACTTGCTAGAAAGATGATTAGAAAGGGATGTGAAGCTTATCTAGCTTATGTGATAGACACCCAGGTGGGGAGTCCATATCTTAAGGATATTCTTACAGTATGGGTTTTTCTGGATGTTTTTCCGGAAGAGTTGCCGAGATTGCCTCCAGAAAGAGAGGTGCAGTTTGAAAATAAGACTATGCCTGGTGTGGAGCCAATCTCCATCACTCCTTATAGAATGGCACCTGCTGAGTTGAAAGAGTTGAAGGTGCAATTGCAGGAATTGCTAGATAAGGGTTTCATCCGCCCTAGCGTGTTACCTTGGGGAGCACCAGTATTATTTGTGAAGAAGAAGGATGGTACTCTCCGTCTATGCATAGACTACAAACAGTTGAATAAGGTGACCATAAAGAACAGATATCCTCTGCCACAGATTAATGACCTATTTGATCAGTTGAAAGATGCAACTATATTCTCTAAGATGGACTTGAGATCGGGCTACTAACAGTTGAGGGTATAGGAGCAGAGTATTCCTAAAACTACCTTTAGGACTCGGTATGGCCATTATGAGTTATTAGTGATGCCATTCGGGTTGACTAATGCTTCAGCTGCTTTTATGGGTTTGATGAACACTATCTTTAGGCCATATTTGGATCAATTTGTAATGATTTTCATTGATGATATTTTGGTATACTCAAAGAATGTAGAGGAACATGACAAGCACTTGAGGATAGTGTTGCAAACTTTAAAGGAGAAACAGTTGTATGCCAAACTATCAAAATGTGAGTTTTGGCTGAAGGAGATTACATTTTTGGGGTATATTGTATCTTCAGAGCGTATCCAGGTGGATCTTAGCAAAGTGGAAGCTATTCTTAATTGGAAGCCACCCAAAAATGTCACGGAAGTTTGGAGTTTCCTTGGTTTAGCCGGGTATTATAGAAGGTTTATGAAGGGATTCTCCATGCTAGCATCTCCACTAACTAAGCTACTTAGGAAGGATGTGAAATTTCAGTGGACCGATCGGTGCCAGGAAAGTTTTGATGAGTTGAAGAGGCGTTTAACTGAAGCTCCAATCTTAACCTTGCCCACTGTCACACCCTACCCCTCTGTAAGGCATAACATGATCCCGTAGTATACCTAATGAATTACCAACTCCGTCTACTGATAATCCATTAAATACACTACAAGGGATTTTAAAAACTTTTCTTACTTCTTTTACAGTGGTGAGCACTATTTACAGGTGTGAAAGACTTTGGTGAACTGAAGTGAAACAACTAACTCATTTGATTTATTTGGAATATCTGTAAAAATTTTGGCAAGGTGCCATTTGTATTTTGGACAAAACAGTTCTTCAGAAAACCTGTAAAAAGCACTTCAATATATTTTCAAATCTCAACTCCAACATTTTTATCAACACAACACATTTCTCAAGTCAAATCCACAGTGATTTTCAAAGACTAAGATACAAAGATATAACACAATTTTTACAAGCCAAATAACTCATAATTATTTTACAACTTTACTGTATAACTTAAATTTACAACTGCTCAAAACCAAGAACAAAATATACATACAGTGAATATACATTACAGTACAAAATGCCACATGTGGTATACTCACTATACCCAAAAATCTCTCATCATGGCGATACTAGCACCTAGCTCACGCCTGTCTGTCTCTCTACCTGCGACAGCAATAAAAAGCTATCGCTGAGACAATGTCTCAGTGGTGCACAACATTAACCAAATACAAATTTTAAATCACAATTCATAAATCATATCAATAGTGGATACTTAAAACCATAGTTAAATTCAAGACAATAAATGTCAACAAGAATTTAAACTCCATTTGTTAATATCACAATAATTTTCAATAAGTCAGATCATGGTTGAATTCAATAGACAGTATATGTCAATAAGAGTTTAAATCAATTTCACAATCTCACAATACATAATAACACAATTCGATCAAATAACTGAAGAATACAGTGTTGCCAATCTATAACACAATTTAGGCCATGACACAATTTTTCCATATATGCCGTGTTGTACACCACGACAAGACATGCTCACCCCAATAATCGAAATCAATGAGGGAGGAAGCTAGCTATATAATGAGAACTCATCCATACTCACCTCAGACTGGGAAGTCAAAGAGGGAGGAACATAATCATACTCACCCTAGACTAATAAGTCAAAGAGGGAGGAATAATCACACTCACCCCATTAATGGAGGAGGAACATATTATCAGTGTCATGCCAATTGTGAGTCAAAACAATTCCAAACATTTTATTCAAATGATCCGTAATAATCCAATAAATTTCCAAAGTTATAATTTCATTCACAAAATGGCAACACAATTCGTAATTCACTTCAATTTCCACAAAAACCATTTACAGTGCTTTTCAATCAATAAGTATCCATCAAATACCATTCAAACAATTTTTCACAGTTTCAAACCATTCACAATGTTTTTCAATCAATAAGTGTCCACCAAACACATTTCCACAATTTAAAACAATGATATGCAAATAGTCAATATTTATTTCCATTGAAAATAATTCAAAAGAAACAGTTGTTGTGCACAAACCTCTGATGACTGCCCTCGATCCGGACTCGGTGTTTCCTTCCTTTTCTGAGTCTTTGTAATCGAGAAACACAATTTGAAGTGTTTCAAGACTAATTTAAACTGTCTATCTCGATGGTGTTTGGTAAATAATGCACTGAACTAAATTATTCACTTAATCACCTAATATACCGACCCACGAAGCGTTTTAGGTAAATTAGGTTTTAGTGTCGTTAATATGTCACATTTGATAGGGTTTTAGGTTTGGTATGTTTTACCAAAGTCATTTCCTTGCTTAGTGCACTTTAATGCAAATTGTTGGATTCCGGGATACTGGTTTGACCTAGCCGGACGGCCTAGTTCCCTCTGTTTTCGGGTTTCGGTCAAAACTAAAAACTTGTAGATCTAGGTCTTATTGCACGCGGGGCAAAATTTCAGGTCAATCCGAGTTAAGTAGACCAAGTTATGGTCATTATACTATTGCTGGTCAAATGGTACCAATTAGGTCAATTTTTGGTCAATTTGGTCAACTCTGGTTCGGCCAGTTTTTGGACCCGAACTTGTGCAAGTTGTTTGACTTACTTATGGTCATTTCTGGGCTTTGGTGTCTTCATAAGACTTGTAGGTATGGATCTTAACTATTCTTGGTTAAAATTTCAGGTCAATTGGACCTGGTTTGAGTGAGTTATGGCCTAAACACTCACTGCTGCCCAATTGGTCATTTTTCAGGTCCTAATTGCACCTAATCCGAATTGGTCATTTTTTTAGGTCACCTTGCAAGCAGAATTTTGGCATGGTTTCTCAATGGAAGTTGGCACATTTTGTGCCTAGTTTCACCTCAAATTGGTCTCATACCAATTGAGGTTACACATTCAAGGTTATAGGCTAAAATATACACTGCCCTCAATATGCATTTCACACCCCAACTTCAAACACATACTCACCTTGCAAGGTTTACTTCCATACCCTACCAAACTGTTTTGGCACATTACCAAAAGCATTTTCTACATTACATTAGCATTATTTTGGGCAGATTCCAATCACCCTCAACACACCAAATATCATTCACAATTACAATTTCTAAATACCATTACAACCACACCTAAACATTACAAACTTTACATACACTTTACAACATTCATTCACATACATATCATCAATCCTTCTAGGTCAATATTCTGCCCACTCTTCCTTCAATATACACCATCACTCAAGTGTCCACAAGCTGCCATAAACCATTCTTCAACATCCCATTGCCGTACCAATATACAATTTCCCATCCAAGTGCATAAATCACTATATAAACATGAAGTAAATCACTAGGTTACTAAATCACCATGATCAACATTATTTCTCATCAATTATGTGCATATTAAATCATCAAAAACGTGACCCCATGGCTGTCCAAAATGGAAACAATAATAACCCTTCAAACTCAAAATTTTCCTCCACCAAACTAACACCCATAACATAAACATAAACTTTAACAAAGAACTTCTCAAAAATGCAAACTTACCTTTAATTGTAAATTGCTAAACCTTCACCAAACTTCTCAAAATTGGTATCAATATCTTCCTTGTGGTGTTTAGACCATTTTTCATGAAAGAACCTAAGTGAATGGAGTTGAAATGGAGAGAGGAAATCAAGCTCAAAGAAAACGTTCATGGAGATTTCAAGGATTCTTCAATTCGGCCATTTGAGAGGATTTGAGGGAGATGGAATTTCAGATGGCATTTTTGAGTTACACCTGCCCCATTACATGTTTAATTAATTCATTAGTGGACCACTCACCCATTTAACAATATAATAAGCCAAATTCCCATTTATTCCACATTTAACCCATTATTTCCACTATTTATTTTAGGTACCACCAATTTAATTTTTCATTTTATTTTCTAAGTGTAATACTATTTATTTTTAATAGACATTTAGGTCAAAAGATACTTCGGGATGTCAAATGACCATAATGCCCCTGTTCGGGTTGCATTCCCAATTTTTCGGTAAAACCGTATTTTGTCTGTTTTTCGATTTCTCACTTTTCTTTGTACTAATTATTTAATTTTTCTTTAATCTTTCTAATGAGATTTATACTTCAATAAGGTTCTATTTATGTCCTAAAAATGTTTTCCAAGGTTCCCATGATCCGGGCTAGTCAACGGTCCACGCCGTGACTTCCTGTCATGCCACCCATCGCTAGGTTTTTCGGCTCGCTTAACTTGGTTACATTTCTTTGCTATGATTTTTTCCTTTGTTTTTCTTGTATTTCCTTTTCTTGTATTTCATTATTTTATGTCTCCTCACCCATTTTGAAGTACGGTTCTTGGCATCCTAGCTGTCCGGACAACACTAGTCACCGAGCAAAGAACGCACTACCGAACTTAGGGTGTTACAATTCTCCCCTTAAATAAATTTCGTCCACGAAATTTTACCCGATAATCATCTTACAATAGTCATACGTTTATTTTCTCCTTTCTATATGATCGTAAGACTTTTAACAATCTAATACAATGTTTACTTTGTTTGGATAACACCAATCTCCTCTTACTATTATGTTGTCTAATATTTCACTCACGTTCCTTCTTGAATGACCCTTGAGGTCATATTAGAATCATTCATCGTGCATTGGTCCTCCGACCATTCTAGTCCATAGTCTTCCTCACATTCGAATATTTCTTTGTTACATATGAATCAACTGCTCAAGTCTCTACTTCCATAACTCTTTTTATCTCACAATGTTCTATAACTTACTTCCTTTGTAATCGAACTATAACCTTCGATATTTTAACTTTTGAGTTTTAGATCCCTAAGTAGGATTTTCAAACTTATTTCTAACAATTAAATTCTTCCGGCATAACTATGCCAAAACAGATGCCGTTGGCAACTATTCTCATCTAGGTGTACTATCGGTTAGTACGTAGCTCTACACAATAATCTCAAGTTAGTAATCAGTAATCTGCTACAAAGATAAACATCAAGAACATTGCATAGTTACTACGATACATCCCAATAGATCAAACTTTGTTATCTTTTATTCTTTTTGAATTCACGATATTCGAATCTTATTCGATTACAATATCCATTAGCAATTTCTAACAAGAACCTCCTTGCCCTTATCAAGAGCAATTCCATTCTTGCATCTTACTTTTACGTCCTCTTGCCTTACATTAAGTAGGCTCACTAATTAGCTTTATAATTTATGGTGTGTTAGAAAATACTTTTCACGATAAACTCTTTCAAAACTAATTTCACTTATTATCACAATCCTTATCTTAAGGGCTAATCACTAATGCGTCAAAATTTATTCCTCTCAGAACGAATAACAACAGAACATATAGTTCTAACACTAATGTAAAAATATGAAAATTCCAGTCAAACAATACATATATATATCTCATTGCTAATTGAGAAAGTACTAGCAATGATGTCAAAAGTCTCACTTCTCTTTCTCGTCAGATAGCGTATACTCGTTGAAGCATCACCTGCTTTTGGCTGATTCACAAAGAGTCCGACTTCTAGGTCTACTACCCCTACCTCTAGCTCTGTTTCTACTAACTGATGGTGAACTCTTTGGGGTAAAAACTTGGGTTGATCCTTTTGGTGTAGTAAATGATCCAGAACGACATGGATTTACATAATCCCTAGCAAAATGACCAGTCTCTCCATAATTAAAACATGCTCCTACTCTATAACATACCCCACTATGTGGTTTACCACAAGTTTCACAAAGTCGATCCGACAGCGCATTTACGGGTTTCGTTGAGTTGGTGATCGGATCGAGGTAGTTTCATCCAAAAGATCTATCTCTACCGGACTTCTTACTATCTCCGTCAGATCCCCAAAGTTTTTCCTCTTTCCAAGAGGGACCACTAGAACTCTGTCACTGACTTTCCTCTTTTCTCGCCTTCTCCGATTTCTTTTCTCAAGAGCCGCTTGATTCAATTCTTTCTAATTCTAGTGCTTGAGAAATAAGTTCAGAGAAGTTGTTATGTTTGAATCCGACCACTTGTAATCGATACTAGGCTTCAAGCCGGTTTCAAACCTCTTACATCTCTCCTCTGGTAGAAAGTAGACTTATCGCATAATGGCTTAGGCGGGAGAATTCCCTTTCATACTCGACCACCGATCCGCCTGCTTTGGACTTAGGAATTCTTGCGACACGGTCTACATAAGCATCGGGACATATTTTTGCCCGAATTCCCGAGGAAGTCATTCCATGTTAGCACCGCAGTTCTATCGATCGGCGGAATGGTTTTCCACCAATCATAAGCATCCCCTGTAGCAAAGATACCGAGTACTCAAATCTAAGCTCCTCTGTGCAATGCGCTTTCTTGAATACCCTATCCATCCTCTCTAACCATTGTTCTCGCCTCTAGAGGATCTATCGTCCCCTTGAACTCAGTAGCCCCATACTTCATCAATTTGTCATATTGTCTAGCGTAAGATCGTAGTTGTACCACCGTGTCGTATTGGGACTTGAGTAGGCACATTACCATCCATTTGTTGGAACATTGCACCGTCTTTGAGCGAATCGAGCAGAACTGCGATCGCTGCGGTGGTGCTCTTGAACCATCGACATTATGTATGCATGGGGCATCACCTTGCAACTCAGCCTCAATAGATTGATAGAAAGAACGATCACCCTCTACAATACTCAATGCGAGGATTTTAGAACTCCTAAAACAAAAACACAAGGAGATTTCCTCCGTTAGTGCATATTTATAATGTAATGTACCGTATGTATCAAACAATGATATTGAGCGGTTGTACTTGTGAAGAAAGAATATTCAAATGACAGTGAAATGTAATTTAAAAACTTTGCTCGATACCACTAAAACATGTCACACCCTACCCTCTGTAAGGCATAACATGATCCCAGTAGTATACCTAATGAATTACCAACTCCGCTTCATCGATAATCCATTAAATACACTACAAGGGATTTTAAAAACTTATCTTACTTCTTTTACAGTGGAGAGCACTATTTAAAGGAGTGAAAGACTTTGGTTAACTGAAGTGAAACAACTAACTCATTTGATTTATTTGGAATATCTGTAAAAATTTTGGCAAGGTGCCATTTGTATTTTGGACAAAACAGTTCTTCATAAAACCTGTAAAAAGCACTTCAATATATTTTCAAATCTCAACTCCAACATTTTTATCAACACAACACATTTCTCAAGTCAAATCCACAGTGATTTTCAAAGACTAAGATACAAAGATATAACACAATTTTTACAAGCCAAATAACTCATAATTATTTTACAACTTTATCAGTATAACTTAAATTTACAATCGCTCAAAACCAAGAACAAAATATACATACAGTGAATATACATTACAAGACAAAATGCCACATGTGGTATACTCACTATACCCAAAAATCTCTCATCATGATACTAGCAGCCTAGCTCACGCCTGTCGCTCTCTCTCTACTGCGACAAAGAATAAAGCTATCATTGAGACAATGTCTCGATGGTGCACAACATTAACCAAATACAAATTTTAAATCACAATTCATAAATCATATCAATAGTGGATACTTAAAACCATAGTTAAATTCAAGACAATAAATGTCAACAAGAATTTAAACTCCATTTGTTAATATCACAATAATTTTCAATAAGTCGATCATGGTTGAATTCAATAGACAGTATATGTCAATAAGAGTTTAAATCAATTTCACAATCTCAAAATACATAATAACACAATTCGATCAAATAATCAAGAATACAGTGTTGCCAATCTATAACACAATTTAGGCCATGACACAATTTTTTCCATATATGCCGTGTTGTACACCACGACAAGACATGCTCACCCCAATAATCGAAATCAATGAGGAGGAAGCTAGCTATATAATGAGAACTCATCCATACTCACCTCGGTGGGAAGTCAAAGAGGAGGAACATAATCATACTCACCCTGGACTAATAAGTCAAAGAGGGAGGAATAATCACACTCACCCCATTAATGGAGGAGGAACATATTATCAGTGTCATGCCAATTGTGAGTCAAAACAATTCCCAACATTTTATTCAAATGATCCGTAATAATCCAATAAATTTCCAACTTTATAATTACATTCTCAAAATGGCAACACAATTCGTAATTCACTTCAATTTCCACAAAACCATTTA